>NC_141875.1:720412385-721025885 GCF_056163025.1 Triticum urartu | reverse complement strand
TTTGCTGACGATAGCGTGGTCTTTGTGGAGGGGTCAAGGGCAAATTTTGAGACTCTATGCTCCATATTGCATGACTATGAAGCCGCATTAGGCCAGAAAGTAAACCTTCATAACTCAGTGATCTTTTTTGGTAAAGACACCCCGGATGAAGACAAGAACGAGCTCAAGCATGTGCTTGGAATAACGGAGGAGGCCCTGAGTGAACGATATTTAGGCCTCCCTACAGTAGTGGGGAGAGCTAAGGATGGTACATTTAAGTACGTCAAGGATAGTACTAAGGGAAAAGTTTCAGGATGGAAGGGTCAAGGTTTATCAAAAATGGCAAGGGAGGTCTTAGTCAAATCCGGACTGCAATCCACACGAACTTTTACCATGAGCCGTTTTCAACTCACGAAGAAAATGTGCGGGAACCTGTCATCTATTGCTTCAAACTTCTGGTGGGGTGAAACAGATGGTCATAAGAAGGTGCACTGGATTGGGTGGGACAAAATGTGCACGCGAAAGCATGAAGGAGGGCTGGGCTTTCGGGACCCGGAAGCGTTCAACCAAGCAATGCTTGCCAAAGCAGCTAGGCGCTTGCTGCAAGTGCCAAACTCGTTGTGTGGACGAGTTCTAAAGGCACGGTATTTTCCCGATGGGTCGATTCTTAATGCAACGTGCCCTGCCGGCGGATCATACACTTTCAGAAGTATCTTGCATGGTCGTGACCTCCTTGCTGACGGCCTGATATGGCGTATTGGCGACGGCTCACGAGTATCGGTCCACCATGATAATTGGCTCCCAAGGAGCGGTAGCCTCAAGCCACTGGACCAAAGCTACATCGCAGGCATTACACGTGTTGGGGATCTACTCGAAGACGATGGCTTTTCATGGGACAATCGAAAAGTACAGGAAATGTTCGCCC
The DNA here is from genome assembly GCF_056163025.1 of Triticum urartu. Lineage (NCBI taxonomy): Eukaryota > Viridiplantae > Streptophyta > Magnoliopsida > Poales > Poaceae > Triticum > Triticum urartu. Next base: position 721,024,981 of record NC_141875.1, on the reverse strand, counting down.
CGGATGAGGCTCAAGAGATTCTTCAAATACCAGTTCGAGGACCGGGGGTACAAGACTACCAAGCTTGGAACTACACCAAGAATGGTATCTTCATAGTTCGCTCGGCATACCATCTACGCATGAGCCAGAAGAGGGTAAGATCCGTACGGCCGAAGTCTTCATCCTCGGTGTTGGATCGTAAGTCTTGGCTGAGCCTTTGGGACACGGCAAAGTTAAAATCCACACGTGGAGGTTGATTCGGAACGGGCTTGCGATGGGAACGGAACTATTAAGGAGGAAGATCAAGCAGGGTGTTTTTTGCATGGCGTGTGGGCGGGAAGAAACAAACTACCATAGATTCTGGGGTTGCTATCATTATGCTAAGTTCTGGAAGATAATGCAGTCGGAATTGGGGGTACCGGTGGCGATCCCGCCAGAGTCAGCTTGCTCCCAGAGTGCGTTGTCGAGATGGTTGATGTCGTGGTTTGCGGAGGCTACGGATGACGAGCGAGCGGTCATGGTTCAGGGTGCATGTGCGCTCTGGCTCGCGAGGAATAATGCACGCGATGGGCAGCGGATCGAGGAGGCAGAGATGATAGCAAAAAGAGTCTTCCATCTAATGTGCGAGTGGCAATCGATACATGGCCGGAAGAGCAAGCAGAACACACCGGCGGTGAAGGAGAAATGGAGGCCCCAGGAGAAGGGGTGGGTGAAGGTAAACGTCGATGGAGCCACATCGAAAGAAGGGGACAACGGTGGAGCCGGGCTGGTATTTCGGAACCATGATGGTGCTTTCTTAGGAGGCTTTTGCCATGTCCTTCCACTGGGGAGTGATCCCGCAAGGACTGAACTCCTGGCGTGGAGAAGGGCTGCACAGGTGGCCGAGGAGCTGAACATCGCCAACCTACATATCGAGATGGATTGCAAGGAAATCGTATGTAAACTCCAAGGCACGCAAAAGGACTTCTCACCGCTGGGCCTGTGGTGGAGGAGGTCAAACGCCTGCTGGCCTCGAGGGAGAGTTGGAAGATTGCGTGGGTTAGGCGGGATGCTAATAAAGATGCCCACTTGTTAGCTAGGGAAGCAGTTTCCACTAAGTTAAACAAGGTGTGGCTGCATGTGCCCCCAGATTTTATTTTACAGACTATTTCGGACGAAATCCCTGTGTGGGATGCTTAAATAAAAGTGGGACTGAATTTAAAAAAAACAAAAAACACGGCACGTCCTTTCTTCTCATGCTATTGTTGATAATCGCGCGCGCGCGACAAGCAAGCATGCTGCTCGGTGCTTCAACCACCAAGTTTGGTTCCCGGGCGGCCTGTCTTCTCGTAGTCTAATGTGCAGGTATCCCACTCGAACAGTAATCATCATCGTCGTCACAATGGGGTTTAACAGGCGCATTACCCGTGTACGTGCTGCTAAAAAACCCTGCAATGGCGTTCGCGCCCACGCACGCACGCGGGACATCTCGTCGGACCGAGTCACGAAAATTTCTGAAAAGCCAGTAGATATTGGGACTGAGAGTTGACTGTACATACCCGTGGCTGGGCCGAGGCCTCTGGCGGCGAGCACGGCCTGCGCGGCGAAGGCGAGCGAGGCCAGGACCACGCACAGCAACACGGCCAAGTGCTTGAGGAAAGCCATTGTTTAAGGAAGGACGCTTGCGTTCTCGTTGTGCTTGGAAGCAATGCCAGTGGCGTACTTATACGGAGATCCAACGCACCATGAGGACTAGGTGCTGGGTACCAAATCACCGGATATTTTCCACAGTGTGCTGTGTGCACGTCCAAGGCATGTGTTGACGGGTCAGCCGAAGCTAGACAGGCCAAAACGAGATGGAATGTACTGGTGTGAACTGCCACCGCACTCTGCAGACTCTAGCGGCAGAAGTCATGGAGAAATCCACGGCTCGCCCCACCATGCACACCCATCGTTCTCCTTGACCACTGGATTGGTTTCGGTAGGTCTTTGCACCAACAAACTGGGGGCAACTCGCCACACTTGACTGACTTTAGCTTCTTTTGCAGTCCACGCCCGGTCGTGCGGCAATGCATATTATTCCGAAGAATTAAAAAATAGTGTATATATGCACGCACACGATTACAAACGTCTCGCTGTTCGCACAAATAATTAAAATAATCAATTTTAAAAGAGACATGTGACTTCGAAACGTATAGTTGATCCTTGGTAGTTTACCGAAGAATACAAAGAGTGTACAGCCATAAGGAATTTTACAGAAAAATAAAGACACACATTCCATACAAACGGGCTTGTTAGGCCTTGCACATTGCAAGTGCTTTGGAGAGGTGCTTCGAGAAATAAACCAATCTTTTCTTAAACACCGGTGCTTATTTGTACAGGGTAGACGCTTAATTAGACGTCTCTCTTGTAGAAATAGGCACTGATGCTTCAGAAAACCCGGTTTATTTTTTTAAGCACCTCCCTAAGCACCTAACATTGTACAAGGCCTTATCGTACCATGAAGGACCCCATGTGCTTCGCGCCGGCCAAAACCCAAAGAAAAGCTTCTTGCTTGATTTTACTGAAAACCATAGTAGGCATGGAAGAGATACAATGGAAGATGAGCATTGCCCTGGGGCCATAGTTCCCACGCCATGAGCAAGAATAGTGAGGACATAGCCTGCCCCTTGAGCTGACATTTGAGACAAGATCTTGGAATGTAGATACTTGCTATGTAATAACTGTATCCACACTCCATCTTCTTAGATGATAACCGATATGGCCATTTACTAAGCATATATTTATTTTCAACTTCCAAAATTTTCTTTGCCAAACCTCCTTGGTCTTTTGAAAGGGAAACATTCACTATGACTCGGCGTCGGCCAAACTAAGACGAGATGGATCGTAAGCACACAAGCCACCACAAGAGGGTTTATTTGGAAAGGGAAACATTCACTATGTTTTTCGTACTCCCTCTAATCTAAAATAAGTATCGCGGTTTTTTGTTAAGGTTGAACTAAGATTAATACATAACTGCGAACTTATTATGGTATGATATACCAGTAATGGGTGAAACTTTATTCATGGTCTGCCGTAGGTATTTATATTTCCGTGGTCCAAGTATCATCGTGTCCGGCCTATCATGGATACTTCCCGTAACCACCACCGTAAGGCTAGCCATAGTGGGAGTAACTTAGTTAGTAACATAACGCAACCCAAGACAAATGTGCTTATGTGGCAAAGAGTTAATGAGGATAGAGGTGTTTATGGTAACATAATATGTTACTGTAACATAGCGCACCCTAATGCAAAATGTGTCTACAACCTAATAAATGAAGGCTTGCATGACACTAAACTTATGTTACTACCCACTATAAAAGTAGTAACATAGACTAGTAACATAGAGCAGTTTTAACATGGTCCCTCTTACCTCCTCTTTTCACATGAGAGGTAAGAGTATAAAATAGATCTTAGCCGTTGATCTCATCAATGAATGGCTTGATTGACTCTTACCTTCTTACCTCACATGTAAAAAAAGGAGGTAAGAGGGACCATGTTAAAATTTGCCAGTAACATATACATGTTACTACTCTAAGTTACTTTTCACTAACCATGTATCCCTTCACGTTGCTCAAAGCACCTTCTGTAGCTAGGTTCAAGAACAGTCGGATTAAATTACAGCTATTTTAGACACGAGGATGATGATGATACATCTGGCGGCGAGTGCGTCTTGCGCAACGAAGGCGAGCGAGGCCAGGATCAGGCACAGGAACGCGGCCAAGTTCTTGAGCAGAGCCATTGTTGAAGGAAGGACGCTTCTGTTTTCGCTGTGCTTGGAAGCAATGCCAGTGGCGTACTTATACGCAGATCCAACGCAGCATGAGGACCAGCAGCAGGGTATCACGCGATGAAGATAATTTTACCCACCATATAGTGCTGTGTGCAGGTCCAACTCCAAGGGCATGCGTACTAGACAGGCAAGAACGATAGAAAATGACTTGTCACTGGACTCTAGCGGCAAAAGTCGTCGAGAGTTCAACGGTGCCCACCATGTCCATCGATGGCTCTCCTTGATCACCGTAAGTGGAGCACCTGCCTGCACCTTTGGGCAACTCACCACCTTCGAGAGACTGTGGCTCCTCTTGCAGTCCACGCCGGGTCGTGCGGCAACGTGCATTATTTGGAAGCCCTCAGTAGAAGAAGCATGGCATAACATGGTGTGTATGTATGCACACACTCGATTACAAACGTCTCGCTATTAGAAAAAGAATAAAAAAATCCACATGTATCACAAAAGAGAGATAATTTGACAGCATGATCCGTGAATCAGGAGATGAATTGACATCATGACCCAGGGAACAAATAGGCAAAAATAGTTGTCGTAACACATATTTTCCGCATTGTATTTCCATGATCTGTCGCAAATAATAGGAGAATGCCATCAACTCCAAAAATATTAAACACGGTAAATTGGGACAACACAATTAGACCTGCCGCACAAGATATTAAACAGGGTGAATTGTGGCAAAACTTATGCTATGGGGTAAAACGGATGAAATCCAGCTAAAATGTGTAACTAGTATAAAAAATGTCGAAATAGGGGGTAAAAACCGGAATTTACTCTTTTGAAAATGTCAACAAATGAGATTAGCAGGAATGCTGTGATACCCAAATTACAAATTGCTAGCAAATCGACATTAGGGGGGAGGGGGTATTTGGTTTCTCCAATAATGATCCGTTCAAGGTCAAATCCTTATGGGTAATGCAAACTCTACGAAAGAAATCCCAGCTCCATGCATAGCATCAGAACTAAGAAAAAACAAAACTGATTTTGTGAGAGAATAATCAAACAAGATCAGATTCACGCAGGCACTTGAAACCAGTACTTGTTCCTTTTCTTCTTCTTTTTTTCTTTACGGGGAGCTAGTACTTGTTCTTGCAAGAGAGAATACAAAACACATGAGTGAAGAGATTTGCGCCGCGCGAACTTGTCGTGGCGGCTTTTCTTCTCATTCCAGTATTCATTCAAGGTACAAGGTAGTGTCCAGCTATATAATGACTGTAACTTACTTGATGCAGAGACTTGATAACTTTGATGCGACCCGAAGAGACTCGGCCTCGGCCAAACTCAGACGACGCGCACAACCGCCACAAGGGTGTTTATTTGTATATATATAAAGGGAAACTCAATAACAATATAAAAAGGTGCATCACTATGCTTTGCTATATATCAGCAACTGGTGCAAATTTATTCATGCTCCGCCGTACGTATTTGTATTTCGGTGCTCTAAGTATCATCGTCTCCGGCCAATCATGGAGGAGAATTCCCATAACCTTCGGGCAGGCCCGGCGGGGCCTGGTAGCTGCCCTCGTATCCGTATGGCGTCTCGTTGCTCAAAGTACCTGCGGTAGCAACGTTCATGCACAGGCAGATTGAAATACAGCTATTTGAGACACGAGGAGAAGGACACTGAACGACACTGAGAAAAAGAGAGTTGATGATACCTCTGGCGGCGAACGCGTGCTGCGTGAGGAACATGAGTGAGGCCAGGAGCACGCACAGGAACGCGGCCAAGGCTCTGGAAGTGAAAGCCATATGCTGGGATGCGTACGTAGCTGCGCTCAAGCTCTGTCCCTGGAAGGAGCTGCTGTACCTCCTCTCCTATTTATACGCGAGCTTGTGGCTGTGTCGACTGCGACTTGTTTGTCTCTGTGCGCACCAGTCCAGGAGCGTAGAAATGTAGAGGCGAATCCGATCGCCCGTTCAATATGGGCCAGGCGGCCATTTCCACAAGAAGTCCACACCAGTCCAAGGCTCTGGTTGTGATTGTGCAAGCTCTGGCCTCTGGTGACGGCCATTTCCACAAGAAGTCGTTCGTGGCCAGCGTTTCCACACACCCACCATGCACGTCTTTTTTTTTGAGCATAAGTACAGACACAAGCGCTGATATACACGCGCATACACTCACCCCTATGAACGTACACATGCACGCCCTATCCCTATGAGCACTTTTGAGAGACTGAGCCGGCATATCATCTTGAGATTTACGAAGTCACCGTAGGCGCATCGTCGTCGACGGAAACGTCTCCTCCCACTGAAAGCGTATCGCCGGAAATCCTGAAATAAATCCAGGAATAATGCGAGCACTAGGATTTGAACCCTGGTGGGTTGGGGATACCACTGTCCACCTAACCAACTCAACCACAGGTTGATTCGCCTTTTTCTTGACCGTTCGGGGAGCATGGAGCCTTACAAACTAGTGTGTGTTTATCCTGAGCCTTTTTTGCAGGGCTAAAATGAGAGGCATATAGGCCGTGAATGCTTTGATTTCCATGCATTATTTCTTCCGGGTCTTTTTTCTTAAAAAAATTGGTACCTAAGCATCTCTATTCATTGAAAAAATATGGCCGGTTGATTAACGCGAAATCAGACTAAAGCCGGCACAACAATCCACGCGGGGCAACACCGGCCGACCTGGCCAGCCACACAAAGATTCAAAATCGCCACAGTGAAGGAACACAAAGTCGAGGTTGTCACCAAGCGTGATCGTCATCACTCCTCCATAAATATGCTAGTCTGACTTTACCATCGACTTCCACCAACGAAGCCGTCGTCACCAAATGCCAGAGCCGATGCCGGCCCATGCCAAACAGTCGGCCACCAATGCAGGCGCCCACACAACTCCGACTAAGCCCTAAAAAAGACAACCCCGACTAATAAAGCCATCAAAATAGAGAAGAATTGTGCAGAGCTGGCGCCAACCAACACTTCCTCGAAGACGATCAGCCACCTGTCATTGTCACCACCTAGGCACCTCCGGGGCACCTTTGACTCCGTGACGACATGGAGAGACCAAGAAGAAACCTATCGAGCATGCTAGGATGAAACCGACCCTGCACCGTCGGACGTCATCTTCGAAGCCAAACTTGGACACCACACCATCACCCTACCTGGGCACCTGCCAACCATAATTCCATGAGCGTCTAGCACACGAAGAGCACAAACGTGATCGATGGGTCTCCATGGACAACACCCCAAAGAGGGAAGTCATGATGCGGACATTGTCGCTTGACCCGATCTGGCCTTAGGCTTTCACCCAAAGAACTGGTTCCGAGGGTGCACAGGGGATGAACTCCATGATAGTGCCTCCAAGGAGGAAAAACGACGTCCGTGGACGCCGATGCTGTCGGCCACAGAGCCCGGCAAGCTTTCACACGAAGCACCGCCCAACACCACACCCCCACGCACCACACCTCTGCTAGCCCGCACACCTCCCACGAACCCTCCGCCGTGACTATGCAGGAGCCACCACAACCTTGCCACCGGTCAAAAAATAAAACCAGGCGAGACCGAACCATAAAAAAGAAAAGGTAGCACTATGTGTTCTTCACGGTTTTAGTAATGCAACCTATACAACATTACAGATAGCGCCAAACCAAACACTAACACTGTCTCGTTAGTTCACTGTCAAAAAGAAGATACTCTTCTCGTTAGTTCACTATCAAAAATAAGATACTCTTCTCGTTAGTTCACTGTCAAACGCTGTGGAAAAAAGGTGCGAGTGCATGTGTATGATACTGTAAATGTGTGTGTGTGCATCTATGTCATAATAAGATGTTTCTAAAGAAAAGACATTGTTATCGTGAGTTCATTAAAGGGAAGGGAGCCACACACCAAGCCGGAAGCGTGCGTGTGTGTGTTTGATATTCAAGTACGCTATCCGTACGTCATGGTGTCCAAGAAGGTTCACTTGATTATTAAGAAAAACACAAACCAAGTCCACCTTCTCTATCTTCATTTGGAGATTGTTGCCCGCGGTAGCTTCCGTTTTATCTTGGACCTCAGCTTGTTATTTCCATGAACGATTTGCACCAACTTGAGGTTCATTGCCATTGTAGCGGTCTCCAAATCTTGTTCTTCATCACTCTCCTGAGCATATGGATCCTTTTGCCACTGCATGCACACAACGATAAAACTAGTTAGCAAACATATTAACCGTGAATTAATTCAATTTAAGACAAAGCAACTACTTCCTCTGTTTTTATTTATTTCTCATATTAGCTTGTCTAAAATCGAAATTTATAAACCTTGATCAAATTTATAGAAAAACCAGTACATATACAGCACCAAATCAATACCATTAGATTCACCATTGAATATATTCTAACATCATATAAATTTGTTATTGTGAATTTTTATATTGTTCTTGATAAAGTTTATAAAATTTGTCTTTAGTCAAAACTAATATGTGGAGTAAATAAAAATGAAGAGAGTATCATATTTGGACATTTTCATTGGAAAAAGAACAAAAATATCATCGGCCGAACCATAAGCCTATATAGGCTACTATATAGACTGTCCTATTTTTAATTCCACCTAGCTAGCATACCTAATAAAATATCCTTCAAAGATATGTTAAAATTCAAAAGATTATTGTCTTTGTGACACCATACATGTTCGTGCCTTTTATATGCGTGCAAAAGTTCATGCCAAAATAACAAACTATATGCTCCCGTAAAAAAAAAAAATCTAAATGTGCCCTTAAAAAGCAAATTTGGATAAACTTTCAATTGTGTGCACTTAATAGCCATCCCACTTAATCTGTATGTTGTGCTGTTTAATACGTGGGACCAGTTAGATCATGGTTCAATAAATCCTCTATCAAAAGAAGACATGGAAAATATATACCACTACTAACGACAGCGTGTCGGACACGATGTACCCGAGGGCGCTGTTCCTGATCTCCAGGTCTTGCAGGGCGGGGAGGCTGTTGGTGCCGAAGAGATTCTTGATGGTTTGGCTGAGGAGAACGTTGTCGATGCGGAGCTTGGCGAGGCGCCCAAAGCAGGCGCCGGCGTTGGAGAAATAGGAGGGTTGCTTCATCGGGACACCGTCGATGGTGATGTCGATGGCCGCCGGTGACAGCCTCAGGCCGCGGCGAGTCCACCTGCTGATCATATCCTTCTCGGTGCTGCCGTGCCGGCGTCCGTCGTCTTGACGGTGGATGCGCAGCCGCAGGGTGTCCAAAGCCTCGCCGGAGAGACTACGGTGGAACAAGAGATTGTCCGCGAAATCCGCCAGCTTGGCTAGCGCGTCCTCCTCCGCCTCAAACAAGCGTTGATCTCGGACGCACCAATCGGCCTCTGAGTTCCGATCATCATCATCTTGCTCCGAGGCAGCGTCCTCCGAATCCTCAACGATCCGGATGCGGAAGTCGTCGCTGTCGATGTGGATGCATGGGACGGCGTGCCACAGGTGGCGCCACCGCCGCGACAGAGCGCTCGTCTCAACCACCTGGCGGGACCGGAGCTGCGAGAGGATGGCCTGGAGGAGGCAGTCCGGCAGGTTGCTCAGCCGATCCCTGGCGGCGGCGCGCTTTGCTCTGCCACGAGTCTCCATCGCATACCTACATCGTACGCACAGCTAAAGAGATTTTTATTTCCTCACGCGCGACGCGAGTATCTCCATCTACTCCCTCCGTTCCTAATATTTGTCTTTCTAGACATTTCAAATGACTACTACATACAGATGTATGTAGACATATTTTAGAATGTAAATTCACTCATTTTGCTTCGTATGTAGTCACTTGTTGAAATGCCTAGAAAGACAAGTATTTAGGAACGGAGGGAGTATATATCTTCCTAAATTCTAAAAAGTGCAGCTGTGCTGATTAGTTCTCCCGAGCACACAGGCCTGCGCGCCGTCGGATCCGCAATCATGATCGCCAGGTGTGCCACGGTCGGAGCGAATCGTCCGAGTTAATTAAACCGCTTGGGCACACAGCGAAACTGCTTCGCTATCTCTCAGAAAAAAACACACTAGCCCAATCCCCTTTTCCCCGTCGAGCAGAGGAGCGCCGGCGACGACGCCCGGGAGGTCGAGGGGGAGATGGCAGAGAAGAGGAGTCCGGCAAGCCGGTCGGCGGGGGATACAGAGCAGCCGCGCCGCCGTCTCCTCCCCCTCTTTCCAGGATCTGGAGTTTGGGTCAGCTAACCGTCGCGGCTCCATCGGGGACGGCCGCCACGGAGCCCACGCTGGAGGGCGATCTGGTGCTCAGGTCAGCCCGCAGCGGCTCGTCCGTGTTGTCCGCCGGCACCAAGGGCCGATCCGTCGCCTCCTCTTGCAACGGCCGCCCTGAAGCGGTGGTCTCGGGTTCGGGTATGGCGCGAAGGTAACCCTGAAGGACCCGTGCGGGAAGCTGGACTGGTTCGGGTCGTTCGCGCAGACCGCGTCAATCAGCTGCACCTGCGACGGCTTACCCGGGTGCCGCATCATGGGCTGTGTTCCTCGCTCGCTCGATGGCTCGCACCAACTTGATTTGTGAGCTGTGCGTAGGTTGATGTGTGCTTTGCTGTTCTTGTGTTTTTGCTGACACTGAAACTGAAACACGGTGCACACCAAACTTCAAAGCAAGTACACGAGAGCAACAACACAGCTTTTAAGAACAGGTGCACATGCGTCCACATTCTACAGTCTTCGCATCATTTGCACTCCTTTGACATCTTTTTCAGAAGCACCGAACGACAGATCAACCTCTACATCCTTTAATCAATGTTCAGATAGTTTACATCCTTTGCACATCGCAATTCACCGGACAATTTCATTGCAGGGGCCGTTGGGTTGCAGTTACAAGGGAGCGCTGAAATTTCTCATTTCTCAACATACTCATGTTAGAATTAATGGGCTAGGCCCATAGCAATTTCTGAAATCTCAAAGCCCATGTGTAAAATGGCAAGTGGTGGTGCTAAGTTTAGTCCCACCTTGAAAGTTGAAGAAGAGTTGGACCTCTTTATATAGTGGGTTCTCTCTACCACTCTAAGTGGTGTGTGAGAAGAGAAAGGGAAAACCACACGTGCGCGCTCGCTCGCCTCGCCTCGAGGCGAGGCGTACATGCGACATGCGCGTGAATGGTCCGCCGAAATCCGGTCCGTCTTATTTTTATGTCTTGGCAGACAAGTTTTTTGATTTCTTGTCCGGTAAGTATACGAATTAGAAACTGAGTCGGTTTGGGATTGTGGTCGCGACACAATACCGCCTCTGGTCCTAATATATATACAGCTACCGGCTGCGGCCAGAGATACACCAAAAAACACCTAGGGTTTTGCCTCATCTCACAACTTACGCCGCCATCGTAGTCTACTCCATCCCAAACGCCGGCGTGCATCGGCGCGTGGGAGAGCAGGTCTCCGGAACCGTTCGTCTTTGCGATCCTGCACCGGGAGAGGACGCATTAGGTTTTTGGGAAGCGCTGTGCGCGACTGCTCAAATTCGTCATCACGGGTCGTCTTCCGTCCAAGTCAGGCGGTGCTACTCATCGTCGTATTCATCGCCGTCAGCAGCAGATCGTCGCCAACATCGTCATCAACACTGTCGCACCCATAATAGCCAACAACCAGTACGTCCAACATCCTCTGTTCATGTCTGTTTCTACAGCTATTGTTACGTGTTTGCTGCTGTTATGCATGTCTTGCTGTTCTTCTAGTTTGCTAGATTTTTGCATGCTAGTATCTCTTCTAGTCATGAATTATTTACTGGAATTAATCATGAACTTGCCTAATATTCCTACAATCCAAAAACCTAATTATAGGCAATTTCCTGAGTTAACTATGGCTGGATTCGCTGATGCACTGAGGCCGGATAAGTTTACCGGTGTGCACTTTAAGAGGTGGCAGGTGAAGACCACGCTCTGGCTTACTGCTCTGAAAGTTTTCCACGCTAGTGTTGGTGCTCCAGAGGGAATGACCGACGAATATCGGAGAAAATTCCAGGAAGCCAATACTATGTTTGTGGGATACATTCTGAGTGTTCTTGCTAACCGTCTGTGTGATGTGTACATGCACATAAACGATGGAAAAATTCTGTGGGATGCACTGAATGCAAAATTCGGTGCAACAGATGCAGGCAGTGAACTGTACATCATGGAGAGTTTTCATGACTACAAGATGGTGAATAACCGTTCTGTGGTTGAACAAGCTCATGAAATACAGTGCATTGTGAAGGAACTTGAACTCCTTAAATGTGTTCTACCCGACAAATTCGTGGCTGGGTGCATGATTGCAAAGTTGCCTCCTTCATGGAGGAATTTCGCCACAACTCTGAAGCATAAGAGACAGGAGATATCAGTTGAAAATCTGATTGCATCTCTTGATGTTGAAGAAAAAGCTCGGGCTAAAGATACCACTGAAAAAGGAGGTGAGGTTCAGCCTACTGCTAACATGGTGCAGAGGTACCCACAGAATAAGAACAAAGGGAAGAACAAACCTGTTTTCAACAAGCCTACCAAGACTACTACCTTCAAGAAGAAGAAGTTCAACAAGGCTGAGCTAGAGTGCTACGCCTGTGGGAAGCCTGGACACTTTTCCAAGGAATGCCCTGAACGTGCAGACCGCAGAGGGAAAACAAGCTCCAAGACTGTCAACATGGTGACCGCTAGCAATACTGATGGGTATGGTAATTTACCTATTGTGCTTTCAGTATTTCAATCATCTGCGTGGTGGATTGATTCGGGTGCTAACGTTCATGTGTGTGCTGACATCTCCCTGTTTACTTCTTATCAGGTCGCAAGGGATTCTTCCGTCCTAATGGGGAATGGGTCACATGCTTCTGTTCGTGGCATTGGCATGGTGGATCTGAAGTTTACTTCGGGAAAGATCATGCAACTAAGGAACGTGCAGCATGTCCCTACTATGAACAAGAATCTAGTTAGCGGCTCCCTTCTATGTCGAGATTAGAGTCCAATAAAGTAATCGTGTCAAGATTTGGACAATTTATAGGAAAAGGCTATGAGTGCGGAGGCTTGTTCCGTTTTTCTCTTTCAGATTTTTGCAATAAGTCAATAAACCAAATTTGTGCTAGTGTTAATGATGATGCAAGTATTTGGCACTCTCGTTTATGTCATATTAATTTTGGTTTAATGTCTCGGCTATCCAGCATGAGTTTAATTCCGAACTTCACAGTTGCCAAAGGTTCTAAGTGCCATAGTTGTGTGCAATCTAAGCAACCTCGAAAGCCTCATAAGGCTGCCGAGGAGAGAAACTTGGCACCTCTAGAACTCATACATTCTGATCTTTGTGAGATGAATGGTGTGTTGACAAAAGGTGGAAAGAGATATTTCATGACTTTGATTGATGATGCGACTAGATTTTGCTATGTTTATTTGTTGCAAACTAAAGATGAAGCATTAGACTACTTTAAAATCTATAAAGCTGAAGTTGAAAATCAACTAGAGAGAAAGATCAAGCGTCTTAGGTCCGATCGTGGTGGAGAGTATTTTCCAAAAGTTTTTGATGAATTTTGTGAGGAACATGGTATTATTCATGAGAGGACGCCTCCCTATTCACCTCAATCAAATGGAGTGGCCGAGAGGAAAAACCGCACATTGACTGACTTGGTGAATGCCATGTTAGACACTGCTGGTTTATCTAAGGCATGGTGGGGGGAGGCTCTATTGACTTCATGTCATGTCCTGAATAGAGTTCCCAACAATAATAAAGAGAAAACCCCTTATGAGGAGTGGGTTGGGAGAAAACCATCACTTTCTTATTTGCGCACTTGGGGATGTTTGGCAAAGGTCAATATTCCTATTCCTAAGAAACGCAAACTTGGACCAAAGACAGTGGATTGTGTCTTTCTAGGGTATGCTCAACGGAGCATTGCTTATAGGTTTCTAGTGGTAAAATCTGAAGTACCTGATATGCATGTTGATACTATAATGGAATCTCGTGATGCAACATTTTTTGAGAACATATTTCCTATGAAAGATATGCATAGCATTGCTAGATTTTCTTCCGAGATAATTCCTGAATCTAGTACAACTGATGAATATTTCGAACAATCACGTGAGGAAGTCCTTGAGAAGGATAACAATGAAGTTCCTAGAAGGAACAAGAGACAAAGGATTGCAAAATCCTTTGGTGATGATTTCATTGTATACCTTGTGGACGACACACCCAAGACGATTGCAGAAGCATATGCATCTCCGGATGTAGATGATTGGAAAGAAGCTGTTCATAATGAGATGGACTCAATTCTTTCTAATGGAACTTGGGAACTAAATGATAGACCATATGGTTGTAAACCTGTGGGCTGTAAGTGGGTGTTCAAAAAGAAGCTAAAGCCTGATGGTACTATTGATAAATACAAGGCACGGCTAGTGGCCAAGGGCTACACTCAGAAAGAAGGCGAAGATTACTTTGACACCTATTCACCCGTTGCTAGAATGACCACCATTCGAGTGTTACTTTCCTTGGCTGCCTCTTATGGTCTTATCATTCATCAAATGGATGTAAAGACAGCTTTTCTCAATGGAGTGTTGGAAGAGGAGATCTATATGGATCATCCTGACGGGTTTGTGGTAAAGGGTGAAGAGAGAAAGGTGTGCAAGTTGTTAAAATCTTTGTATGGTCTGAAACAGGCACCTAAGCAATGGCATGAGAAGTTTGAAAGAACTTTGACTTCTGCAGGATTTGTCATTAACGAGGCTGATAGGTGTGTTTACTATCGCCATGGTGGGGGCAATAGTGTCATATTATGTTTGTATGTGGACGACATACTGATCTTTGGTACAAACATTAATGCAATTAATGAGGTCAAGTCTTTTCTATCAAAAAGTTTTGACATGAAAGATCTGGGAGAAGCCGATGTAATTCTAAACATCAAACTTATTAAGGATGAGAGTGGGATTACATTAACGCAATCTCACTATGTTGAGAAGGTCTTGAACCGATTCGGTTTTATGGATAGCAAGCCTTCTCCAACACCTTATGATCCCAGCGTGACACTCAGAAAGAACAAGAAAGAATCGAGAGATCAATTAAGATACTCTCAAATTGTCGGTTCACTCATGTACTTAGCTAGCGCTACAAGACCAGATATCTCTTTTGCTGTGAGCAAACTGAGTAGGTTCATGTCCAACCCGGGTGATGATCATTGGCATGCACTAGAAAGAGTCTTGCGCTATCTGAGAGGTACTATGAGTTACGGAATTACTTATTCAGGGCATCCTGCTGTGCTAGAAGGATATAGTGATTCAAATTGGATCTCCGATGTTGATGTACTTTATGCAACAAGTGGGTATGTATTTACTCATGGTGGTGGCGCAGTGTCATGGAGGTCTTGCAAGCAAACCATATTGACGAGGTCAACTATGGAAGCAGAATTAACTGCTTTGGACACAGCTACTGTTGAGGCAGAATGGCTGCGTGAGCTCTTGATGGACTTGCCGGTTGTTGAAAAACCTGTACCGGCTATTCTTATGAATTGTGATAACCAAACGGTTATCGCTAAAGTGAACAATTCGAAAGATAATGCAAAGTCATCAAGACACGTGAAAAGACGTTTGAAGTCTGTCAGGAAGTTGAGAAACTCCAGAGTAATAACTGTTACGTATATACAAATAGACAAAAACCTGGCAGATCCCTTTACAAAGGGACTATCACGAAATGTGATAGATATTGCATCGAGGGAGATGGGTATGAGACCCATAGATGTTACACCATAGTAGTAACCCAACCTTTGTGATCGCAGATCCCGTGAATTAGGATCTGGGAAGAACAAGCTATTGGTTAACCGAGGAGAGTAATAACTTATGATCGTCTCCAAGTGAAGATGCAAAACTCTCAGAGCTGTAAGGCTCAGATCTGTAAGGCAGGTCGGCAACATGCCTTAATGTGGTTCTATTGGCTATAATTAGCAAAGATGCTGTCCTACAGAGCAGTCTTGAAAGCACACACCTATATGAGTTCTGACTGTAAACGTCGCAGTCTATGAGATTTGGGTGATCTCTAGTAAACTCACGAAGAGACCAGGGAGTATGACGTATAAGCTCCAAACCGCGGGGTAGCCTACTGGCGGTCAGGTACTGGTTAAGACTTTGAGTGAAACCTGTTCACACAAAACTAGCAATTCAAGGCATAGTCCATTGTCAAGTTGTGAACGGATGTAGCTTAAAGTTCTAGGCAGAAGTTCAACTTAACAGTCTCTGCTGAAACACTGGTATATTAAACAAGTGGTGAGAGAAGGCAAATCTCTAAATGGGTATTTGAGATCTGGTGGGGGATTGTTAGAATTAATGGGCTAGGCCCATAGCAATTTCTGAAATCTCAAAGCCCATGTGTAAAATGGCAAGTGGTGGTGCTAAGTTTAGTCCCACCTTGGAAGTTGAAGAAGAGTTGGACCTCTTTATATAGTGGGTTCTCTCTACCACTCTAAGTGGTGTGTGAGAAGAGAAAGGGAAAACCACACGCGCGCGCTCGCTCGCCTCGCCTCGCCTGGCCGGGCCGGGCCGTGCCGTGCCGTGCCGTGCCGTGCCGTGCCGTGCCGTGGCGAGGCGAGGCGAGGCGAGGCGTCGCGTACATGCGACATGTGCGTGAATGGTCCGCCGAAATCCGGTCCGTCTCCTTGCAGGAGCGCAGCTTCCTTTTGCCGTTTTATTTTTATGTCTTGGCAGACAAGTTTTTTGATTTCTTGTCCGGTAAGTATACGAATTAGAAACCGAGTTGGTTTGGGATTGTGGTCGCGACACAATACCGCCTCTGGTCCTAATATATATACAGCTACCGGCTGCGGCCAGAGATACACCGAAAAACACCTAGGGTTTTGCCTCATCTCACAACTTGCGCCGCCATCGTAGTCTACTCCATCCCAAACGCCGGCGTGCATCGGCGCGTGGGAGAGCAGGTCTCCGGAACCGTTCGTCTTTGCGATCCTGCACCGGGAGAGGTCGAATTAGGTTTTTGGGAAGCGCTGTGCGCGACTGCTCAAATTCGTCATCACGGGTCGTCTTCCGTCCAAGTCGGGCGGTGCTACTCATCGTCGTATTCATCGCCGTCAGCAGCAGATCGTCGCCAACATCGTCATCAACACTGTCGCACCCATAATAGCCAACGACCAATACGTCCAACATCCTCTGTTCATGTCTGTTTCTACAACTACTGTTACGTGTTTGCTGCTGTTATGCATGTCTTGCTGTTCTTCTAGTTTGCTAGATTTTTGCATGCTAGTATCTCTTCTAGTCATGAATTATTTACTGGAATTAATCATGAACTTGCCTAATATTCCAACAACTCAATCATAGCTAACTACTGGGATAGGATTCATCATGTGTTCCCAGGTAATCTACAAAACTTGCCTGGAAGTAGTATGTATTTTGCCTACAACACGCAACAGGACGTACTTCTGAATTTTTTTCCTATTTCCCCCAACCAGGACTTCATGCAATCTACACACTGAGAAAACAAAATCATGCCTAGGCAAAAAAGCTTTATCACTTACTTCTCAGGTACAATTCGGACGAAAAAAACTTCATTGTGATCACCCAGGGATTAGCCTGGTGCTTGCAAAAAGCTTTATGTGGTTTGCCTACATCACAAAAACAATTTGCCTAAAGACTTGCTAAACTTTGCTTAACAGTTCTTGTCCCAAAAAGCAGGAGATTTTTTTTGCTTTCTTGCTGATTGCACTGAATTTGCCCCAAAAAATGGCACCAACAACTTGTTGTGTTTTCTTATTACAAATCAAAGTAGCCTGCGAAAAAACACAAACTTTTTGCCTGATGATTATACTTAATTTGCCCCAAAACACACAAATGTCACTTGCCTATATTTTTTGTTCTAGACAAATGCAATCTAATATGCATGGAGGGAAGATGCATTCATAACAACACAACATTTACTCTTCATGTTATTTATTTTAAAAGCCAACACTGCGCAAAGTCGTTTTCTCAGGTAAGCTAGATCATGTACATGCCATTTTGGATTTCGCCCATTACTACTGCTTCTGACTCAATCCTTTGCATGAATGTGCAATTCTCCATAGCTCGAAGTCCACAAGGTGCTCACCACTGGCGGAGCTGCGTTCTGCTTTTGGAACACCAAATTTTCCCTTTCAGGTGTGTTTTAACTGCTTAATAGCTATGTGATTAATTATGCAACAAGATCCTAGTTAATCAGTAGCATCATGGTTCAACATGTAGCTTCTGATGTAGTATCTTCACTGTATGTGTTGCATACGAAATTTATCTTATCCAAACAGATTTTTCATTTTCTTAGTTCCAAGAAATTTTAACAATTTCTTCAAGATTGTTGACTTGGAATCAACAGTTTCTCAATCGGTTCAGAAATAGATAGTCTTTTGCTGTAAAACTTTGAGGTTAAGAGAATACGGTTGTGCTCGAAGCTACTTCTGTAAGGCCTCTCAACTTATGTGAAATATAATCCATACTCATACGTGTTGTTTCCTCCGATAGGTCAACTCGCAAGGAACAAGTGATGACTCAAGGATACCAGGATATCATTTGTTGCATACTGTGTTATTATTGACCAAAACTTGCCCATCATTTACTAGGTAAACTGTAGTTGCCCGAAAATCTACGTGATGGCCCATTGAATTATGAATTCTTTACCTGTGCAGTGAAGTTAGGCAATCTGTAAATAAATTTGTACACTTTATATCAGTAGCATTATTTAAGCAGCAAATTGTTGTGATTTGCACACAAGTTGCAATTGCCAATGGAGTAAGTTGCCTCAATATAAATAATACTTGCCTAAATCACTCAGTAAAAGTTTCCTATAAAAAAGGGGGATCTCTAGAGTCATTGTTGAACATCAGGGGGTAATTCATGGACGTAGCTCGGTCCCTTGTCTATTTTGTAACTGGACGCGGGAAGGGAGAGATCACTTGTGTGAATCTGGTTCGTACTTATGCACCCATCTACCTATCCATAGGATGAGCACAACACTTTAATTGATTGGGCAGTATAAAATCTAATAGCATCCGATGTACTTCCTCCGTTCCACAATGAGGTTCCATAGGGAGGTTAAATAAGAGTCTGTGGAGGGAAGTGCCCAAAACATGTCCAACACGCGATAGTTAGTTGCGGGAGATAGTGACATGACTTGCCTAGAGATCCGCTCCCATGAGTGACGTGGTTTCACCAAAAACTTGCCCAACGTATGATAAGTAGTTGCTAGAGATGCTGGCGCAAGTTTCCCAGAGATCCATCCCTGAGAGAGTTGTGTTTTTTCGCACAAAAACTAGCGCAACACATGATAGGTAGTTGCTAGAGATGCTTGCGCAAGTTCCCTAGAAATCCACTCCCGAGACCCAACAAGAGTGTGGGGGGGGGTCATGTCGAGTTGTCTATGGATTGGAGGAGGCGAATCGATGATTTCGATGACGATGGGATTTCGTGGTTGGGGATAGTGGTGACGTCGGGGGCAGGGGCACGCACGAGAGAAGCACACAAAAAATGAAAATATGGTCAAGGGCCACTTGCCAGAGACATGGACAAGTCGTCAGTTGCTTGGGCAGTTGACAACTTCACACCACTTTTACTATCCAGGGAAAGAGGCCAAATTATGTGGGGTGGTAAATTTTGCACCACTTTCAAAGCAACTTTTCTGTTTATGGAAAGATAACTTTAGTGGCACACAAAAGCAACTTCATTGTATAATGTGTACTAGTTAATTCGTCAAAAGTGATGGTATGAAGCTTGGTAGGCAACTTATAGGTGATGGTAGGTAACTTGATAGTCATCATAGTCAACTCAAAAAAACATTGGGATGATAGGTCACCATGATAGACGACCTAACCGAAAGTTGCTTACTGATACAAAAGTTGCCTCCATGGCACGAAAGTTGCTTGAGATTTTTTTCATCAAAGGCAATTTCATAGGTGATGCTAAGTAAATTGACGGTCATGAGATGATAACCAACTTTATAAGAGCATTGAGTTGATAGGTAGTCATGATAGGCAACCTGGCAACAAGGTGCATCATGTATGTAGTACCAAAGTTGATAGGTAGTCACAGGTAGGCAACTTTCAAGTGATGCTAGGCAATTTGGTAGTTATTGTAGGCAACTCAAAAGAACATTAGGATGATAGATGACCATGATACACAACCTAACCGAAATTTGCCTACTGTAGTATAAAAGTTGTCTCTCTCTGGCACCAAAGTTGCTTGAGAGAAAAAGTTCATCGAAAACAAATTCATAGTTGACGCTAGGCAACTTATAGGTGATGCTAGGCAATTTGGTAGTCGTCATAGCAAACTTCAAAAGAATATTGGGATGATAGATAACCATAATACACAACCTAACAGAAAATTGCCTACTGTAGTACGAAAGTTGCCTTATACGCGGCACCAAAGTTGCTTCAGAAAAAAAGTTTGCCGAAAGCAACTTCATAGTTGATGCTAGGCAACTTATAGGTGATGTTAGGCAATTTAATAGTCATCGTAGACAACTCAAAAAAACATTAGGATGATTGGTGATCATGATACACAGCCTAACCGAAAGTTGCCTACTGTAGATCAAAAATTGCCTCTTTGTGGCAGCAAAGTTGCTTGAGAAAAAAAAGTTCGTCAAAAGCAACTCCCTAGGTGACACTAGGAAACTTGACGGTCATGATAGCCAACTTTATAAGAGCATTGAGTGGATAGGTAGTCATGACAGGCAACCGGCCAACAAGGTGCTTCATATAACACCAAAGTTGATAGATAGTTGTGGTAGGCAACTTACAGATGATGATAGGCAATTTGGTAGTCATCGTATAGCCAACTCAAAAGAACATCAGAATGATCTGATAAACAACCAAACCAAAAGTTGCTTGTTGTAGTACAAAAGTTGCCTCTTCGTGGCACCAAAATTGCCCGAGGAATAAAAGTTTGTCGAAACATATCGATATGGGATCTAGTTTTGAAGAGCTCGTCGCCAAGAATCTAGCGATGAAAACGAATCTTAATTTTGATGCTTCGTTCAAAAGTTATGACTTTTTGAAAATTTTGAACACACGTAATAATTACACATGGGACAAGATCTTTCCTATTTTGGAGTGAATTTTGCATCATAGCATTAGAACAAAATTTACCTTTTTTGGGTGTGTGCTCCGGAACGCTAAGGAGCACACGTGTGCTCCCTAGTCGCATCCATATATCTTTTTTCATGGTACATGTGCTTAGTATTAGGGATGTGTTTCCGTTTTAAATCTGATACCGATCCGATTGGGTTGTTACCAACTAATCCCTCTTTCTTGAGAATAATAATAAGATACATACAACAGTTCGAAAAAAGGACAATTGATTAAGATACAAGACGCCATTTATATCTAGAGTTTCGATTAGATTACTACTGAATCGATCACTCTTTCTCAAGATAAAATGCACAGTTCTCGCATTAATTCTGAATTTATTTTCAATATATTTTCGGCGTTGTGTTTTCAGTGGAAGAAGACTTTCCCGTCCACGAAGAGGGGCCTATGGTGACTTCGTATATCTCAAGATGATATGTCGGCTCAGTCTCTCAAAGGTGCTCATTACGATAGGATGTGCATGTGTTCGTTCATAGAGATGATTGTATGCGCCTATGTATGAGCGCTTGCGTATGTACTATGTTTAAAAAAGAAACCATGAGTTTAAAAAAAAAAGAAACCATGTTACCACGGGGCGCAGGTCCACACTTCGATCATCCACATGCATGCCCATGTTGTCAGCTGCATAGCTGAATGCATCTTGCACATGACCGTGCGCAGGCCACTTGGCCGATCGATCGGCGCAAGCACCGTCGCACGCACGTTTGTACCCCATCATTCCTTTATATCTAACCCCCTAAGAATTTTTAAAATCTTGTTAGTCTGAGGCTACATTTTGAGATATTAAATTGGACCTAATACAATCTTAACACAATTACGAAATCTTCTATTAAAGATAGTAAAACTGAGTGTAAACCGAGATCTCTCAATAATTTGCATCTTCGGTCGTTCGTTTACACAATCTAGACATTCCTGGCTGTTAGATCCTGTGTGAAACATGGCCCAGCTGTCCTGTGAGCTATTGCTCGAGAGGCCGAAACGAAGGCCTCTGGTGCACTAGGCCGTCGGCCAGCTGCCTGCCCATTCCAGCGGAGCTGGGCTTCGCTAAAGGGGATCTACTAGATGCGAGGCATACAGAGAGGAGCGACCGTGTCCATCCATCCAGTCCCGATTCCTGGCGTAGTGGAGTAACAACATCCAATCAATCCAGTCCCGATGGCCGGTCTACGTCGCTCAATGCCTCGACTGGATCAACCGGAGGTGCCGGATGGGATCAAGGCAAGTCGATGCGTGGGCTTGATCAACTGGAGGAGCGGAGCAGCCCTCGCGTGCCGGTCGATGCAGTGCATGTGAGCCGACCTTCGCCACGGCATACATGTGGAGTTTAGGGGGTGAGTGGCATGGTGATCCTAGATCCACGCGACCTACAAGTTGGAGGTGGGTTTTGGGGCCTCGGAGATGCAAATGTTAAACGACAGTTTGCAGTTGGCGCATGACCTGCCGTTTTACATCTCCTGCAGGTGGAGATGCTAATTTGCATCTCAAGGTGTTGTATTTTGCATCTCCGGGAGACAGAGATGTATTTTTTCCATCTACATCATCTGTTGGAGATGGGTTTTGGGGCCTCAGAGATGCAAAAGTTAGTTATATTTACATCTACATCATAATAGTTATATTTACATCTACATCATAATAGTTGTGTGAACCGCGACAATGATGAGGGCCATGCGGTGTGCCTCTAGGATGGAGAGAGCCCGGTGCACCTCAAGAATGTCAAGGATGCCAATACAAACATGACAAGCCCCTGTGAATAGTCGACATGGTCCATTTAGTCGTCTACTTAACCCATGCCGGTTTACTATTGAAGGAAAAAATCACACCAATTTTTTTTAAACTCAAGATATTCAGAATCTTGCATGGGTTGTAAATTATATAAGTATTACCTTTGGGCTTGGAAATATGAGAAGTTGTGGCTCATGGAAAAAATACCATACTTTATTTTTTAATTCATTTTTGATGTGTGTGTGTGTGTGTTGGGGGGGGGGGACCTTTATATATTGACACGACAATGTTGTAATTTCTGTCAACACATGTGCAGCGGCACACACACGCGCGGGGCAGCCTCATCCAAAAGTTAGCGTATGGTGATTTCTACCATATAGCTACCTAATTAACGCGCAACAAACCTCAAACCTGCTTGAGATGCTGCGGATCGTCAAACATAGAGAGGAAAGAGCTTTACACATTGCGACAACAATAGTGTAAACACATGTGCAGCACCACACACACGCGCGGGGCAGCCTATCCAGAAAAAGCTGATGGTGAACTCTACCATAACTACCTAATTCACGTGCAACAAACCTCAATCCTGCTTAAGATGTTGCGGATGTCAAACATAGAGCGGAAAGCACGAAAAAATCCCCACACCTAGCTGGACATCCCCTACCTGTCAAAAATTATGCTAATTTTTTCAATAAAGCTCTTTGATTCTAAATGATTATCGTATTATGGTCCCTTGCATTTTGCACAACACAGCTGATAATTTCATATATATTCTATGTAAATTTCTTCCACTGACACTTAGCTCGAACAATTAAGACCTTCATGTAGATTTGGGTAGTTATAACAGGTAGAATTTATTGACGCTTTAGCTATTGCATAGTCGCCTGAAAATAAAGTTAGGCTCAGTTATTTTTTTTCACTAAACGTTTATTGTCCGGCGAAAACATTGGTTGATACTTTTGGGTTGGTGCATCCATGTACAAGGCTTGATCAATTGAGCAAGAAGATGTGTAACATTTGTGTGCGCAAGTCTATTGTCCATGTGTGTCTATGCGTGTGAGTGTGTGTCTATGCATGTGCGTTTTGTTTTGTCGATGGGCGTGGATGGATGTTTTCATGTGTGCGTGGAGTTAGTGTGTTTATGAAAAGAATACGAGGGGGATGACATGGTCGGTATTAGATGCAAATATAATTTTTATGCACTTTACCTATATGTAAGTGAAGAAAATATGCCCTAGAGGCAATAATAAAATTGTTATTTTATATTTTCTTATATCATGATAAATGTTTATTACTCATGCTAGAATGTATTAACCCGAAACTTGATACATGTGTGGATAAATAGACAAAAACACCGTGTCCCTAGTAAGCCTTTACTAGACTAGCTCGTCGATCAAAGATGGTTAAGTTTCCTAACCATAGACATGTGTTGTGATTTGATGAACGAGATCACATCATTAGGAGAATGATGTGATGGACAAGACCCGTCCATTAGCTTAGCATATTGACCGTTCAGTTTTACTGCTATTGCTTTCTTCATGTCAAATACATATTCCTTCGACTATGAGATTATGCAACTTCCGAATACCGGAGGAATGTCTTGTGTGCTATCAAACATCACAACATAACTGGGTGATTATAAAGATGCTCTATAGGTATCTCCGAAGGTGTTTGTTGGGTTGGCATAGATCGAGATTAGGATTTGTCACTCCGAGTATTGGAGAGGTATCTCTGGGCCCTCTCGGTAATGCACATCATAAGAAGCCTTGCAAGCGAAGTGGCTAATGAGCTAGTTATAAGATGATGTATTACGGAATGAGTAAAGAGACTTGCCGGTAACGAGATTGACCTAGCTATGTGGATAACGATGATCGAATCTCGGGCAGGTAACATACCGATGACAAAGAGAATAACGTATGTTGTCATTAGGGTTCGACCGATAAAGATGTTTGTAGAATATGTAGGAGCCAATATGAGCATCCAGGTTTCGCTATTAGTTATTGATCGGAGAGGTGTCTCGGTCATGTCTACATAGTTCTCAAACCCGTAGAGTCCGCACGCTTAATGCTCGATGACGATTTAGTATTATGTGAGTTATGTGATTTGGTGACCGAATGCTGTTCGGAGTCCCGGATGAGATCACGGACATGACGAGGAGTCTAGAAATGGTCGAGAGGCAAAGATTGATATATAGGATGATAGTATTCAGACACCAGAAGTGTTCCGGATAGTATCGGGTATTTATCGAAGTACCGGGGGGGGGGTTACTGGAACCCCCGGAGGAAAGATATGGGCCATATGGGCCATAGGAGGGGAGCACACCAGCCCACAAGGGGTGCCCCCCCCCCCCAAGGAAGGAGGCCGAGTGGGGAAGGGAAAGAGGGGGTTTGGCCCCCCTTTCCTTCTCTCCCTCCTATTACCTTATCCCCCCTCCGGAAATAAGGAAAGGGGGGAGGCCGAATTTGGAGAGGATGCCAAGTAGGATTCCTCCTACTTGGGGCGCCCCATGGCTGCTCCCCTCCCCCCCATCTATATATACGTGGGAGGGGGCGCCTAGGACACACAACATCTATTCCTAGCTGTGTGCGGTGCCCCCCTCCACAGTTTATGCCTCCGGTCATATCTTCGTAGTGCTTAGGAGAAGACCTACGCGGATCACATCACCATCCCCGTCACCACGCCGTCATGCTGACGGAACTCATCTACTTCCTCGACACCTTGCTGGATCAAGAAGGCGAGGAACGCATCGCGCTGAACGTGTGCAGAACTCGAAGGTGTTGTACGTTTGTTACTTGATCGGTCGGAGCTAGAAGAAGTTCGACTACATCAACCGTGTTTTCAAACACTTCTGCTTTCGGTCTATGAGGGTACATGGACACACTCTTCCCCCCTCGTTGCTATGCATCTCCTAGATAGATCTTGCGTGAGCGTAGGAATTTTTTGAAATTGCATACTACGATTCCCAATAGTGACATTATGAGCCAGGTCTATGCGTAGATGATATGCACGAGTAGAACACAAAGAATTGTGGGTGGTGTTAGTCATACTTCTTACCACCTACGTCTTATTTTGATTCAGAGGTACTGTGGGATGAAGCGGCCCGGACTAACCTTACATGTCCACGCACATGAGACCGATTCCACCGATTGACATGCAACTAGTTTTGCATAAAGGTGGCTGGCGGGTTTCTGTTTCTCCTACTTTAGTTGAATCGAATTTAACTACTACCGGTCCTTGAAGAAGGTTAAAACAGCAAACTTGATGAATCACCATTGTGGTTTTTGCCGTAGGTAAGAACGGTTCTTGCTAGAAGCCCGTAGCAGCCACGTAAAATTGCAACAACAAAGTAGAGGACGTCTAACTTATTTTTGCAGGGTATGTTGTGATGTGATATGATCAAGACATGATGTGATATATGTCATTGTACGAGATGATCATGTTTTGTAAGTTATTGGCAACCGGCAAGAGCCTTATGGTTATCTCTTTATTGTATGAAATCCAAACGCCATGTAATTGCTTTACTTTATCACTATGCGTTAGCAATAGTTGTAGAAGCAATTGTATGAAATGCAAACGCCATGTAACTGGGTGATTATAAAGGTGCTCTACAGGTGTCTCCGAAGGTACTTGTTGGGTTGGCGTATTTCGAGATTAGGATTTGTCACTCCGATTGTCGGAGAGGTATCTCTGGGCCCTCTCGGTAATGCACATCACTATAAGCCTTGCAAGCATTGTGACTAATGAGTTAGTTGCGAGATGATGTATTACGGAACAAGTAAAGAGACTTGCTGGTAACGAGATTGAACTAGGTATTGAGATACTGACGATCGAATCTCGGGCAAGTAACATACCGATGACAAATGGAATAACGTATGTTGTTATGCGGTTTGACCAATAAAGATCTTCGTAGAATATGTAGGAGCCAATATGAGCATCCAGGTTCCGCTATTGGTTATTGACCGGAGACGTGTCTCAGTCATGTCTACATAGTTCTCAAACCCGTAGGGTCCGCACGCTTAAAGTTAGATGACGATCGGTATTATGAGTTTTGTGTTTTGATGTACCGAAGGTAGTTCGGAGTCCCGGATATGATCACGGACATGACGAGGAGTCTCGAAATGGTCGAGACATAAAGATCGATATATGGACGACTATGTTCGGACACCGGAATGGTTTCGGGGAGTTTCGGACACATACCGGAGTACCGGGGGGTTACTGGAACCCCCCGGGGAGACTAATGGGCCTATTGGGCCCTAGTGGAGAAGAGGAGGGGCGGCCAAGGGCAGCCTCGCGCCCCCTCCCCCCCGGTCCGAATTGGACAAGGAGGGGGGCAGCGCCCCCCTTTCCTTTCCCCCTCTCTCTCCTTCCCTCTCCTCTCCTACTCCCTCTTGGAAGGGGGGGTCCTACTCCGGGTGGGAGTAGGACTCCTCATGGGGCGCGCCCAGGGAGGTCGGTCCCCTCCCCCTCCTCCACTCCTTTATATATGGGGAGGGGGCACCCCTTGGAGACACAAAAATTGATCTCTTGATCTCTTAGCTGTGTGCGGTGCCCCCCTTCACCATATTCCACCTCGATAATATTGTAGTGGCGCTTAGGCAAAGCCCTGCGTCGGTAGCATCATCATCACCGTCACCACGCCGTCGTGCTGACGGAACTCTCCCTCAAAGCTCGGCTAGATCGGAGTTCGAGGGACGTCATCGAGTTGAACGTGTGCTGAACTCGGAGGTGCCGTACGTTCGATACTCGGATCGATCAGATCGTGAAGACGTACGACTACATCAACCGCGTTGTGCTAACGCTTCCGCTTTTGGTCTACAAGGGTGTGTGGACACACTCTCCCCTCTCGTTGCTATGCATCACCATGATCATGTGTGTGCGTAGGAATTTTTTTTGAAATTACTATGTTCCCCAACAATACAGGCATGGGCTCGGAACACTGGAGACCGAAAGGTCGAACGTGAATCATATAGTAGATATGATCAATATAGAGATGTTCACCGTTGATGACTACTCCATCTCACGTTATGACTGGACATGGTTTAGTTGATTTGGATCACGTATCATTTAGATGACTTGAGGGATGTCTATCTAAGTGGGAGTTCTCAAGTAATTTGATTAATTGTACTTAATTTATCATGAACTTAGTCCTGATAGTATTTGCATATCTATGTTGTAGATTAATAGCTCGTGATTTAGCTCCTATATTTTTCATATATTCCGAGAGAAAACTAAGTTGAAAGATGAGAGTAGCGACGATACGGACTGGGTCCGTGATCTTAGGGTTATCCTCATTGCTGCACAGAAGAATTATGTCCTTGATGCACCGCTAGGTGACAGATCTATTGCAAGAGCAGATGCAGACGTTATGAATGTTTGACAAGCTCGGTATGATGACTACTTGATAGTTTAGTGCGCCATGCTTTACAGCTTAGAACCGGGACTTCAAAAAGGTTTTGAACACCACGGAGCATATGAGATGTTCCAAGAGTTGAAATTGGTATTTCAGACTCATGCCCATGTCGAGAGGTATGAGACCTCTGACAAATACTTTCCCTGCAAGATGGAGGAGAATAGCTCAGCAAGTGAGCATATGCTCAGAATGTCTGGGTAGTACAATCCCTTGAATAAAGTGGGAGTTAATCTTCCAGATAATATAGTGATTGACAGAGTTCTTTAGTCACTATCACCAAGCTACTAAAATTTCATGATGAACTATAATATGCAAGGGATGATGAAACTGATTCCCGAACTCTTCGCGATGCTGAAATCGGTGAAGGTAGAAATCAAGAAAGAGCATCAAATGTTGATGTTTAACAAGACCACTAGTTTCAAGAAAAAGGGGAAAAGGAAAAGAAAGGGAACTTCAAGAAGAATGGCAAGCAAGTTGCCACTCCCGTGAAGAAGCCCAAAGCTAGACCCAAGCCTGAAACTGAGTGCTTCTATTGCAAAATAAATAGTCACTGGAAGCGGAACTACCCCAAATACTTGGCGGATAAGAATGATGGCAAAGTGAACAAAGGTATTTTTAATATACAAGTTATTGATCTGTGCTTTACTAGTGTTCATAGTAGCCCATGGGTATTTGATACGGTTTAGTTGCAAAGATTAGTAACTCGAAACTGGAGTTGCAAACTGAACATAGACTAGTTAAGGGCGAGGTGACGATGTGTGTTGGAAGTGATTCCAAGGTTGATAAGATCACCATCGCATACTCCCTCTACCTTCGGGATTACTGTTGAACCTAAAAAATGTTATTTTGGTGTTTGCATTGAGCATGAATATGATTGGATCATGTATATTGCAATACCGTTATTCATTTAAGTTGGAGAATAATTGTTTTTCTGTTTACATGAATAAAACCTTCTATGGTCATACACCCAATGTAAATGGTTTATTGAATCTCGATCGTAGTAATATACATATTCATTATATTGATGCCAAAAGATGCAAAGTTGATAATGATAGTGCAACATACCTGTGGCACTGCCGTTTTGGTCATATTGGTATGAAGCGCATGAAGGAACTCCATGCAGATGGACTTTTGGAATCACTTGATTGTGAATCATTTGATACTTGCGAACCATGTCTGATGGGCAAGATGACTAAAACTCTGTTCTCCGGAATAATGGAGCGAGCCAATGACTTATTGGAAATAATACAAATCGATGTATGCGGTCCAATGAGTGCTGAGGCACGCGACGGGTATCGTTATTTTTTGACCTTCACAGATGATTTGAGCAAATATGGGTATATCTACTTAATGAAACACAAGTCTGAAACAATTGAAAAGTTCAAAGAATTTCAGAGTGAAGTGGAGAATCATCATAATAAGAAAATAAAGTTTCTATGATCTGATCGCGGAGGCGAATATTTGAATTACGAGTTTGGCCTTCATTTAAAACAATGTGGAATAGTTTTCCAACTCACGCCACCTGAAACACCACAGCATAATGGTGTGTCCGAACGTTGTAACCGTACTTTATTAGATATGGTGTGATCTATGATTTCTCTTACCGATTTACCCCTATCGTTTTGGGGTTATGCATTAGAGACAGCTGCATTCATGTTAAATAGGGAACTGTCTAAATCCGTTGAGACGACACCATATGAACTATGGTTTGGCAAGAAACCCAAGCTGTCGTTTCTTAAAGTTTGTGGTTGCGACACTTATGTCAAAAGGCTTCAGCCCGATAAGCTCGAACCCAAATCAGAGAAGTGTGTCTTCATATGATATCCTAAGGAAACAATTGGGTACACCTTCTACCACAGATCCAAAGGCAAGATCTTTGTTGCCGAGAATGGAACCTTTCTAGCGAAGGAGTTTCTCTCGAAAAAAGTGAGTGCGATGAAAGTAGAACTTGATGAGGTAATTGTACTTTCTCTCGAATTGGAAAGTAGCACATCAGTGAAATCCGTTCGCATGATGCCTACACCAACTAGAAAGGAAGCTAATGATGATGATCATGAAACTTCGGATCAAGTTACTACTGGATCTCGTAGGTTGAACAGAGCACGTTCGGCACCAGAGTGGTACAGTAATCCTATCCTGGAAGTCATGTTATTAGACCATGGCGAACCTACGAACTATGAAGAAGCTACGATGAGCCCAGATTCCGACAGATGGCTTGAGGCCATGAAATCTGAGATAGGATCCATGTATGAGAACAAAGTGTGGACTTTGCTGGACTTGCCCAATGACCGACAAGCCATTAAGAATAAATGGATCTTCAAGAGGAAGACGGACATTGATGGTAGTGTTACTATCTACAAAGCTCGAATTGTCACGAAATGTTTTCGACAAGTTCATGGTGTTGACTACGATGACATTTTCTCACTCGTATCGTTGCTTAAGTCTATCCGAATCATGTTAGCAATTGCCGCATTTTATGAAATCTAGCAAATGGATATCAAAACTTCATTCCTTAATGGATTTATTAAAGAAGAGTTGTATATGATGCAACCAGAAGGTTTTGTCAATCCCGAAGGTTCTAACAAAATGTTCAAGCTCCAGCGATCCATCTATGGACTGGTGCAAACATCTCGGAGTTAGAATATACGCTTTGATGAGTTGATCAAAGCATATAGTTTTATATAGACTTATGGTGAAGACAGTATTTACAAGTGAGTGGGAGCACTACAGCCTTTCTGATAAGTATATGTGAATGACACATTGTTGATCGGAAATGATATAGAATTTTCTGACAAGCATAAAGGAGTGTTTGAAAGGAGTTTTTCAAAGAAAGAGCTCGGTGAAGCTGCTTATATATTGGGCATCAAGATCTATAGAGATAGATCAAGACGCTTGATAAGACTTTCGATGAGTACATTCCTTGATAAGATTTTGAAGGAGTTCAAAATGGATCAGTCGAGGAAGGAGTTCTTGCCTGAGTTGTAAGGTATGAAGTTGAGTAAGACTCAAATCCTGACCACGGCAGAAGATAGAAAGAGAATGAAAGTCATTCCCTATGCCTCAGCCATAGGTTCTATAAAGTATGCCATGCTGTATACCAGACCTATTGTGTACCTTGCCATGAGTTTGGCAAGGGGGTACAATAGTGATCCAAGAGTAGATCACTGGACAGCAATTGAACTGCCGAACAGGCCGTCCGAAGAATGGAGTCCTGGAAGTAAAAAAATTTAAAATAATTGGCAGCCCCTGATACGGTTTAAGCCGTGTTTTGGGCGTGCCGCGATGGTGCCCCTCCCCCTGTGCCCATGGTATCTCTAGAGCGTAGGTATGTACGCGAAGTACTGACGTCGCCTTTTTGCAAGGGTCGGGGTTGGGGCCGCATTGCTACGCCTGCTCGGATCGTGCCAGGCGGTCTTGTTGTAGGTTACTCCGGGCGCGCTTGACGGTGTCTGGTCGTTTAGTGGCCGGACTGGAGAAATGCCTGGAGAGGCTGCTTTGTACTTCCGCTGCAAGGGCCGCTGTGTGCTCCTCCATTCGGAGGGAGCGTTCGGTGTTTCCATTGACCGTAATTACTCCTCGAGGTCCTGGCATCTTGAGCTTAAGGTATGCGTAATGCGGTACCGCATTGAACTTAGCGAATGCAGTTCGCCCGAGCAGTGCGTGATAACCACTGCGAAACGGGACTATGTTGAAGGTTAACTCCTCGCTTTGGAAATTATCCGGAGATCCGAAGACCACTTCAAGTGTGACTGAGCCTGTACAGTTGGCCTCTACACCTGGTATTACGCCTTTAAAGGTCGTTTTGGTGGGCTTAATCCTCGAGGGATCTATGCCCATTTTCCGCACTGTATCCTGGTAAAGTAGGTTCAGGCTGCTGCCGCCATCCACAAGGACTCTAGTGAGATGAAATCCGTCAATAATTTGGTCTACAACCAATGCGGCGAAGCCGCCGTGACGAGTGCTAGTGGGGTGGTCCCTTCGATCAAAGGTGATCGGGCAGGAGGACCATGGGTTGAACTTTGGGGCGACTGGCTCTATCGCGTATACGTCCCTTAACGCGCGTTTCCGCTCCCTCTTGGGGATGTGGGTTGCGTATATCATGTTCACCGTCCGCACTTGTGGGGGAAAGCCCTTCTGTCCACTATTGTTCGGCGGCGGGGGCTCCTTCTGTCCACATTGAAGTGGCCATGTAACAGATGAGTTCTCGTCCGAAACCCTGATACTCGGAAAGAGTTTGTCCAGTTTGTACACGAAGTGCATCCAGTTTTTGCCGTGACCCTCTCTACTCTTTCGCGCATGCTATGCGGGTGATATGATGATACCATGCCAAGTTTCAACATTTTCAGGATTCATTTTGTAGTGATTTTCAATTTCACAGTCATTTAGCTCGCTAAACAATTAGGTAAATGACCGAAAAACAACAAATGATGTCAGAACATGTTGGAAATTGATGACGTCGCTTTAAATACTGTATACTGAACAAAAAAGAAGTCCGGAGTTCAAATAAGTTTAAAAAACATTGAAGTGGCCATGTAACAGATGAGTTCTCGTCCGAAACCCTGATACTCGGAAAGAGTTTGTCCAGTTTGTACACGAAGTGCGTCCAGTTTTTGCCGTGACCCTCTCTACTCTTTCGTGCATGCTATGCGGGTGATTTGATGATACCATGCCAAGTCTCAACATTTTCAGGATTCATTTTGTTGTGATTTTCAATTTCACGGACATTTAGCTCTCTAAACAATTAGGTAAATGACCGAAAAACAACAAATGATGTCAGAACATGTTGGAAATTGATGACGTCGCTTTAAATGCTGCATACTGAACACAAAATAAGTCCGGAGTTCAAATAAGTTTAAAAAACATTGAAGTGGCCATGTAACAGATGAGTTCTCGTCCGAAACCCTGATACTCGGAAAGAGTTTGTCCAGTTTGTACACGAAGTGCGTCCAGTTTTTGCCGTGACCCTCTCTACTCTTTCGCGCATGCTATGCGGGTGATATGATGATACCATGCCAAGTTTCAACATTTTCAGGATTCATTTTGTAGTGATTTTTAATTTCACGGTCATTTAGCTCTCTAAACAATTAGGTAAATGACCGAAAAACAACAAATGATGTCAGAACATGTTGGAAACTGATGACCTCGCTTTGAATGCTGCATACTGAACACAAAAGAAGTCTGGTGTTCAAATAAGTTTAAAAAACATTGAAGTGGCCATGTAACAGATGAGTTCTCGTCCAAAACCCTGGTACTCGGAAAGAGTTTGTCCAGTTTGTACATGAAGTGCATCCAGTTTTTGCATTGACCCTCTCTACTCTTTCGCGCAAGCTATGCGGGTGATATGATGATACCATGCCAAGTTTCAACATTTTCAGGATTCATTTTGTAGTGATTTTCAATTTCACGGTCATTTAGCTCTCTAAACAATTAGGTAAAAGACCGAAAAACAACAAGTGATGTCAGAACATGTTGGAAATTGATGACGTCGCTTTAAATGCTGCATACTGAACACAAAAGAAGTCCGGAGTTCAAATAAGTTTAAAAAACATTGAAGTGGCCATGTAACAGATGAGTTCTCGTCCGAAACCCTGATACTCAGAAAGAGTTTGTCCAGTTTGTACACGAAGTGCGTCCAGTTTTTGTCGTGACCCTCTCTACTCTTTCGCGCATGCTATGCAGGTGATATGATGATACCATGCCAAGTTTCAACATTTTCAGGATTCATTTTGTAGTGATTTTCAATTTCAGGGTCATTTAGCTCTGTAAACAATTAGGTAAATGACTGAAAAACAACAAATGATGTCAGAACATGTTGGAAACTGATGACGTCGCTTTAAATGCTGCATACTAAACACAAAAGAAGTCCGGAGTTCAAATAAGTTTAAAAAACATTGAAGTGGCCATGTAACAGATGAGTTCTTGTCCGAAACCCTGATACTCGGAAAGAGTTTGTCCAGTTTGTACACGAAGTGCGTCCAGTTTTTGCCGTGACCCTCTCTACTCTTTCGCGCATGCTATGCGGGTGATATGATGATACCATGCCAAGTTTCAACGTTTTCAGGATTCATTTTGTGGTGATTTTCAATTTCACGGTCATTTAACTCTCTAAACAATTAGGTAAATGAGCGAAAAACAACAAATGATGTCAAAACATGTTGGAAATTGATGACGTCGCTTTAAATGCTGCATACTGAACACAAAAGAAGTTCGGAGTTCAAATAAGTTTAAAAAACATTGAAGTGGGCATGTAACAGATGAGTTCTCGTCCGAAACCCTGATACTCGGAAAGACTTTGTCCAGTTTGTACATGAAGTGCGTCCAGTTTTTGCCGTGACCCTCTCTACTCTTTCGCGCATGCTATGCGGGTGATATGATGATATCATGCCAAGTTCCAGCATTTTCAGGATTCATTTTGTAGTGATTTTCAATTTCACGGTCATTTAGCTCTCTAAACAATTAGGTAAATGACCGAAAAACAACAAATGATGTCAGAACATGTTGGAAACTGATGACGTCGCTTTAAATGCTGCATACTAAACACAAAAGAAGTCCGGAGTTCAAATAAGTTTAAAAAACATTGAAGTGGCCATGTAACAGATGAGTTCTCGTCCAAAACCCTGATACTCAGAAAGAGTTTGTCCAGTTTGTACACGAAGTGCGTCCAGTTTTTGCCGTGACCCTCTCTACTCTTTCGCGCATGCTATGCGGGTGATATGATGATACCATGCCAAGTTTCAACATTTTCAGGATTCATTTTGTAGTGTTTTCAATTTCACGGTCATTTAGCTCTCTAAACAATTAGGTAAATGACCGAAAAACTACAAATGATGTCAGAACATGTTGGAAACTGATGACCTCGCTTTAAATGCTGCATACTGAACACAAAAGAAGTCTGGAGTTCAAATAAATTTAAAAAACATTGAAGTGGCCATGTAACAGATGAGTTCTCGTCCGAAACCCTGATACTCGGAAAGACTTTGTCCAGTTTGTACACGAAGTGCGTCCAGTTTTTGCCGTGACCCTCTCTACTCTTTCGCGCATGCTATGCGGGTGATATGATGATACCATGCCAAGTTTCAACATTTTCAGGATTCATTTTGTAGTGATTTTCAATTTCACGGTCATTTAGCTCTCTAAACAATTTGGTAAATGACCGAAAAACAACAAATGATGTCAGAACATGTTGGAAACTGATGACCTCGCTTTAAATGCTGCATACTGAACACAAAAGAAGTCTGGAGTTCAAATAAATTTAAAAAACATTGAAGTGGCCATGTAACAGATGAGTTCTCGTCCGAAACCCTGATACTCGGAAAGACTTTGTCCAGTTTGTACACGAAGTGCGTCCAGTTTTTGCCGTGACCCTCTCTACTCTTTCGCGCATGCTATGCGGGTGATATGATGATACCATGCCAAGTTTCAACATTTTCAGGATTCATTTTGTAGTGATTTTCAATTTCACGGTCATTTAGCTCTCTAAACAATTAGGTAAAAGACCGAAAAACAACAAATGATGTCAAAACATGTTGGAAATTGATGACGTCGCTTTAAATGCTGCATACTGAATACAAAAGAAGTTCGGAGTTCAAATAAGTTTAAAAAACATTGAAGTGGGCATGTAACAGATGAGTTCTCGTCCGAAACCCTGATACTCGGAAAGAGTTTGTCCAGTTTGTACATGAAGTGCGTCCAGATTTTGCCGTGACCCTCTCTACTCTTTCGCGCATGCTATGCGGGTGATATGATGATATCATGCCAAGTTCGAACATTTTCAGGATTCATTTTGTAGTGATTTTCAATTTCACGGTCATTTAGCTCTCTAAACAATTAGGTAAATGACCGAAAAACAACAAATGATGTCAGAACATGTTGGAAACTGATGACGTCGCTTTAAATGCTGCATACTGAACACAAAAGAAGTCCGGAGTTCAAATAAGTTTAAAAAACATTGAAGTGGCCATGTAACAGATGAGTTCTCGTCCAAAACCCTGATACTCAGAAAGAGTTTGTCCAGTTTGTACACGAAGTGCGTCCAGTTTTTGCCGTGACCCTCTCTACTCTTTCGCGCATGCTATGCGGGTGATATGATGATACCATGCCAAGTTTCAACATTTTCAGGATTCATTTTGTAGTGTTTTCAATTTCACGGTCATTTAGCTCTCTAAACAATTAGGTAAATGACCGAAAAACAACAAATGATGTCAGAACATGTTGGAAATTGATGACATCGCTTTAAATGCTGCATACTGAACACAAAAGAAGTCCGGAGTTCAAATAAGTTTAAAAAACATTGAAGTGGCCATGTAACAGATGAGTTCTCGTCCGAAACCCTGATACTCGGAAAGAGTTTGTCCAGTTTGTACACGAAGTGCGTCCAGTTTTTGCCGTGACCCTCTCTACTCTTTCGCGCATGCTATGCGGGTGATATGATGATACCATGCCAAGTTTCAACATTTTCAGGATTCATTTTGTAGTGATTTTCAATTTCACGGTCATTTAACACTCTAAACAATTAGGTAAATGAGCGAAAAACAACAAATGATGTCAGAACATGTTGGAAATTGATGACGTCGCTTTAAATGCTTCATACTTAACACAAAAGAAGTCCGGAGTTCAAATAAGTTGAAAAAACATTGAAGTGGCCATGTAACAGATGAGTTCTCGTCCGAAACCCTGATACTCGGAAAGAGTTTGTCCAGTTTGTACATGAAGTGCGTCCAGTTTTTGCCGTGACCCTCTCTACTCTTTCGCGCATGCTATGCGGGTGATATGATGATACCATGCCAAGTTCCAACATTTTCAGGATTCATTTTGTAGTGATTTTCAATTTCACGGTCATTTAGCTCTCTAAACAATTAGGTAAATGACTGAAAAACAACAAATGATGTCAGAACATGTTGGAAATTGATGACGTCACTTTAAATGCTGCATACTAAACACAAAAGAAGTCCGGAGTTCAAATAAGTTTAAAAAACATTGAAGTGGCCATGTAACAGATGAGTTCTTGTCCGAAACCCTGATACTCGGAAAGAGTTTGTCCAGTTTGTACACGAAGTGCGTCCAGTTTTTGCCGTGACCCTCTCTACTCTTTCGCGCATGCTATGCGGGTGATATGATGATACCATGCCAAGTTTCAACATTTTCAAGATTCATTTTGTAGTGATTTTCAATTTCACGGTCATTTAGCTCTCTAAACAATTTGGTAAATGACCGAAAAACAACAAATGATGTCAGAACATGTTGGAAACTGATGACCTCGCTTTAAATGCTGCATACTGAACACAAAAGAAGTCTGGAGTTCAAATAAATTTAAAAAACATTGAAGTGGCCATGTAACAGATGAGTTCTCGTCCGAAACCCTGATACTCGGAAAGACTTTGTCCAGTTTGTACACGAAGTGCGTCCAGTTTTTGCCGTGACCCTCTCTACTCTTTCGCGCATGCTATGCGGGTGATATGATGATACCATGCCAAGTTTCAACATTTTCAGGATTCATTTTGTAGTGATTTTCAATTTCACGGTCATTTAGCTCTCTAAACAATTAGGTAAAAGACCGAAAAACAACAAGTGATGTCAGAACATGTTGGAAATTGATGGCGTCGCTTTAAATGCTGCATACTGAACACAAAAGAAGTCCGGAGTTCAAATAAGTTTAAAAAACGTTGAAGTGGCCATGTAACAGATGAGTTCTCGTCCGAAACCCTGATACTCGGAAAGAGTTTGTCCAGTTTGTACACGAAGTGTGTCCAGTTTTTGTCGTGACCCTCTCTACTCTTTCGCGCATGCTATGCGGGTGATATGATGATACCATGCCAAGTTTCAACATTTTCAGGATTCATTTTGTAGTGATTTTCAATTTCACGGTCATTTAGCTCTGTAAACAATTAGGTAAATGACTGAAAAACAACAAATGATGTCAGAACATGTTGGAAATTGATGACGTCGCTTTAAATGCTGCATACTAAACACAAAAGAAGTCCGGAGTTCAAATAAGTTTAAAAAACATTGAAGTGGCCATGTAACAGATGAGTTCTTGTCCGAAACCCTGATACTCGGAAAGAGTTTGTCCAGTTTGTACACGAAGTGCGTCCAGTTTTTGCCGTGACCCTCTCTACTCTTTCGCGCATGCTATGCGGGTGATATGATGATACCATGCCAAGTTTCAACATTTTCAGGATTCATTTTGTAGTGATTTTCAATTTCACGGTATTTAGCTCTGTAAACAATTAGGTAAATGACTGAAAAACAACAAATGATGTCAGAACATGTTGGAAATTGATGACGTCGCTTTAAATGCTGCATACTAAACACAAAAGAAGTCCGGAGTTCAAATAAGTTTAAAAAACATTGAAGTGGCCATGTAACAGATGAGTTCTTGTCCGAAACCCTGATACTCGGAAAGAGTTTGTCCAGTTTGTACACGAAGTGCGTCCAGTTTTTGCCGTGACCCTCTCTACTCTTTCGCGCATGCTATGCGGGTGATATGATGATACCATGCCAAGTTTCAACATTTTCAGGATTCATTTTGTAGTGATTTTCAATTTCACGGTCATTTAACTCTCTAAACAATTAGGTAAATGACCGAAAAACAACAAATGATGTCAGAACATGTTGGAAATTGATGACGTCACTTTAAATGCTGCATACTGAACACAAAAGATGTTCGGAGTTCAAATAAGTTTAAAAAACATTGAAGTGGGCATGTAACAGATGAGTTCTCGTCCGAAACCCTGATACTCGGAAAGAGTTTGTCCAGTTTGTACACGAAGTGCGTCCAGTTTTTGCCGTGACCCTCTCTACTCTTTCGTGCATGCTATGAGGGTGATATGATGATACCATGCGAAGTTTCAACATTTTTAGGATTCATTTTGTTGTGATATTCAATTTCACGGTCATTTAGCTCTCTAAACAATTAGGTAAATGACCGAAAAACAACAAATGATGTCAGAACATGTTGGAAATTGATGACGTCGCTTTAAATGCTGCATACTGAACACAAAAGAAGTCCGGAGTTCAAATAAGTTTAAAAAACATTGAAGTGGCCATGTAACAGATGAGTTCTCGTCCGAAACCCTGATACTCGGAAAGAGTTTGTCCAGTTTGTACACGAAGTGCGTCCAGTTTTTGCCGTGACCCTCTCTACTCTTTCGCGCATGCTATGCGGGTGATATGATGATACCATGCCAAGTTTCAACATTTTCAGGATTCATTTTGTAGTGATTTTTAATTTCACGGTCATTTAGCTCTCTAAACAATTAGGTAAATGACCGAAAAACAACAAATGATGTCAGAACATGTTGGAAATTGATGACATCGCTTTGAATGCTGCATACTAAACACAAAAGAAGTCCGGAGTTCAAATAAGTTTAAAAAACATTGAAGTGGCCATGTAACAGATGAGTTCTCGTCCAAAACCCTGGTACTCGGAAAGAGTTTGTCCATTTTGTACATGAAGTGTGTCCAGTTTTTGCCGTGACCCTCTCTACTCTTTCGCACATGCTATGCGGGTGATATGATGATACCATGCCAAGTTTCAACATTTTCAGGATTCATTTTGTAGTGATTTTCAATTTCACGGTCATTTAACACTCTAAACAATTAGGTAAATGAGCGAAAAACAACAAATGATGTCAGAACATGTTGGAAATTGATGACGTCGCTTTAAATGCTTCATACTTAACACAAAAGAAGTCCGGAGTTCAAATAAGTTTAAAAAACATTGAAGTGGCCATGTAACAGATGATTTCTCGTCCGAAACCCTGATACTCGGAAAGAGTTTGTCCAGTTTGTACATGAAGTGCGTCTAGTTTTTGCCGTGACCCTCTCTACTCTTTCGCGCATGCTATGCGGGTGATATGATGATACCATGCCAAGTTCCAACATTTTCAGGATTCATTTTGTAGTGATTTTCAATTTCACGGTCATTTAGCTCTCTAAACAATTAGGTAAATGACTGAAAAACAACAAATGATGTCAGAACATGTTGGAAATTGATGACGTCACTTTAAATGCTGCATACTAAACACAAAAGAAGTCCGGAGTTCAAATAAGTTTAAAAAACATTGAAGTGGCCATGTAACAGATGAGTTCTTGTCCGAAACCCTGATACTCGGAAAGAGTTTGTCCAGTTTGTACACGAAGTGCGTCCAGTTTTTGCCGTGACCCTCTCTACTCTTTCGCGCATGCTATGCGGGTGATATGATGATACCATGCCAAGTTTCAACATTTTCAGGATTCATTTTGTAGTGATTTTCAATTTCACGGTCATTTAGCTCTCTAAACAATTTGGTAAATGACCGAAAAACAACAAATGATGTCAGAACATGTTGGAAACTGATGACATCGCTTTAAATGCTGCATACTGAACACAAAAGAAGTCTAGAGTTCAAATAAATTTAAAAAACATTGAAGTGGCCATGTAACAGATGAGTTCTCGTCCGAAACCCTGATACTCGGAAAGACTTTGTCCAGTTTGTACACGAAGTGCGTCCAGTTTTTGCCGTGACCCTCTCTACTCTTTCGCGCATGCTATGCGGGTGATATGATGATACCATGCCAAGTTTCAACATTTTCAGGATTCATTTTGTAGTGATTTTCAATTTCACG
Organism: Triticum urartu; assembly: GCF_056163025.1. Lineage (NCBI taxonomy): Eukaryota > Viridiplantae > Streptophyta > Magnoliopsida > Poales > Poaceae > Triticum > Triticum urartu. The sequence goes on along the minus strand of NC_141875.1, from coordinate 720,984,437 downwards.
GTCATTTAGCTCTCTAAACAATTAGGTAAATGACCGAAAAACAACAAATGATGTCAGAACATGTTGGAAATTGATGACGTCGCTTTAAATGCTGCATACTGAACACAAAAGAAGTCCGGAGTTCAAATAAGTTTAAAAAACATTGAAGTGGCCATGTAACAGATGAGTTCTCGTCCGAAACCCTGATACTCGGAAAGAGTTTGTCCAGTTTGTACACGAAGTGCGTCCAGTTTTTGCCGTGACCCTCTCTACTCTTTCGTGCATGCTATGAGGGTGATATGATGATACCATGCGAAGTTTCAACATTTTTAGGATTCATTTTGTTGTGATATTCAATTTCACGGTCATTTAGCTCTCTAAACAATTAGGTAAATGACCGAAAAACAACAAATGATGTCAGAACATGTTGGAAATTGATGACGTCGCTTTAAATGCTGCATACTGAACACAAAAGAAGTCCGTAGTTCAAATAAGTTTAAAAAACATTGAAGTGGCCATGTAACAGATGAGTTCTCGTCTGAAACCCTGATACTCGGAATGAGTTTGTCCAGTTTGTACATGAAGTGCGTACAGTTTTTGCCGTGACCCTCTCTACTCTTTCGCGCATGCTATGCGGGTGATATGATGATACCATGCCAAGTTTCAACATTTTCAGGATTCATTTTGTAGTGATTTTTAATTTCACGGTCATTTAGCTCTCTAAACAATTAGGTAAATGACTGAAAAACAACAAATGATGTCAGAACATGTTGGAAACTGATGACCTCGCTTTGAATGCTGCATACTAAACACAAAAGAAGTCCGGAGTTCAAATAAGTTTAAAAAACATTGAAGTGGCCATGTAACAGATGAGTTCTCGCCAAAACCCTGGTACTCGGAAAGAGTTTGTCCATTTTGTACATGAAGTGCGTCCAGTTTTTGCCGTGACCCTCTCTACTCTTTCGCACATGCTATGCGGGTGATATGATGATACCATGCCAAGTTTCAACATTTTCAGGATTCATTTTGTAGTGATTTTCAATTTCACGGTCATTTAGCTCTCTAAACAATTAAGTAAATGACCGAAAAACAACAAATGATGTCAGAACATGTTGGAAATTGATGACGTCGCTTTAAATGCTTCATACTTAACACAAAAGAAGTCCGGAGTTCAAATAAGTTTAAAAAACATTGAAGTGGCCATGTAACAGAAGAGTTCTCGTCCGAAACCCTGATACTCGGAAAGAGTTTGTCCAGTTTGTACATGAAGTGCGTCCAGTTTTTGCCGTGACCCTCTCTACTCTTTCGCGCATGCTATGCGGGTGATATGATGATACCATGCCAAGTTCCAACATTTTCAGGATTCATTTTGTAGTGATTTTCAATTTCACGGTCATTTAGCTATCTAACCAATTAGGTAAATGACTGAAAAACAACAAATGATGTCAGAACATGTTGGAAATTGATGACGTCGCTTTAAATGAAGCATACTAAACACAAAAGAAGTCCGGAGTTCAAATAAGTTTAAAAAACATTGAAGTGGCCATGTAACAGATGAGTTCTTGTCCGAAACCCTGATACTCGGAAAGAGTTTGTCCAGTTTGTACACGAAGTGCATCCAGTTTTTGCCGTGACCCTCTCTACTCTTTCGCGCATGCTATGCGGGTGATATGATGATACCATGCCAAGTTTCAACATTTTCAGGATTCATTTTGTAGTGATTTTCAATTTCACGGTCATTTAACTCTCTAAACAATTAGGTAAATGAGCGAAAAACAACAAATGATGTCAGAACATGTTGGAAACTGATGACGTCGCTTTAAATGCTGCATACTGAACACAAAAGAAGTTCGGAGTTCAAATAAGTTTAAAAAACATTGAAGTGGCCATGTAACAGATGAGTTCTCGTCCGAAACCCTGATACTCGGAAAGACTTTGTCCAGTTTGTACATGAAGTGCGTCCAGTTTTTGCCGTGACCCTCTCTACTCTTTCGCGCATGCTATGCGGGTGATATGATGATATCATGCCAAGTTCCAACATTTTCAGGATTCATTTTGTAGTGATTTTCAATTTCACGGTCATTTAGCTCTCTAAACAATTAGGTAAATGACCGAAAAACAACAAATGATGTCAGAACATGTTGGAAACTGATGACGTCGCTTTAAATGCTGCATATTGAACACAAAAGAAGTCCGGAGTTCAAATAAGTTTAAAAAACATTGAAGTGGCCATGTAACAGATGAGTTCTCGTCCGAAACCCTGATACTCAGAAAGAGTTTGTCCAGTTTGTACACGAAGTGCGTCCAGTTTTTGCCGTGACCCTCTCTACTCTTTCGCGCATGCTATGCGGGTGAAATGATGATACCATGCCAAGTTTCAATAATTTCAGGATTCATTTTGTAGTGTTTTCAATTTCACGGTCATTTAGCTCTCTAAACAATTAGGTAAATGCCCGAAAAACAACAAATGATGTCAGAACATGTTGGAAATTGATGACATCGCTTTAAATGCTGCATACTGAACACAAAAGAAGTCCGGAGTTCAAATAAGTTTAAAAAACATTGAAGTGGCCATGTAACAGATGAGTTCTCGTCCGAAACCCTGATACTCGGAAAGAGTTTGTCCAGTTTGTACACGAAGTGCGTCCAGTTTTTGCCGTGACCCTCTCTACTCTTTCGCGCATGCTATGCGGGTGATATGATGATACCATGCCAAGTTTCAACATTTTCAGGATTCATTTTGTAGTGATTTTCAATTTCACGGTCATTTAACACTCTAAACAATTAGGTAAATGAGCGAAAAACAACAAATGATGTCAGAACATGTTGGAAATTGATGACGTCGCTTTAAATGCTTCATACTTAACACAAAAGAAGTCCGGAGTTCAAATAAGTTTAAAAAACATTGAAGTGGCCATGTAACAGATGAGTTCTCGTCCGAAACCCTGATACTCGGAAAGAGTTTGTCCAGTTTGTACACGAAGTGCATCCAGTTTTTGCCGTGACCCTCTCTACTCTTTCGCGCATGCTATGCGGGTGATATGATGATACCATGCCAAGTTCCAACATTTTCAGGATTCATTTTGTAGTGATTTTCAATTTCACGGTCATTTAGCTCTCTAAACAATTAGGTAAATGACTGAAAAACAACAAATGATGTCAGAACATGTTGGAAATTGATGACGTCGCTTTAAATGCTGCATACTGAACACAAAAGAAGTCCGGAGTTCAAATAAGTTTAAAAAACATTGAAGTGGCCATGTAACAGATGAGTTCTCGTCCGAAACCCTGATACTCAGAAAGAGTTTGTCCAGTTTGTACACGAAGTGCGTCCAGTTTTTGCCGTGACCCTCTCTACTCTTTCGCGCATGCTATGCGGGTGATATGATGATACCATGCCAAGTTTCAACATTTTCAGGATTCATTTTGTAGTGATTTTCAATTTCACGGTCATTTAGCTCTCTAAACAATTAGGTAAATGACCGAAAAACAACAAATGATGTCAGAACATGTTGGAAATTGATGACGTCGCTTTAAATGCTGCATACTGAACACAAAAGAAGTCCGGAGTTCAAATAAGTTTAAAAAACATTGAAGTGGCCATGTAACAGATGAGTTCTCGTCCGAAACCCTGATACTCGGAAAGAGTTTGTCCAGTTTGTACACGAAGTGCGTCCAGTTTTTGCCGTGACCCTCTCTACTCTTTCGTGCATGCTATGAGGGTGATATGATGATACCATGCGAAGTTTCAACATTTTTAGGATTCATTTTGTTGTGATATTCAATTTCACGGTCATTTAGCTCTCTAAACAATTAGGTAAATGACCGAAAAACAACAAATGATGTCAGAACATGTTGGAAATTGATGACGTCGCTTTAAATGCTGCATACTGAACACAAAAGAAGTCCGTAGTTCAAATAAGTTTAAAAAACATTGAAGTGGCCATGTAACAGATGAGTTCTCGTCCGAAACCCTGATACTCGGAAAGAGTTTGTCCAGTTTGTACATGAAGTGCGTCCAGTTTTTGCCGTGACCCTCTCTACTCTTTCGCGCATGCTATGCGGGTGATATGATGATACCATGCCAAGTTTCAACATTTTCAGGATTCATTTTGTAGTGATTTTTAATTTCACGGTCATTTAGCTCTCTAAACAATTAGGTAAATGACCGAAAAACAACAAATGATGTCAGAACATGTTGGAAACTGATGACCTCGCTTTGAATGCTGCATACTAAACACAAAAGAAGTCCGGAGTTCAAATAAGTTTAAAAAACATTGAAGTGGCCATGTAACAGATGAGTTCTCGTCCAAAACCCTGGTACTCGGAAAGAGTTTGTCCATTTTGTACATGAAGTGCGTCCAGTTTTTGCCATGACCCTCTCTACTCTTTCGCACATGCTATGCGGGTGATATGATGATACCATGCCAAGTTTCAACATTTTCAGGATTCATTTTGTAGTGATTTTCAATTTCACGGTCATTTAGCTCTCTAAACAATTAAGTAAATGACCGAAAAACAACAAATGATGTCAGAACATGTTGGAAATTGATGACGTCGCTTTAAATGCTTCATACTTAACACAAAAGAAGTCCGGAGTTCAAATAAGTTTAAAAAACATTGAAGTGGCCATGTAACAGAAGAGTTCTCGTCCGAAACCCTGATACTCGGAAACAGTTTGTCCAGTTTGTACATGAAGTGCGTCCAGTTTTTGCCGTGACCCTCTCTACTCTTTCGCGCATGCTATGCGGGTGATATGATGATACCATGCCAAGTTCCAACATTTTCAGGATTCATTTTGTAGTGATTTTCAATTTCACGGTCATTTAGCTATCTAAACAATTAGGTAAATGACTGAAAAACAACAAATGATGTCAGAACATGTTGGAAATTGATGACGTCGCTTTAAATGAAGCATACTAAACACAAAAGAAGTCCGGAGTTCAAATAAGTTTAAAAAACATTGAAGTGGCCATGTAACAGATGAGTTCTTGTCCGAAACCCTGATACTCGGAAAGAGTTTGTCCAGTTTGTACACGAAGTGCATCCAGTTTTTGCCGTGACCCTCTCTACTCTTTCGCGCATGCTATGCGGGTGATATGATGATACCATGCCAAGTTTCAACATTTTCAGGATTCATTTTGTAGTGATTTTCAATTTCACGGTCATTTAACTCTCTAAACAATTAGGTAAATGAGCGAAAAACAACAAATGATGTTAGAACATGTTGGAAACTGATGACGTCGCTTTAAATGCTGCATACTGAACACAAAAGAAGTTCGGAGTTCAAATAAGTTTAAAAAACATTGAAGTGGCCATGTAACAGATGAGTTCTCGTCCGAAACCCTGATACTCGGAAAGACTTTGTCCAGTTTGTACATGAAGTGCGTCCAGTTTTTGCCGTGACCCTCTCTACTCTTTCGCGCATGCTATGCGCGTGATATGATGATATCATGCCAAGTTCCAACATTTTCAGGATTCATTTTGTAGTGATTTTCAATTTCACGGTCATTTAGCTCTCTAAACAATTAGGTAAATGACCGAAAAACAACAAATGATGTCAGAACATGTTGGAAACTGATGACGTCGCTTTAAATGCTGCATATTGAACACAAAAGAAGTCCGGAGTTCAAATAAGTTTAAAAAACATTGAAGTGGCCATGTAACAGATGAGTTCTCGTCCGAAACCCTGATACTCAGAAAGAGTTTGTCCAGTTTGTACACGAAGTGCGTCCAGTTTTTGCCGTGACCCTCTCTACTCTTTCGCGCATGCTATGCGGGTGAAATGATGATACCATGCCAAGTTTCAATAATTTCAGGATTCATTTTGTAGTGTTTTCAATTTCACGGTCATTTAGCTCTCTAAACAATTAGGTAAATGCCCGAAAAACAACAAATGATGTCAGAACATGTTGGAAATTGATGACATCGCTTTAAATGCTGCATACTGAACACAAAAGAAGTCCGGAGTTCAAATAAGTTTAAAAAACATTGAAGTGGCCATGTAACAGATGAGTTCTCGTCCGAAACCCTGATACTCGGAAAGAGTTTGTCCAGTTTGTACACGAAGTGCGTCCAGTTTTTGCCGTGACCCTCTCTACTCTTTCGCGCATGCTATGCGGGTGATATGATGATACCATGCCAAGTTTCAACATTTTCAGGATTCATTTTGTAGTGATTTTCAATTTCACGGTCATTTAACACTCTAAACAATTAGGTAAATGAGCGAAAAACAACAAATGATGTCAGAACATGTTGGAAATTGATGACGTCGCTTTAAATGCTTCATACTTAACACAAAAGAAGTCCGGAGTTCAAATAAGTTTAAAAAACATTGAAGTGGCCATGTAACAGATGAGTTCTCGTCCGAAACCCTGATACTCGGAAAGAGTTTGTCCAGTTTGTACACGAAGTGCATCCAGTTTTTGCCGTGACCCTCTCTACTCTTTCGCGCATGCTATGCGGGTGATATGATGATACCATGCCAAGTTCCAACATTTTCAGGATTCATTTTGTAGTGATTTTCAATTTCACGGTCATTTAGCTCTCTAAACAATTAGGTAAATGACTGAAAAACAACAAATGATGTCAGAACATGTTGGAAATTGATGACGTCGCTTTAAATGCTGCATACTGAACACAAAAGAAGTCCGGAGTTCAAATAAGTTTAAAAAACATTGAAGTGGCCATGTAACAGATGAGTTCTCGTCCGAAACCCTGATACTCAGAAAGAGTTTGTCCAGTTTGTACACGAAGTGCGTCCAGTTTTTGCCGTGACCCTCTCTACTCTTTCGCGCATGCTATGCGGGTGATATGATGATACCATGCCAAGTTTCAACATTTTCAGGATTCATTTTGTAGTGATTTTCAATTTCACGGTCATTTAGCTCTCTAAACAATTAGGTAAATGACCGAAAAACAACAAATGATGTCAGAACATGTTGGAAATTGATGACGTCGCTTTAAATGCTGCATACTGAACACAAAAGAAGTCCGGAGTTCAAATAAGTTTAAAAAACATTGAAGTGGCCATGTAACAGATGAGTTCTCGTCCGAAACCCTGATACTCGGAAAGAGTTTGTCCAGTTTGTACACGAAGTGCGTCCAGTTTTTGCCGTGACCCTCTCTACTCTTTCGTGCATGCTATGAGGGTGATATGATGATACCATGCGAAGTTTCAACATTTTTAGGATTCATTTTGTTGTGATATTCAATTTCACGGTCATTTAGCTCTCTAAACAATTAGGTAAATGACCGAAAAACAACAAATGATGTCAGAACATGTTGGAAATTGATGACGTCGCTTTAAATGCTGCATACTGAACACAAAAGAAGTCCGTAGTTCAAATAAGTTTAAAAAACATTGAAGTGGCCATGTAACAGATGAGTTCTCGTCCGAAACCCTGATACTCGGAAAGAGTTTGTCCAGTTTGTACATGAAGTGCGTCCAGTTTTTGCCGTGACCCTCTCTACTCTTTCGCGCATGCTATGCGGGTGATATGATGATACCATGCCAAGTTTCAACATTTTCAGGATTCATTTTGTAGTGATTTTTAATTTCACGGTCATTTAGCTCTCTAAACAATTAGGTAAATGACCGAAAAACAACAAATGATGTCAGAACATGTTGGAAACTGATGACCTCGCTTTGAATGCTGCATACTAAACACAAAAGAAGTCCGGAGTTCAAATAAGTTTAAAAAACATTGAAGTGGCCATGTAACAGATGAGTTCTCGTCCAAAACCCTGGTACTCGGAAAGAGTTTGTCCATTTTGTACATGAAGTGCGTCCAGTTTTTGCCGTGACCCTCTCTACTCTTTCGCACATGCTATGCGGGTGATATGATGATACCATGCCAAGTTTCAACATTTTCAGGATTCATTTTGTAGTGATTTTCAATTTCACGGTCATTTAGCTCTCTAAACAATTAAGTAAATGACCGAAAAACAACAAATGATGTCAGAACATGTTGGAAATTGATGACGTCGCTTTAAATGCTTCATACTTAACACAAAAGAAGTCCGGAGTTCAAATAAGTTTAAAAAACATTGAAGTGGCCATGTAACAGAAGAGTTCTCGTCCGAAACCCTGATACTCGGAAAGAGTTTGTCCAGTTTGTACATGAAGTGCGTCCAGTTTTTGCCGTGACCCTCTCTACTCTTTCGCGCATGCTATGCGGGTGATATGATGATACCATGCCAAGTTCCAACATTTTCAGGATTCATTTTGTAGTGATTTTCAATTTCACGGTCATTTAGCTATCTAAACAATTAGGTAAATGACTGAAAAACAACAAATGATGTCAGAACATGTTGGAAATTGATGACGTCGCTTTAAATGAAGCATACTAAACACAAAAGAAGTCCGGAGTTCAAATAAGTTTAAAAAACATTGAAGTGGCCATGTAACAGATGAGTTCTTGTCCGAAACCCTGATACTCGGAAAGAGTTTGTCCAGTTTGTACACGAAGTGCATCCAGTTTTTGCCGTGACCCTCTCTACTCTTTCGCGCATGCTATGCGGGTGATATGATTATACCATGCCAAGTTTCAACATTTTCAGGATTCATTTTGTAGTGATTTTCAATTTCACGGTCATTTAACTCTCTAAACAATTAGGTAAATGAGCGAAAAACAACAAATGATGTCAGAACATGTTGGAAACTGATGACGTCGCTTTAAATGCTACATACTGAACACAAAAGAAGTTCGGAGTTCAAATAAGTTTAAAAAACATTGAAGTGGCCATGTAACAGATGAGTTCTCGTCCGAAACCCTGATACTCGGAAAGACTTTGTCCAGTTTGTACATGAAGTGCGTCCAGTTTTTGCCGTGACCCTCTCTACTCTTTCGCGCATGCTATGCGGGTGATATGATGATATCATGCCAAGTTCCAACATTTTCAGGATTCATTTTGTAGTGATTTTCAATTTCACGGTCATTTAGCTCTCTAAACAATTAGGTAAATGACCGAAAAACAACAAATGATGTCAGAACATGTTGGAAACTGATGATGTCGCTTTAAATGCTGCATATTGAACACAAAAGAAGTCCGGAGTTCAAATAAGTTTAAAAAACATTGAAGTGGCCATGTAACAGATGAGTTCTCGTCCGAAACCCTGATACTCAGAAAGAGTTTGTCCAGTTTGTACACGAAGTGCGTCCAGTTTTTGCCGTGACCCTCTCTACTCTTTCGCGCATGCTATGCGGGTGAAATGATGATACCATGCCAAGTTTCAATAATTTCAGGATTCATTTTGTAGTGTTTTCAATTTCACGGTCATTTAGCTCTCTAAACAATTAGGTAAATGCCCGAAAAACAACAAATGATGTCAGAACATGTTGGAAATTGATGACATCGCTTTAAATGCTGCATACTGAACACAAAAGAAGTCCGGAGTTCAAATAAGTTTAAAAAACATTGAAGTGGCCATGTAACAGATGAGTTCTCGTCCGAAACCCTGATACTCGGAAAGAGTTTGTCCAGTTTGTACACGAAGTGCGTCCAGTTTTTGCCGTGACCCTCTCTACTCTTTCGCGCATGCTATGCGGGTGATATGATGATACCATGCCAAGTTTCAACATTTTCAGGATTCATTTTGTAGTGATTTTCAATTTCACGGTCATTTAACACTCTAAACAATTAGGTAAATGAGCGAAAAACAACAAATGATGTCAGAACATGTTGGAAATTGATGACGTCGCTTTAAATGCTTCATACTTAACACAAAAGAAGTCCGGAGTTCAAATAAGTTTAAAAAACATTGAAGTGGCCATGTAACAGATGAGTTCTCGTCCGAAACCCTGATACTCGGAAAGAGTTTGTCCAGTTTGTACACGAAGTGCATCCAGTTTTTGCCGTGACCCTCTCTACTCTTTCGCGCATGCTATGCGGGTGATATGATGATACCATGCCAAGTTCCAACATTTTCAGGATTCATTTTGTAGTGATTTTCAATTTCACGGTCATTTAGCTCTCTAAACAATTAGGTAAATGACTGAAAAACAACAAATGATGTCAGAACATGTTGGAAATTGATGACGTCGCTTTAAATGCTGCATACTGAACACAAAAGAAGTCCGGAGTTCAAATAAGTTTAAAAAACATTGAAGTGGCCATGTAACAGATGAGTTCTCGTCCGAAACCCTGATACTCAGAAAGAGTTTGTCCAGTTTGTACACGAAGTGCGTCCAGTTTTTGCCGTGACCCTCTCTACTCTTTCGCGCATGCTATGCGGGTGATATGATGATACCATGCCAAGTTTCAACATTTTCAGGATTCATTTTGTAGTGATTTTCAATTTCACGGTCATTTAGCTCTCTAAAAAATTAGGTAAATGACCGAAAAACAACAAATGATGTCAGAACATGTTGGAAATTGATGACGTCGCTTTAAATGCTGCATACTGAACACAAAATAAGTCCAGAGTTCAAATAAGTTTAAAAAACATTGAAGTGGCCATGTAACAGATGAGTTCTCGTCCGAAACCCTGATACTCGGAAAGAGTTTGTCCAGTTTGTACACGAAGTGCGTCCAGTTTTTGCCGTGACCCTCTCTACTCTTTCGTGCATGCTATGCGGGTGATATGATGATACCATGCCAAGTTTCAACATTTTCAGGATTCATTTTGTAGTGATTTTCAATTTCACGGTCATTTAGCTCTCTAAACAATTAGGTAAATGACCGAAAAACAACAAATGATGTCAGAACATATTGGAAATTGATGACGTCGCTTTAAATGTTGCATACTGAACACAAAAGAAGTCCGTAGTTCAAATAAGTTTAAAAAACATTGAAGTGGCCATGTAACAGATGAGTTCTCGTCCGAAACCCTGATACTCGGAAAGAGTTTGTCCAGTTTGTACACGAAGTGCGTCCAGTTTTTGCCGTGACCCTCTCTACTCTTTCGCGCATGCTATGCGGGTGATATGATGATACCATGCCAAGTTTCAACATTTTCAGGATTCATTTTTGTAGTGATTTTCAATTTCACGGTCATTTAGCTCTCTAAACAATTAGGTAAATGACCGAAAAACAACAAATGATGTCAGAACATGTTGGAAATTGATGACGTCGCTTTAAATGCTGCATACTGAACACAAAAGAAGTCCGGAGTTCAAATAAGTTTAAAAAACATTGAAGTGGCCATGTAACAGATGAGTTCTCGTCCGAAACCCTGATACTCGGAAAGAGTTTGTCCAGTTTGTACACGAAGTGCGTCCAGTTTTTGCCGTGACCCTCTCTACTCTTTCGCGCATGCTATGCGGGTGATATGATGATACCATGCCAAGTTTCAACATTTTCAGGATTCATTTTGTTGTGATTTTTAATTTCACGGTCATTTAGCTCTCTAAACAATTAGGTAAATGACCGAAAAACAACAAATAATGTCAGAACATGTTGGAAACTGATGACCTCGCTTTGAATGCTGCATACTAAACACAAAAGAAGTCCGGAGTTCAAATAAGTTTAAAAAACATTGAAGTGGCCATGTAACAGATGAGTTCTCGTCCGAAACCCTGATACTCGGAAAGAGTTTGTCCAGTTTGTACACGAAGTGCATCCAGTTTTTGCCGTGACCCTCTCTACTCTTTCGCGCATGCTATGCGGGTGATATGATGATACCATGCCAAGTTCCAACATTTTCAGGATTCATTTTGTAGTGATTTTCAATTTCACGGTCATTTAGCTCTCTAAACAATTAGGTAAATGACTGAAAAACAACAAATGATGTCAAAACATGTTGGAAATTGATGACGTCGCTTTAAATGCTGCATACTGAACACAAAAGAAGTCCGGAGTTCAAATAAGTTTAAAAAACATTGAAGTGGCCATGTAACAGATGAGTTCTCGTCCGAAACCCTGATACTCAGAAAGAGTTTGTCCAGTTTGTACATGAAGTGCGTCCAGTTTTTGCCGTGACCCTCTCTACTCTTTCGCGCATGCTATGCGGGTGATATGATGATACCATGCCAAGTTTCAACATTTTCAGGATTCATTTTGTAGTGATTTTCAGTTTCACGGTCATTTAACTCTCTAAACAATTAGGTAAATGAGCGAAAAACAACAAATGATGTCAGAACATGTTGGAAATTGATGACGTCGCTTTAAATGTTGCATACTAAACACAAAAGAAGTCCGGAGTTCAAATAAGTTTAAAAAACATTGAAGTGGCCATGTAACAGATGAGTTCTCGTCCGAAACCCTGATACTCGGAAAGAGTTTGTCCAGTTTGTACACGAAGTGCGTCCAGTTTTTGCCGTGACCCTCTCTACTCTTTCGCGCATGCTATGCGGGTGATATGATGATACCATGCCAAGTTTCAACATTTTCAGGATTCATTTTGTAGTGATTTTCAATTTCACGGTCATTTAACTCTCTAAACAATTGGGTAAATGAGCGAAAAACAACAAATGATGTCAGAACATGTTGGAAATTGATGACGTCGCTTTAAATGCTTCATACTTAACACAAAAGAAGTCCGGAGTTCAAATAAGTTTAAAAAACATTGAAGTGGCCATGTAACAGATGAGTTCTCGTCCGAAACCCTGATACTCGGAAAGAGTTTGTCCAGTTTGTACATGAAGTGCGTCCAGTTTTTGCCGTGACCCTCTCTACTCTTTCGCGCATGCTATGCGGGTGATATGATGATACCATGCCAAGTTCCAACATTTTCAGGATTCATTTTGTAGTGATTTTCAATTTCACGGTCATTTAGCTCTCTAAACAATTAGGTAAATGACTGAAAAACAACAAATGATGTCAGAACATGTTGGAAATTGATGACGTCGCTTTAAATGCTTCATACTAAACACAAAAGAAGTCCGGAGTTCAAATAAGTTTAAAAAACATTGAAGTGGCCATGTAACAGATGAGTTCTTGTCCGAAACCCTGATACTCGGAAAGAGTTTGTCCAGTTTGTACACGAAGTGCGTCCAGTTTTTGCCGTGACCCTCTCTACTCTTTCGCGCATGCTATGCGGGTGATATGATGATACCATGCCAAGTTTCAACATTTTCAGGATTCATTTTTGTAGTGATTTTCAATTTCACGGTCATTTAGCTCTCTAAACAATTAGGTAAATGACCGAAAAACAACAAATGATGTCAGAACATGTTGGAAATTGATGACGTCGCTTTAAATGTTGCATACTGAACACAAAAGAAGTCCGGAGTTCAAATAAGTTTAAAAAACATTGAAGTGGCCATGTAACAGATGAGTTCTCGTCCGAAACCCTGATACTCGGAAAGAGTTTGTCCAGTTTGTACACGAAGTGCGTCCAGTTTTTGCCGTGACCCTCTCTACTCTTTCGCGCATGCTATGCGGGTGATATGATGATACCATGCCAAGTTTCAACACTTTCAGGATTCATTTTCTAGTGATTTTCAATTTCACGGTCATTTAACTCTCTAAACAATTAGGTAAATGAGAGAAAAACAACAAATGATGTCAGAACATGTTGGAAATTGATGACACCGCTTTAAATGCTGCATACTGAACACAAAAGAAGTCCGGAGTTCAAATAAGTTTAAAAAACATTGAAGTGGCCATGTAACAGATGAGTTCTCGTCTGAAACCCTGATACTCAGAAAGAGTTTGTCCAGTTTGTACACGAAGTGCGTCCAGTTTTTGCCGTGACCCTCTCTACTCTTTCGCACATGCTATGCGGGTGATATGATGATACCATGCCAAGTTTCAACATTTTTAGGATTCATTTTGTAGTGATTTTCAATTTCACGGTCATTTAACTCTCTAAACAATTAGGTAAATGAGCGAAAAACAACAAATGATGTGAGAACATGTTGGAAATTGATGACGTCGCTTTAAATGTTGCATACTGAACACAAAAGAAGTCCGGAGTTCAAATAAGTTTAAAAAACATTGAAGTGGCCATGTAACAGATGAGTTCTCGTCCGAAACCCTGATACTCGGAAAGAGTTTGTCCAGTTTGTACACGAAGTGCGTCCAGTTTTTGCCGTGACCCTCTCTACTCTTTCGTGCATGCTATGCGGGTGATATGATGATACCATGCCAAGTTTCAACATTTTCAGGATTCATTTTGTAGTGATCTTCAATTTCACGGTCATTTAGCTCTCTAAACAATTAGGTAAATGACCGAAAAACAACAAATGATGTCAGAACATGTTGGAAATTGATGACGTCGCTTTAAATGCTGCATACTGAACACAAAATAAGTCCGGAGTTCAAATAAGTTTAAAAAACATTGAAGTGGCCATGTAACAGATGAGTTCTCGTCCGAAACCCTGATACTCGGAAAGAGTTTGTCCAGTTTGTACACGAAGTGCGTCCAGTTTTTGCCGTGACCCTCTCTACTCTTTCGTGCATGCTATGCGGGTGATATGATGATACCATGCCAAGTTTCAACATTTTCAGGATTCATTTTGTTGTGATTTTCTATTTCACGGTCATTTAGCTCTCTAAACAATTAGGTAAATGAGCGAAAAACAACAAATGATGTCAGAACATGTTGGAAATTGATGACGTCGCTTTAAATGTTGCATACTGAACACAAAAGAAGTCCGGAGTTCAAATAAGTTTAAAAAACATTGAAGTGGCCATGTAACAGATGAGTTCTCGTCCGAAACCCTGATACTCGGAAAGAGTTTGTCCAGTTTGTACACGAAGTGCGTCCAGTTTTTGCCGTGACCCTCTCTACTCTTTCGTGCATGCTATGCGGGTGATATGATGATACCATGCCAAGTTTCAACATTTTCAGGATTCATTTTGTAGTGATCTTCAATTTCACGGTCATTTAGCTCTCTAAACAATTAGGTAAATGACCGAAAAATAACAAATGATGTCAGAACATGTTGGAAATTGATGACGTCGCTTTAAATGCTGCATACTGAACACAAAATAAGTCCGGAGTTCAAATAAGTTTAAAAAACATTGAAGTGGCCATGTAACAGATGAGTTCTCGTCCGAAACCCTGATACTCGGAAAGAGTTTGTCCAGTTTGTACACGAAGTGCGTCCAGTTTTTGCCGTGACCCTCTCTACTCTTTCGTGCATGCTATGCGGGTGATATGATGATACCATGCCAAGTTTCAAGATTTTCAGGATTCATTTTGTTGTGATTTTCTATTTCACGGTCATTTAGCTCTCTAAACAATTAGGTAAATGACCGAAAAACAACAAATGATGTCAGAACATGTTGGAAATTGATGACGTCGCTTTAAATGTTGCATACTGAACACAAAAGAAGTCCGGAGTTCAAATAAGTTTAAAAAACATTGAAGTGGCCATGTAAGAGATGAGTTCTCGTCCGAAACCCTGATACTCGGAAAGAGTTTGTCCAGTTTGTACATGAAGTGCGTCCAGTTTTTGCCGTGACCCTCTCTACTCTTTCGCGCATGCTATGCGGGTGATATGATGATACCATGCCAAGTTTCAACATTTTCAGGATTCATTTTGTAGTGATTTTCAATTTCACGGTCATTTAACTCTCTAAACAATTAGGTAAATGAGCGAAAAACAACAAATGATGTCAGAACATGTTGGAAATTGATGACGTCGCTTTAAATGTTGCATACTAAACACAAAAGAAGTCCGGAGTTCAAATAAGTTTAAAAAACATTGAAGTGGCCATGTAACAGATGAGTTCTCGTCCGAAACCCTGATACTCGGAAAGAGTTTGTCCAGTTTGTACACGAAGTGCGTCCAGTTTTTGCCGTGACCCTCTCTACTCTTTCGTGCATGCTATGCGGGTGATATGATGATACCATGCCAAGTTTCAACATTTTCAGGATTCATTTTGTTGTGATTTTCTATTTCACGGTCATTTAGCTCTCTAAACAATTAGGTAAATGACCGAAAAACAACAAATGATGTCAGAACATGTTGGAAATTGATGACGTCGCTTTAAATGTTGCATACTGAACACAAAAGAAGTCCGGAGTTCAAATAAGTTTAAAAAACATTGAAGTGGCCATGTAAGAGATGAGTTCTCGTCCGAAACCCTGATACTCGGAAAGAGTTTGTCCAGTTTGTACATGAAGTGCGTCCAGTTTTTGCCGTGACCCTCTCTACTCTTTCGCGCATGCTATGCGGGTGATATGATGATACCATGCCAAGTTTCAACATTTTCAGGATTCATTTTGTAGTGATTTTCAATTTCACGGTCATTTAACTCTCTAAACAATTAGGTAAATGAGAGAAAAACAACAAATGATGTCAGAACATGTTGGAAATTGATGACGTCGCTTTAAATGTTGCATACTAAACACAAAAGAAGTCCGGAGTTCAAATAAGTTTAAAAAACATTGAAGTGGCCATGTAACAGATGAGTTCTCGTCCGAAACCCTGATACTCGGAAAGAGTTTGTCCAGTTTGTACACGAAGGTCGTCCAGTTTTTGCCGTGACCCTCTCTACTCTTTCGCGCATGCTATGCGGGTGATATGATGATACCATGCCAAGTTTCAACATTTTCAGGATTCATTTTGTAGTGATTTTCAATTTCACGGTCATTTAACTCTCTAAACAATTGGGTAAATGAGCGAAAAACAACAAATGATGTCAGAACATGTTGGAAATTGATGACGTCGCTTTGAATACTTCATACTTAACAGAAAAGAAGTCCGGAGTTCAAATAAGTTTAAAAAACATTGAAGTGGCCATGTAACAGATGAGTTCTTGTCCGAAACCCTGATATTCGGAAAGAGTTTGTCCAGTTTGTACATGAATTGCGTCCAGTTTTTGCCGTGACCCTCTCTACTCTTTCGCGCATGCTATGCGGGTGATATGATGATACCATGCCAAGTTCCAACATTTTCAGGATTCATTTTGTAGTGATTTTCAATTTCACGGTCATTTAGCTCTCTAAACAATTAGGTAAATGACTGAAAAACAACAAATGATGTCAGAACATGTTGGAAATTGATGACGTTGCTTTAAATGCTGCATACTGAACACAAAAGAAGTCCGGAGTTCAAATAAGTTTAAAAGACATTGAAGTGGCCATGTAACAGATGAGTTCTCGTCCGAAACCCTGATACTCGGAAAGAGTTTGTCCAGTCTGTACACGAAGTGCATCCAGTTTTTCCCGTGACCCTCTCTACTCTTTCGCGCATGCTATGCGGGTGATATGATGATACCATGCCAAGTTTCAACACTTTCAGGATTCATTTTCTAGTGATTTTCAATTTCACGGTCATTTAGCTCTCTAAACAATTAGGTAAATGAGAGAAAAACAACAAATGATGTCAGAACATGTTGGAAATTGATGACACCGCTTTAAATGCTGCATACTGAACACAAAAGAAGTCCGGAGTTCAAATAAGTTTAAAAAACATTGAAGTGGCCATGTAACAGATGAGTTCTCGTCTGAAACCCTGATACTCAGAAAGAGTTTGTCCAGTTTGTACACGAAGTGCGTCCAGTTTTTGCCGTGACCCTCTCTACTCTTTCGCGCATGCTATGCGGGTGATATGATGACACCATGCCAAGTTTCAACATTTTCAGGATTCATTTTGTAGTGATTTTCAATTTCACGGTCATTTAGCTCTCTAAACAATTAGGTAAATGACCGAAAAACAACAAATGATGTCAGAACATGTTGGAAATTGATGACGTCGCTTTAAATGCTGCATACTGAACACAAAAGAAGTCCGGAGTTCAAATAAGTTTAATAAATATTGAAGTGGCCATGTAACAGATGAGTTCTCGTCCGAAACCCTGATACTCGGAAAGAGTTTGTCCAGTTTGTACACGAAGTGCGTCCAATTTTTGCCGTGACCCTCTCTACTCTTTCGCGCATGCGATGCGGGTGATATGATGATACCATGCCAAGTTTCAACACTTTCAGGATTCATTTTCTAGTGATTTTCAATTTCACGGTCATTTAACTCTCTAAACAATTAGGTAAATGAGCGAAAAACAACAAATGATGTCAGAACATGTTGGAAATTGATGACACCGCTTTAAATGCTGCATACTGAACACAAAAGAAGTCCGGAGTTCAAATAAGTTTAAAAAACATTGAAGTGGCCATGTAACAGATGAGTTCTCGTCCGAAACCCTGATACTCAGAAAGAGTTTGTCCAGTTTGTACACGAAGTGCGTCCAGTTTTTGCCGTGACCCTCTCTACTCTTTCGCGCATGCTATGCGGGTGATATGATGATACCATGCCAAGTTTCAACATTTTCAGGATTCATTTTGTAGTGATTTTCAATTTCACGGTCATTTAGCTCTCTAAACAATTAGGTAAATGACCGAAAAACAACAAATGATGTCAGAACATGTTGGAAATTGATGACGTCGCTTTAAATGCTGCATACTGAACACAAAAGAAGTCCGGAGTTCAAATAAGTTTAAAAAACATTGAAGTGGCCATGTAACAGATGAGTTCTCGTCCGAAACCCTGATACTCGGAAAGAGTTTGTCCAGTTTGTACACGAAGTGCGTCCAGTTTTTGCCATGACCCTCTCTACTCTTTCGTGCATGCTACGCGGGTGATATGATGATACCATGCCAAGTTTCAACATTTTCAGGATTCATTTTGTTGTGATTTTCAATTTCACGGTCATTTAGCTCTCTAAACAATTAGGTAAATGACCGAAAAACAACAAATGATGTCAGAACATGTTGGAAATTGATGACGTCGCTTTAAATGTTGGATACTGAACACAAAAGAAGTCCGGAGTTCAAATAAGTTTAAAAAACATTGAAGTGGCCATGTAACAGATGAGTTCTCGTCCGAAACCCTGATACTCAGAAAGAGTTTGTCCAGTTTGTACACGAAGTGCGTCCAGTTTTTGTCGTGACCCTCTCTACTCTTTCGCGCATGCTATGCGGGTGATATGATGATACCATGCCAAGTTTCAACATTTTCAGGATTCATTTTGTAGTGATTTTCAATTTCACGGTCATTTAGCTCTCTAAACAATTAGGTAAATGACCGAAAAACAACAAATGATGTCAGAACATGTTGGAAATTGATGACGTCGCTTTAAATGCTGCATACTGAACACAAAATAAGTCCGGAGTTCAAATAAGTTTAAAAAACATTGAAGTGGCCATGTAACAGATGAGTTCTCGTCCGAAACCCTGATACTCGGAAAGAGTTTGTCCAGTTTGTACACGAAGTGCGTCCAGTTTTTGTCGTGACCCTCTCTACTCTTTCGTGCATGCTATGCGGGTGATATGATGATACCATGCCAAGTTTCAATATTTTCAGGATTCATTTTGTTGTGATTTTCAATTTCACGGTCATTTAGCTCTCTAAACAATTAGGTAAATGACCGAAAAACAACAAATGATGTCAGAACATGTTGGAAATTGATGACGTCGCTTTAAATGTTGCATACTGAACACAAAAGAAGTCCGGAGTTCAAATAAGTTTAATAAACATTGAAGTGGCCATGTAACTGATGAGTTCTCGTCCGAAACCCTGATACTCGGAAAGAGTTTGTCCAGTTTGTACACGAAGTGCGTCCAGTTTTTGCCGTGACCCTCTCTACTCTTTCGTGCATGCTATGCGGGTGATATGATGATACCATGCCAAGTTTCAAGATTTTCAGGATTCATTTTGTTGTGATTTTCTATTTCACGGTCATTTAGCTCTCTAAACAATTAGGTAAATGACCGAAAAACAACAAATGATGTCAGAACATGTTGGAAATTGATGACGTCGCTTTAAATGTTGCATACTGAACACAAAAGAAGTCCGGAGTTCAAATAAGTTTAAAAAACATTGAAGTGGCCATGTAAGAGATGAGTTCTCGTCCGAAACCCTGATACTCGGAAAGAGTTTGTCCAGTTTGTACATGAAGTGCGTCCAGTTTTTGCCGTGACCCTCTCTACTCTTTCGCGCATGCTATGCGGGTGATATGATGATACCATGCCAAGTTTCAACATTTTCAGGATTCATTTTCTAGTGATTTTCAATTTCACGGTCATTTAACTCTCTAAACAATTAGGTAAATGAGCGAAAAACAACAAATGATGTCAGAACATGTTGGAAATTGATGACACCGCTTTAAATGCTGCATACTGAACACAAAAGAAGTCCGGAGTTCAAATAAGTTTAAAAAACATTGAAGTGGCCATGTAACAGATGAGTTCTCGTCCGAAACCCTGATACTCAGAAAGAGTTTGTCCAGTTTGTACACGAAGTGCGTCCAGTTTTTGCCGTGACCCTCTCTACTCTTTCGCGCATGCTATGCGGGTGATATGATGATACCATGCCAAGTTTCAACATTTTCAGGATTCATTTTGTAGTGATTTTCAATTTCACGGTCATTTAGCTCTCTAAACAATTAGGTAAATGACCGAAAAACAACAAATGATGTCAGAACATGTTGGAAATTGATGACGTCGCTTTAAATGCTGCATACTGAACACAAAAGAAGTCCGGAGTTCAAATAAGTTTAAAAAACATTGAAGTGGCCATGTAACAGATGAGTTCTCGTCCGAAACCCTGATACTCGGAAAGAGTTTGTCCAGTTTGTACACGAAGTGCGTCCAGTTTTTGCCATGACCCTCTCTACTCTTTCGTGCATGCTACGCGGGTGATATGATGATACCATGCCAAGTTTCAACATTTTCAGGATTCATTTTGTTGTGATTTTCAATTTCACGGTCATTTAGCTCTCTAAACAATTAGGTAAATGACCGAAAAACAACAAATGATGTCAGAACATGTTGGAAATTGATGACGTCGCTTTAAATGTTGGATACTGAACACAAAAGAAGTCCGGAGTTCAAATAAGTTTAAAAAACATTGAAGTGGCCATGTAACAGATGAGTTCTCGTCCGAAACCCTGATACTCAGAAAGAGTTTGTCCAGTTTGTACACGAAGTGCGTCCAGTTTTTGTCGTGACCCTCTCTACTCTTTCGCGCATGCTATGCGGGTGATATGATGATACCATGCCAAGTTTCAACATTTTCAGGATTCATTTTGTAGTGATTTTCAATTTCACGGTCATTTAGCTCTCTAAACAATTAGGTAAATGACCGAAAAACAACAAATGATGTCAGAACATGTTGGAAATTGATGACGTCGCTTTAAATGCTGCATACTGAACACAAAATAAGTCCGGAGTTCAAATAAGTTTAAAAAACATTGAAGTGGCCATGTAACAGATGAGTTCTCGTCCGAAACCCTGATACTCGGAAAGAGTTTGTCCAGTTTGTACACGAAGTGCGTCCAGTTTTTGCCGTGACCCTCTCTACTCTTTCGTGCATGCTATGCGGGTGATATGATGATACCATGCCAAGTTTCAACATTTTCAGGATTCATTTTGTAGTGATCTTCAATTTCACGGTCATTTAGCTCTCTAAACAATTAGGTAAATGACCGAAAAACAACAAATGATGTCAGAACATGTTGGAAATTGATGACGTCGCTTTAAATGCTGCATACTGAACACAAAATAAGTCCGGAGTTCAAATAAGTTTAAAAAACATTGAAGTGGCCATGTAACAGATGAGTTCTCGTCCGAAACCCTGATACTCGGAAAGAGTTTGTCCAGTTTGTACACGAAGTGCGTCCAGTTTTTGCCGTGACCCTCTCTACTCTTTCGTGCATGCTATGCGGGTGATATGATGATACCATGCCAAGTTTCAACATTTTCAGGATTCATTTTGTTGTGATTTTCTATTTCACGGTCATTTAGCTCTCTAAACAATTAGGTAAATGACCGAAAAACAACAAATGATGTCAGAACATGTTGGAAATTGATGACGTCGCTTTAAATGTTGCATACTGAACACAAAAGAAGTCCGGAGTTCAAATAAGTTTAAAAAACATTGAAGTGGCCATGTAAGAGATGAGTTCTCGTCCGAAACCCTGATACTCGGAAAGAGTTTGTCCAGTTTGTACATGAAGTGCGTCCAGTTTTTGCCGTGACCCTCTCTACTCTTTCGCGCATGGTATGCGGGTGATATGATGATACCATGCCAAGTTTCAACATTTTCAGGATTCATTTTGTAGTGATTTTCAATTTCACGGTCATTTAACTCTCTAAACAATTAGGTAAATGAGCGAAAAACAACAAATGATGTCAGAACATGTTGGAAATTGATGACGTCGCTTTAAATGTTGCATACTAAACACAAAAGAAGTCCGGAGTTCAAATAAGTTTAAAAAACATTGAAGTGGCCATGTAACAGATGAGTTCTCGTCCGAAACCCTGATACTCGGAAAGAGTTTGTCCAGTTTGTACACGAAGTGCGTCCAGTTTTTGCCGTGACCCTCTCTACTCTTTCGTGCATGCTATGCGGGTGATATGATGATACCATGCCAAGTTTCAACATTTTCAGGATTCATTTTGTTGTGATTTTCTATTTCACGGTCATTTAGCTCTCTAAACAATTAGGTAAATGACCGAAAAACAACAAATGATGTCAGAACATGTTGGAAATTGATGACGTCGCTTTAAATGTTGCATACTGAACACAAAAGAAGTCCGGAGTTCAAATAAGTTTAAAAAACATTGAAGTGGCCATGTAAGAGATGAGTTCTCGTCCGAAACCCTGATACTCGGAAAGAGTTTGTCCAGTTTGTACATGAAGTGCGTCCAGTTTTTGCCGTGACCCTCTCTACTCTTTCGCGCATGCTATGCGGGTGATATGATGATACCATGCCAAGTTTCAACATTTTCAGGATTCATTTTGTAGTGATTTTCAATTTCACGGTCATTTAACTCTCTAAACAATTAGGTAAATGAGCGAAAAACAACAAATGATGTCAGAACATGTTGGAAATTGATGACGTCGCTTTAAATGTTGCATACTAAACACAAAAGAAGTCCGGAGTTCAAATAAGTTTAAAAAACATTGAAGTGGCCATGTAACAGATGAGTTCTCGTCCGAAACCCTGATACTCGGAAAGAGTTTGTCCAGTTTGTACACGAAGGTCGTCCAGTTTTTGCCGTGACCCTCTCTACTCTTTCGCGCATGCTATGCGGGTGATATGATGATACCATGCCAAGTTTCAACATTTTCAGGATTCATTTTGTAGTGATTTTCAATTTCACGGTCATTTAACTCTCTAAACAATTGGGTAAATGAGCGAAAAACAACAAATGATGTCAGAACATGTTGGAAATTGATGACGTCGCTTTGAATGCTTCATACTTAACAGAAAAGAAGTCCGGAGTTCAAATAAGTTTAAAAAACATTGAAGTGGCCATGTAACAGATGAGTTCTTGTCCGAAACCCTGATATTCGGAAAGAGTTTGTCCAGTTTGTACATGAAGTGCGTCCAGTTTTTGCCGTGACCCTCTCTACTCTTTCGCGCATGCTACGCGGGTGATATGATGATACCATGCCAAGTTCCAACATTTTCAGGATTCATTTTGTAGTGATTTTCAATTTCACGGTCATTTAGCTCTCTAAACAATTAGGTAAATGACTGAAAAACAACAAATGATGTCAGAACATGTTGGAAATTGATGACGTTGCTTTAAATGCTGCATACTGAACACAAAAGAAGTCCGGAGTTCAAATAAGTTTAAAAGACATTGAAGTGGCCATGTAACAGATGAGTTCTCGTCCGAAACCCTGATACTCGGAAAGAGTTTGTCCAGTCTGTACACGAAGTGCATCCAGTTTTTGCCGTGACCCTCTCTACTCTTTCGCGCATGCTATGCGGGTGATATGATGATACCATGCCAAGTTTCAACACTTTCAGGATTCATTTTCTAGTGATTTTCAATTTCACGGTCATTTAGCTCTCTAAACAATTAGGTAAATGAGAGAAAAACAACAAATGATGTCAGAACATGTTGGAAATTGATGACACCGCTTTAAATGCTGCATACTGAACACAAAAGAAGTCCGGAGTTCAAATAAGTTTAAAAAACATTGAAGTGGCCATGTAAAAGATGAGTTCTCGTCTGAAACCCTGATACTCAGAAAGAGTTTGTCCAGTTTGTACACGAAGTGCGTCCAGTTTTTGCCGTGACCCTCTCTACTCTTTCGCGCATGCTATGCGGGTGATATGATGACACCATGCCAAGTTTCAACATTTTCAGGATTCATTTTGTAGTGATTTTCAATTTCACGGTCATTTAGCTCTCTAAACAATTAGGTAAATGACCGAAAAACAACAAATGATGTCAGAACATGTTGGAAATTGATGACGTCGCTTTAAATGCTGCATACTGAACACAAAAGAAGTCCGGAGTTCAAATAAGTTTAATAAACATTGAAGTGGCCATGTAACAGATGAGTTCTCGTCCGAAACCCTGATACTCGGAAAGAGTTTGTCCAGTTTGTACACGAAGTGCGTCCAGTTTTTGCCGTGACCCTCTCTACTCTTTCGCGCATGCTATGCGGGTGATATGATGATACCATGCCAAGTTTCAACACTTTCAGGATTCATTTTCTAGTGATTTTCAATTTCACGGTCATTTAACTCTCTAAACAATTAGGTAAATGAGCGAAAAACAACAAATGATGTCAGAACATGTTGGAAATTGATGACACCGCTTTAAATGCTGCATACTGAACACAAAAGAAGTCCGGAGTTCAAATAAGTTTAAAAAACATTGAAGTGGCCATGTAACAGATGAGTTCTCGTCCGAAACCCTGATACTCAGAAAGAGTTTGTCCAGTTTGTACACGAAGTGCGTCCAGTTTTTGCCGTGACCCTCTCTACTCTTTCGCGCATGCTATGCGGGTGATATGATGATACCGTGCCAAGTTTCAACATTTTCAGGATTCATTTTGTAGTGATTTTCAATTTCACGGTCATTTAGCTCTCTAAACAATTAGGTAAATGACCGAAAAACAACAAATGATGTCAGAACATGTTGGAAATTGATGACGTCGCTTTAAATGCTGCATACTGAACACAAAAGAAGTCCGGAGTTCAAATAAGTTTAAAAAACATTGAAGTGGCCATGTAACAGATGAGTTCTCGTCCGAAACCCTGATACTCGGAAAGAGTTTGTCCAGTTTGTACACGAAGTGCGTCCAGTTTTTGCCATGACCCTCTCTACTCTTTCGTGCATGCTACGCGGGTGATATGATGATACCATGCCAAGTTTCAACATTTTCAGGATTCATTTTGTTGTGATTTTCAATTTCACGGTCATTTAGCTCTCTAAACAATTAGGTAAATGACCGAAAAACAACAAATGATGTCAGAACATGTTGGAAATTGATGACGTCACTTTAAATGGTGGATACTGAACACAAAAGAAGTCCGGAGTTCAAATAAGTTTAAAAAACATTGAAGTGGCCATGTAACAGATGAGTTCTCGTCCGAAACCCTGATACTCAGAAAGAGTTTGTCCAGTTTGTACACGAAGTGCGTCCAGTTTTTGTCGTGACCCTCTCTACTCTTTCGCGCATGCTATGCGGGTGATATGATGATACCATGCCAAGTTTCAACATTTTCAGGATTCATTTTGTAGTGATTTTCAATTTCACGGTCATTTAGCTCTCTAAACAATTAGGTAAATGACCGAAAAACAACAAATGATGTCAGAACATGTTGGAAATTGATGACGTCGCTTTAAATGCTGCATACTGAACACAAAAGAAGTCCGGAGTTCAAATAAGTTTAAAAAACATTGAAGTGGCCATGTAACAGATGAGTTCTCGTCCGAAACCCTGATACTCGGAAAGAGTTTGTCCAGTTTGTACACGAAGTGCGTCCAGTTTTTGCCGTGACCCTCTCTACTCTTTCGTGCATGCTATGCGGGTGATATGATGATACCATGCCAAGTTTCAATATTTTCAGGATTCATTTTGTAGTGATTTTCAATTTCACGGTCATTTAGCTCTCTAAACAATTAGGTAAATGACCGAAAAACAACAAATGATGTCAGAACATGTTGGAAATTGATGACGTCGCTTTAAATGTTGCATACTGAACACAAAAGAAGTCCGGAGTTCAAATAAGTTTAATAAACATTGAAGTGGCCATGTAACAGATGAGTTCTCGTCCGAAACCCTGATACTCGGAAAGAGTTTGTCCAGTTTGTACACGAAGTGCGTCCAGTTTTTGCCGTGACCCTCTCTACTCTTTCGCGCATGCTATGCGGGTGATATGATGATACCATGCCAAGTTTCAACACTTTCAGGATTCATTTTCTAGTGATTTTCAATTTCACGGTCATTTAACTCTCTAAACAATTAGGTAAATGAGCGAAAAACAACAAATGATGTCAGAACATGTTGGAAATTGATGACACCGCTTTAAATGCTGCATACTGAACACAAAAGAAGTCCGGAGTTCAAATAAGTTTAAAAAACATTGAAGTGGCCATGTAACAGATGAGTTCTCGTCCGAAACCCTGATACTCAGAAAGAGTTTGTCCAGTTTGTACACGAAGTGCGTCCAGTTTTTGCCGTGACCCTCTCTACTCTTTCGCGCATGCTATGCGGGTGATATAATGATACCATGCCAAGTTTCAACATTTTCAGGATTCATTTTGTAGTGATTTTCAATTTCACGGTCATTTAGCTCTCTAAACAATTAGGTAAATGACCGAAAAACAACAAATGATGTCAGAACATGTTGGAAATTGATGACGTCGCTTTAAATGCTGCATACTGAACACAAAAGAAGTCCGGAGTTCAAATAAGTTTAAAAAACATTGAAGTGGCCATGTAACAGATGAGTTCTCGTCCGAAACCCTGATACTCGGAAAGAGTTTGTCCAGTTTGTACACGAAGTGCGTCCAGTTTTTGCCATGACCCTCTCTACTCTTTCGTGCATGCTACGCGGGTGATATGATGATACCATGCCAAGTTTCAACATTTTCAGGATTCATTTTGTTGTGATTTTCAATTTCACGGTCATTTAGCTCTCTAAACAATTAGGTAAATGACCGAAAAACAACAAATGATGTCAGAACATGTTGGAAATTGATGACGTCGCTTTAAATGTTGGATACTGAACACAAAAGAAGTCCGGAGTTCAAATAAGTTTAAAAAACATTGAAGTGGCCATGTAACAGATGAGTTCTCGTCCGAAACCCTGATACTCAGAAAGAGTTTGTCCAGTTTGTACACGAAGTGCGTCCAGTTTTTGTCGTGACCCTCTCTACTCTTTCGCGCATGCTATGCGGGTGATATGATGATACCATGCCAAGTTTCAACATTTTCAGGATTCATTTTGTAGTGATTTTCAATTTCACGGTCATTTAGCTCTCTAAACAATTAGGTAAATGACCGAAAAACAACAAATGATGTCAGAACATGTTGGAAATTGATGACGTCGCTTTAAATGCTGCATACTGAACACAAAATAAGTCCGGAGTTCAAATAAGTTTAAAAAACATTGAAGTGGCCATGTAACAGATGAGTTCTCGTCCGAAACCCTGATACTCGGAAAGAGTTTGTCCAGTTTGTACACGAAGTGCGTCCAGTTTTTGCCGTGACCCTCTCTACTCTTTCGTGCATGCTATGCGGGTGATATGATGATACCATGCCAAGTTTCAATATTTTCAGGATTCATTTTGTTGTGATTTTCAATTTCACGGTCATTTAGCTCTCTAAACAATTAGGTAAATGACCGAAAAACAACAAATGATGTCAGAACATGTTGGAAATTGATGACGTCGCTTTAAATGTTGCATACTGAACACAAAAGAAGTCCGGAGTTCAAATAAGTTTAAAAAACATTGAAGTGGCCATGTAACAGATGAGTTCTCGTCCGAAACCCTGATACTCGGAAAGAGTTTGTCCAGTTTGTACACGAAGTGCGTCCAGTTTTTGCCGTGACCCTCTCTACTCTTTCGCGCATGGTATGCGGGTGATATGATGATACCATGCCAAGTTTCAACATTTTCAGGATTCATTTTGTAGTGATTTTCAATTTCACGGTCATTTAACTCTCTAAACAATTGGGTAAATGAGCGAAAAACAACAAATGATGTCAGAACATGTTGGAAATTGATGACGTCGCTTTAAATGCTTCATACTTAACACAAAAGAAGTCCGGAGTTCAAATAAGTTTAAAAAACATTGAACTGGCCATGTAACAGATGAGTTCTCGTCCGAAACCCTGATACTCGGAAAGAGTTTGTCCAGTTTGTGCATGAAGTGCGTCCAGTTTTTGCCGTGACCCTCTCTACTCTTTCGAGCATGCTATGCGGGTGATATGATGATACCATGCCAAGTTCCAACATTTTCAGGATTCATTTTGTAGTGATTTTCAATTTCACGGTCATTTAGCTCTCTAAACAATTAGGTAAATGACTGAAAAACAACAAATGATGTCAGAACATCTTGGAAATTGATGACGTCGCTTTAAATGCTGCATACTAAACACAAAAGAAGTCCGGAGTTCAAATAAGTTTAAAAAACATTGAAGTGGCCATGTAACAGATGAGTTCTTGTCCGAAACATTGATGCTCGGAAAGAGTTTGTCCAGTTTGTACATGAAGTGCGTCCAGTTTTTGCCGTGACCCTCTCTACTCTTTCGCGCATGCTATGCGGGTGATATGATGATACCATGCCAAGTTCCAACATTTTCAGGATTCATTTTGTAGTGATTTTCAATTTCACGGTCATTTAGCTCTCTAAACAATTAGGTAAATGACTGAAAAACAACAAATGATGTCAGAACATGTTGGAAATTGATGACGTCGCTTTAAATGTTGGATACTGAACGCAAAAGAAGTCCGGAGTTCAAATAAGTTTAAAAAACATTGAAGTGGCCATGTAACAGATGAGTTCTTGTCCAAAACATTGATACTCGGAAAGAGTTTGTCCAGTTTGTACACGAAGTGCGTCCAGTTTTTGCCGTGACCCTCTCTACTCTTTCGCGCATGCTATGCGGGTGATATGATGATACCATGCCAAGTTTCAACATTTTCAGGATTCATTTTGTAGTGATTTTCAATTTCACGGTCATTTAGCTATCTAAACAATTAGGTAAATGACCGAAAAACAACAAATGATGTCAGAACATGTTGGAAATTGATGACGTCGCTTTAAATGTTGCATACTGAACACAAAAGAAGTCCGGAGTTCAAATAAGTTTAAAAAACATTGAAGTGGCCATGTAACAGATGAGTTCTCGTCCGAAACCCTGATACTCGGAAAGTGTTTGTCCAGTTTGTACACGAAGTGCGTCCAGTTTTTGTCGTGACCCTCTCTACTCTTTCGCGCATGCTATGCGGGTGATATGATGATACCATGCCAAGTTTCAACATTTTCAGGATTCATTTTGTAGTGATTTTCAATTTCACGGTCATTTAGCTCTCTAAACAATTAGGTAAATGACCGAAAAACAACAAATGATGTCAGAACATGTTGGAAATTGATGACGTCACTTTAAATGCTGCATACTGAACACAAAAGAAGTCCGGAGTTCAAATAAGTTTAAAAAACATTGAAGTGGCCATGTAACAGATGAGTTCTCGTCCAAAACCCTGATACTCGGAAAGAGTTTGTCCAGTTTGTACACGAAGTGCGTCCAGTTTTTGCCGTGACCCTCTCTACTCTTTCGCGCATGCTATGCGGGTGATATGATGATACCATGCCAAGTTTCAACACTTTCAGGATTCATTTTCTAGTGATTTTCAATTTCACGGTCATTTAACTCTCTAAACAATTAGGTAAATGAGCGAAAAACAACAAATGATGTCAGAACATGTTGGAAATTGATGACGCCGCTTTAAATGCTGCATACTGAACACAAAAGAAGTCCGGAGTTCAAATAAGTTTAAAAAACATTGAAGTGGCCATGTAACAGATGAGTTCTCGTCCGAAACCCTGATACTCGGAAAGAGTTTGTCCAGTTTGTACACGAAGTGCGTCCAGTTTTTGCACCTTCCCTTTGTTCAATTTGGACAATCCACTTTCTCCTATGCTTTCCATTCACAATAAGGTCAAAAAACTGAGGGTTACTCTCACCTTTTGTGACCCCTCAAACCTTTGCCCTTTGTGCCTATTTAATCACTTCATCCCTAAGAAGCTCAGCGAGACTCTCTTTAGCCTCTCGCTTGGCGAGCTGTCAGCCATATCGAGAGGATTCGTCTCAGCTTCAATATCCAGCTCATCAATGAGGTGCAGAAGTATTTCTTTTTCCACTATAAATCACACTTGCATTCTTAGTCCAACCCCATAAAATTGTCTAAGATGCCTAATCTTAAACTTTCATGTTCTACATTAGTCTCTACTCTAGATACCTTACCCCATTACTTGGCCACCATGACTAGAAAATCCTCTCATCCAAACCACGATAGTTTGCAAGAGAAGGCAGTCTTCTTGCCCACATGATCCTCCTCACCGGAGTCAACAAGAAGCGGTGTATGATCCGACAATCCTATTTGCAACGCTCGCACCGTCATAAGTGGAAATTTTTGTTCCCATTCCACACTACTTAGAATTCGGTCTAACCTCTCATAAGTTGGATTCTCAAGGTTATTAGCCCATGTATATTGTCGAGCCTTGAGAGCTATCTCCCTCAAGTAGAGACTTTCGATAGCATTGAATATGGAGGACCATCAACCATCAAAATTATCATTATATTTTTTCTACCTTGCTACGAACGATGTTGAAATTATCTACTAACAAGAGGGTAACCCATGATTTCCACAGATACGCACTAATTCTGCATGAAAATCGGGTTTGAACTCAGGCTACGCCGCCCCATATATAGCAACCAGCGCCCAGTACTGGTTGCTAGTACTGGTTTAGGGTTTGCGATACATATGATATTTGCTGGTACAATTTGAGATACATAAAAATAATGTACTTAATAACCTTGTTGTTAAAAGTTAGTCCTAGAATGACCTATTCACCGCAAATGTTTGCGGAAGAAGTTTCAATTGACACGAGAATAAATCCTTTTTCGAGCATTGTGTTAGGAATATTCACTTCCTCAATGAGATGTAGTATTTTCTTGGAAAAGTAAATTAGTGTGCACGGGAGAGACATCAAGCAAACCAGATCAAAACTCACGCGAACACTTTAAGCACATATTAATTCTTACAAGGGACAACACGTAACATACGAACAAAGAGATTTATGCCGTGTAAACACGGCACGGCATGAAACGCTAAGCGGCGGCTGAAGGGCGATTGCGAGGCGATCTCCTGACGACGCTAGGGTTAGGGTTTTGGCTACGGGGGTGGTGAGCATACGGTGGTGTCTGGGGCGGTGACTACGTCTCCATCGACACGGACTGGTGTAGCCTCCCTCCTCCACGGTGTGGAACCATGGCAGAGAAGGCGAAGGTGCAATCTGCGGAGATCCCGGCGACAAAGGCAAACCCGGCGGCGACAGCGACCCCAGGAAAAGCAACGAGTGGGGGTTCTTCTAGATCCCCGATCACATGCAAGACGTTGGATCCTACCGCAAGCCTCTCTCCTAGGATGGGAGGGATGGTGCTGCTGGATAAGGAGGCGGAGGGTTTCGTCTTCGAGGAACCAGATCAAATCTTGCCCAAGAACATGAAGTGGTCGGCGGTGGGAAAGGCGTTCTCCCCGCGATCGCTAAACATGACGGTGCTGGAGAAAACGATGCAGAGGGCTTGGGGTCTTCACCATGAGGATCGGTTCCGGGACATGGGCGACAACGTCTTCGTTGTGCACTTTGGGAGCGAAGGGGATTGGAGATATGCAATGAATAATGGACCATGGCAATATGATTTTAATGTCCTAGCCTTGAAGGAGTATGAGAGCAATGTCCGGCAGTCGGAGATTGTCTTTGATAGGATTGATGTGTGGGTAAAAATCGCTGATCTCCCACCAGGCAAGAGGACGGATGCTTTCGGAAAGGCATTGGGCGATTGGATCGGTGAAATTGTTAAAGTGGATGTTGACAAGGACGGAATGGCTAGAGGGAACCAACTGCGTGTCAGAGCAAGGATCATGCTTTTTGAGCCTTTAGTGCGGGGGGTTTTCCTCAAAAACTCTCAGGAGGACAAAGTGGGTACTTGGTACGATTTTCACTACGAAAAGATCCCCCACTTCTGCTTTGAGTGTGGACGTTTGGTGCATGAAAACGGACGATGTGTCCCTCCTGTTGACAAAGCAGCGCAATGGGGAGGCTGGCTAAGAGCATCACCGGGGAGGAGCACTGGCTCCAAGAACGAGGTGAAAGGAGGGAAAAACAACAATGCCAGCACCAGTAGCTTTATGAGTTCACAATCTGATGGAAACAACAGGGAGCAGGACAGCCATGCTCGTGCTTGAGATGTACCAGTGAAGCGCAATCTAAATGCCGAATTCGATCGTCCGGGGGATTCCCACACTGGTGGGCATAACCGGCGAGAGAAAGGGATAGTTATTTCCCCAAGCAAGGAGAAACTCAGGGGCGACTGGCCAAAAGAGAGAGATCTGAGACATGAAATTGAGAGGAAGGAGAGGGATCTCAGGGAACAGCTCAAGGCGCAACAGTGGCAAAAGGAGTATGAGCGGAAGCAATATGAAGAAAGGAGCCATTGGGAGAGCGGGTCTTCAAGCAGAGGAGGCGAGAACAGGCAGGGGTACCATTCATCCAACCCGCAAGAGAGGAAGAGGGGGTACTATGTCCGAAAGCCTCGGCAAGAGTTCGATGAAGGAAGGAGGAGGGGAGACAGCCCCCAAGGCACACCTAGCTCAAGGAAAAGGAGGCCGCATCAGATGTGGGTGCCAAAAGCGGATGGAGCCAGGCATGAGGGGGATGAGTCCTTTATTCGTGACACTAGACAGAAGACATCCTCGGTGTTTGATCGTATTGAAGAGACTCACAAGGTAATGGCGGATCATGCTACGGGGCGGGGCCGCTGAGAGCAATGATTATCTTTGCCTGGAACTGCTGAGGCTTGGGGTTGGACTCGACAGTCGGCAAGCTACGAGACCTGATTAGGTCATACAACCCAGAGGTGGTATTTTTATCAGAAACTAAAAAAAGATCGGGAGCGATGGAGAGACTCAAGTGGAGTTTGGGATTCACAAAAGGGGTGGCGGTGACTGTAAAGGAGAGAGTGGATGTTTGGCGCTATGGTGGAGAGATCATATTGAGGTCACAGTTAAGCCGTGGTGCCAATATTACATAGATGCTACGATCGCGTGCGATGGAGCCTCCTTTAGATTCACTGGAATCTATGGAGAGCCATGTGTGGATAAAAGATCGCGGACGTGGGATGCACTGCGCTATATTCGTACCCAAGATAACTTGCCGTGGTTGTGCGTGGGCGATTTCAATGCGGCTCGAAGCCAGGATGAGCAACTAGGTGGTAACCCGAGAAACAGAGGGCAGATGGAACACTTTGAGGACTTCCTAACCGACTGGGGTTTGGCAGATCTTGGCTTCTCTGGGTACCCGTTTACATGGCACAACAAGAGAGAGGGTGCGGAGAATATACAGGTACGGCTGGACCGGGTGACGTGCAACGGGGATTTTGCTCGGCTCTTCCCGGCCACTGAAGTGATGCATGTCATGACGGAGGAATCAGATCATCAGGCGCTAGTTATAAAAGCATTGAAAAAGACCGGGGACAAAGGCGAGCGTGGGCAGCGACCTTTCATGTACGAGGCAACGTGGGTGCGTCATGAGCAGTATGAGACAATTGTGGCCGCTGCATGGGAGGAGGCACATGCAGCCAATCAGGGAGGAGGCCGGCTAGCGACGACATGCAACAGCCTGTGGGCCACCACGAGATCCATGCAGGAGTGGAGCCGAAGGGTTTTTGGCTCTATCAGGAAGCAAATTGGGCATCTCAATGAGCAACTGATCGATGCAAAAGAGAGGGTTGCGAGGACGGGCTACAGACAGGAGATCAAGGAGATCGAAGACCAACTACATGAGCTGTATGAGAGAGAGGAGGTGTTTTACAAACAACGTTCGCGCGTAAACTGGTTGCAGGAGGGCGATCAAAACACTAAGTATTTTCAAAACCGTGCTTCACACCGTAAACGTAAGAACACAGTCAAGGCACTTCAGTGTGAGAACAGGTCGAAGTGTTCGGATGATGAAGGGATGAGGAGGATGGCTGCCCAGTTCTATGCGCACTTATTTGCTTCTGAGGGCTCGAGGGGTGGCGAAAACGTGCTGCAACACATCGATGAATCTGTGACAGAGGCGATGAATGCAAAACTTGATTCTCCGTTCACTGATGCGGAGATAGAGCTCGCTCTCTTCTAGATGGGGCCTACGAAGACGTCGGGCCTGGACGGCCTCCCGCCCATGTTCTACCAAGGCCACTGGGCGCTGGTTAAGGACGATGTGTGTGCTGCGGTTCATGAGTTCCTCGTCGGAACTGCGCCCCCCGATGGCTTCAATGACACGATAATTGTAATGATCCCGAAAGTTAAGTCACCTGCATTTTTGGCGCAGTTCCGCCCTATCAGTTTATGTAACGTACTGTATAAGATTGCGGCGAAGGCACTGGCCAATCGCTTGAAGGTTGTTCTTCCTTTCATGATCTTTGAGGAGCAGAGTGCGTTTGTGCCAGGCAGACTTATAACAGATAATGTACTGGTTGCCTATGAGTGTGTCCATGCTACTAGGAAGAGAAAGAGGAGGAAACCTATCTGTGCGGTCAAGCTGGATATGATGAAGGCATATGACAGATTTGAGTGGGATTTTCTTGAATAGATGTTGTTGAAGTTTGGCTTCTCTGGTCACTGGACAGAGATGTTCATGAGATGCGTGAAGTCTGCAAAATTCTCGGTGAGACTTAACGGTGGGCTCTCTGAGTTTTGATCCCACCAGAGGGCTTCGACAGGGGGATCTGCTTTCTCCATACCTTTTCTTGTTTTTTGTGGAGGGCTTCTCTGCATTACTAAAGGAGGCTCGGAGAGAGGGGAACATCAAGGGGTGTCATTTGGAGGTGGTGGCCCAACGGTCACCCACCTTCTGTTTGCTGACGATAGCGTGGTCTTTGTGGAGGGGTCAAGGGCAAATTTTGAGACTCTATGCTCCATATTGCATGACTATGAAGCCGCATTAGGCCAGAAAGTAAACCTTCATAACTCAGTGATCTTTTTTGGTAAAGACACCCCGGATGAAGACAAGAACGAGCTCAAGCATGTGCTTGGAATAACGGAGGAGGCCCTGAGTGAACGATATTTAGGCCTCCCTACGGTAGTGGGGAGAGCTAAGGATGGTACATTTAAGTACGTCAAGGATAGTACTAAGGGCAAAGTTTCAGGATGGAAGGGTCAAGGTTTATCAAAAATGGCAAGGGAGGTCTTAGTCAAATCCGGACTGCAATCCACACGAACTTTTACCATGAGCCGTTTTCAACTCACGAAGAAAATGTGCGGGAACCTGTCATCTATTGCTTCAAACTTCTGGTGGGGTGAAACAGATGGTCATAAGAAGGTGCACTGGATTGGGTGGGACAAAATGTGCACGCGAAAGCATGAAGGAGGGCTGGGCTTTCGGGACCCGGAAGCGTTCAACCAAGCAATGCTTGCCAAAGCAGCTAGGCGCTTGCTGCAAGTGCCAAACTCGTTGTGTGGACGAGTTCTAAAGGCACGGTATTTTCCCGATGGGTCGATTCTTAATGCAACGTGCCCTGCCGGCGGATCATACACTTTCAGAAGTATCTTGCATGGTCATGACCTCCTTGCTGACGGCCTGATATGGCGTATTGGCGACGGCTCACGAGTATCGGTCCACCATGATAATTGGCTCCCAAGGAGCGGTAGCCTCAAGCCACTGGACCAAAGCTACATCGCAGGCATTACACGTGTTGGGGATCTACTCGAAGACGATGGCTTTTCATGGGACAATCGAAAAGTACAGGAAATGTTCGCCCCGGATGAGGCTCAAGAGATTCTTCAAATACCAGTTCGAGGACCGGGGGTACAAGACTACCAAGCTTGGAACTACACCAAGAATGGTATCTTCATAGTTCGCTCGGCATACCATCTACGCATGAGCCAGAAGAGGGTAAGATCCGTACGGCCGAAGTCTTCATCCTCGGTGTTGGATCGTAAGTCTTGGCTGAGCCTTTGGGACACGGCAAAGTTAAAATCCACACGTGGAGGTTGATTCGGAACGGGCTTGCGATGGGAACGGAACTAT
The DNA here is from genome assembly GCF_056163025.1 of Triticum urartu. Classification (NCBI taxonomy): domain Eukaryota; kingdom Viridiplantae; phylum Streptophyta; class Magnoliopsida; order Poales; family Poaceae; genus Triticum; species Triticum urartu. The sequence continues at coordinate 720,948,510 of NC_141875.1, read as the reverse complement.
TAAGGAGGAAGATCAAGCAGGGTGTTTTTTGCATGGCGTGTGGGCGGGAAGAAACAAACTACCATAGATTCTGGGGTTGCTATCATTATGCTAAGTTCTGGAAGATAATGCAGTCGGAATTGGGGGTACCGGTGGCGATCCCGCCAGAGTCAGCTTGCTCCCAGAGTGCGTTGTCGAGATGGTTGATGTCGTGGTTTGCGGAGGCTACGGATGACGAGCGAGCGGTCATGGTTCAGGGTGCATGTGCGCTCTGGCTCGCGAGGAATAATGCACGCGATGGGCAGCGGATCGAGGAGGCAGAGATGATAGCAAAAAGAGTCTTCCATCTAATGTGCGAGTGGCAATCGATACATGGCCGGAAGAGCAAGCAGAACACACCGGCGGTGAAGGAGAAATGGAGGCCCCAGGAGAAGGGGTGGGTGAAGGTAAACGTCGATGGAGCCACATCGAAAGAAGGGGACAACGGTGGAGCCGGGCTGGTATTTCGGAACCATGATGGTGCTTTCTTAGGAGGCTTTTGCCATGTCCTTCCACTGGGGAGTGATCCCGCAAGGACTGAACTCCTGGCGTGGAGAAGGGCTGCACAGGTGGCCGAGGAGCTGAACATCGCCAACCTACATATCGAGATGGATTGCAAGGAAATCGTATGTAAACTCCAAGGCACGCAAAAGGACTTCTCACCGCTGGGCCTGTGGTGGAGGAGGTCAAGCGCCTGCTGGCCTCGAGGGAGAGTTGGAAGATTGCGTGGGTTAGGCGGGATGCTAATAAAGATGCCCACTTGTTAGCTAGGGAAGCAGTTTCCACTAAGTTAAACAAGGTGTGGCTGCATGTGCCCCCAGATTTTATTTTACAGACTATTTCGGACGAAATCCCTGTGTGGGATGCTTAAATAAAAGTGGGACTGAATTTAAAAAAAACAAAAAACACGGCACGTCCTTTCTTCTCATGCTATTGTTGATAATCGCGCGCGCGCGACAAGCAAGCATGCTGCTCGGTGCTTCAACCACCAAGTTTGGTTCCCGGGCGGCCTGTCTTCTCGTAGTCTAATGTGCAGGTATCCCACTCGAACAGTAATCATCATCGTCGTCACAATGGGGTTTAACAGGCGCATTACCCGTGTACGTGCTGCTAAAAAACCCTGCAATGGCGTTCGCGCCCACGCACGCACGCGGGACATCTCGTCGGACCGAGTCACGAAAATTTCTGAAAAGCCAGTAGATATTGGGACTGAGAGTTGACTGTACATACCCGTGGCTGGGCCGAGGCCTCTGGCGGCGAGCACGGCCTGCGCGGCGAAGGCGAGCGAGGCCAGGACCACGCACAGCAACACGGCCAAGTGCTTGAGGAAAGCCATTGTTTAAGGAAGGACGCTTGCGTTCTCGTTGTGCTTGGAAGCAATGCCAGTGGCGTACTTATACGGAGATCCAACGCACCATGAGGACTAGGTGCTGGGTACCAAATCACCTGATATTTTCCACAGTGTGCTGTGTGCACGTCCAAGGCATGTGTTGACGGGTCAGCCGAAGCTAGACAGGCCAAAACGAGATGGAATGTACTGGTGTGAACTGCCACCGCACTCTGCAGACTCTAGCGGCAGAAGTCATGGAGAAATCCACGGCTCGCCCCACCATGCACACCCATCGTTCTCCTTGACCACTGGATTGGTTTCGGTAGGTCTTTGCACCAACAAACTGGGGGCAACTCGCCACACTTGACTGACTTTAGCTTCTTTTGCAGTCCACGCCCGGTCGTGCGGCAATGCATATTATTCCGAAGAATTAAAAAATAGTGTATATATGCACGCACACGATTACAAACGTCTCGCTGTTCGCACAAATAATTAAAATAATCAATTTTAAAAGAGACATGTGACTTCGAAACGTATAGTTGATCCTTGGTAGTTTACCGAAGAATACAAAGAGTGTACAGCCATAAGGAATTTTACAGAAAAATAAAGACACACATTCCATACAAACGGGCTTGTTAGGCCTTGCACATTGCAAGTGCTTTGGAGAGGTGCTTCGAGAAATAAACCAATCTTTTCTTAAACACCGGTGCTTATTTGTACAGGGTAGACGCTTAATTAGACGTCTCTCTTGTAGAAATAGGCACTGATGCTTCAGAAAACCCGGTTTATTTTTTTAAGCACCTCCCTAAGCACCTAACATTGTACAAGGCCTTATCGTACCATGAAGGACCCCATGTGCTTCGCGCCGGCCAAAACCCAAAGAAAAGCTTCTTGCTTGATTTTACTGAAAACCATAGTAGGCATGGAAGAGATACAATGGAAGATGAGCATTGCCCTGGGGCCATAGTTCCCACGCCATGAGCAAGAATAGTGAGGACATAGCCTGCCCCTTGAGCTGACATTTGAGACAAGATCTTGGAATGTAGATACTTGCTATGTAATAACTGTATCCACACTCCATCTTCTTAGATGATAACCGATATGGCCATTTACTAAGCATATATTTATTTTTAACTTCCAAAATTTTCTTTGCCAAACCTCCTTGGTCTTTTGAAAGGGAAACATTCACTATGACTCGGCGTCGGCCAAACTAAGACGAGATGGATCGTAAGCACACAAGCCACCACAAGAGGGTTTATTTGGAAAGGGAAACATTCACTATGTTTTTCGTACTCCCTCTAATCTAAAATAAGTATCGCGGTTTTTTGTTAAGGTTGAACTAAGATTAATACATAACTGCGAACTTATTATGGTATGATATACCAGTAATGGGTGAAACTTTATTCATGGTCTGCCGTAGGTATTTATATTTCCGTGGTCCAAGTATCATCGTGTCCGGCCTATCATGGATACTTCCCGTAACCACCACCGTAAGGCTAGCCATAGTGGGAGTAACTTAGTTAGTAACATAACGCAACCCAAGACAAATGTGCTTATGTGGCAAAGAGTTAATGAGGATAGAGGTGTTTATGGTAACATAATATGTTACTGTAACATAGCACACCCTAATGCAAAATGTGTCTACAACCTAATAAATGAAGGCTTGCATGACACTAAACTTATGTTACTACCCACTATAAAAGTAGTAACATAGACTAGTAACATAGAGCAGTTTTAACATGGTCCCTCTTACCTCCTCTTTTCACATGAGAGGTAAGAGTATAAAATAGATCTTAGCCGTTGATCTCATCAATGAATGGCTTGATTGACTCTTACCTTCTTACCTCACATGTAAAAAAAGGAGGTAAGAGGGACCATGTTAAAATTTGCCAGTAACATATACATGTTACTACTCTAAGTTACTTTTCACTAACCATGTATCCCTTCACGTTGCTCAAAGCACCTTCTGTAGCTAGGTTCAAGAACAGTCGGATTAAATTACAGCTATTTTAGACACAAGGATGATGATGATACATCTGGCGGCGAGTGCGTCTTGCGCAACGAAGGCGAGCGAGGCCAGGATCAGGCACAGGAACGCGGCCAAGTTCTTGAGCAGAGCCATTGTTGAAGGAAGGACGCTTCTGTTTTCGCTGTGCTTGGAAGCAATGCCAGTGGCGTACTTATACGCAGATCCAACGCAGCATGAGGACCAGCAGCAGGGTATCACGCGATGAAGATAATTTTACCCACCATATAGTGCTGTGTGCAGGTCCAACTCCAAGGGCATGCGTACTAGACAGGCAAGAACGATAGAAAATGACTTGTCACTGGACTCTAGCGGCAAAAGTCGTCGAGAGTTCAACGGTGCCCACCATGTCCATCGATGGCTCTCCTTGATCACCGTAAGTGGAGCACCTGCCTGCACCTTTGGGCAACTCACCACCTTCGAGAGACTGTGGCTCCTCTTGCAGTCCACGCCGGGTCGTGCGGCAACGTGCATTATTTGGAAGCCCTCAGTAGAAGAAGCATGGCATAACATGGTGTGTATGTATGCACACACTCGATTACAAACGTCTCGCTATTAGAAAAAGAATAAAAAAATCCGCATGTATCACAAAAGAGAGATAATTTGACAGCATGATCCGTGAATCAGGAGATGAATTGACATCATGACCCAGGGAACAAATAGGCAAAAATAGTTGTCGTAACACATATTTTCCGCATTGTATTTCCATGATCTGTCGCAAATAATAGGAGAATGCCATCAACTCCAAAAATATTAAACACGGTAAATTGGGACAACACAATTAGACCTGCCGCACAAGATATTAAACAGGGTGAATTGTGGCAAAACTTATGCTATGGGGTAAAACGGATGAAATCCAGCTAAAATGTGTAACTAGTATAAAAAATGTCGAAATAGGGGGTAAAAACCGGAATTTACTCTTTTGAAAATGTCAACAAATGAGATTAGCAGGAATGCTGTGATACCCAAATTACAAATTGCTAGCAAATCGACATTAGGGGGGAGGGGGTATTTGGTTTCTCCAATAATGATCCGTTCAAGGTCAAATCCTTATGGGTAATGCAAACTCTACGAAAGAAATCCCAGCTCCATGCATAGCATCAGAACTAAGAAAAAACAAAACTGATTTTGTGAGAGAATAATCAAACAAGATCAGATTCACGCAGGCACTTGAAACCAGTACTTGTTCCTTTTCTTCTTCTTTTTTTCTTTACGGGGAGCTAGTACTTGTTCTTGCAAGAGAGAATACAAAACACATGAGTGAAGAGATTTGCGCCGCGCGAACTTGTCGTGGCGGCTTTTCTTCTCATTCCAGTATTCATTCAAGGTACAAGGTAGTGTCCAGCTATATAATGACTGTAACTTACTTGATGCAGAGACTTGATAACTTTGATGCGACCCGAAGAGACTCGGCCTCGGCCAAACTCAGACGACGCGCACAACCGCCACAAGGGTGTTTATTTGTATATATATAAAGGGAAACTCAATAACAATATAAAAAGGTGCATCACTATGCTTTGCTATATATCAGCAACTGGTGCAAATTTATTCATGCTCCGCCGTACGTATTTGTATTTCGGTGCTCCAAGTATCATCGTCTCCGGCCAATCATGGAGGAGAATTCCCATAACCTTCGGGCAGGCCCGGCGGGGCCTGGTAGCTGCCCTCGTATCCGTATGGCGTCTCGTTGCTCAAAGTACCTGCGGTAGCAACGTTCATGCACAGGCAGATTGAAATACAGCTATTTGAGACACGAGGAGAAGGACACTGAACGACACTGAGAAAAAGAGAGTTGATGATACCTCTGGCGGCGAACGCGTGCTGCGTGAGGAACATGAGTGAGGCCAGGAGCACGCACAGGAACGCGGCCAAGGCTCTGGAAGTGAAAGCCATATGCTGGGATGCGTACGTAGCTGCGCTCAAGCTCTGTCCCTGGAAGGAGCTGCTGTACCTCCTCTCCTATTTATACGCGAGCTTGTGGCTGTGTCGACTGCGACTTGTTTGTCTCTGTGCGCACCAGTCCAGGAGCGTAGAAATGTAGAGGCGAATCCGATCGCCCGTTCAATATGGGCCAGGCGGCCATTTCCACAAGAAGTCCACACCAGTCCAAGGCTCTGGTTGTGATTGTGCAAGCTCTGGCCTCTGGTGACGGCCATTTCCACAAGAAGTCGTTCGTGGCCAGCGTTTCCACACACCCACCATGCACGTCTTTTTTTTCGAGCATAAGTACAGACACAAGCGCTCATATACACGCGCATACACTCACCCCTATGAACGCACACACGCACGCCCTATCCCTATGAGCACTTTTGAGAGACTGAGCCGGCATATCATCTTGAGATTTACGAAGTCACCGTAGGCGCATCGTCGTCGACGGAAACGTCTCCTCCCACTGAAAGCGTATCGCCGGAAATCCTGAAATAAATCCAGGAATAATGCGAGCACTAGGATTTAAACCCTGGTGGGTTGGGGATACCACTGTCCACCTAACCAACTCAACCACAGGTTGATTCGCCTTTTTCTTGACCGTTCGGGGAGCATGGAGCCTTACAAACTAGTGTGTGTTTATCCTGAGCCTTTTTTGCAGGGCTAAAATGAGAGGCATATAGGCCGTGAATGCTTTGATTTCCATGCATTATTTCTTCCGGGTCTTTTTTCTTAAAAAAATTGGTACCTAAGCATCTCTATTCATTGAAAAAATATGGCCGGTTGATTAACGCGAAATCAGACTAAAGCCGGCACAACAATCCACGCGGGGCAACACCGGCCGACCTGGCCAGCCACACAAAGATTCAAAATCGCCACAGTGAAGGAACACAAAGTCGAGGTTGTCACCAAGCGTGATCGTCATCACTCCTCCATAAATATGCTAGTCTGACTTTACCATCGACTTCCACCAACGAAGCCGTCGTCACCAAATGCCAGAGCCGATGCCGGCCCATGCCAAACAGTCGGCCACCAATGCAGGCGCCCACACAACTCCGACTAAGCCCTAAAAAAGACAACCCCGACTAATAAAGCCATCAAAATAGAGAAGAATTGTGCAGAGCTGGCGCCAACCAACACTTCCTCGAAGACGATCAGCCACCTGTCATTGTCACCACCTAGGCACCTCCGGGGCACCTTTGACTCCGTGACGACATGGAGAGACCAAGAAGAAACCTATCGAGCATGCTAGGATGAAACCGACCCTGCACCGTCGGACGTCATCTTCGAAGCCAAACTTGGACACCACACCATCACCCTACCTGGGCACCTGCCAACCATAATTCCATGAGCGTCTAGCACACGAAGAGCACAAACGTGATCGATGGGTCTCCATGGACAACACCCCAAAGAGGGAAGTCATGATGCGGACATTGTCGCTTGACCCGATCTGGCCTTAGGCTTTCACCCAAAGAACTGGTTCCGAGGGTGCACAGGGGATGAACTCCATGATAGTGCCTCCAAGGAGGAAAAACGACGTCCGTGGACGCCGATGCTGTCGGCCACAGAGCCCGGCAAGCTTTCACACGAAGCACCGCCCAACACCACACCCCCACGCACCACACCTCTGCTAGCCCGCACACCTCCCACGAACCCTCCGCCGTGACTATGCAGGAGCCACCACAACCTCGCCACCGGTCAAAAAATAAAACCAGGCGAGACCGAACCATAAAAAAGAAAAGGTAGCACTATGTGTTCTTCACGGTTTTAGTAATGCAACCTATACAACATTACAGATAGCGCCAAACCAAACACTAACACTGTCTCGTTAGTTCACTGTCAAAAAGAAGATACTCTTCTCGTTAGTTCACTATCAAAAATAAGATACTCTTCTCGTTAGTTCACTGTCAAACGCTGTGGAAAAAAGGTGCGAGTGCATGTGTATGATACTGTAAATGTGTGTGTGTGCATCTATGTCATAATAAGATGTTTCTAAAGAAAAGACATTGTTATCGTGAGTTCATTAAAGGGAAGGGAGCCACACACCAAGCCGGAAGCGTGCGTGTGTGTGTTTGATATTCAAGTACGCTATCCGTACGTCATGGTGTCCAAGAAGGTTCACTTGATTATTAAGAAAAACACAAACCAAGTCCACCTTCTCTATCTTCATTTGGAGATTGTTGCCCGCGGTAGCTTCCGTTTTATCTTGGACCTCAGCTTGTTATTTCCATGAACGATTTGCACCAACTTGAGGTTCATTGCCATTGTAGCGGTCTCCAAATCTTGTTCTTCATCACTCTCCTGAGCATATGGATCCTTTTGCCACTGCATGCACACAACGATAAAACTAGTTAGCAAACATATTAACCGTGAATTAATTCAATTTAAGACAAAGCAACTACTTCCTCTGTTTTTATTTATTTCTCATATTAGCTTGTCTAAAATCGAAATTTATAAACCTTGATCAAATTTATAGAAAAACCAGTACATATACAGCACCAAATCAATACCATTAGATTCACCATTGAATATATTCTAACATCATATAAATTTGTTATTGTGAATTTTTATATTGTTCTTGATAAAGTTTATAAAATTTGTCTTTAGTCAAAACTAATATGTGGAGTAAATAAAAATGAAGAGAGTATCATATTTGGACATTTTCATTGGAAAAAGAACAAAAATATCATCGGCCGAACCATAAGCCTATATAGGCTACTATATAGACTGTCCTATTTTTAATTCCACCTAGCTAGCATACCTAATAAAATATCCTTCAAAGATATGTTAAAATTCAAAAGATTATTGTCTTTGTGACACCATACATGTTCGTGCCTTTTATATGCATGCAAAAGTTCATGCCAAAATAACAAACTATATGCTCCCGTAAAAAAAAAAATCTAAATGTGCCCTTAAAAAGCAAATTTGGATAAACTTTCAATTGTGTGCACTTAATAGCCATCCCACTTAATCTGTATGTTGTGCTGTTTAATACGTGGGACCAGTTAGATCATGGTTCAATAAATCCTCTATCAAAAGAAGACATGGAAAATATATACCACTACTAACGACAGCGTGTCGGACACGATGTACCCGAGGGCGCTGTTCCTGATCTCCAGGTCTTGCAGGGCGGGGAGGCTGTTGGTGCCGAAGAGATTCTTGATGGTTTGGCTGAGGAGAACGTTGTCGATGCGGAGCTTGGCGAGGCGCCCAAAGCAGGCGCCGGCGTTGGAGAAATAGGAGGGTTGCTTCATCGGGACACCGTCGATGGTGATGTCGATGGCCGCCGGTGACAGCCTCAGGCCGCGGCGAGTCCACCTGCTGATCATATCCTTCTCGGTGCTGCCGTGCCGGCGTCCGTCGTCTTGACGGTGGATGCGCAGCCGCAGGGTGTCCAAAGCCTTGCCGGAGAGACTACGGTGGAACAAGAGATTGTCCGCGAAATCCGCCAGCTTGGCTAGCGCGTCCTCCTCCGCCTCAAACAAGCGTTGATCTCGGACGCACCAATCGGCCTCTGAGTTCCGATCATCATCATCTTGCTCCGAGGCAGCGTCCTCCGAATCCTCAACGATCCGGATGCGGAAGTCGTCGCTGTCGATGTGGATGCATGGGACGGCGTGCCACAGGTGGCGCCACCGCCGCGACAGAGCGCTCGTCTCAACCACCTGGCGGGACCGGAGCTGCGAGAGGATGGCCTGGAGGAGGCAGTCCGGCAGGTTGCTCAGCCGATCCCTGGCGGCGGCGCGCTTTGCTCTGCCACGAGTCTCCATCGCATACCTACATCGTACGCACAGCTAAAGAGATTTTTATTTCCTCACGCGCGACGCGAGTATCTCCATCTACTCCCTCCGTTCCTAATATTTGTCTTTCTAGACATTTCAAATGACTACTACATACAGATGTATGTAGACATATTTTAGAATGTAAATTCACTCATTTTGCTTCGTATGTAGTCACTTGTTGAAATGCCTAGAAAGACAAGTATTTAGGAACGGAGGGAGTATATATCTTCCTAAATTCTAAAAAGTGCAGCTGTGCTGATTAGTTCTCCCGAGCACACAGGCCTGCGCGCCGTCGGATCCGCAATCATGATCGCCAGGTGTGCCACGGTCGGAGCGAATCGTCCGAGTTAATTAAACCGCTTGGGCACACAGCGAAACTGCTTCGCTATCTCTCAGAAAAAAACACACTAGCCCAATCCCCTTTTCCCCGTCGAGCAGAGGAGCGCCGGCGACGACGCCCGGGAGGTCGAGGGGGAGATGGCAGAGAAGAGGAGTCCGGCAAGCCGGTCGGCGGGGGATACAGAGCAGCCGCGCCGCCGTCTCCTCCCCCTCTTTCCAGGATCTGGAGTTTGGGTCAGCTAACCGTCGCGGCTCCATCGGGGACGGCCGCCACGGAGCCCACGCTGGAGGGCGATATGGTGCTCAGGTCAGCCCGCAGCGGCTCGTCCGTGTTGTCCGCCGGCACCAAGGGCCGATCCGTCGCCTCCTCTTGCAACGGCCGCCCTGAAGCGGTGGTCTCGGGTTCGGGTATGGCGCGAAGGTAACCCTGAAGGACCCGTGCGGGAAGCTGGACTGGTTCGGGTCGTTCGCGCAGACCGCATCAATCAGCTGCACCTGCGACGGCTTACCCGGGTGCCGCATCATGGGCTGTGTTCCTCGCTCGCTCGACGGCTCGCACCAACTTGATTTGTGAGCTGTGCGTAGGTTGATGTGTGCTTTGCTGTTCTTGTGTTTTTGCTGACACTGAAACTGAAACACGGTGCACACCAAACTTCAAAGCAAGTACACGAGAGCAACAACACAGCTTTTAAGAACAGGTGCACATGCGTCCACATTCTACAGTCTTCGCATCATTTGCACTCCTTTGACATCTTTTTCAGAAGCACCGAACGACAGATCAACCTCTACATCCTTTAATCAATGTTCAGATAGTTTACATCCTTTGCACATCGCAATTCACCGGACAATTTCATTGCAGGGGCCGTTGGGTTGCAGTTACAAGGGAGCGCTGAAATTTCTCATTTCTCAACATACTCATGTTAGAATTAATGGGCTAGGCCCATAGCAATTTCTGAAATCTCAAAGCCCATGTGTAAAATGGCAAGTGGTGGTGCTAAGTTTAGTCCCACCTTGAAAGTTGAAGAAGAGTTGGACCTCTTTATATAGTGGGTTCTCTCTACCACTCTAAGTGGTGTGTGAGAAGAGAAAGGGAAAACCACACGTGCGCGCTCGCTCGCCTCGCCTCGAGGCGAGGCGTACATGCGACATGCGCGTGAATGGTCCGCCGAAATCCGGTCCGTCTTATTTTTATGTCTTGGCAGACAAGTTTTTTGATTTCTTGTCCGGTAAGTATACGAATTAGAAACTGAGTCGGTTTGGGATTGTGGTCGCGACACAATACCGCCTCTGGTCCTAATATATATACAGCTACCGGCTGCGGCCAGAGATACACCGAAAAACACCTAGGGTTTTGCCTCATCTCACAACTTGCGCCGCCATCGTAGTCTACTCCATCCCAAACGCCGGCGTGCATCGGCGCGTGGGAGAGCAGGTCTCCGGAACCGTTCGTCTTTGCGATCCTGCACCGGGAGAGGACGCATTAGGTTTTTGGGAAGCGCTGTGCGCGACTGCTCAAATTCGTCATCACGGGTCGTCTTCCGTCCAAGTCAGGCGGTGCTACTCATCGTCGTATTCATCGCCGTCAGCAGCAGATCGTCGCCAACATCGTCATCAACACTGTCGCACCCATAATAGCCAACAACCAGTACGTCCAACATCCTCTGTTCATGTCTGTTTCTACAGCTATTGTTACGTGTTTGCTGCTGTTATGCATGTCTTGCTGTTCTTCTAGTTTGCTAGATTTTTGCATGCTAGTATCTCTTCTAGTCATGAATTATTTACTGGAATTAATCATGAACTTGCCTAATATTCCTACAATCCAAAAACCTAATTATAGGCAATTTCCTGAGTTAACTATGGCTGGATTCGCTGATGCACTGAGGCCGGATAAGTTTACCGGTGTGCACTTTAAGAGGTGGCAGGTGAAGACCACGCTCTGGCTTACTGCTCTGAAAGTTTTCCACGCTAGTGTTGGTGCTCCAGAGGGAATGACCGACGAATATCGGAGAAAATTCCAGGAAGCCAATACTATGTTTGTGGGATACATTCTGAGTGTTCTTGCTAACCGTCTGTGTGATGTGTACATGCACATAAACGATGGAAAAATTCTGTGGGATGCACTGAATGCAAAATTCGGTGCAACAGATGCAGGCAGTGAACTGTACATCATGGAGAGTTTTCATGACTACAAGATGGTGAATAACCGTTCTGTGGTTGAACAAGCTCATGAAATACAGTGCATTGTGAAGGAACTTGAACTCCTTAAATGTGTTCTACCCGACAAATTCGTGGCTGGGTGCATGATTGCAAAGTTGCCTCCTTCATGGAGGAATTTCGCCACAACTCTGAAGCATAAGAGACAGGAGATATCAGTTGAAAATCTGATTGCATCTCTTGATGTTGAAGAAAAAGCTCGGGCTAAAGATACCACTGAAAAAGGAGGTGAGGTTCAGCCTACTGCTAACATGGTGCAGAGGTACCCACAGAATAAGAACAAAGGGAAGAACAAACCTGTTTTCAACAAGCCTACCAAGACTACTACCTTCAAGAAGAAGAAGTTCAACAAGGCTGAGCTAGAGTGCTACGCCTGTGGGAAGCCTGGACACTTTTCCAAGGAATGCCCTGAACGTGCAGACCGCAGAGGGAAAACAAGCTCCAAGACTGTCAACATGGTGACCGCTAGCAATACTGATGGGTATGGTAATTTACCTATTGTGCTTTCAGTATTTCAATCATCTGCGTGGTGGATTGATTCGGGTGCTAACGTTCATGTGTGTGCTGACATCTCCCTGTTTACTTCTTATCAGGTCGCAAGGGATTCTTCCGTCCTAATGGGGAATGGGTCACATGCTTCTGTTCGTGGCATTGGCATGGTGGATCTGAAGTTTACTTCGGGAAAGATCATGCAACTAAGGAACGTGCAGCATGTCCCTACTATGAACAAGAATCTAGTTAGCGGCTCCCTTCTATGTCGAGATTAGAGTCCAATAAAGTAATCGTGTCAAGATTTGGACAATTTATAGGAAAAGGCTATGAGTGCGGAGGCTTGTTCCGTTTTTCTCTTTCAGATTTTTGCAATAAGTCAATAAACCAAATTTGTGCTAGTGTTAATGATGATGCAAGTATTTGGCACTCTCGTTTATGTCATATTAATTTTGGTTTAATGTCTCGGCTATCCAGCATGAGTTTAATTCCGAACTTCACAGTTGCCAAAGGTTCTAAGTGCCATAGTTGTGTGCAATCTAAGCAACCTCGAAAGCCTCATAAGGCTGCCGAGGAGAGAAACTTGGCACCTCTAGAACTCATACATTCTGATCTTTGTGAGATGAATGGTGTGTTGACAAAAGGTGGAAAGAGATATTTCATGACTTTGATTGATGATGCGACTAGATTTTGCTATGTTTATTTGTTGCAAACTAAAGATGAAGCATTAGACTACTTTAAAATCTATAAAGCTGAAGTTGAAAATCAACTAGAGAGAAAGATCAAGCGTCTTAGGTCCGATCGTGGTGGAGAGTATTTTCCAAAAGTTTTTGATGAATTTTGTGAGGAACATGGTATTATTCATGAGAGGACGCCTCCCTATTCACCTCAATCAAATGGAGTGGCCGAGAGGAAAAACCGCACATTGACTGACTTGGTGAATGCCATGTTAGACACTGCTGGTTTATCTAAGGCATGGTGGGGGGAGGCTCTATTGACTTCATGTCATGTCCTGAATAGAGTTCCCAACAATAATAAAGAGAAAACCCCTTATGAGGAGTGGGTTGGGAGAAAACCATCACTTTCTTATTTGCGCACTTGGGGATGTTTGGCAAAGGTCAATATTCCTATTCCTAAGAAACGCAAACTTGGACCAAAGACAGTGGATTGTGTCTTTCTAGGGTATGCTCAACGGAGCATTGCTTATAGGTTTTTAGTGGTAAAATCTGAAGTACCTGATATGCATGTTGATACTATAATGGAATCTCGTGATGCAACATTTTTTGAGAACATATTTCCTATGAAAGATATGCATAGCATTGCTAGATTTTCTTCTGAGATAATTCCTGAATCTAGTACAACTGATGAATATTTCGAACAATCACGTGAGGAAGTCCTTGAGAAGGATAACAATGAAGTTCCTAGAAGGAACAAGAGACAAAGGATTGCAAAATCCTTTGGTGATGATTTCATTGTATACCTTGTGGACGACACACCCAAGACGATTGCAGAAGCATATGCATCTCCGGATGTAGATGATTGGAAAGAAGCTGTTCATAATGAGATGGACTCAATTCTTTCTAATGGAACTTGGGAACTAAATGATAGACCATATGGTTGTAAACCTGTGGGCTGTAAGTGGGTGTTCAAAAAGAAGCTAAAGCCTGATGGTACTATTGATAAATACAAGGCACGGCTAGTGGCCAAGGGCTACACTCAGAAAGAAGGCGAAGATTACTTTGACACCTATTCACCCGTTGCTAGAATGACCACCATTCGAGTGTTACTTTCCTTGGCTGCCTCTTATGGTCTTATCATTCATCAAATGGATGTAAAGACAGCTTTTCTCAATGGAGTGTTGGAAGAGGAGATCTATATGGATCATCCTGACGGGTTTGTGGTAAAGGGTGAAGAGAGAAAGGTGTGCAAGTTGTTAAAATCTTTGTATGGTCTGAAACAGGCACCTAAGCAATGGCATGAGAAGTTTGAAAGAACTTTGACTTCTGCAGGATTTGTCATTAACGAGGCTGATAGGTGTGTTTACTATCGCCATGGTGGGGGCAATAGTGTCATATTATGTTTGTATGTGGACGACATACTGATCTTTGGTACAAACATTAATGCAATTAATGAGGTCAAGTCTTTTCTATCAAAAAGTTTTGACATGAAAGATCTGGGAGAAGCCGATGTAATTCTAAACATCAAACTTATTAAGGATGAGAGTGGGATTACATTAACGCAATCTCACTATGTTGAGAAGGTCTTGAACCGATTCGGTTTTATGGATAGCAAGCCTTCTCCAACACCTTATGATCCCAGCGTGACACTCAGAAAGAACAAGAAAGAATCGAGAGATCAATTAAGATACTCTCAAATTGTCGGTTCACTCATGTACTTAGCTAGCGCTACAAGACCAGATATCTCTTTTGCTGTGAGCAAACTGAGTAGGTTCATGTCCAACCCGGGTGATGATCATTGGCATGCACTAGAAAGAGTCTTGCGCTATCTGAGAGGTACTATGAGTTACGGAATTACTTATTCAGGGCATCCTGCTGTGCTAGAAGGATATAGTGATTCAAATTGGATCTCCGATGTTGATGTACTTTATGCAACAAGTGGGTATGTATTTACTCATGGTGGTGGCGCAGTGTCATGGAGGTCTTGCAAGCAAACCATATTGACGAGGTCAACTATGGAAGCAGAATTAACTGCTTTGGACACAGCTACTGTTGAGGCAGAATGGCTGCGTGAGCTCTTGATGGACTTGCCGGTTGTTGAAAAACCTGTACCGGCTATTCTTATGAATTGTGATAACCAAACGGTTATCGCTAAAGTGAACAATTCGAAAGATAATGCAAAGTCATCAAGACACGTGAAAAGACGTTTGAAGTCTGTCAGGAAGTTGAGAAACTCCAGAGTAATAACTGTTACGTATATACAAATAGACAAAAACCTGGCAGATCCCTTTACAAAGGGACTATCACGAAATGTGATAGATATTGCATCGAGGGAGATGGGTATGAGACCCATAGATGTTACACCATAGTAGTAACCCAACCTTTGTGATCGGAGATCCCGTGAATTAGGATCTGGGAAGAACAAGCTATTGGTTAACTGAGGAGAGTAATAACTTATGATCGTCTCCAAGTGAAGATGCAAAACTCTCAGAGCTGTAAGGCTCAGATCTGTAAGGCAGGTCGGCAACATGCCTTAATGTGGTTCTATTGGCTATAATTAGCAAAGATGCTGTCCTACAGAGCAGTCTTGAAAGCACACACCTATATGAGTTCTGACTGTAAACGTCGCAGTCTATGAGATTTGGGTGATCTCTAGTAAACTCACGAAGAGACCAGGGAGTATGACGTATAAGCTCCAAACCGCGGGGTAGCCTACTGGCGGTCAGGTACTGGTTAAGACTTTGAGTGAAACCTGTTCACACAAAACTAGCAATTCAAGGCATAGTCCATTGTCAAGTTGTGAATGGATGTAGCTTAAAGTTCTAGGCAGAAGTTCAACTTAACAGTCTCTGCTGAAACACTGGTATATTAAACAAGTGGTGAGAGAAGGCAAATCTCTAAATGGGTATTTGAGATCTGGTGGGGGATTGTTAGAATTAATGGGCTAGGCCCATAGCAATTTCTGAAATCTCAAAGCCCATGTGTAAAATGGCAAGTGGTGGTGCTAAGTTTAGTCCCACCTTGGAAGTTGAAGAAGAGTTGGACCTCTTTATATAGTGGGTTCTCTCTACCACTCTAAGTGGTGTGTGAGAAGAGAAAGGGAAAACCACACGCGCGCGCTCGCTTGCCTCGCCTGGCCGGGCCGGGCCGTGCCGTGCCGTGCCGTGGCGAGGCGAGGCGAGGCGAGGCGTCGCGTACATGCGACATGTGCGTGAATGGTCCGCCGAAATCCGGTCCGTCTCCTTGCAGGAGCGCAGCTTCCTTTTGCCGTTTTATTTTTATGTCTTGGCAGACAAGTTTTTTGATTTCTTGTCCGGTAAGTATACGAATTAGAAACCGAGTTGGTTTGGGATTGTGGTCGCGACACAATACCGCCTCTGGTCCTAATATATATACAGCTACCGGCTGCGGCCAGAGATACACCGAAAAACACCTAGGGTTTTGCCTCATCTCACAACTTGCGCCGCCATCGTAGTCTACTCCATCCCAAACGCCGGCGTGCATCGGCGCGTGGGAGAGCAGGTCTCCGGAACCGTTCGTCTTTGCGATCCTGCACCGGGAGAGGTCGAATTAGGTTTTTGGGAAGCGCTGTGCGCGACTGCTCAAATTCGTCATCACGGGTCGTCTTCCGTCCAAGTCGGGCGGTGCTACTCATCGTCGTATTCATCGCCGTCAGCAGCAGATCGTCGCCAACATCGTCATCAACACTGTCGCACCCATAATAGCCAACGACCAATACGTCCAACATCCTCTGTTCATGTCTGTTTCTACAACTACTGTTACGTGTTTGCTGCTGTTATGCATGTCTTGCTGTTCTTCTAGTTTGCTAGATTTTTGCATGCTAGTATCTCTTCTAGTCATGAATTATTTACTGGAATTAATCATGAACTTGCCTAATATTCCAACAACTCAATCATAGCTAACTACTGGGATAGGATTCATCATGTGTTCCCAGGTAATCTACAAAACTTGCCTGGAAGTAGTATGTATTTTGCCTACAACACGCAACAGGACGTACTTCTGAATTTTTTTCCTATTTCCCCCAACCAGGACTTCATGCAATCTACACACTGAGAAAACAAAATCATGCCTAGGCAAAAAAGCTTTATCACTTACTTCTCAGGTACAATTCGGACGAAAAAAACTTCATTGTGATCACCCAGGGATTAGCCTGGTGCTTGCAAAAAGCTTTATGTGGTTTGCCTACATCACAAAAACAATTTGCCTAAAGACTTGCTAAACTTTGCTTAACAGTTCTTGTCCCAAAAAGCAGGAGATTTTTTTTGCTTTCTTGCTGATTGCACTGAATTTGCCCCAAAAAATGGCACCAACAACTTGTTGTGTTTTCTTATTACAAATCAAAGTAGCCTGCGAAAAAACACAAACTTTTTGCCTGATGATTATACTTAATTTGCCCCAAAACACACAAATGTCACTTGCCTATATTTTTTGTTCTAGACAAATGCAATCTAATATGCATGGAGGGAAGATGCATTCATAACAACACAACATTTACTCTTCATGTTATTTATTTTAAAAGCCAACACTGCGCAAAGTCGTTTTCTCAGGTAAGCTAGATCATGTACATGCCATTTTGGATTTCGCCCATTACTACTGCTTCTGACTCAATCCTTTGCATGAATGTGCAATTCTCCATAGCTCGAAGTCCACAAGGTGCTCACCACTGGCGGAGCTGCGTTCTGCTTTTGGAACACCAAATTTTCCCTTTCAGGTGTGTTTTAACTGCTTAATAGCTATGTGATTAATTATGCAACAAGATCCTAGTTAATCAGTAGCATCATGGTTCAACATGTAGCTTCTGATGTAGTATCTTCACTGTATGTGTTGCATACGAAATTTATCTTATCCAAACAGATTTTTCATTTTCTTAGTTCCAAGAAATTTTAACAATTTCTTCAAGATTGTTGACTTGGAATCAACAGTTTCTCAATCGGTTCAGAAATAGATAGTCTTTTGCTGTAAAACTTTGAGGTTAAGAGAATACGGTTGTGCTCGAAGCTACTTCTGTAAGGCCTCTCAACTTATGTGAAATATAATCCATACTCATACGTGCTGTTTCCTCCGATAGGTCAACTCGCAAGGAACAAGTGATGACTCAAGGATACCAGGATATCATTTGTTGCATACTGTGTTATTATTGACCAAAACTTGCCCATCATTTACTAGGTAAACTGTAGTTGCCCGAAAATCTACGTGATGGCCCATTGAATTATGAATTCTTTACCTGTGCAGTGAAGTTAGGCAATCTGTAAATAAATTTGTACACTTTATATCAGTAGCATTATTTAAGCAGCAAATTGTTGTGATTTGCACACAAGTTGCAATTGCCAATGGAGTAAGTTGCCTCAATATAAATAATACTTGCCTAAATCACTCAGTAAAAGTTTCCTATAAAAAAGGGGGATCTCTAGAGTCATTGTTGAACATCAGGGGGTAATTCATGGACGTAGCTCGGTCCCTTGTCTATTTTGTAACTGGACGCGGGAAGGGAGAGATCACTTGTGTGAATCTGGTTCGTACTTATGCACCCATCTACCTATCCATAGGATGAGCACAACACTTTAATTGATTGGGCAGTATAAAATCTAATAGCATCCGATGTACTTCCTCCGTTCCACAATGAGGTTCCATAGGGAGGTTAAATAAGAGTCTGTGGAGGGAAGTGCCCAAAACATGTCCAACACGCGATAGTTAGTTGCGGGAGATAGTGACATGACTTGCCTAGAGATCCGCTCCCATGAGTGACGTGGTTTCACCAAAAACTTGCCCAACGTATGATAAGTAGTTGCTAGAGATGCTGGCGCAAGTTTCCCAGAGATCCATCCCTGAGAGAGTTGTGTTTTTTCGCACAAAAACTAGCGCAACACATGATAGGTAGTTGCTAGAGATGCTTGCGCAAGTTCCCTAGAAATCCACTCCCGAGACCCAACAAGAGTGTGGGGGGGGGGGTCATGTCGAGTTGTCTATGGATTGGAGGAGGCGAATCGATGATTTCGATGACGATGGGATTTCGTGGTTGGGGATAGTGGTGACGTCGGGGGCAGGGGCACGCACGAGAGAAGCACACAAAAAATGAAAATATGGTCAAGGGCCACTTGCCAGAGACATGGACAAGTCGTCAGTTGCTTGGGCAGTTGACAACTTCACACCACTTTTACTATCCAGGGAAAGAGGCCAAATTATGTGGGGTGGTAAATTTTGCACCACTTTCAAAGCAACTTTTCTGTTTATGGAAAGATAACTTTAGTGGCACACAAAAGCAACTTCATTGTATAATGTGTACTAGTTAATTCGTCAAAAGTGATGGTATGAAGCTTGGTAGGCAACTTATAGGTGATGGTAGGTAACTTGATAGTCATCATAGTCAACTCAAAAAAACATTGGGATGATAGGTCACCATGATAGACGACCTAACCGAAAGTTGCTTACTGATACAAAAGTTGCCTCCATGGCACGAAAGTTGCTTGAGATTTTTTTCATCAAAGGCAATTTCATAGGTGATGCTAAGTAAATTGACGGTCATGAGATGATAACCAACTTTATAAGAGCATTGAGTTGATAGGTAGTCATGATAGGCAACCTGGCAACAAGGTGCATCATGTATGTAGTACCAAAGTTGATAGGTAGTCACAGGTAGGCAACTTTCAAGTGATGCTAGGCAATTTGGTAGTTATTGTAGGCAACTCAAAAGAACATTAGGATGATAGATGACCATGATACACAACCTAACCGAAAGTTGCCTACTGTAGTATAAAAGTTGTCTCTCTCTGGCACCAAAGTTGCTTGAGAGAAAAAGTTCATCGAAAACAAATTCATAGTTGACGCTAGGCAACTTATAGGTGATGCTAGGCAATTTGGTAGTCGTCATAGCAAACTTCAAAAGAATATTGGGATGATAGATAACCATAATACACAACCTAACAGAAAATTGCCTACTGTAGTACGAAAGTTGCCTTATACGCGGCACCAAAGTTGCTTCAGAAAAAAAGTTTGCCGAAAGCAACTTCATAGTTGATGCTAGGCAACTTATAGGTGATGTTAGGCAATTTAATAGTCATCGTAGACAACTCAAAAAAACATTAGGATGATTGGTGATCATGATACACAGCCTAACCGAAAGTTGCCTACTGTAGATCAAAAATTGCCTCTTTGTGGCAGCAAAGTTGCTTGAGAAAAAAAAGTTCGTCAAAAGCAACTCCCTAGGTGACACTAGGAAACTTGACGGTCATGATAGCCAACTTTATAAGAGCATTGAGTGGATAGGTAGTCATGACAGGCAACCGGCCAACAAGGTGCTTCATATAACACCAAAGTTGATAGATAGTTGTGGTAGGCAACTTACAGATGATGATAGGCAATTTGGTAGTCATCGTATAGCCAACTCAAAAGAACATCAGAATGATCTGATAAACAACCAAACCAAAAGTTGCTTGTTGTAGTACAAAAGTTGCCTCTTCGTGGCACCAAAATTGCCCGAGGAATAAAAGTTTGTCGAAACATATCGATATGGGATCTAGTTTTGAAGAGCTCGTCGCCAAGAATCTAGCGATGAAAACGAATCTTAATTTTGATGCTTCGTTCAAAAGTTATGACTTTTTGAAAATTTTGAACACACGTAATAATTACACATGGGAGAAGATCGTTCCTATTTTGGAGTGAATTTTGCATCATAGCATTAGAACAAAATTTACCTTTTTTGGGTGTGTGCTCCGGAACGCTAAGGAGCACACGTGTGCTCCCTAGTCGCATCCATATATCTTTTTTCATGGTACATGTGCTTAGTATTAGGGATGTGTTTCCGTTTTAAATCTGATACCGATCCGATTGGGTTGTTACCAACTAATCCCTCTTTCTTGAGAATAATAATAAGATACATACAACAGTTCGAAAAAAGGACAATTGATTAAGATACAAGACGCCATTTATATCTAGAGTTTCGATTAGATTACTACTGAATCGATCACTCTTTCTCAAGATAAAATGCACAGTTCTCGCATTAATTCTGAATTTATTTTCAATATATTTTCGGCGTTGTGTTTTCAGTGGAAGAAGACTTTCCCGTCCACGAAGAGGGGCCTATGGTGACTTCGTATATCTCAAGATGATATGTCGGCTCAGTCTCTCAAAGGTGCTCATTACGATAGGATGTGCATGTGTTCGTTCATAGAGATGATTGTATGCGCCTATGTATGAGCGCTTGCGTATGTACTATGTTTAAAAAAGAAACCATGAGTTTAAAAAAAAAAAGAAACCATGTTACCACGGGGCGCAGGTCCACACTTCGATCATCCACATGCATGCCCATGTTGTCAGCTGCATAGCTGAATGCATCTTGCACATGACCGTGCGCAGGCCACTTGGCCGATCGATCGGCGCAAGCACCGTCGCACGCACGTTTGTACCCCATCATTCCTTTATATCTAACCCCCTAAGAATTTTTAAAATCTTGTTAGTCTGAGGCTACATTTTGAGATATTAAATTGGACCTAATACAATCTTAACACAATTACGAAATCTTCTATTAAAGATAGTAAAACTGAGTGTAAACCGAGATCTCTCAATAATTTGCATTTTCGGTCGTTCGTTTACACAATCTAGACATTCCTGGCTGTTAGATCCTGTGTGAAACATGGCCCAGCTGTCCTGTGAGCTATTGCTCGAGAGGCCGAAACGAAGGCCTCTGGTGCACTAGGCCGTCGGCCAGCTGCCTGCCCATTCCAGCGGAGCTGGGCTTCGCTAAAGGGGATCTACTAGATGCGAGGCATACAGAGAGGAGCGACCGTGTCCATCCATCCAGTCCCGATTCCTGGCGTAGTGGAGTAACAACATCCAATCAATCCAGTCCCGATGGCCGGTCTACGTCGCTCAATGCCTCGACTGGATCAACCGGAGGTGCCGGATGGGATCAAGGCAAGTCGATGCGTGGGCTTGATCAACTGGAGGAGCAGAGCAGCCCTCGCGTGTCGGTCGATGCAGTGCATGTGAGCCGACCTTCGCCACGGCATACATGTGGAGTTTAGGGGGTGAGTGGCATGGTGATCCTAGATCCACGCGACCTACAAGTTGGAGGTGGGTTTTGGGGCCTCGGAGATGCAAATGTTAAACGACAGTTTGCAGTTGGCGCATGACCTGCCGTTTTACATCTCCTGCAGGTGGAGATGCTAATTTGCATCTCAAGGTGTTGTATTTTGCATCTCCGGGAGACAGAGATGTATTTTTTCCATCTACATCATCTGTTGGAGATGGGTTTTGGGGCCTCAGAGATGCAAAAGTTAGTTATATTTACATCTACATCATAATAGTTATATTTACATCTACATCATAATAGTTGTGTGAACCGCGACAATGATGAGGGCCATGCGGTGTGCCTCTAGGATGGAGAGAGCCCGGTGCACCTCAAGAATGTCAAGGATGCCAATACAAACATGACAAGCCCCTGTGAATAGTCGACATGGTCGATTTAGTCGTCTACTTAACCCATGCCGGTTTACTATTGAAGGAAAAAATCACACCAATTTTTTTTAAACTCAAGATATTCAGAATCTTGCATGGGTTGTAAATTATATAAGTATTACCTTTGGGCTTGGAAATATGAGAAGTTGTGGCTCATGGAAAAAATACCATACTTTATTTTTTAATTCATTTTTGATGTGTGTGTGTGTGTGTTGGGGGGGGGGGGGACCTTTATATATTGACACGACAATGTTGTAATTTCTGTCAACACATGTGCAGCGGCACACACACGCGCGGGGCAGCCTCATCCAAAAGTTAGCGTATGGTGATTTCTACCATATAGCTACCTAATTAACGCGCAACAAACCTCAAACCTGCTTGAGATGCTGCGGATCGTCAAACATAGAGAGGAAAGAGCTTTACACATTGCGACAACAATAGTGTAAACACATGTGCAGCACCACACACACGCGCGGGGCAGCCTATCCAGAAAAAGCTGATGGTGAACTCTACCATAACTACCTAATTCACGTGCAACAAACCTCAATCCTGCTTAAGATGTTGCGGATGTCAAACATAGAGCGGAAAGCACGAAAAAATCCCCACACCTAGCTGGACATCCCCTACCTGTCAAAAATTATGCTAATTTTTTCAATAAAGCTCTTTGATTCTAAATGATTATCGTATTATGGTCCCTTGCATTTTGCACAACACAGCTGATAATTTCATATATATTCTATGTAAGTTTCTTCCACTGACACTTAGCTCGAACAATTAAGACCTTCATGTAGATTTGGGTAGTTATAACAGGTAGAATTTATTGACGCTTTAGCTATTGCATAGTCGCCTGAAAATAAAGTTAGGCTCAGTTATTTTTTTTCACTAAACATTTATTGTCCGGCGAAAACATTGGTTGATACTTTTGGGTTGGTGCATCCATGTACAAGGCTTGATCAATTGAGCAAGAAGATGTGTAACATTTGTGTGCGCAAGTCTATTGTCCATGTGTGTCTATGCGTGTGAGTGTGTGTCTATGCATGTGCGTTTTGTTTTGTCGATGGGCGTGGATGGATGTTTTCATGTGTGCGTGGAGTTAGTGTGTTTATGAAAAGAATACGAGGGGGATGACATGGTCGGTATTAGATGCAAATATAATTTTTATGCACTTTACCTATATGTAAGTGAAGAAAATATGCCCTAGAGGCAATAATAAAATTGTTATTTTATATTTTCTTATATCATGATAAATGTTTATTACTCATGCTAGAATGTATTAACCCGAAACTTGATACATGTGTGGATAAATAGACAAAAACACCGTGTCCCTAGTAAGCCTTTACTAGACTAGCTCGTCGATCAAAGATGGTTAAGTTTCCTAACCATAGACATGTGTTGTGATTTGATGAACGAGATCACATCATTAGGAGAATGATGTGATGGACAAGACCCGTCCATTAGCTTAGCATATTGACCGTTCAGTTTTACTGCTATTGCTTTCTTCATGTCAAATACATATTCCTTCGACTATGAGATTATGCAACTTCCGAATACCGGAGGAATGTCTTGTGTGCTATCAAAGATCACAACATAACTGGGTGATTATAAAGATGCTCTATAGGTATCTCCGAAGGTGTTTGTTGGGTTGGCATAGATCGAGATTAGGATTTGTCACTCCGAGTATCGGAGAGGTATCTCTGGGCCCTCTCGGTAATGCACATCATAAGAAGCCTTGCAAGCGAAGTGGCTAATGAGCTAGTTATAAGATGATGTATTACGGAATGAGTAAAGAGACTTGCCGGTAACGAGATTGACCTAGCTATGTGGATAACGATGATCGAATCTCGGGCAGGTAACATACCGATGACAAAGAGAATAACGTATGTTGTCATTAGGGTTCGACCGATAAAGATGTTTGTAGAATATGTAGGAGCCAATATGAGCATCCAGGTTTCGCTATTAGTTATTGATCGGAGAGGTGTCTCGGTCATGTCTACATAGTTCTCAAACCCGTAGAGTCCGCACGCTTAATGCTCGATGACGATTTAGTATTATGTGAGTTATGTGATTTGGTGACCGAATGCTGTTCGGAGTCCCGGATGAGATCACGGACATGACGAGGAGTCTAGAAATGGTCGAGAGGCAAAGATTGATATATAGGATGATAGTATTCAGACACCAGAAGTGTTCCGGATAGTATCGGGTATTTATCGAAGTACCGGGGGGGGGGGGGTTACTGGAACCCCCGGAGGAAAGATATGGGCCATAGGAGGGGAGCACACCAGCCCACAAGGGGTGCCCCCCCCCAAGGAAGGAGGCCGAGTGGGGAAGGGAAAGAGGGGGTTTGGCCCCCCTTTCCTTCTCTCCCTCCTATTACCTTATCCCCCCTCCGGAAATAAGGAAAGGGGGGAGGCCGAATTTGGAGAGGATGCCAAGTAGGATTCCTCCTACTTGGGGCGCCCCATGGCTGCTCCCCTCCCCCCCCATCTATATATACGTGGGAGGGGGCGCCTAGGACACACAACATCTATTCCTAGCTGTGTGCGGTGCCCCCCTCCACAGTTTATGCCTCCGGTCATATCTTCGTAGTGCTTAGGAGAAGACCTACGCGGATCACATCACCATCCCCGTCACCACGCCGTCATGCTGACGGAACTCATCTACTTCCTCGACACCTTGCTGGATCAAGAAGGCGAGGAACGCATCGCGCTGAACGTGTGCAGAACTCGAAGGTGTTGTACGTTTGTTACTTGATCGGTCGGAGCTAGAAGAAGTTCGACTACATCAACCGTGTTTTCAAACACTTCTGCTTTCGGTCTATGAGGGTACATGGACACACTCTTCCCCCCTCGTTGCTATGCATCTCCTAGATAGATCTTGCGTGAGCGTAGGAATTTTTTGAAATTGCATACTACGATTCCCAATAGTGACATTATGAGCCAGGTCTATGCGTAGATGATATGCACGAGTAGAACACAAAGAATTGTGGGTGGTGTTAGTCATACTTCTTACCACCTACGTCTTATTTTGATTCAGAGGTACTGTGGGATGAAGCGGCCCGGACTAACCTTACATGTCCACGCACATGAGACCGATTCCACCGATTGACATGCAACTAGTTTTGCATAAAGGTGGCTGGCGGGTTTCTGTTTCTCCTACTTTAGTTGAATCGAATTTAACTACTACCGGTCCTTGAAGAAGGTTAAAACAGCAAACTTGATGAATCACCATTGTGGTTTTTGCCGTAGGTAAGAACGGTTCTTGCTAGAAGCCCGTAGCAGCCACGTAAAATTGCAACAACAAAGTAGAGGACGTCTAACTTATTTTTGCAGGGTATGTTGTGATGTGATATGATCAAGACATGATGTGATATATGTGATTGTACGAGATGATCATGTTTTGTAAGTTATTGGCAACCGGCAAGAGCCTTATGGTTATCTCTTTATTGTATGAAATCCAAACGCCATGTAATTGCTTTACTTTATCACTATGCGTTAGCAATAGTTGTAGAAGCAATTGTATGAAATGCAAACGCCATGTAACTGGGTGATTATAAAGGTGCTCTACAGGTGTCTCCGAAGGTACTTGTTGGGTTGGCGTATTTCGAGATTAGGATTTGTCACTCCGATTGTCGGAGAGGTATCTCTGGGCCCTCTCGGTAATGCACATCACTATAAGCCTTGCAAGCATTGTGACTAATGAGTTAGTTGCGAGATGATGTATTACGGAACAAGTAAAGAGACTTGCTGGTAACGAGATTGAACTAGGTATTGAGATACTGACGATCGAATCTCGGGCAAGTAACATACCGATGACAAATGGAATAACGTATGTTGTTATGCGGTTTGACCAATAAAGATCTTCGTAGAATATGTAGGAGCCAATATGAGCATCCAGGTTCCGCTATTGGTTATTGACCGGAGACGTGTCTCAGTCATGTCTACATAGTTCTCAAACCCGTAGGGTCCGCACGCTTAAAGTTAGATGACGATCGGTATTATGAGTTTTGTGTTTTGATGTACCGAAGGTAGTTCGGAGTCCCGGATATGATCACGGACATGACGAGGAGTCTCGAAATGGTCGAGACATAAAGATCGATATATGGACGACTATGTTCGGACACCGGAATGGTTTCGGGGAGTTTCGGACACATACCGGAGTACCGGGGGGTTACTGGAACCCCCCGGGGAGACTAATGGGCCTATTGGGCCCTAGTGGAGAAGAGGAGGGGCGGCCAAGGGCAGCCTCGCGCCCCCTCCCCCCCCCCCCCCGGTCCGAATTGGACAAGGAGGGGGGCAGCGCCCCCCTTTCCTTTCCCCCTCTCTCTCCTTCCCTCTCCTCTCCTACTCCCTCTTGGAAGGGGGGGTCCTACTCCGGGTGGGAGTAGGACTCCTCATGGGGCGCGCCCAGGGAGGTCGGTCCCCTCCCCCTCCTCCACTCCTTTATATATGGGGAGGGGGCACCCCTTGGAGACACAAAAATTGATCTCTTGATCTCTTAGCTGTGTGCGGTGCCCCCCTTCACCATATTCCACCTCGATAATATTGTAGCGGCGCTTAGGCGAAGCCCTGCGTCGGTAGCATCATCATCACCGTCACCACGCCGTCGTGCTGACGGAACTCTCCCTCAAAGCTCGGCTAGATCGGAGTTCGAGGGACGTCATCGAGTTGAACGTGTGCTGAACTCGGAGGTGCCGTACGTTCGATACTCGGATCGATCAGATCGTGAAGACGTACGACTACATCAACCGCGTTGTGCTAACGCTTCCGCTTTTGGTCTACAAGGGTGTGTGGACACACTCTCCCCTCTCGTTGCTATGCATCACCATGATCATGTGTGTGCGTAGGAATTTTTTTTGAAATTACTATGTTCCCCAACAATACAGGCATGGGCTCGGAACACTGGAGACCGAAAGGTCGAACGTGAATCATATAGTAGATATGATCAATATAGAGATGTTCACCGTTGATGACTACTCCATCTCACATTATGACTGGACATGGTTTAGTTGATTTGGATCACGTATCATTTAGATGACTTGAGGGATGTCTATCTAAGTGGGAGTTCTCAAGTAATTTGATTAATTGTACTTAATTTATCATGAACTTAGTCCTGATAGTATTTGCATATCTATGTTGTAGATTAATAGCTCGTGATTTAGCTCCTATATTTTTCATATATTCCGAGAGAAAACTAAGTTGAAAGATGAGAGTAGCGACGATACGGACTGGGTCCGTGATCTGAGGGTTATCCTCATTGCTGCACAGAAGAATTATGTCCTTGATGCACCGCTAGGTGACAGATCTATTGCAAGAGCAGATGCAGACGTTATGAATGTTTGACAAGCTCGGTATGATGACTACTTGATAGTTTAGTGCGCCATGCTTTACAGCTTAGAACCGGGACTTCAAAAAGGTTTTGAACACCACGGAGCATATGAGATGTTCCAAGAGTTGAAATTGGTATTTCAGACTCATGCCCATGTCGAGAGGTATGAGACCTCTGACAAATACTTTCCCTGCAAGATGGAGGAGAATAGCTCAGCAAGTGAGCATATGCTCAGAATGTCTGGGTAGTACAATCCCTTGAATAAAGTGGGAGTTAATCTTCCAGATAATATAGTGATTGACAGAGTTCTTTAGTCACTATCACCAAGCTACTAAAATTTCATGATGAACTATAATATGCAAGGGATGATGAAACTGATTCCCGAACTCTTCGCGATGCTGAAATCGGTGAAGGTAGAAATCAAGAAAGAGCATCAAATGTTGATGTTTAACAAGACCACTAGTTTCAAGAAAAAGGGGAAAAGGAAAAGAAAGGGAACTTCAAGAAGAATGGCAAGCAAGTTGCCACTCCCGTGAAGAAGCCCAAAGCTAGACCCAAGCCTGAAACTGAGTGCTTCTATTGCAAAATAAATAGTCACTGGAAGCGGAACTACCCCAAATACTTGGCGGATAAGAATGATGGCAAAGTGAACAAAGGTATTTTTAATATACAAGTTATTGATCTGTGCTTTACTAGTGTTCATAGTAGCCCATGGGTATTTGATACGGTTTAGTTGCTAAGATTAGTAACTCGAAACTGGAGTTGCAAACTGAACATAGACTAGTTAAGGGCGAGGTGACGATGTGTGTTGGAAGTGATTCCAAGGTTGATAAGATCACCATCGCATACTCCCTCTACCTTCGGGATTACTGTTGAACCTAAAAAATGTTATTTTGGTGTTTGCATTGAGCATGAATATGATTGGATCATGTATATTGCAATACGTTATTCATTTAAGTTGGAGAATAATTGTTTTTCTGTTTACATGAATAAAACCTTCTATGGTCATACACCCAATGTAAATGGTTTATTGAATCTCGATCGTAGTAATATACATATTCATTATATTGATGCCAAAAGATGCAAAGTTGATAATGATAGTGCAACATACCTGTGGCACTGCCGTTTTGGTCATATTGGTATGAAGCGCATGAAGGAACTCCATGCAGATGGACTTTTGGAATCACTTGATTGTGAATCATTTGATACTTGCGAACCATGTCTGATGGGCAAGATGACTAAAACTCTGTTCTCCGGAATAATGGAGCGAGCCAATGACTCATTGGAAATAATACAAATCGATGTATGCGGTCCAATGAGTGCTGAGGCACGCGACGGGTATCGTTATTTTTTGACCTTCACAGATGATTTGAGCAAATATGGGTATATCTACTTAATGAAACACAAGTCTGAAACAATTGAAAAGTTCAAAGAATTTCAGAGTGAAGTGGAGAATCATCATAATAAGAAAATAAAGTTTCTATGATCTGATCGCGGAGGCGAATATTTGAATTACGAGTTTGGCCTTCATTTAAAACAATGTGGAATAGTTTTCCAACTCACGCCACCTGAAACACCACAGCATAATGGTGTGTCCGAACGTTGTAACCGTACTTTATTAGATATGGTGTGATCTATGATTTCTCTTACCGATTTACCCCTATCGTTTTGGGGTTATGCATTAGAGACAGCTGCATTCATGTTAAATAGGGAACTGTCTAAATCCGTTGAGACGACACCATATGAACTATGGTTTGGCAAGAAACCCAAGCTGTCGTTTCTTAAAGTTTGTGGTTGCGACACTTATGTCAAAAGGCTTCAGCCCGATAAGCTCGAACCCAAATCAGAGAAGTGTGTCTTCATATGATATCCTAAGGAAACAATTGGGTACACCTTCTACCACAGATCCAAAGGCAAGATCTTTGTTGCCGAGAATGGAACCTTTCTAGCGAAGGAGTTTCTCTCGAAAAAAGTGAGTGCGATGAAAGTAGAACTTGATGAGGTAATTGTACTTTCTCTCGAATTGGAAAGTAGCACATCAGTGAAATCCGTTCGCATGATGCCTACACCAACTAGAAAGGAAGCTAATGATGATGATCATGAAACTTCGGATCAAGTTACTACTGGATCTCGTAGGTTGAACAGAGCACGTTCGGCACCAGAGTGGTACAGTAATCCTATCCTGGAAGTCATGTTATTAGACCATGGCGAACCTACGAACTATGAAGAAGCTACGATGAGCCCAGATTCCGACAGATGGCTTGAGGCCATGAAATCTGAGATAGGATCCATGTATGAGAACAAAGTGTGGACTTTGCTGGACTTGCCCAATGACCGACAAGCCATTAAGAATAAATGGATCTTCAAGAGGAAGACGGACATTGATGGTAGTGTTACTATCTACAAAGCTCGAATTGTCACGAAATGTTTTCGACAAGTTCATGGTGTTGACTACGATGACATTTTCTCACTCGTATCGTTGCTTAAGTCTGTCCGAATCATGTTAGCAATTGCCGCATTTTATGAAATCTAGCAAATGGATATCAAAACTTCATTCCTTAATGGATTTATTAAAGAAGAGTTGTATATGATGCAACCAGAAGGTTTTGTCAATCCCGAAGGTTCTAACAAAATGTTCAAGCTCCAGCGATCCATCTATGGACTGGTGCAAACATCTCGGGGTTAGAATATACGCTTTGATGAGTTGATCAAAGCATATAGTTTTATATAGACTTATGGTGAAGACAGTATTTACAAGTGAGTGGGAGCACTACAACCTTTCTGATAAGTATATGTGAATGACACATTGTTGATCGGAAATGATATAGAATTTTCTGACAAGCATAAAGGAGTGTTTGAAAGGAGTTTTTCAAAGAAAGAGCTCGGTGAAGCTGCTTATATATTGGGCATCAAGATCTATAGAGATAGATCAAGACGCTTGATAAGACTTTCGATGAGTACATTCCTTGATAAGATTTTGAAGGAGTTCAAAATGGATCAGTCGAGGAAGGAGTTCTTGCCTGAGTTGTAAGGTATGAAGTTAAGTAAGACTCAAATCCTGACCACGGCAGAAGATAGAAAGAGAATGAAAGTCATTCCCTATGCCTCAGCCATAGGTTCTATAAAGTATGCCATGCTGTATACCAGACCTATTGTGTACCTTGCCATGAGTTTGGCAAGGGGGTACAATAGTGATCCAAGAGTAGATCACTGGACAGCAATTGAACTGCCGAACAGGCCGTCCGAAGAATGGAGTCCTGAAAGTAAAAAAATTTAAAATAATTGGCAGCCCCTGATACGGTTTAAGCCGTGTTTTGGGCGTGCCGCGATGGTGCCCCTCCCCCTGTGCCCATGGTATCTCTAGAGCGTAGGTATGTACGCGAAGTACTGACGTCGCCTTTTTGCAAGGGTCGGGGTTGGGGCCGCATTGCTACGCCTGCTCGGATCGTGCCAGGCGGTCTTGTTGTAGGTTACTCCGGGCGCGCTTGACGGTGTCTGGTCGTTTAGTGGCCGGACTGGAGAAATGCCTGGAGAGGCTGCTTTGTACTTCCGCTGCAAGGGCCGCTGTGTGCTCCTCCATTCGGAGGGAGCGTTCGGTGTTTCCATTGACCGTAATTACTCCTCGAGGTCCTGGCATCTTGAGCTTAAGGTATGCGTAATGCGGTACCGCATTGAACTTAGCGAATGCAGTTCGCCCGAGCAGTGCGTGATAACCACTGCGAAACGGGACTATGTGGAAGGTTAACTCCTCGCTTTGGAAATTATCCGGAGATCCGAAGACCACTTCAAGTGTGACTGAGCCTGTACAGTTAGCCTCTACACCTGGTATTACGCCTTTAAAGGTCGTTTTGGTGGGCTTAATCCTCAAGGGATCTATGCCCATTTTCTGCACTGTATCCTGGTAAAGTAGGTTCAGGCTGCTGCCGCCATCCACAAGGACTCTAGTGAGATGAAATCCGTCAATAATTTGGTCTACAACCAATGCGGCGAAGCCGCCGTGACGAGTGCTAGTGGGGTGGTCCCTTCGATCAAAGGTGATTGGGCAGGAGGACCATGGGTTGAACTTTGGGGCGACTGGCTCTATCGCGTATACGTCCCTTAACGCGCGTTTCCGCTCCCTCTTGGGGATGTGGGTTGCGTATATCATGTTCACCGTCCGCACTTGTGGGGGAAAGCCCTTCTGTCCACTATTGTTCGGCGGCGGGGGCTCCTCGTCGTCATCGCTATGCGGCCCCTTGTCTTCATTTTCGGCATTTAACTTGCCTGCCTGCTTGAACACCCAACAATCCCTGTTGGTGTGATTGGCCGGCTTTTCGGGGGTGCCATGTATCTGGCATAAGCGGTCGAGTATTCGGTCCAAACTGGACGGGCCCCTAGGATTCCTTTTGAATGGCTTTTTCTGCTGACCGGATTTAGAGCCTCTGAATCCGGCATTAACTGCCGTATCCTCAGCATTGTCACCGTTACCCTCTCTACTCTTTCGTGCATGCTATGCGGGTGATATGATGATACCATGCCAAGTTTCAACATTTTCAGGATTCATTTTGTTGTGATTTTCAATTTCACGGTCATTTAGCTCTCTAAACAATTAGGTAAATGACCGAAAAACAACAAATGATGTCAGAACATGTTGGAAATTGATGACGTCGCTTTAAATGCTGCATACTGAACACAAAATAAGTCCGGAGTTCAAATAAGTTTAAAAAACATTGAAGTGGCCATGTAACAGATGAGTTCTCGTCCGAAACCCTGATACTCGGAAAGAGTTTGTCCAGTTTGTACACGAAGTGCGTCCAGTTTTTGCCGTGACCCTCTCTACTCTTTCGCGCATGCTATGCGGGTGATATGATGATACCATGCCAAGTTTCAACATTTTCAGGATTCATTTTGTAGTGATTTTCAATTTCACGGTCATTTAGCTCGCTAAACAATTAGGTAAATGACCGAAAAACAACAAATGATGTCAGAACATGTTGGAAATTGATGACGTCGCTTTAAATGCTGTATACTGAACACAAAAGAAGTCCGGAGTTCAAATAAGTTTAAAAAACATTGAAGTGGCCATGTAACAGATGAGTTCTCGTCCGAAACCCTGATACTCGGAAAGAGTTTGTCCAGTTTGTACACGAAGTGCGTCCAGTTTTTGCCGTGACCCTCTCTACTCTTTCGTGCATGCTATGCGGGTGATTTGATGATACCATGCCAAGTCTCAACATTTTCAGGATTCATTTTGTTGTGATTTTCAATTTCACGGACATTTAGCTCTCTAAACAATTAGGTAAATGACCGAAAAACAACAAATGATGTCAGAACATGTTGGAAATTGATGACGTCGCTTTAAATGCTGCATACTGAACACAAAATAAGTCCGGAGTTCAAATAAGTTTAAAAAACATTGAAGTGGCCATGTAACAGATGAGTTCTCGTCCGAAACCCTGATACTCGGAAAGAGTTTGTCCAGTTTGTACACGAAGTGCGTCCAGTTTTTGCCGTGACCCTCTCTACTCTTTCGCGCATGCTATGCGGGTGATATGATGATACCATGCCAAGTTTCAACATTTTCAGGATTCATTTTGTAGTGATTTTCAATTTCACGGTCATTTAACTCTCTAAACAATTAGGTAAATGAGCGAAAAACAACAAATGATGTCAGAACATGTTGAAAATTGATGACGTCGCTTTAAATGCTGCATACTGAACACAAAAGAAGTCCGGAGTTCAAATAAGTTTAAAAAACATTGAAGTGGCCATGTAATAGATGAGTTCTCGTCTGAAACCCTGATACTCGGAAAGAGTTTGTCCAGTTTGTACACGAAGTGCGTCCAGTTTTTGCCGTGACCCTCTCTACTCTTTCGCGCATGCTATGTGGGTGATATGATGATACCATGCCAAGTTCCAACATTTTCAGGATTCATTTTGTAGTGATTTTCAATTTCACGGTCATTTAACACTCTAAACAATTAGGTAAATGAGCGAAAAACAACAAATGATGTCAGAACATGTTGGAAATTGATGACGTCGCTTTAAATGCTTCATACTTAACACAAAAGAAGTCCGGAGTTCAAATAAGTTTAAAAAACATTGAAGTGGCCATGTAACAGATGAGTTCTCGTCCGAAACCCTGATACTCGGAAAGAGTTTGTCCAGTTTGTACACGAAGTGCGTCCAGTTTTTGCCGTGACCCTCTCTACTCTTTCGCGCATGCTATGCGGGTGATATGATGATACCATGCCAAGTTTCAACATTTTCAGGATTCATTTTGTAGTGATTTTCAATTTCACGGTCATTTAACACTCTAAACAATTAGGTAAATGAGCGAAAAACAACAAATGATGTCAGAACATGTTGGAAATTGATGACGTCGCTTTAAATGCTTCATACTTAACACAAAAGAAGTCCGGAGTTCAAATAAGTTTAAAAAACATTGAAGTGGCCATGTAACAGATGAGTTCTCGTCCGAAACCCTGATACTCGGAAAGAGTTTGTCCAGTTTGTACATGAAGTGCGTCCAGTTTTTGCCGTGACCCTCTCTACTCTTTCGCGCATGCTATGCGGGTGATATGATGATACCATGCCAAGTTTCAACATTTTCAGGATTCATTTTGTAGTGATTTTCAATTTCACGGTCATTTAGCTCGCTAAACAATTAGGTAAATGACCGAAAAACAACAAATGATGTCAGAACATGTTGGAAATTGATGACGTCGCTTTAAATGCTGTATACTGAACACAAAAGAAGTCCGGAGTTCAAATAAGTTTAAAAAACATTGAAGTGGCCATGTAACAGATGAGTTCTCGTCCGAAACCCTGATACTCGGAAAGAGTTTGTCCAGTTTGTACACGAAGTGCGTCCAGTTTTTGCCGTGACCCTCTCTACTCTTTCGTGCATGCTATGCGGGTGATTTGATGATACCATGCCAAGTCTCAACATTTTCAGGATTCATTTTGTTGTGATTTTCAATTTCACGGACATTTAGCTCTCTAAACAATTAGGTAAATGACCGAAAAACAACAAATGATGTCAGAACATGTTGGAAATTGATGACGTCGCTTTAAATGCTGCATACTGAACACAAAATAAGTCCGGAGTTCAAATAAGTTTAAAAAACATTGAAGTGGCCATGTAACAGATGAGTTCTCGTCCGAAACCCTGATACTCGGAAAGAGTTTGTCCAGTTTGTACACGAAGTGCGTCCAGTTTTTGCCGTGACCCTCTCTACTCTTTCGCGCATGCTATGCGGGTGATATGATGATACCATGCCAAGTTTCAACATTTTCAGGATTCATTTTGTAGTGATTTTCAATTTCACGGTCATTTAACTCTCTAAACAATTAGGTAAATGAGCGAAAAACAACAAATGATGTCAGAACATGTTGAAAATTGATGACGTCGCTTTAAATGCTGCATACTGAACACAAAAGAAGTCCGGAGTTCAAATAAGTTTAAAAAACATTGAAGTGGCCATGTAATAGATGAGTTCTCGTCTGAAACCCTGATACTCGGAAAGAGTTTGTCCAGTTTGTACACGAAGTGCGTCCAGTTTTTGCCGTGACCCTCTCTACTCTTTCGCGCATGCTATGCGGGTGATATGATGATACCATGCCAAGTTTCAACATTTTCAGGATTCATTTTGTAGTGATTTTCAATTTCACGGTCATTTAGCTCTCTAAACAATTAGGTAAATGACCGAAAAACAACAAATGATGTCAGAACATGCTGGAAATTGATGACGTCGCTTTAAATGCTGCATACTGAACACAAAAGAAGTCCGGAGTTCAAATAAGTTTAAAAAACATTGAAGTGGCCATGTAACAGATGAGTTCTCGTCCGAAACCCTGATACTCGGAAAGAGTTTGTCCAGTTTGTACACGAAGTGCGTCCAGTTTTTGCCGTGACCCTCTCTACTCTTTCGCGCATGCTATGCGGGTGATATGATGATACCATGCCAAGTTTCAACATTTTCAGGATTCATTTTGTAGTGATTTTCAATTTCACGGTCATTTAACACTCTAAACAATTAGGTAAATGAGCGAAAAACAACAAATGATGTCAGAACATGTTGGAAATTGATGACGTCGCTTTAAATGCTTCATACTTAACACAAAAGAAGTCCGGAGTTCAAATAAGTTTAAAAAACATTGAAGTGGCCATGTAACAGATGAGTTCTCGTCCGAAACCCTGATACTCGGAAAGAGTTTGTCCAGTTTGTACATGAAGTGCGTCCAGTTTTTGCCGTGACCCTCTCTACTCTTTCGCGCATGCTATGCGGGTGATATGATGATACCATGCCAAGTTTCAACATTTTCAGGATTCATTTTGTAGTGATTTTCAATTTCACGGTCATTTAGCTCTCTAAACAATTAGGTAAATGACCGAAAAACAACAAATGATGTCAGAACATGCTGGAAATTGATGACGTCGCTTTAAATGCTGCATACTGAACACAAAAGAAGTCCGGAGTTCAAATAAGTTTAAAAAACATTGAAGTGGCCATGTAACAGATGAGTTCTCGTCCGAAACCCTGATACTCGGAAAGAGTTTGTCCAGTTTGTACACGAAGTGCGTCCAGTTTTTGCCGTGACCCTCTCTACTCTTTCGTGCATGCTATGAGGGTGATATGATGATACCATGCGAAGTTTCAACATTTTTAGGATTCATTTTGTTGTGATATTCAATTTCACGGTCATTTAGCTCTCTAAACAATTAGGTAAATGACCGAAAAACAACAAATGATGTCAGAACATGTTGGAAATTGATGACGTCGCTTTAAATGCTGCATACTGAACACAAAAGAAGTCCGGAGTTCAAATAAGTTTAAAAAACATTGAAGTGGCCATGTAACAGATGAGTTCTCGTCCGAAACCCTGATACTCGGAAAGAGTTTGTCCAGTTTGTACACGAAGTGCGTCCAGTTTTTGCCGTGACCCTCTCTACTCTTTCGCGCATGCTATGCGGGTGATATGATGATACCATGCCAAGTTTCAACATTTTCAGGATTCATTTTGTAGTGATTTTTAATTTCACGGTCATTTAGCTCTCTAAACAATTAGGTAAATGACCGAAAAACAACAAATGATTTCAGAAAATGTTGGAAACTGATGACCTCGCTTTGAATGCTGCATACTAAACACAAAAGAAGTCCGGAGTCCAAATAAGTTTAAAAAACATTGAAGTGGCCATGTAACAGATGAGTTCTCGTCCAAAACCCTGGTACTCGGAAAGAGTTTGTCCATTTTGTACATGAAGTGCGTCCAGTTTTTGCCGTGACCCTCTCTACTCTTTCGCACATGCTATGCGGGTGATATGATGATACCATGCCAAGTTTCAACATTTTCAGGATTCATTTTGTAGTGATTTTCAATTTCACGGTCATTTAGCTCTCTAAACAATTAAGTAAATGACCGAAAAACAACAAATGATGTCAGAACATGTTGGAAATTGATGACGTCGCTTTAAATGCTTCATACTTAACACAAAAGAAGTCCGGAGTTCAAATAAGTTTAAAAAACATTGAAGTGGCCATGTAACAGATGAGTTCTCGTCCGAAACCCTGATACTCGGAAAGAGTTTGTCCAGTTTGTACATGAAGTGCGTCCAGTTTTTGCCGTGACCCTCTCTACTCTTTCGCGCATGCTATGCGGGTGATATGATGATACCATGCCAAGTTCCAACATTTTCAGGATTCATTTTGTAGTGATTTTCAATTTCACGGTCATTTAGCTCTCTAAACAATTAGGTAAATGACTGAAAAACAACAAATGATGTCAGAACATGTTGGAAATTGATGACGTCGCTTTAAATGCTGCATACTAAACACAAAAGAAGTCCGGAGTTCAAATAAGTTTAAAAAACATTGAAGTGGCCATGTAACAGATGAGTTCTTGTCCGAAACCCTGATACTCGGAAAGAGTTTGTCCAGTTTGTACACGAAGTGCGTCCAGTTTTTGCCGTGACTCTCTCTACTCTTTCGCGCATGCTATGCGGGTGATATGATGATACCATGCCAAGTTTCAACATTTTCAGGATTCATTTTGTAGTGATTTTCAATTTCACGGTCATTTAACTCTCTAAACAATTAGGTAAATGAGCGAAAAACAACAAATGATATCAGAACATGTTGGAAACTGATGACGTCGCTTTAAATGCTGCATACTGAACACAAAAGAAGTTCGGAGTTCAAATAAGTTTAAAAAACATTGAAGTGGCCATGTAACAGATGAGTTCTCGTCCGAAACCCTGATACTCGGAAAGACTTTGTCCAGTTTGTACATGAAGTGCGTCCAGTTTTTGCCGTGACCCTCTCTACTCTTTCGCGCATGCTATGCGGGTGATATGATGATATCATGCCAAGTTCCAACATTTTCAGGATTCATTTTGTAGTGATTTTCAATTTCACGGTCATTTAGCTCTCTAAACAATTAGGTAAATGACCGAAAAACAACAAATGATGTCAGAACATGTTGGAAACTGATGACGTCGCTTTAAATGCTTCATACTTAACACAAAAGAAGTCCGGAGTTCAAATAAGTTTAAAAAACATTGAAGTGGCCATGTAACAGATGAGTTCTCGTCCGAAACCCTGATACTCGGAAAGAGTTTGTCCAGTTTGTACATGAAGTGCGTCCAGTTTTTGCCGTGACCCTCTCTACTCTTTCGCGCATGCTATGCGGGTGATATGATGATACCATGCCAAGTTCCAACATTTTCAGGATTCATTTTGTAGTGATTTTCAATTTCACGGTCATTTAGCTCTCTAAACAATTAGGTAAATGACTGAAAAACAACAAATGATGTCAGAACATGTTGGAAACTGATGACGTCGCTTTAAATGCTGCATACTGAACACAAAAGAAGTCCGGAGTTCAAATAAGTTTAAAAAACATTGAAGTGGCCATGTAACAGATGAGTTCTCGTCCAAAACCCTGATACTCAGAAAGAGTTTGTCCAGTTTGTACACGAAGTGCGTCCAGTTTTTGCCGTGACCCTCTCTACTCTTTCGCGCATGCTATGCGGGTGATATGATGATATGATGCCAAGTTTCAACATTTTTAGGATTCATTTTGTAGTGTTTTCAATTTCACGGTCATTTAGCTCTCTAAACAATTAGGTAAATGACCGAAAAACAACAAATGATGTCAGAACATGTTGGAAATTGATGACATCGCTTTAAATGCTGCATACTGTACACAAAAGAAGTCCGGAGTTCAAATAAGTTTAAAAAACATTGAAGTGGCCATGTAACAGATGAGTTCTCGTCCGAAACCCTGATACTCGGAAAGAGTTTGTCCAGTTTGTACACGAAGTGCGTCCAGTTTTTGCCGTGACCCTCTCTACTCTTTCGCGCATGCTATGCGGGTGATATGATGATACCATGCCAAGTTTCAACATTTTCAGGATTCATTTTGTAGTGATTTTCAATTTCACGGTCATTTAACACTCTAAACAATTAGGTAAATGAGCGAAAAACAACAAATGATGTCAGAACATGTTGGAAATTGATGACGTCGCTTTAAATGCTGTATACTGAACACAAAAGAAGTCCGGAGTTCAAATAAGTTTAAAAAACATTGAAGTGGCCATGTAACAGATGAGTTCTCGTCCGAAACCCTGATACTCGGAAAGAGTTTGTCCAGTTTGTACATGAAGTGCGTCCAGTTTTTGCCGTGACCCTCTCTACTCTTTCGCGCATGCTATGCGGGTGATATGATGATACCATGCCAAGTTCCAACATTTTCAGGATTCATTTTGTAGTGATTTTCAATTTCACGGTCATTTAGCTCTCTAAACAATTAGGTAAATGACTGAAAAACAACAAATGATGTCAGAACATGTTGGAAATTGATGACGTCACTTTAAATGCTGCATACTAAACACAAAAGAAGTCCGGAGTTCAAATAAGTTTAAAAAACATTGAAGTGGCCATGTAACAGATGAGTTCTTGTCCGAAACCCTGATACTCGGAAAGAGTTTGTCCAGTTTGTACACGAAGTGCGTCCAGTTTTTGCCGTGACCCTCTCTACTCTTTCGCGCATGCTATGCGGGTGATATGATGATACCATGCCAAGTTTCAACATTTTCAGGATTCATTTTGTAGTGATTTTCAATTTCACGGTCATTTAGCTCTCTAAACAATTTGGTAAATGACCGAAAAACAACAAATGATGTCAGAACATGTTGGAAACTGATGACATCGCTTTAAATGCTGCATACTGAACACAAAAGAAGTCTGGAGTTCAAATAAATTTAAAAAACATTGAAGTGGCCATGTAACAGATGAGTTCTCGTCCGAAACCCTGATACTCGGAAAGACTTTGTCCAGTTTGTACACGAAGTGCGTCCAGTTTTTGCCGTGACCCTCTCTACTCTTTCGCGCATGCTATGCGGGTGATATGATGATACCATGCCAAGTTTCAACATTTTCAGGATTCATTTTGTAGTGATTTTCAATTTCACGGTCATTTAGCTCTCTAAACAATTAGGTAAATGACCGAAAAACAACAAATGATGTCAGAACATGCTGGAAATTGATGACGTCGCTTTAAATGCTGCATACTGAACACAAAAGAAGTCCGGAGTTCAAATAAGTTTAAAAAACATTGAAGTGGCCATGTAACAGATGAGTTCTCGTCCGAAACCCTGATACTCGGAAAGAGTTTGTCCAGTTTGTACACGAAGTGCGTCCAGTTTTTGCCGTGACCCTCTCTACTCTTTCGTGCATGCTATGAGGGTGATATGATGATACCATGCGAAGTTTCAACATTTTTAGGATTCATTTTGTTGTGATATTCAATTTCACGGTCATTTAGCTCTCTAAACAATTAGGTAAATGACCGAAAAACAACAAATGATGTCAGAACATGTTGGAAATTGATGACGTCGCTTTAAATGCTGCATACTGAACACAAAAGAAGTCCGGAGTTCAAATAAGTTTAAAAAACATTGAAGTGGCCATGTAACAGATGAGTTCTCGTCCGAAACCCTGATACTCGGAAAGAGTTTGTCCAGTTTGTACATGAAGTGCGTCCAGTTTTTGCCGTGACCCTCTCTACTCTTTCGCGCATGCTATGCGGGTGATATGATGATACCATGCCAAGTTCCAACATTTTCAGGATTCATTTTGTAGTGATTTTCAATTTCACGGTCATTTAGCTCTCTAAACAATTAGGTAAATGACTGAAAAACAACAAATGATGTCAGAACATGTTGGAAATTGATGACGTCGCTTTAAATGCTGCATACTAAACACAAAAGAAGTCCGGAGTTCAAATAAGT
Organism: Triticum urartu; assembly: GCF_056163025.1. Classification (NCBI taxonomy): domain Eukaryota; kingdom Viridiplantae; phylum Streptophyta; class Magnoliopsida; order Poales; family Poaceae; genus Triticum; species Triticum urartu. The sequence continues at coordinate 720,907,637 of NC_141875.1, read as the reverse complement.
TTAAAAAACATTGAAGTGGCCATGTAACAGATGAGTTCTTGTCCGAAACCCTGATACTCGGAAAGAGTTTGTCCAGTTTGTACACGAAGTGCGTCCAGTTTTTGCCGTGACCCTCTCTACTCTTTCGCGCATGCTATGCGGGTGATATGATGATACCATGCCAAGTTTCAACATTTTCAGGATTCATTTTGTAGTGATTTTCAATTTCACGGTCATTTAACTCTCTAAACAATTAGGTAAATGAGCGAAAAACAACAAATGATGTCAGAACATGTTGGAAACTGATGACGTCGCTTTAAATGCTGCATACTGAACACAAAAGAAGTTCGGAGTTCAAATAAGTTTAAAAAACATTGAAGTGGCCATGTAACAGATGAGTTCTCGTCCGAAACCCTGATACTCGGAAAGACTTTGTCCAGTTTGTACATGAAGTGCGTCCAGTTTTTGCCGTGACCCTCTCTACTCTTTCGCGCATGCTATGCGGGTGATATGATGATATCATGCCAAGTTCCAACATTTTCAGGATTCATTTTGTAGTGATTTTCAATTTCACGGTCATTTAGCTCTCTAAACAATTAGGTAAATGACCGAAAAACAACAAATGATGTCAGAACATGTTGGAAACTGATGACGTCGCTTTAAATGCTGCATACTGAACACAAAAGAAGTCCGGAGTTCAAATAAGTTTAAAAAACATTGAAGTGGCCATGTAACAGATGAGTTCTCGTCCGAAACCCTGATACTCAGAAAGAGTTTGTCCAGTTTGTACACGAAGTGCGTCCAGTTTTTGCCGTGACCCTCTCTACTCTTTCGCGCATGCTATGCGGGTGAAATGATGATACCATGCCAAGTTTCAATATTTTCAGGATTCATTTTGTAGTGTTTTCAATTTCACGGTCATTTAGCTCTCTAAACAATTAGGTAAATGCCCGAAAAACAACAAATGATGTCAGAACATGTTGGAAATTGATGACATCGCTTTAAATGCTGCATACTGAACACAAAAGAAGTCCGGAGTTCAAATAAGTTTAAAAAACATTGAAGTGGCCATGTAACAGATGAGTTCTCGTCCGAAACCCTGATACTCGGAAAGAGTTTGTCCAGTTTGTACACGAAGTGCGTCCAGTTTTTGCCGTGACCCTCTCTACTCTTTCGCGCATGCTATGCGGGTGATATGATGATACCATGCCAAGTTTCAACATTTTCAGGATTCATTTTGTAGTGATTTTCAATTTCACGGTCATTTAACACTCTAAACAATTAGGTAAATGAGCGAAAAACAACAAATGATGTCAGAACATGTTGGAAATTGATGACGTCGCTTTAAATGCTTCATACTTAACACAAAAGAAGTCCGGAGTTCAAATAAGTTTAAAAAACATTGAAGTGGCCATGTAACAGATGAGTTCTCGTCCGAAACCCTGATACTCGGAAAGAGTTTGTCCAGTTTGTACACGAAGTGCGTCCAGTTTTTGCCGTGACCCTCTCTACTCTTTCGCGCATGCTATGCGGGTGATATGATGATACCATGCCAAGTTCCAACATTTTCAGGATTCATTTTGTAGTGATTTTCAATTTCACGGTCATTTAGCTCTCTAAACAATTAGGTAAATGACTGAAAAACAACAAATGATGTCAGAACATGTTGGAAATTGATGACGTCGCTTTAAATGCTGCATACTGAACACAAAAGAAGTCCGGAGTTCAAATAAGTTTAAAAAACATTGAAGTGGCCATGTAACAGATGAGTTCTCGTCCGAAACCCTGATACTCGGAAAGAGTTTGTCCAGTTTGTACACGAAGTGCGTCCAGTTTTTGCCGTAACCCTCTCTACTCTTTCGCGCATGCTATGCGGGTGATATGATGATACCATGCCAAGTTTCAACATTTTCAGGATTCATTTTGTAGTGATTTTCAATTTCACGGTCATTTAGCTCTCTAAACAATTAGGTAAATGACCGAAAAACAACAAATGATGTCAGAACATGTTGGAAATTGATGACGTCGCTTTAAATGCTGCATACTAAACACAAAATAAGTCCGGAGTTCAAATAAGTTTAAAAAACATTGAAGTGGCCATGTAACAGATGAGTTCTCGTCCGAAACCCTGATACTCGGAAAGAGTTTGTCCAGTTTGTACACGAAGTGCGTCCAGTTTTTGCCGTGACCCTCTCTACTCTTTCGCGCATGCTATGCGGGTGATATGATGATACCATGCCAAGTTCCAACATTTTCAGGATTCATTTTGTAGTGATTTTCAATTTCACGGTCATTTAGCTCTCTAAACAATTACGTAAATGACCGAAAAACAACAAATGATGTCAGAACATGTTGGAAATTGATGACGTTGCTTTAAATGCTGCATACTAAACACAAAAGAAGTCCGGAGTTCAAATAAGTTTAAAAAACATTGAAGTGGCCATGTAACAGATGAGTTCTTGTCCGAAACCCTGATACTCGGAAAGAGTTTGTCCAGTTTCTACACGAAGTGCGTCCAGTTTTTGCCGTGACCCTCTCTACTCTTTCGCGCATGCTATGCGGGTGATATGATGATACCATGCCAAGTTTCAACATTTTCAGGATTCATTTTGTAGTGATTTTCAATTTCACGGTCATTTAACACTCTAAACAATTAGGTAAATGAGCGAAAAACAACAAATGATGTCAGAACATGTTGGAAATTGATGACATCGCTTTAAATGCTGCATACTGAACACAAAAGATGTCCGGAGTTCAAATAAGTTTAAAAAACATTGAAGTGGCCATGTAACAGATGAGTTCTCGTCCGAAACCCTGATACTCGGAAAGAGTTTGTCCAGTTTGTACACGAAGTGCGTCCAGTTTTTGCCGTGACCCTCTCTACTCTTTCGCGCATGCTATGCGGGTGATATGATGATACCATGCCAAGTTTCAACATTTTCAGGATTCATTTTGTAGTGATTTTCAATTTCACGGTCATTTAACACTCTAAACAATTAGGTAAATGAGCGAAAAACAACAAATGATGTCAGAACATGTTGGAAATTGATGACGTCGCTTTAAATGCTTCATACTTAACACAAAAGAAGTCCGGAGTTCAAATAAGTTTAAAAAACATTGAAGTGGCCATGTAACAGATGAGTTCTCGTCCGAAACCCTGATACTCGGAAAGAGTTTGTCCAGTTTGTACACGAAGTGCGTCCAGTTTTTGCCGTGACCCTCTCTACTCTTTCGCGCATGCTATGCGGGTGATATGATGATACCATGCCAAGTTTCAACATTTTCAGGATTCATTTTGTAGTGATTTTCAATTTCACGGTCATTTAACACTCTAAACAATTAGGTAAATGAGCGAAAAACAACAAATGATGTCAGAACATGTTGGAAATTGATGACGTCGCTTTAAATGCTTCATACTTAACACAAAAGAAGTCCGGAGTTCAAATAAGTTTAAAAAACATTGAAGTGGCCATGTAACAGATGAGTTCTCGTCCGAAACCCTGATACTCGGAAAGAGTTTGTCCAGTTTGTACACGAAGTGCGTCCAGTTTTTGCCGTGACCCTCTCTACTCTTTCGCGCATGCTATGTGGGTGATATGATGATACCATGCCAAGTTCCAACATTTTCAGGATTCATTTTGTAGTGATTTCGGTCATTTAGCTCTCTAAACAATTAGGTAAATGACTGAAAAACAACAAATGATGTCAGAACATGTTGGAAATTGATGACGTCGCTTTAAATGCTGCATACTGAACACAAAAGAAGTCCGGAGTTCAAATAAGTTTAAAAAACATTGAAGTGGCCATGTAACAGATGAGTTCTCGTCCGAAACCCTGATACTCAGAAAGAGTTTGTCCAGTTTGTACATGAAGTGCGTCCAGTTTTTGCCGTGACCCTCTCTACTCTTTCGCGCATGCTATGCGGGTGATATGATGATACCATGCCAAGTTCCAACATTTTCAGGATTCATTTTGTAGTGATTTTTAATTTAACGGTCATTTAGCTCTCTAAACAATTACGTAAATGACCGAAAAACAACAAATGATGTCAGAACATGTTGGAAATTGATGACGTCGCTTTAAATGCTGCATACTAAACACAAAAGAAGTCCGGAGTTCAAATAAGTTTAAAAAACATTGAAGTGGCCATGTAACAGATGAGTTCTTGTCCGAAACCCTGATACTCGGAAAGAGTTTGTCCAGTTTGTACACGAAGTGCGTCCAGTTTTTGCCGTGACCCTCTCTACTCTTTCGCGCATGCTATGCGGGTGATATGATGATACCATGCCAAGTTTCAACATTTTCAGGATTCATTTTTGTAGTGATTTTCAATTTCACGGTCATTTAGCTCTCTAAACAATTAGGTAAATGACCGAAAAACAACAAATGATGTCAGAACATGTTGGAAATTGATGACGTCGCTTTAAATGTTGCATACTGAACACAAAAGAAGTCCGGAGTTCAAATAAGTTTAAAAAACATTGAAGTGGCCATGTAACAGATGAGTTCTCGTCCGAAACCCTGATACTCGGAAAGAGTTTGTCCAGTTTGTACATGAAGTGCGTCCAGTTTTTGCCGTGACCCTCTCTACTCTTTCGCGCATGCTATGCGGGTGATATGATGATACCATGCCAAGTTCCAACATTTTCAGGATTCATTTTGTAGTGATTTTCAATTTCACGGTCATTTAGCTCTCTAAACAATTAGGTAAATGACTGAAAAACAACAAATGATGTCAGAACATGTTGGAAATTGATGACGTCGCTTTAAATGCTGCATACTAAACACAAAAGAAGTCCGGAGTTCAAATAAGTTTAAAAAACATTGAAGTGGCCATGTAACAGATGAGTTCTCGTCCGAAACCCTGATACTCGGAAAGAGTTTGTCCAGTTTGTACACGAAGTGCGTCCAGTTTTTGCCGTGACCCTCTCTACTCTTTCGCGCATGCTATGCGGGTGATATGATGATACCATGCCAAGTTTCAACATTTTCAGGATTCATTTTGTAGTGATTTTCAATTTCACGGTCATTTAACTCTCTAAACAATTAGGTAAATGAGCGAAAAACAACAAATGATGTCAGAACATGTTGGAAACTGATGACGTCGCTTTAAATGCTGCATACTGAACACAAAAGAAGTCCGGAGTTCAAATAAGTTTAAAAAACATTGAAGTGGCCATGTAACAGATGAGTTCTCGTCCGAAACCCTGATACTCGGAAAGACTTTGTCCAGTTTGTACATGAAGTGCGTCCAGTTTTTGCCGTGACCCTCTCTACTCTTTCGCGCATGCTATGCGGGTGATATGATGATATCATGCCAAGTTCCAACATTTTCAGGATTCATTTTGTAGTGATTTTCAATTTCACGGTCATTTAGCTCTCTAAACAATTAGGTAAATGACCGAAAAACAACAAATGATGTCAGAACCTGTTGGAAACTGATGACGTCGCTTTAAATGCTGCATACTGAACACAAAAGAAGTCCGGAGTTCAAATAAGTTTAAAAAACATTGAAGTGGCCATGTAACAGATGAGTTCTCGTCCGAAACCCTGATACTCAGAAAGAGTTTGTCCAGTTTGTACACGAAGTGCGTCCAGTTTTTGCCGTGACCCTCTCTACTCTTTCGCGCATGCTATGCGGGTGAAATGATGATACCATGCCAAGTTTCAATATTTTCAGGATTCATTTTGTAGTGTTTTCAATTTCACGGTCATTTAGCTCTCTAAACAATTAGGTAAATGCCCGAAAAACAACAAATGATGTCAGAACATGTTGGAAATTGATGACATCGCTTTAAATGCTGCATACTGAACACAAAAGAAGTCCGGAGTTCAAATAAGTTTAAAAAACATTGAAGTGGCCATGTAACAGATGAGTTCTCGTCCGAAACCCTGATACTCAGAAAGAGTTTGTCCAGTTTGTACATGAAGTGCGTCCAGTTTTTGCCGTGACCCTCTCTACTCTTTCGCGCATGCTATGCGGGTGATATGATGATACCATGCCAAGTTCCAACATTTTCAGGATTCATTTTGTAGTGATTTTTAATTTAACGGTCATTTAGCTCTCTAAACAATTACGTAAATGACCGAAAAACAACAAATGATGTCAGAACATGTTGGAAATTGATGACGTCGCTTTAAATGCTGCATACTAAACACAAAAGAAGTCCGGAGTTCAAATAAGTTTAAAAAACATTGAAGTGGCCATGTAACAGATGAGTTCTTGTCCGAAACCCTGATACTCGGAAAGAGTTTGTCCAGTTTGTACACGAAGTGCGTCCAGTTTTTGCCGTGACCCTCTCTACTCTTTCGCGCATGCTATGCGGGTGATATGATGATACCATGCCAAGTTTCAACATTTTCAGGATTCATTTTTGTAGTGATTTTCAATTTCACGGTCATTTAGCTCTCTAAACAATTAGGTAAATGACCGAAAAACAACAAATGATGTCAGAACATGTTGGAAATTGATGACGTCGCTTTAAATGTTGCATACTGAACACAAAAGAAGTCCGGAGTTCAAATAAGTTTAAAAAACATTGAAGTGGCCATGTAACAGATGAGTTCTCGTCCGAAACCCTGATACTCGGAAAGAGTTTGTCCAGTTTGTACATGAAGTGCGTCCAGTTTTTGCCGTGACCCTCTCTACTCTTTCGCGCATGCTATGCGGGTGATATGATGATACCATGCCAAGTTCCAACATTTTCAGGATTCATTTTGTAGTGATTTTCAATTTCACGGTCATTTAGCTCTCTAAACAATTAGGTAAATGACTGAAAAACAACAAATGATGTCAGAACATGTTGGAAATTGATGACGTCGCTTTAAATGCTGCATACTAAACACAAAAGAAGTCCGGAGTTCAAATAAGTTTAAAAAACATTGAAGTGGCCATGTAACAGATGAGTTCTCGTCCGAAACCCTGATACTCGGAAAGAGTTTGTCCAGTTTGTACACGAAGTGCGTCCAGTTTTTGCCGTGACCCTCTCTACTCTTTCGCGCATGCTATGCGGGTGATATGATGATACCATGCCAAGTTTCAACATTTTCAGGATTCATTTTGTAGTGATTTTCAATTTCACGGTCATTTAACTCTCTAAACAATTAGGTAAATGAGCGAAAAACAACAAATGATGTCAGAACATGTTGGAAACTGATGACGTCGCTTTAAATGCTGCATACTGAACACAAAAGAAGTTCGGAGTTCAAATAAGTTTAAAAAACATTGAAGTGGCCATGTAACAGATGAGTTCTCGTCCGAAACCCTGATACTCGGAAAGACTTTGTCCAGTTTGTACATGAAGTGCGTCCAGTTTTTGCCGTGACCCTCTCTACTCTTTCGCGCATGCTATGCGGGTGATATGATGATATCATGCCAAGTTCCAACATTTTCAGGATTCATTTTGTAGTGATTTTCAATTTCACGGTCATTTAGCTCTCTAAACAATTAGGTAAATGACCGAAAAACAACAAATGATGTCAGAACCTGTTGGAAACTGATGACGTCGCTTTAAATGCTGCATACTGAACACAAAAGAAGTCCGGAGTTCAAATAAGTTTAAAAAACATTGAAGTGGCCATGTAACAGATGAGTTCTCGTCCGAAACCCTGATACTCAGAAAGAGTTTGTCCAGTTTGTACACGAAGTGCGTCCAGTTTTTGCCGTGACCCTCTCTACTCTTTCGCGCATGCTATGCGGGTGAAATGATGATACCATGCCAAGTTTCAATATTTTCAGGATTCATTTTGTAGTGTTTTCAATTTCACGGTCATTTAGCTCTCTAAACAATTAGGTAAATGCCCGAAAAACAACAAATGATGTCAGAACATGTTGGAAATTGATGACATCGCTTTAAATGCTGCATACTGAACACAAAAGAAGTCCGGAGTTCAAATAAGTTTAAAAAACATTGAAGTGGCCATGTAACAGATGAGTTCTCGTCCGAAACCCTGATACTCGGAAAGAGTTTGTCCAGTTTGTACACGAAGTGCGTCCAGTTTTTGCCGTGACCCTCTCTACTCTTTCGCGCATGCTATGCGGGTGATATGATGATACCATGCCAAGTTTCAACATTTTCAGGATTCATTTTGTAGTGATTTTCAATTTCACGGTCATTTAACACTCTAAACAATTAGGTAAATGAGCGAAAAACAACAAATGATGTCAGAACATGTTGGAAATTGATGATGTCGCTTTAAATGCTTCATACTTAACACAAAAGAAGTCCGGAGTTCAAATAAGTTTAAAAAACATTGAAGTGGCCATGTAACAGATGAGTTCTCGTCCGAAACCCTGATACTCGGAAAGAGTTTGTCCAGTTTGTACACGAAGTGCGTCCAGTTTTTGCCGTGACCCTCTCTACTCTTTCGCGCATGCTATGCGGGTGATATGATGATACCATGCCAAGTTCCAACATTTTCAGGATTCATTTTGTAGTGATTTTCAATTTCACGGTCATTTAGCTCTCTAAACAATTAGGTAAATGACTGAAAAACAACAAATGATGTCAGAACATGTTGGAAATTGATGACGTCGCTTTAAATGCTGCATACTGAACACAAAAGAAGTCCGGAGTTCAAATAAGTTTAAAAAACATTGAAGTGGCCATGTAACAGATGAGTTCTCGTCCGAAACCCTGATACTCAGAAAGAGTTTGTCCAGTTTGTACATGAAGTGCGTCCAGTTTTTGCCGTGACCCTCTCTACTCTTTCGCGCATGCTATGCGGGTGATATGATGATACCATGCCAAGTTCCAACATTTTCAGGATTCATTTTGTAGTGATTTTTAATTTAACGGTCATTTAGCTCTCTAAACAATTACGTAAATGACCGAAAAACAACAAATGATGTCAGAACATGTTGGAAATTGATGACGTCGCTTTAAATGCTGCATACTAAACACAAAAGAAGTCCGGAGTTCAAATAAGTTTAAAAAACATTGAAGTGGCCATGTAACAGATGAGTTCTTGTCCGAAACCCTGATACTCGGAAAGAGTTTGTCCAGTTTGTACACGAAGTGCGTCCAGTTTTTGCCGTGACCCTCTCTACTCTTTCGCGCATGCTATGCGGGTGATATGATGATACCATGCCAAGTTTCAACATTTTCAGGATTCATTTTTGTAGTGATTTTCAATTTCACGGTCATTTAGCTCTCTAAACAATTAGGTAAATGACCGAAAAACAACAAATGATGTCAGAACATGTTGGAAATTGATGACGTCGCTTTAAATGTTGCATACTGAACACAAAAGAAGTCCGGAGTTCAAATAAGTTTAAAAAACATTGAAGTGGCCATGTAACAGATGAGTTCTCGTCCGAAACCCTGATACTCGGAAAGAGTTTGTCCAGTTTGTACACGAAGTGCGTCCAGTTTTTGCCGTGACCCTCTCTACTCTTTCGCGCATGCTATGCGGGTGATATGATGATACCATGCCAAGTTTCAACATTTTCAGGATTCATTTTGTAGTGATTTTCAATTTCACGGTCATTTAGCTCTCTAAACAATTAGGTAAATGACCGAAAAACAACAAATGATGTCAGAACATGTTGGAAATTGATGACGTTGCTTTAAATGCTGCATACTGAACACAAAAGAAGTCCGGAGTTCAAATAAGTTTAAAAAACATTGAAGTGGCCATGTAACAGATGAGTTCTCGTCCGAAACCCTGATACTCGGAAAGAGTTTGTCCAGTTTGTACACGAAGTGCGTCCAGTTTTTGCCGTGACCCTCTCTACTCTTTCGCGCATGCTATGCGGGTGATATGATGATACCATGCCAAGTTTCAACATTTTCAGGATTCATTTTCTAGTGATTTTCAATTTCACGGTCATTTAGCTCTCTAAACAATTAGGTAAATGACCGAAAAACAACAAATGATGTCAGAACATGTTGGAAATTGATGACGTTGCTTTAAATGCTGCATACTGAACACAAAAGAAGTCCGGAGTTCAAATAAGTTTAAAAAACATTGAAGTGGCCATGTAACAGATGAGTTCTCGTCCGAAACCCTGATACTCGGAAAGAGTTTGTCCAGTTTGTACACGAAGTGCGTCCAGTTTTTGCCGTGACCCTCTCTACTCTTTCGCGCATGCTATGCGGGTGATATGATGATACCATGCCAAGTTTCAACACTTTCAGGATTCATTTTCTAGTGATTTTCAATTTCACGGTCATTTAACTCTCTAAACAATTAGGTAAATGAGAGAAAAACAACAAATGATGTCAGAACATGTTGGAAATTGATGACACCGCTTTAAATGCTGCATACTGAACACAAAAGAAGTCCGGAGTTCAAATAAGTTTAAAAAACATTGAAGTGGCCATGTAACAGATGAGTTCTCGTCTGAAACCCTGATACTCAGAAAGAGTTTGTCCAGTTTGTACACGAAGTGCGTCCAGTTTTTGCCGTGGCCCTCTCTACTCTTTCGCGCATGCTATGCGGGTGATATGATGATACCATGCCAAGTTTCAACATTTTTAGGATTCATTTTGTAGTGATTTTCAATTTCACGGTCATTTAACTCTCTAAACAATTAGGTAAATGACCGAAAAACAACAAATGATGTCAGAACATGTTGGAAATTGATGACGTCGCTTTAAATGCTGCATACTGAACACAAAAGAAGTCCGGAGTTCAAATAAGTTTAAAAAACATTGAAGTGGCCATGCAACAGATGAGTTCTCGTCCGAAACCCTGATACTCGGAAAGAGTTTGTCCAGTTTGTACACGAAGTGCGTCCAGTTTTTGCCGTGACCCTCTCTACTCTTTCGTGCATGCTATGCGGGTGATATGATGATACCATGCCAAGTTTCAACATTTTCAGGATTCATTTTGTTGTGATTTTCTATTTCACGGTCATTTAGCTCTCTAAACAATTAGGTAAATGACCGAAAAACAACAAATGATGTCAGAACATGTTGGAAATTGATGACGTCGCTTTAAATGCTGCATACTGAACACAAAATAAGTCCGGAGTTCAAATAAGTTTAAAAAACATTGAAGTGGCCATGTAACAGATGAGTTCTCGTCCGAAACCCTGATACTCGGAAAGAGTTTGTCCAGTTTGTACATGAAGTGCGTCCAGTTTTTGCCGTGACCCTCTCTACTCTTTCGCGTATGCTATGCGGGTGATATGATGATGCCATGCCAAGTTTCAACATTTTCAGGATTCATTTTGTAGTGATTTTCAATTTCACGGTCATTTAACTCTCTAAACAATTAGGTAAATGACTGAAAAACAACAAATGATGTCAGAACATGTTGGAAATTGATGACGTCGCTTTAAATGTTGCATACTAAACACAAAAGAAGTCCGGAGTTCAAATAAGTTTAAAAAACATTGAAGTGGCCATGTAACAGATGAGTTCTCGTCCGAAACCCTGATACTCGGAAAGAGTTTGTCCAGTTTGTACACGAAGTGCGTCCAGTTTTTGCCGTGACCCTCTCTACTCTTTCGTGCATGCTATGCGGGTGATATGATGATACCATGCCAAGTTTCAACATTTTCAGGATTCATTTTGTTGTGATTTTCTATTTCACGGTCATTTAGCTCTCTAAACAATTAGGTAAATGACCGAAAAACAACAAATGATGTCAGAACATGTTGGAAATTGATGACGTCGCTTTAAATGTTGCATACTGAACACAAAAGAAGTCCGGAGTTCAAATAAGTTTAAAAAACATTGAAGTGGCCATGTAACAGATGAGTTCTCGTCCGAAACCCTGATACTCGGAAAGAGTTTGTCCAGTTTGTACACGAAGTGCGTCCAGTTTTTGCCGTGACCCTCTCTACTCTTTCGCGCATGCTATGCGGGTGATATGATGATACCATGCCAAGTTTCAACATTTTCAGGATTCATTTTGTAGTGATTTTCAATTTCACGGTCATTTAGCTCTCTAAACAATTAGGTAAATGACCGAAAAACAACAAATGATGTCAGAACATGTTGGAAATTGATGACGTTGCTTTAAATGCTGCATACTGAACACAAAAGAAGTCCGGAGTTCAAATAAGTTTAAGAAACATTGAAGTGGCCATGTAACAGATGAGTTCTCGTCCGAAACCCTGATACTCGGAAAGAGTTTGTCCAGTTTGTACACGAAGTGCGTCCAGTTTTTGCCGTGACCCTCTCTACTCTTTCGCGCATGCTATGCGGGTGATATGATGATACCATGCCAAGTTTCAACATTTTCAGGATTCATTTTCTAGTGATTTTCAATTTCACGGTCATTTAGCTCTCTAAACAATTAGGTAAATGACCGAAAAACAACAAATGATGTCAGAACATGTTGGAAATTGATGACGTTGCTTTAAATGCTGCATACTGAACACAAAAGAAGTCCGGAGTTCAAATAAGTTTAAAAAACATTGAAGTGGCCATGTAACAGATGAGTTCTCGTCCGAAACCCTGATACTCGGAAAGAGTTTGTCCAGTTTGTACACGAAGTGCGTCCAGTTTTTGCCGTGACCCTCTCTACTCTTTCGCGCATGCTATGCGGGTGATATGATGATACCATGCCAAGTTTCAACACTTTCAGGATTCATTTTCTAGTGATTTTCAATTTCACGGTCATTTAACTCTCTAAACAATTAGGTAAATGAGAGAAAAACAACAAATGATGTCAGAACATGTTGGAAATTGATGACACCGCTTTAAATGCTGCATACTGAACACAAAAGAAGTCCGGAGTTCAAATAAGTTTAAAAAACATTGAAGTGGCCATGTAACAGATGAGTTCTCGTCTGAAACCCTGATACTCAGAAAGAGTTTGTCCAGTTTGTACACGAAGTGCGTCCAGTTTTTGCCGTGACCCTCTCTACTCTTTCGCGCATGCTATGCGGGTGATATGATGATACCATGCCAAGTTTCAACATTTTTAGGATTCATTTTGTAGTGATTTTCAATTTCACGTTCATTTAACTCTCTAAACAATTAGGTAAATGACCGAAAAACAACAAATGATGTCAGAACATGTTGGAAATTGATGACGTCGCTTTAAATGCTGCATACTGAACACAAAAGAAGTCCGGAGTTCAAATAAGTTTAAAAAACATTGAAGTGGCCATGTAACAGATGAGTTCTCGTCCGAAACCCTGATACTCGGAAAGAGTTTGTCCAGTTTGTACACGAAGTGCGTCCAGTTTTTGCCGTGACCCTCTCTACTCTTTCGTGCATGCTATGCGGGTGATATGATGATACCATGCCAAGTTTCAACATTTTCAGGATTCATTTTGTTGTGATTTTCTATTTCACGGTCATTTAGCCCTCTAAACAATTAGGTAGATGACCGAAAAACAACAAATGATGTCAGAACATGTTGGAAATTGATGACGTCGCTTTAAATGCTGCATACTGAACACAAAATAAGTCCGGAGTTCAAATAAGTTTAAAAAACATTGAAGTGGCCATGTAACAGATGAGTTCTCGTCCGAAACCCTGATACTCGGAAAGAGTTTGTCCAGTTTGTACATGAAGTGCGTCCAGTTTTTGCCGTGACCCTCTCTACTCTTTCGCGCATGCTATGCGGGTGATATGATGATACCATGCCAAGTTTCAACATTTTCAGGATTCATTTTGTAGTGATTTTCAATTTCACGGTCATTTAACTCTCTAAACAATTAGGTAAATGAGCGAAAAACAACAAATGATGTCAGAACATGTTGGAAATTGATGACGTCGCTTTAAATGTTGCATACTAAACACAAAAGAAGTCCGGAGTTCAAATAAGTTTAAAAAACATTGAAGTGGCCATGTAACAGATGAGTTCTCGTCCGAAACCCTGATACTCGGAAAGAGTTTGTCCAGTTTGTACACGAAGTGCGTCCAGTTTTTGCCGTGACCCTCTCTACTCTTTCGTGCATGCTATGCGGGTGATATGATGATACCATGCCAAGTTTCAACATTTTCAGGATTCATTTTGTTGTGATTTTCTATTTCACGGTCATTTAGCTCTCTAAACAATTAGGTAAATGACCGAAAAACAACAAATGATGTCAGAACATGTTGGAAATTGATGACGTCGCTTTAAATGTTGCATACTGAACACAAAAGAAGTCCGGAGTTCAAATAAGTTTAAAAAACATTGAAGTGGCCATGTATGAGATGAGTTCTCGTCCGAAACCCTGATACTCGGAAAGAGTTTGTCCAGTTTGTACATGAAGTGCGTCCAGTTTTTGCCATGACCCTCTCTACTCTTTCGCGCATGCTATGCGGGTGATATGATGATACCATGCCAAGTTTCAACATTTTCAGGATTCATTTTGTAGTGATTTTCAATTTCACGGTCATTTAACTCTCTAAACAATTAGGTAAATGAGCGAAAAACAACAAATGATATCAGAACATGTTTGAAATTGATGACGTCGCTTTAAATGTTGCATACTAAACACAAAAGAAGTCCGGAGTTCAAATAAGTTTAAAAAACATTGAAGTGGCCATGTAACAGATGAGTTCTCGTCCGAAACCCTGATACTCGGAAAGAGTTTGTCCAGTTTGTACACGAAGGTCGTCCAGTTTTTGCCGTGACCCTCTCTACTCTTTCGCGCATGCTATGCGGGGATGATACCATGCCAAGTTTCAACATTTTTAGGATTCATTTTGTAGTGATTTTCAATTTCACGGTCATTTAACTCTCTAAACAATTAGGTAAATGACCGAAAAACAACAAATGATGTCAGAACATGTTGGAAATTGATGACGTCGCTTTAAATGCTGCATACTGAACACAAAAGAAGTCCGGAGTTCAAATAAGTTTAAAAAACATTGAAGTGGCCATGCAACAGATGAGTTCTCGTCCGAAACCCTGATACTCGGAAAGAGTTTGTCCAGTTTGTACACGAAGTGCGTCCAGTTTTTGCCGTGACCCTCTCTACTCTTTCGTGCATGCTATGCGGGTGATATGATGATACCATGCCAAGTTTCAACATTTTCAGGATTCATTTTGTTGTGATTTTCTATTTCACGGTCATTTAGCTCTCTAAACAATTAGGTAAATGACCGAAAAACAACAAATGATGTCAGAACATGTTGGAAATTGATGACGTCGCTTTAAATGCTGCATACTGAACACAAAATAAGTCCGGAGTTCAAATAAGTTTAAAAAACATTGAAGTGGCCATGTAACAGATGAGTTCTCGTCCGAAACCCTGATACTCGGAAAGAGTTTGTCCAGTTTGTACATGAAGTGCGTCCAGTTTTTGCCGTGACCCTCTCTACTCTTTCGCGTATGCTATGCGGGTGATATGATGATGCCATGCCAAGTTTCAACATTTTCAGGATTCATTTTGTAGTGATTTTCAATTTCACGGTCATTTAACTCTCTAAACAATTAGGTAAATGAGCGAAAAACAACAAATGATGTCAGAACATGTTGGAAATTGATGACGTCGCTTTAAATGTTGCATACTAAACACAAAAGAAGTCCGGAGTTCAAATAAGTTTAAAAAACATTGAAGTGGCCATGTAACAGATGAGTTCTCGTCCGAAACCCTGATACTCGGAAAGAGTTTGTCCAGTTTGTACACGAAGTGCGTCCAGTTTTTGCCGTGACCCTCTCTACTCTTTCGTGCATGCTATGCGGGTGATATGATGATACCATGCCAAGTTTCAACATTTTCAGGATTCATTTTGTTGTGATTTTCTATTTCACGGTCATTTAGCTCTCTAAACAATTAGGTAAATGACCGAAAAACAACAAATGATGTCAGAACATGTTGGAAATTGATGACGTCGCTTTAAATGTTGCATACTGAACACAAAAGAAGTCCGGAGTTCAAATAAGTTTAAAAAACATTGAAGTGGCCATGTAACAGATGAGTTCTCGTCCGAAACCCTGATACTCGGAAAGAGTTTGTCCAGTTTGTACACGAAGTGCGTCCAGTTTTTGCCGTGACCCTCTCTACTCTTTCGCGCATGCTATGCGGGTGATATGATGATACCATGCCAAGTTTCAACATTTTCAGGATTCATTTTGTAGTGATTTTCAATTTCACGGTCATTTAGCTCTCTAAACAATTAGGTAAATGACCGAAAAACAACAAATGATGTCAGAACATGTTGGAAATTGATGACGTTGCTTTAAATGCTGCATACTGAACACAAAAGAAGTCCGGAGTTCAAATAAGTTTAAGAAACATTGAAGTGGCCATGTAACAGATGAGTTCTCGTCCGAAACCCTGATACTCGGAAAGAGTTTGTCCAGTTTGTACACGAAGTGCGTCCAGTTTTTGCCGTGACCCTCTCTACTCTTTCGCGCATGCTATGCGGGTGATATGATGATACCATGCCAAGTTTCAACATTTTCAGGATTCATTTTCTAGTGATTTTCAATTTCACGGTCATTTAGCTCTCTAAACAATTAGGTAAATGACCGAAAAACAACAAATGATGTCAGAACATGTTGGAAATTGATGACGTTGCTTTAAATGCTGCATACTGAACACAAAAGAAGTCCGGAGTTCAAATAAGTTTAAAAAACATTGAAGTGGCCATGTAACAGATGAGTTCTCGTCCGAAACCCTGATACTCGGAAAGAGTTTGTCCAGTTTGTACACGAAGTGCGTCCAGTTTTTGCCGTGACCCTCTCTACTCTTTCGCGCATGCTATGCGGGTGATATGATGATACCATGCCAAGTTTCAACACTTTCAGGATTCATTTTCTAGTGATTTTCAATTTCACGGTCATTTAACTCTCTAAACAATTAGGTAAATGAGAGAAAAACAACAAATGATGTCAGAACATGTTGGAAATTGATGACACCGCTTTAAATGCTGCATACTGAACACAAAAGAAGTCCGGAGTTCAAATAAGTTTAAAAAACATTGAAGTGGCCATGTAACAGATGAGTTCTCGTCTGAAACCCTGATACTCAGAAAGAGTTTGTCCAGTTTGTACACGAAGTGCGTCCAGTTTTTGCCGTGACCCTCTCTACTCTTTCGCGCATGCTATGCGGGTGATATGATGATACCATGCCAAGTTTCAACATTTTTAGGATTCATTTTGTAGTGATTTTCAATTTCACGTTCATTTAACTCTCTAAACAATTAGGTAAATGACCGAAAAACAACAAATGATGTCAGAACATGTTGGAAATTGATGACGTCGCTTTAAATGCTGCATACTGAACACAAAAGAAGTCCGGAGTTCAAATAAGTTTAAAAAACATTGAAGTGGCCATGTAACAGATGAGTTCTCGTCCGAAACCCTGATACTCGGAAAGAGTTTGTCCAGTTTGTACACGAAGTGCGTCCAGTTTTTGCCGTGACCCTCTCTACTCTTTCGTGCATGCTATGCGGGTGATATGATGATACCATGCCAAGTTTCAACATTTTCAGGATTCATTTTGTTGTGATTTTCTATTTCACGGTCATTTAGCTCTCTAAACAATTAGGTAGATGACCGAAAAACAACAAATGATGTCAGAACATGTTGGAAATTGATGACGTCGCTTTAAATGCTGCATACTGAACACAAAATAAGTCCGGAGTTCAAATAAGTTTAAAAAACATTGAAGTGGCCATGTAACAGATGAGTTCTCGTCCGAAACCCTGATACTCGGAAAGAGTTTGTCCAGTTTGTACATGAAGTGCGTCCAGTTTTTGCCGTGACCCTCTCTACTCTTTCGCGCATGCTATGCGGGTGATATGATGATACCATGCCAAGTTTCAACATTTTCAGGATTCATTTTGTAGTGATTTTCAATTTCACGGTCATTTAACTCTCTAAACAATTAGGTAAATGAGCGAAAAACAACAAATGATGTCAGAACATGTTGGAAATTGATGACGTCGCTTTAAATGTTGCATACTAAACACAAAAGAAGTCCGGAGTTCAAATAAGTTTAAAAAACATTGAAGTGGCCATGTAACAGATGAGTTCTCGTCCGAAACCCTGATACTCGGAAAGAGTTTGTCCAGTTTGTACACGAAGTGCGTCCAGTTTTTGCCGTGACCCTCTCTACTCTTTCGTGCATGCTATGCGGGTGATATGATGATACCATGCCAAGTTTCAACATTTTCAGGATTCATTTTGTTGTGATTTTCTATTTCACGGTCATTTAGCTCTCTAAACAATTAGGTAAATGACCGAAAAACAACAAATGATGTCAGAACATGTTGGAAATTGATGACGTCGCTTTAAATGTTGCATACTGAACACAAAAGAAGTCCGGAGTTCAAATAAGTTTAAAAAACATTGAAGTGGCCATGTATGAGATGAGTTCTCGTCCGAAACCCTGATACTCGGAAAGAGTTTGTCCAGTTTGTACATGAAGTGCGTCCAGTTTTTGCCATGACCCTCTCTACTCTTTCGCGCATGCTATGCGGGTGATATGATGATACCATGCCAAGTTTCAACATTTTCAGGATTCATTTTGTAGTGATTTTCAATTTCACGGTCATTTAACTCTCTAAACAATTAGGTAAATGAGCGAAAAACAACAAATGATATCAGAACATGTTTGAAATTGATGACGTCGCTTTAAATGTTGCATACTAAACACAAAAGAAGTCCGGAGTTCAAATAAGTTTAAAAAACATTGAAGTGGCCATGTAACAGATGAGTTCTCGTCCGAAACCCTGATACTCGGAAAGAGTTTGTCCAGTTTGTACACGAAGGTCGTCCAGTTTTTGCCGTGACCCTCTCTACTCTTTCGCGCATGCTATGCGGGGATGATACCATGCCAAGTTTCAACATTTTCAGGATTCATTTTGTAGTGATTTTCAATTTCACGGTCATTTAACTCTCTAAACAATTGGGTAAATGAGCGAAAAACAACAAATGATGTCAGAACATGTTGGAAATTGATGACGTCGCTTTAAATGCTTCATACTTAACAGAAAAGAAGTCCGGAGTTCAAATAAGTTTAAAAAACATTGAAGTGGCCATGTAACAGATGAGTTCTTGTCCGAAACCCTGATATTCGGAAAGAGTTTGTCCAGTTTGTACATGAAGTGCGTCCAGTTTTTGCCGTGACCCTCTCTACTCTTTCGCGCATGCTATGCGGGTGATATGATGATACCATGCCAAGTTCCAACATTTTCAGGATTCATTTTGTAGTGATTTTCAATTTCACGGTCATTTAGCTCTCTAAACAATTAGGTAAATGACTGAAAAACAACAAATGATGTCAGAACATGTTGGAAATTGATGACGTCGCTTTAAATGCTGCATACTAAACACAAAAGAAGTCCGGAGTTCAAATAAGTTTAAAAGACATTGAAGTGGCCATGTAACAGATGAGTTCTTGTCCGAAACCCTGATACTCGGAAAGAGTTTGTCCAGTTTGTACACGAAGTGCGTCCAGTTTTTGCCGTGACCCTCTCTACTCTTTCGCGCATGCTATGCGGGTGATATGATGATACCATGCCAAGTTTCAACATTTTCAGGATTCATTTTGTAGTGATTTTCAATTTCACGGTCATTTAGCTCTCTAAACAATTAGGTAAATGACCGAAAAACAACAAATGATGTCAGAACATGTTGGAAATTGATGACGTTGCTTTAAATGCTGCATACTGAACACAAAAGAAGTCCGGAGTTCAAATAAGTTTAAAAAACATTGAAGTGGCCATGTAACAGATGAGTTCTCGTCCGAAACCCTGATACTCGGAAAGAGTTTGTCCAGTTTGTACACGAAGTGCGTCCAGTTTTTGCCGTGACCCTCTCTACTCTTTCGCGCATGCTATGCGGGTGATATGATGATACCATGCCAAGTTTCAACATTTTCAGGATTCATTTTCTAGTGATTTTCAATTTCACGGTCATTTAGCTCTCTAAACAATTAGGTAAATGACCGAAAAACAACAAATGATGTCAGAACATGTTGGAAATTGATGACGTTGCTTTAAATGCTGCATACTGAACACAAAAGAAGTCCGGAGTTCAAATAAGTTTAAAAAACATTGAAGTGGCCATGTAACAGATGAGTTCTCGTCTGAAACCCTGATACTCAGAAAGAGTTTGTCCAGTTTGTACACGAAGTGCGTCCAGTTTTTGCCGTGACCCTCTCTACTCTTTCGCGCATGCTATGCGGGTGATATGATGATACCATGCCAAGTTTCAACATTTTTAGGATTCATTTTGTAGTGATTTTCAATTTCACGTTCATTTAACTCTCTAAACAATTAGGTAAATGACCGAAAAACAACAAATGATGTCAGAACATGTTGGAAATTGATGACGTCGCTTTAAATGCTGCATACTGAACACAAAAGAAGTCCGGAGTTCAAATAAGTTTAAAAAACATTGAAGTGGCCATGTAACAGATGAGTTCTCGTCCGAAACCCTGATACTCGGAAAGAGTTTGTCCAGTTTGTACACGAAGTGCGTCCAGTTTTTGCCGTGACCCTCTCTACTCTTTCGTGCATGCTATGCGGGTGATATGATGATACCATGCCAAGTTTCAACATTTTCAGGATTCATTTTGTTGTGATTTTCTATTTCACGGTCATTTAGCTCTCTAAACAATTAGGTAGATGACCGAAAAACAACAAATGATGTCAGAACATGTTGGAAATTGATGACGTCGCTTTAAATGCTGCATACTGAACACAAAATAAGTCCGGAGTTCAAATAAGTTTAAAAAACATTGAAGTGGCCATGTAACAGATGAGTTCTCGTCCGAAACCCTGATACTCGGAAAGAGTTTGTCCAGTTTGTACATGAAGTGCGTCCAGTTTTTGCCGTGACCCTCTCTACTCTTTCGCGCATGCTATGCGGGTGATATGATGATACCATGCCAAGTTTCAACATTTTCAGGATTCATTTTGTAGTGATTTTCAATTTCACGGTCATTTAACTCTCTAAACAATTAGGTAAATGAGCGAAAAACAACAAATGATGTCAGAACATGTTGGAAATTGATGACGTCGCTTTAAATGTTGCATACTAAACACAAAAGAAGTCCGGAGTTCAAATAAGTTTAAAAAACATTGAAGTGGCCATGTAACAGATGAGTTCTCGTCCGAAACCCTGATACTCGGAAAGAGTTTGTCCAGTTTGTACACGAAGTGCGTCCAGTTTTTGCCGTGACCCTCTCTACTCTTTCGTGCATGCTATGCGGGTGATATGATGATACCATGCCAAGTTTCAACATTTTCAGGATTCATTTTGTTGTGATTTTCTATTTCACGGTCATTTAGCTCTCTAAACAATTAGGTAAATGACCGAAAAACAACAAATGATGTCAGAACATGTTGGAAATTGATGACGTCGCTTTAAATGTTGCATACTGAACACAAAAGAAGTCCGGAGTTCAAATAAGTTTAAAAAACATTGAAGTGGCCATGTATGAGATGAGTTCTCGTCCGAAACCCTGATACTCGGAAAGAGTTTGTCCAGTTTGTACATGAAGTGCGTCCAGTTTTTGCCATGACCCTCTCTACTCTTTCGCGCATGCTATGCGGGTGATATGATGATACCATGCCAAGTTTCAACATTTTCAGGATTCATTTTGTAGTGATTTTCAATTTCACGGTCATTTAACTCTCTAAACAATTAGGTAAATGAGCGAAAAACAACAAATGATATCAGAACATGTTTGAAATTGATGACGTCGCTTTAAATGTTGCATACTAAACACAAAAGAAGTCCGGAGTTCAAATAAGTTTAAAAAACATTGAAGTGGCCATGTAACAGATGAGTTCTCGTCCGAAACCCTGATACTCGGAAAGAGTTTGTCCAGTTTGTACACGAAGGTCGTCCAGTTTTTGCCGTGACCCTCTCTACTCTTTCGCGCATGCTATGCGGGGATGATACCATGCCAAGTTTCAACATTTTCAGGATTCATTTTGTAGTGATTTTCAATTTCACGGTCATTTAACTCTCTAAACAATTGGGTAAATGAGCGAAAAACAACAAATGATGTCAGAACATGTTGGAAATTGATGACGTCGCTTTAAATGCTTCATACTTAACAGAAAAGAAGTCCGGAGTTCAAATAAGTTTAAAAAACATTGAAGTGGCCATGTAACAGATGAGTTCTTGTCCGAAACCCTGATATTCGGAAAGAGTTTGTCCAGTTTGTACATGAAGTGCGTCCAGTTTTTGCCGTGACCCTCTCTACTCTTTCGCGCATGCTATGCGGGTGATATGATGATACCATGCCAAGTTCCAACATTTTCAGGATTCATTTTGTAGTGATTTTCAATTTCACGGTCATTTAGCTCTCTAAACAATTAGGTAAATGACTGAAAAACAACAAATGATGTCAGAACATGTTGGAAATTGATGACGTCGCTTTAAATGCTGCATACTAAACACAAAAGAAGTCCGGAGTTCAAATAAGTTTAAAAGACATTGAAGTGGCCATGTAACAGATGAGTTCTTGTCCGAAACCCTGATACTCGGAAAGAGTTTGTCCAGTTTGTACACGAAGTGCGTCCAGTTTTTGCCGTGACCCTCTCTACTCTTTCGCGCATGCTATGCGGGTGATATGATGATACCATGCCAAGTTTCAACATTTTCAGGATTCATTTTGTAGTGATTTTCAATTTCACGGTCATTTAGCTCTCTAAACAATTAGGTAAATGACCGAAAAACAACAAATGATGTCAGAACATGTTGGAAATTGATGACGTTGCTTTAAATGCTGCATACTGAACACAAAAGAAGTCCGGAGTTCAAATAAGTTTAAAAAACATTGAAGTGGCCATGTAACAGATGAGTTCTCGTCCGAAACCCTGATACTCGGAAAGAGTTTGTCCAGTTTGTACACGAAGTGCGTCCAGTTTTTGCCGTGACCCTCTCTACTCTTTCGCGCATGCTATGCGGGTGATATGATGATACCATGCCAAGTTTCAACATTTTCAGGATTCATTTTCTAGTGATTTTCAATTTCACGGTCATTTAGCTCTCTAAACAATTAGGTAAATGACCGAAAAACAACAAATGATGTCAGAACATGTTGGAAATTGATGACGTTGCTTTAAATGCTGCATACTGAACACAAAAGAAGTCCGGAGTTCAAATAAGTTTAAAAAACATTGAAGTGGCCATGTAACAGATGAGTTCTCGTCCGAAACCCTGATACTCGGAAAGAGTTTGTCCAGTTTGTACACGAAGTGCGTCCAGTTTTTGCCGTGACCCTCTCTACTCTTTCGCGCATGCTATGCGGGTGATATGATGATACCATGCCAAGTTTCAACACTTTCAGGATTCATTTTCTAGTGATTTTCAATTTCACGGTCATTTAACTCTCTAAACAATTAGGTAAATGAGAGAAAAACAACAAATGATGTCAGAACATGTTGGAAATTGATGACACCGCTTTAAATGCTGCATACTGAACACAAAAGAAGTCCGGAGTTCAAATAAGTTTAAAAAACATTGAAGTGGCCATGTAACAGATGAGTTCTCGTCTGAAACCCTGATACTCAGAAAGAGTTTGTCCAGTTTGTACACGAAGTGCGTCCAGTTTTTGCCGTGACCCTCTCTACTCTTTCGCGCATGCTATGCGGGTGATATGATGATACCATGCCAAGTTTCAACATTTTTAGGATTCATTTTGTAGTGATTTTCAATTTCACGGTCATTTAACTCTCTAAACAATTAGGTAAATGACCGAAAAACAACAAATGATGTCAGAACATGTTGGAAATTGATGACGTCGCTTTAAATGCTGCATACTAAACACAAAAGAAGTCCGGAGTTCAAATAAGTTTAAAAAACATTGAAGTGGCCATGTAACAGATGAGTTCTCGTCCGAAACCCTGATACTCGGAAAGAGTTTGTCCAGTTTGTACACGAAGTGCGTCCAGTTTTTGCCGTGACCCTCTCTACTCTTTCGTGCATGCTATGCGGGTGATATGATGATACCATGCCAAGTTTCAACATTTTCAGGATTCATTTTGTTGTGATTTTCTATTTCACGGTCATTTAGCTCTCTAAACAATTAGGTAAATGACCGAAAAACAACAAATGATGTCAGAACATGTTGGAAATTGATGACGTCGCTTTAAATGCTGCATACTGAACACAAAATAAGTCCGGAGTTCAAATAAGTTTAAAAAACATTGAAGTGGCCATGTAACAGATGAGTTCTCGTCCGAAACCCTGATACTCGGAAAGAGTTTGTCCAGTTTGTACATGAAGTGCGTCCAGTTTTTGCCGTGACCCTCTCTACTCTTTCGCGCATGCTATGCGGGTGATATGATGATACCATGCCAAGTTTCAACATTTTTAGGATTCATTTTGTAGTGATTTTCAATTTCACAGTCATTTAACTCTCTAAACAATTAGGTAAATGAGCGAAAAACAACAAATGATGTCAGAACATGTTGGAAATTGATGACGTCGCTTTAAATGTTGCATACTAAACACAAAAGAAGTCCGGAGTTCAAATAAGTTTAAAAAACATTGAAGTGGCCATGTAACAGATGAGTTCTCGTCCGAAACCCTGATACTCGGAAAGAGTTTGTCCAGTTTGTACACGAAGTGCGTCCAGTTTTTGCCGTGACCCTCTCTACTCTTTCGTGCATGCTATGCGGGTGATATGATGATACCATGCCAAGTTTCAACATTTTCAGGATTCATTTTGTTGTGATTTTCTATTTCACGGTCATTTAGCTCTCTAAACAATTAGGTAAATGACCGAAAAACAACAAATGATGTCAGAACATGTTGGAAATTGATGACGTCGCTTTAAATGTTGCATACTGAACACAAAAGAAGTCCGGAGTTCAAATAAGTTTAAAAAACATTGAAGTGGCCATGTAACAGATGAGTTCTCGTCCGAAACCCTGATACTCGGAAAGAGTTTGTCCAGTTTGTACACGAAGTGCGTCCAGTTTTTGCCGTGACCCTCTCTACTCTTTCGCGCATGCTATGCGGGTGATATGATGATACCATGCCAAGTTTCAACATTTTCAGGATTCATTTTGTAGTGATTTTCAATTTCACGGTCATTTAGCTCTCTAAACAATTAGGTAAATGACCGAAAAACAACAAATGATGTCAGAACATGTTGGAAATTGATGACGTTGCTTTAAATGCTGCATACTGAACACAAAAGAAGTCCGGAGTTCAAATAAGTTTAAAAAACATTGAAGTGGCCATGTAACAGATGAGTTCTCGTCCGAAACCCTGATACTCGGAAAGAGTTTGTCCAGTTTGTACACGAAGTGCGTCCAGTTTTTGCCGTGACCCTCCCTACTCTTTCGCGCATGCTATGCGGGTGATATGATGATACCATGCCAAGTTTCAACATTTTCAGGATTCATTTTCTAGTGATTTTCAATTTCACGGTCATTTAGCTCTCTAAACAATTAGGTAAATGACCGAAAAACAACAAATGATGTCAGAACATGTTGGAAATTGATGACGTTGCTTTAAATGCTGCATACTGAACACAAAAGAAGTCCGGAGTTCAAATAAGTTTAAAAAACATTGAAGTGGCCATGTAACAGATGAGTTCTCGTCCGAAACCCTGATACTCGGAAAGAGTTTGTCCAGTTTGTACACGAAGTGCGTCCAGTTTTTGCCGTGACCCTCTCTACTCTTTCGCGCATGCTATGCGGGTGATATGATGATACCATGCCAAGTTTCAACACTTTCAGGATTCATTTTGTTGTGATTTTCAATTTCACGGTCATTTAACTCTCTAAACAATTAGGTAAATGAGAGAAAAACAACAAATGATGTCAGAACATGTTGGAAATTGATGACACCGCTTTAAATGCTGCATACTGAACACAAAAGAAGTCCGGAGTTCAAATAAGTTTAAAAAACATTGAAGTGGCCATGTAACAGATGAGTTCTCGTCTGAAACCCTGATACTCAGAAAGAGTTTGTCCAGTTTGTACACGAAGTGCGTCCAGTTTTTGCCGTGACCCTCTCTACTCTTTCGCGCATGCTATGCGGGTGATATGATGATACCATGCCAAGTTTCAACATTTTTAGGATTCATTTTGTAGTGATTTTCAATTTCACGGTCATTTAACTCTCTAAACAATTAGGTAAATGACCGAAAAACAACAAATGATGTCAGAACATGTTGGAAATTGATGACGTCGCTTTAAATGCTGCATACTGAACACAAAAGAAGTCCGGAGTTCAAATAAGTTTAAAAAACATTGAAGTGGCCATGTAACAGATGAGTTCTCGTCCGAAACCCTGATACTCGGAAAGAGTTTGTCCAGTTTGTACACGAAGTGCGTCCAGTTTTTGCCGTGACCCTCTCTACTCTTTCGTGCATGCTATGCGGGTGATATGATGATACCATGCCAAGTTTCAACATTTTCAGGATTCATTTTGTTGTGATTTTCTATTTCACGGTCATTTAGCTCTCTAAACAATTAGGTAAATGACCGAAAAACAACAAATGATGTCAGAACATGTTGGAAATTGATGACGTCGCTTTAAATGCTGCATACTGAACACAAAATAAGTCCGGAGTTCAAATAAGTTTAAAAAACATTGAAGTGGCCATGTAACAGATGAGTTCTCGTCCGAAACCCTGATACTCGGAAAGAGTTTGTCCAGTTTGTACATGAAGTGCGTCCAGTTTTTGCCGTGACCCTCTCTACTCTTTCGCGCATGCTATGCGGGTGATATGATGATACCATGCCAAGTTTCAACATTTTCAGGATTCATTTTGTAGTGATTTTCAATTTCACGGTCATTTAACTCTCTAAACAATTAGGTAAATGAGCGAAAAACAACAAATGATGTCAGAACATGTTGGAAATTGATGACGTCGCTTTAAATGTTGCATACTAAACACAAAAGAAGTCCGGAGTTCAAATAAGTTTAAAAAACATTGAAGTGGCCATGTAACAGATGAGTTCTCGTCCGAAACCCTGATACTCGGAAAGAGTTTGTCCAGTTTGTACACGAAGTGCGTCCAGTTTTTGCCGTGACCCTCTCTACTCTTTCGTGCATGCTATGCGGGTGATATGATGATACCATGCCAAGTTTCAACATTTTCAGGATTCATTTTGTTGTGATTTTCTATTTCACGGTCATTTAGCTCTCTAAACAATTAGGTAAATGACCGAAAAACAACAAATGATGTCAGAACATGTTGGAAATTGATGACGTCGCTTTAAATGTTGCATACTGAACACAAAAGAAGTCCGGAGTTCAAATAAGTTTAAAAAACATTGAAGTGGCCATGTAACAGATGAGTTCTCGTCCGAAACCCTGATACTCGGAAAGAGTTTGTCCAGTTTGTACACGAAGTGCGTCCAGTTTTTGCCGTGACCCTCTCTACTCTTTCGCGCATGCTATGCGGGTGATATGATGATACCATGCCAAGTTTCAACATTTTCAGGATTCATTTTGTAGTGATTTTCAATTTCACGGTCATTTAGCTCTCTAAACAATTAGGTAAATGACCGAAAAACAACAAATGATGTCAGAACATGTTGGAAATTGATGACGTTGCTTTAAATGCTGCATACTGAACACAAAAGAAGTCCGGAGTTCAAATAAGTTTAAAAAACATTGAAGTGGCCATGTAACAGATGAGTTCTCGTCCGAAACCCTGATACTCGGAAAGAGTTTGTCCAGTTTGTACACGAAGTGCGCCCAGTTTTTGCCGTGACCCTCTCTACTCTTTCGCGCATGCTATGCGGGTGATATGATGATACCATGCCAAGTTTCAACATTTTCAGGATTCATTTTCTAGTGATTTTCAATTTCACGGTCATTTAGCTCTCTAAACAATTAGGTAAATGACCGAAAAACAACAAATGATGTCAGAACATGTTGGAAATTGATGACGTTGCTTTAAATGCTGCATACTGAACACAAAAGAAGTCCGGAGTTCAAATAAGTTTAAAAAACATTGAAGTGGCCATGTAACAGATGAGTTCTCGTCCGAAACCCTGATACTCGGAAAGAGTTTGTCCAGTTTGTACACGAAGTGCGTCCAGTTTTTGCCGTGACCCTCTCTACTCTTTCGCGCATGCTATGCGGGTGATATGATGATACCATGCCAAGTTTCAACACTTTCAGGATTCATTTTCTAGTGATTTTCAATTTCACGGTCATTTAACTCTCTAAACAATTAGGTAAATGAGAGAAAAACAACAAATGATGTCAGAACATGTTGGAAATTGATGACACCGCTTTAAATGCTGCATACTGAACACAAAAGAAGTCCGGAGTTCAAATAAGTTTAAAAAACATTGAAGTGGCCATGTAACAGATGAGTTCTCGTCTGAAACCCTGATACTCAGAAAGAGTTTGTCCAGTTTGTACACGAAGTGCGTCCAGTTTTTGCCGTGACCCTCTCTACTCTTTCGCGCATGCTATGCGGGTGATATGATGATACCATGCCAAGTTTCAACATTTTTAGGATTCATTTTGTAGTGATTTTCAATTTCACGGTCATTTAACTCTCTAAACAATTAGGTAAATGACCGAAAAACAACAAATGATGTCAGAACATGTTGGAAATTGATGACGTCGCTTTAAATGCTGCATACTGAACACAAAAGAAGTCCGGAGTTCAAATAAGTTTAAAAAACATTGAAGTGGCCATGTAACAGATGAGTTCTCGTCCGAAACCCTGATACTCGGAAAGAGTTTGTCCAGTTTGTACACGAAGTGCGTCCAGTTTTTGCCGTGACCCTCTCTACTCTTTCGTGCATGCTATGCGGGTGATATGATGATACCATGCCAAGTTTCAACATTTTCAGGATTCATTTTGTTGTGATTTTCTATTTCACGGTCATTTAGCTCTCTAAACAATTAGGTAGATGACCGAAAAACAACAAATGATGTCAGAACATGTTGGAAATTGATGACGTCGCTTTAAATGCTGCATACTGAACACAAAATAAGTCCGGAGTTCAAATAAGTTTAAAAAACATTGAAGTGGCCATGTAACAGATGAGTTCTCGTCCAAAACCCTGATACTCGGAAAGAGTTTGTCCAGTTTGTACATGAAGTGCGTCCAGTTTTTGCCGTGACCCTCTCTACTCTTTCGCGCATGCTATGCGGGTGATATGATGATACCATGCCAAGTTTCAACATTTTCAGGATTCATTTTGTAGTGATTTTCAATTTCACAGTCATTTAACTCTCTAAACAATTAGGTAAATGAGCGAAAAACAACAAATGATGTCAGAACATGTTGGAAATTGATGACGTCGCTTTAAATGTTGCATACTAAACACAAAAGAAGTCCGGAGTTCAAATAAGTTTAAAAAACATTGAAGTGGCCATGTAACAGATGAGTTCTCGTCCGAAACCCTGATACTCGGAAAGAGTTTGTCCAGTTTGTACACGAAGTGCGTCCAGTTTTTGCCGTGACCCTCTCTACTCTTTCGTGCATGCTATGCGGGTGATATGATGATACCATGCCAAGTTTCAACATTTTCAGGATTCATTTTGTTGTGATTTTCTATTTCACGGTCATTTAGCTCTCTAAACAATTAGGTAAATGACCGAAAAACAACAAATGATGTCAGAACATGTTGGAAATTGATGACGTCGCTTTAAATGTTGCATACTGAACACAAAAGAAGTCCGGAGTTCAAATAAGTTTAAAAAACATTGAAGTGGCCATGTATGAGATGAGTTCTCGTCCGAAACCCTGATACTCGGAAAGAGTTTGTCCAGTTTGTACATGAAGTGCGTCCAGTTTTTGCCATGACCCTCTCTACTCTTTCGCGCATGCTATGCGGGTGATATGATGATACCATGCCAAGTTTCAACATTTTCAGGATTCATTTTGTAGTGATTTTCAATTTCACGGTCATTTAACTCTCTAAACAATTAGGTAAATGAGCGAAAAACAACAAATGATGTCAGAACATGTTTGAAATTGATGACGTCGCTTTAAATGTTGCATACTAAACACAAAAGAAGTCCGGAGTTCAAATAAGTTTAAAAAACATTGAAGTGGCCATGTAACAGATGAGTTCTCGTCCGAAACCCTGATACTCGGAAAGAGTTTGTCCAGTTTGTACACGAAGGTCGTCCAGTTTTTGCCGTGACCCTCTCTACTCTTTCGCGCATGCTATGCGGGGATGATACCATGCCAAGTTTCAACATTTTCAGGATTCATTTTGTAGTGATTTTCAATTTCACGGTCATTTAACTCTCTAAACAATTGGGTAAATGAGCGAAAAACAACAAATGATGTCAGAACATGTTGGAAATTGATGACGTCGCTTTAAATGCTTCATACTTAACAGAAAAGAAGTCCGGAGTTCAAATAAGTTTAAAAAACATTGAAGTGGCCATGTAATAGATGAGTTCTTGTCCGAAACCCTGATATTCGGAAAGAGTTTGTCCAGTTTGTACATGAAGTGCGTCCAGTTTTTGCCGTGACCCTCTCTACTCTTTCGCGCATGCTATGCGGGTGATATGATGATACCATGCCAAGTTCCAACATTTTCAGGATTCATTTTGTAGTGATTTTCAATTTCACGGTCATTTAGCTCTCTAAACAATTAGGTAAATGACTGAAAAACAACAAATGATGTCAGAACATGTTGGAAATTGATGACGTCGCTTTAAATGCTGCATACTAAACACAAAAGAAGTCCGGAGTTCAAATAAGTTTAAAAGACATTGAAGTGGCCATGTAACAGATGAGTTCTTGTCCGAAACCCTGATACTCGGAAAGAGTTTGTCCAGTTTGTACACGAAGTGCGTCCAGTTTTTGCCGTGACCCTCTCTACTCTTTCGCGCATGCTATGCGGGTGATATGATGATACCATGCCAAGTTTCAACATTTTCAGGATTCATTTTGTAGTGATTTTCAATTTCACGGTCATTTAGCTCTCTAAACAATTAGGTAAATGACCGAAAAAACAACAAATGATGTCAGAACATGTTGGAAATTGATGACGTCGCTTTAAATGTTGCATACTGAACACAAAAGAAGTCCGGAGTTCAAATAAGTCTAAAAAACATTGAAGTGGCCATGTAACAGATGAGTTCTCGTCCGAAACCCTGATACTCGGAAAGAGTTTGTCCAGTTTGTACACGAAGTGCGTCCAGTTTTTGCCGTGACCCTCTCTACTCTTTCGCGCATGCTATGCGGGTGATATGATGACACCATGCCAAGTTTCAACATTTTCAGGATTCATTTTGTAGTGATTTTCAATTTCACGGTCATTTAGCTCTCTAAACAATTAGGTAAATGACCGAAAAACAACAAATGATGTCAGAACATGTTGGAAATTGATGACGTCGCTTTAAATGCTGCATACTGAACACAAAAGAAGTCCGGAGTTCAAATAAGTTTAATAAACATTGAAGTGGCCATGTAACAGATGAGTTCTCGTCCGAAACCCTGATACTCGGAAAGAGTTTGTCCAGTTTGTAAACGAAGTGCGTCCAGTTTTTGCCGTGACCCTCTCTACTCTTTCGCGCATGCTATGCGGGTGATATGATGATACCATGCCAAGTTTCAACACTTTCAGGATTCATTTTCTAGTGATTTTCAATTTCACGGTCATTTAACTCTCTAAACAATTAGGTAAATGAGCGAAAAACAACAAATGATGTCAGAACATGTTGGAAATTGATGACACCGCTTTAAATGCTGCATACTGAACACAAAAGAAGTCCGGAGTTCAAATAAGTTTAAAAAACATTGAAGTGGCCATGTAATAGATGAGTTCTCGTCCGAAACCCTGATACTCAGAAAGAGTTTGTCCAGTTTGTACACGAAGTGCGTCCAGTTTTTGCCGTGACCCTCTCTACTCTTTCGCGCATGCTATGCAGGTGATATGATGATACCATGCCAAGTTTCAACATTTTCAGGATTCATTTTGTAGTGATTTTCAATTTCATGGTCATTTAGCTCTCTAAACAATTAGGTAAATGACCGAAAAACAACAAATGATGTCAGAACATGTTGGAAATTGATGACGTCGCTTTAAATGCTGCATACTGAACACAAAAGAAGTCCGGAGTTCAAATAAGTTTAAAAAACATTGAAGTGGCCATGTAACAGATGAGTTCTCGTCCGAAACCCTGATACTCGGAAAGAGTTTGTCCAGTTTGTACACGAAGTGCGTCCAGTTTTTGCCATGACCCTCTCTACTCTTTCGTGCATGCTACGCGGGTGATATGATGATACCATGCCAAGTTTCAACATTTTCAGGATTCATTTTGTTGTGATTTTCAATTTCACGGTCATTTAGCTCTCTAAACAATTAGGTAAATGACCGAAAAACAACAAATGATGTCAGAACATGTTGGAAATTGATGACGTCGCTTTAAATGTTGGATACTGAACACAAAAGAAGTCCGGAGTTCAAATAAGTTTAAAAAACATTGAAGTGGCCATGTAACAGATGAGTTCTCGTCCGAAACCCTGATACTCAGAAAGAGTTTGTCCAGTTTGTACACGAAGTGCGTCCAGTTTTTGTCGTGACCCTCTCTACTCTTTCGCGCATGCTATGCGGGTGATATGATGATACCATGCCAAGTTTCAACATTTTCAGGATTCATTTTGTAGTGATTTTCAATTTCACGGTCATTTAGCTCTCTAAACAATTAGGTAAATGACCGAAAACAACAAATGATGTCAGAACATGTTGGAAATTGATGACGTCGCTTTAAATGCTGCATACTGAACACACAATAAGTCCGGAGTTCAAATAAGTTTAAAAAACATTGAAGTGGCCATGTAACAGATGAGTTCTCGTCCGAAACCCTGATACTCGGAAAGAGTTTGTCCAGTTTGTACACGAAGTGCGTCCAGTTTTTGCCGTGACCCTCTCTACTCTTTCGTGCATGCTATGCGGGTGATATGATGATACCATGCCAAGTTTCAATATTTTCAGGATTCATTTTGTTGTGATTTTCAATTTCACGGTCATTTAGCTCTCTAAACAATTAGGTAAATGACCGAAAAACAACAAATGATGTCAGAACATGTTGGAAATTGATGACGTCGCTTTAAATGTTGCATACTGAACACAAAAGAAGTCCGGAGTTCAAATAAGTTTAAAAAACATTGAAGTGGCCATGTAACAGATGAGTTCTCGTCCGAAACCCTGATACTCGGAAAGAGTTTGTCCAGTTTGTACACGAAGTGCGTCCAGTTTTTGCCGTGACCCTCTCTACTCTTTCCCGCATGGTATGCGGGTGATATGATGATACCATGCCAAGTTTCAACATTTTCAGGATTCATTTTGTAGTGATTTTCAATTTCACGGTCATTTAACTCTCTAAACAATTGGGTAAATGAGCGAAAAACAACAAATGATGTCAGAACATGTTGGAAATTGATGACGTCGCTTTAAATGCTTCATACTTAACACAAAAGAAGTCCGGAGTTCAAATAAGTTTAAAAAACATTGAAGTGGCCATGTAACAGATGAGTTCTCGTCCGAAACCCTGATACTCGGAAAGAGTTTGTCCAGTTTGTGCATGAAGTGCGTCCAGTTTTTGCCGTGACCCTCTCTACTCTTTCGAGCATGCTATGCGGGTGATATGATGATACCATGCCAAGTTCCAACATTTTCAGGATTCATTTTGTAGTGATTTTCAATTTCACGGTCATTTAGCTCTCTAAACAATTAGGTAAATGACTGAAAAACAACAAATGATGTCAGAACATCTTGGAAATTGATGACGTCGCTTTAAATGCTGCATACTAAACACAAAATAAGTCCGGAGTTCAAATAAGTTTAAAAAACATTGAAGTGGCCATGTAACAGATGAGTTCTTGTCCGAAACATTGATGCTCGGAAAGAGTTTGTCCAGTTTGTACATGAAGTGCGTCCAGTTTTTGCCGTGACCCTCTCTACTCTTTCGCGCATGCTATGCGGGTGATATGATGATACCATGCGAAGTTCCAACATTTTCAGGATTCATTTTGTAGTGATTTTCAATTTCACGGTCATTTAGCTCTCTAAACAATTAGGTAAATGACTGAAAAACAACAAATGATGTCAGAACATGTTGGAAATTGATGACGTCGCTTTAAATGCTGCATACTAAACACAAAAGAAGTCCGGAGTTCAAATAAGTTTAAAAAACATTGAAGTGGCCATGTAACAGATGAGTTCTTGTCCGAAACATTGATACTCGGAAAGAGTTTGTCCAGTTTGTACACGAAGTGCGTCCAGTTTTTGCCGTGACCCTCTCTACTCTTTCGCGCATGCTATGCGGGTGATATGATGATACCATGCCAAGTTTCAACATTTTCAGGATTCATTTTGTAGTGATTTTCAATTTCACGGTCATTTAGCTATCTAAACAATTAGGTAAATGACCGAAAAACAACAAATGATGTCAGAACATGTTGGAAATTGATGACGTCGCTTTAAATGTTGCATACTGAACACAAAAGAAGTCCGGAGTTCAAATAAGTTTAAAAAACATTGAAGTGGCCATGTAACACATGAGTTCTCGTCCGAAACCCTGATACTCGGAAAGAGTTTGTCCAGTTTGTACACGAAGTGCGTCCAGTTTTTGCCGTGACCCTTTCTACTCTTTCGCGCATGCTATGCGGGTGATATGATGATACCATGCCAAGTTTCAACACTTTCAGGATTCATTTTCTAGTGATTTTCAATTTCACGGTCATTTAACTCTCTAAACAATTAGGTAAATGAGCGAAAAACAACAAATGATGTCAGAACATGTTGGAAATTGATGACGCCGCTTTAAATGCTGCATACTGAACACAAAAGAAGTCCGGAGTTCAAATAAGTTTAAAAAACATTGAAGTGGCCATGTAACAGATGAGTTCTCGTCCGAAACCCTGATACTCGGAAAGAGTTTGTCCAGTTTGTACACGAAGTGCGTCCAGTTTTTGCCGTGACCCTCTCTACTCTTTCGCGCATGCTATGCGGGTGATATGATGATACCATGCCAAGTTTCAACATTTTCAGGATTCATTTTGTAGTGATTTTCAATTTCACGGTCATTTAGCTCTCTAAACAATTAGGTAAATGACCGAAAAACAACAAATGATATCAGAACATGTTGGAAATTGATGACGTCGCTTTAAATGCTGCATACTGAACACAAAAGAAGTCCGGAGTTCAAATAAGTTTAAAAAACATTGAAGTGGCCATGTAACACATGAGTTCTCGTCCGAAACCCTGATACTCGGAAAGAGTTTGTCCAGTTTGTACACGAAGTGCGTCCAGTTTTTGCCGTGACCCTCTCTACTCTGTCGCGCATGCTATGCGGGTGATATGATGATACCATGCCAAGTTTCAACATTTTCAGGATTCATTTTGTAGTGATTTTCAATTTCACGGTCATTTAACTCTCTAAACAATTGGGTAAATGAGTGAAAAACAACAAATGATGTCAGAACATGTTGGAAATTGAT
Organism: Triticum urartu; assembly: GCF_056163025.1. NCBI lineage: Eukaryota > Viridiplantae > Streptophyta > Magnoliopsida > Poales > Poaceae > Triticum > Triticum urartu. Next base: position 720,872,398 of record NC_141875.1, on the reverse strand, counting down.
GATGTCGCTTTAAATGCTTCATACTTAACACAAAAGAAGTCCGGAGTTCAAATAAGTTTAAAAAACATTGAAGTGGCCATGTAACAGATGAGTTCTCGTCCAAAACCCTGATACTCGGAAAGAGTTTGTCCAGTTTGTACACGAAGTGCGTCCAGTTTTTGCCGTGACCCTCTCTACTCTTTCGTGCATGCTATGCGGGTGATATGATGATACCATGCCAAGTTTCAATATTTTCAGGATTCATTTTGTTGTGATTTTCAATTTCACGGTCATTTAGCTCTCTAAACAATTAGGTAAATGACCGAAAAACAACAAATGATGTCAGAACATGTTGGAAATTGATGACGTCGCTTTAAATGTTGCATACTGAACACAAAAGAAGTCCGGAGTTCAAATAAGTTTAAAAAACATTGAAGTGGCCATGTAACAGATGAGTTCTCGTCTGAAACCCTGATACTCGGAAAGAGTTTGTCCAGTTTGTACACGAAGTGCGTCCAGTTTTTGCCGTGACCCTCTCTACTCTTTCGCGCATGGTATGCGGGTGATATGATGATACCATGCCAAGTTTCAACATTTTCAGGATTCATTTTGTAGTGATTTTCAATTTCACGGTCATTTAACTCTCTAAACAATTTGGTAAATGAGCGAAAAACAACAAATGATGTCAGAACATGTTGGAAATTGATGACGTCGCTTTAAATGCTTCATACTTAACACAAAAGAAGTCCGGAGTTCAAATAAGTTTAAAAAACATTGAAGTGGCCATGTAACAGATGAGTTCTCGTCCGAAACCCTGATACTCGGAAAGAGTTTGTCCAGTTTGTGCATGAAGTGCGTCCAGTTTTTGCCGTGACCCTCTCTACTCTTTCGAGCATGCTATGCGGGTGATATGATGATACCATGCCAAGTTCCAACATTTTCAGGATTCATTTTGTAGTGATTTTCAATTTCACGGTCATTTAGCTCTCTAAACAATTAGGTAAATGACCGAAAAACAACAAATGATGTCAGAACATCTTGGAAATTGATGACGTCGCTTTAAATGCTGCATACTAAACACAAAAGAAGTCCGGAGTTCAAATAAGTTTAAAAAACATTGAAGTGGCCATGTAACAGATGAGTTCTTGTCCGAAACATTGATGCTCGGAAAGAGTTTGTCCAGTTTGTACATGAAGTGCGTCCAGTTTTTGCCGTGACCCTCTCTACTCTTTCGCGCATGCTATGCGGGTGATATGATGATACCATGCCAAGTTCCAACATTTTCAGGATTCATTTTGTAGTGATTTTCAATTTCACGGTCATTTAGCTCTCTAAACAATTAGGTAAATGACCGAAAAACAACAAATGATGTCAGAACATGTTGGAAATTGATGACGTCGCTTTAAATGCTGCATACTGAACACAAAATAAGTCCGGAGTTCAAATAAGTTTAAAAAACATTGAAGTGGCCATGTAACAGATGAGTTCTCGTCCGAAACCCTGATACTCGGAAAGAGTTTGTCCAGTTTGTACACGAAGTGCGTCCAGTTTTTGCCGTGACCCTCTCTACTCTTTCGTGCATGCTATGCGGGTGATATGATGATACCATGCCAAGTTTCAACATTTTCAGGATTCATTTTGTTGTGATTTTCAATTTCACGGTCATTTAGCTCTCTAAACAATTAAGTAAATGACCGAAAAACAACAAATGATGTCAGAACATGTTGGAAATTGATGACGTCGCTTTAAATGCTGCATACTGAACACAAAATAAGTCCGGAGTTCAAATAAGTTTAAAAAACATTGAAGTGGCCATGTAACAGATGAGTTCTCGTCCGAAACCCTGATACTCGGAAAGAGTTTGTCCAGTTTGTACACGAAGTGCGTCCAGTTTTTGCCGTGACCCTCTCTACTCTTTCGAGCATGCTATGCGGGTGATATGATGATACCATGCCAAGTTTCAACACTTTCAGGATTCATTTTCTAGTGATTTTCAATTTCACGGTCATTTAACTCTCTAAACAATTAGGTAAATGAGCGAAAAACAACAAATGATGTCAGAACATGTTGGAAATTGATGACGCCGCTTTAAATGCTGCATACTGAACACAAAAGAAGTCCGGAGTTCAAATAAGTTTAAAAAACATTGAAGTGGCCATGTAACAGATGAGTTCTCGTCCGAAACCCTGATACTCGAAAAGAGTTTGTCCAGTTTGTACACGAAGTGCGTCCAGTTTTTGCCGTGACCCTCTCTACTCTTTCGCGCATGCTATGCGGGTGATATGATGATACCATGCCAAGTTTCAACATTTTCAGGATTCATTTTGTAGTGATTTTCAATTTCACGGTCATTTAGCTCTCTAAACAATTAGGTAAATGACCGAAAAACAACAAATGATATCAGAACATGTTGGAAATTGATGACGTCGCTCTAAATGCTGCATACTGAACACAAAAGAAGTCCGGAGTTCAAATAAGTTTAAAAAACATTGAAGTGGCCATGTAACACATGAGTTCTCGTCCGAAACCCTGATACTCGGAAAGAGTTTGTCCAGTTTGTACACGAAGTGCGTCCAGTTTTTGCCGTGACCCTCTCTACTCTTTCGCGCATGCTATGCGGGTGATATGATGATACCATGCCAAGTTTCAACATTTTCAGGATTCATTTTGTAGTGATTTTCAATTTCACGGTCATTTAGCTCTCTAAACAATTAGGTAAATGACCGAAAAACAACAAATGATGTCAGAACATGTTGGAAATTGATGACGTCGCTTTAAATGTTGCATACTGAACACAAAAGAAGTCCGGAGTTCAAATAAGTTTAAAAAACATTGAAGTGGCCATGTAACAGATGAGTTCTCGTCCGAAACCCTGATACTCGGAAAGAGTTTGTCCAGTTTGTACACGAAGTGCGTCCAGTTTTTGCCGTGACCCTCTCTACTTTTTCGCGCATGCTATGCGGGTGATATGATGATACCATGCCAAGTTTCAACATTTTCAGGATTCATTTTGTAGTGATTTTCAATTTCACGGTCATTTAGCTCTCTAAACAATTAGGTAAATGACCGAAAAACAACAAATGATGTCAGAACATGTTGGAAATTGATGACGTCGCTTTAAATGCTGCATACTGAACACAAAAGAAGTCCGGAGTTCAAATAAGTTTAAAAAACATTGAAGTGGCCATGTAACAGATGAGTTCTCGTCCGAAACCCTGATACTCGGAAAGAGTTTGTCCAGTTTGTACACGAAATGCGTCCAGTTTTTGCCGTGACCCTCTCTACTCTTTCGCGCATGCTATGCGGGTGATATGATGATACCATGCCAAGTTTCAACATTTTCAGGATTCATTTTGTTGTGATTTTCAATTTCACGGTCATTTAACTCTCTAAACAATTAGGTAAATGAGCGAAAAACAACAAATGATGTCAGAACATGTTGGAAATTGATGACACCGCTTTGAATGCTGCATACTGAACACAAAAGAAGTCCGGAGTTCAAATATGTTTAAAAAACATTGAAGTGGCCATGTAACAGATGAGTTCTCGTCCGAAACCCTGATACTCAGAAAGAGTTTGTCCAGTTTGTACACGAAGTGCGTCCAGTTTTTGCCGTGACCCTCTCTACTCTTTCGCGCATGCTATGCGGGTGATATGATGATACCATGCCAAGTTTCAACATTTTCAGGATTCATTTTGTAGTGATTTTCAATTTCACGGTCATTTAGCTCTCTAAACAATTAGGTAAATGACCGAAAAACAACAAATGATGTCAGAACATGTTGGAAATTGATGACGTCGCTTTAAATGCTGCATACTGAACACAAAATAAGTCCGGAGTTCAAATAAGTTTAAAAAACATTGAAGTGGCCATGTAACCGATGAGTTCTCGTCCGAAACCCTGATACTCGGAAAGAGTTTGTCCAGTTTGTACACGAAGTGCGTCCAGTTTTTGCCGTGACCCTCTCTACTCTTTCGTGCATGCTATGCGGGTGATATGATGATACCATGCCAAGTTTCAACATTTTCAGGATTCATTTTGTTGTGATTTTCAATTTCACGGTCATTTAGCTCTCTAAACAATTAGGTAAATGACCGAAAAACAACAAATGATGTCAGAACATGTTGGAAATTGATGACGTCGCTTTAAATGTTGCATACTGAACACAAAAGAAGTCCGGAGTTCAAATAAGTTTAAAAAACATTGAAGTGGCCATGTAACAGATGAGTTCTTGTCCGAAACCCTGATACTCAGAAAGAGTTTGTCCAGTTTGTACACGAAGTGCGTCCAGTTTTTGCCGTGACCCTCTCTACTCTTTCGCGCATGCTATGCGGGTGATATGATGATACCATGCCAAGTTTCAACATTTTCAGGATTCATTTTGTAGTGATTTTCAATTTCACGGTCATTTAGCTCTCTAAACAATTAGGTAAATGACCGAAAAACAACAAATGATGTCAGAACATGTTGGAAATTGATGACGTCGCTTTAAATGCTGCATACTGAACACAAAATAAGTCCGGAGTTCAAATAAGTTTAAAAAACATTGAAGTGGCCATGTAACAGATGAGTTCTCGTCCGAAACCCTGATACTCGGAAAGAGTTTGTCCAGTTTGTACACGAAGTGCGTCCAGTTTTTGCCGTGACCCTCTCTACTCTTTCGTGCATGCTATGCGGGTGATATGATGATACCATGCCAAGTTTCAACATTTTCAGGATTCATTTTGTTGTGATTTTCAATTTCACGGTCATTTAGCTCTCTAAACAATTAGGTAAATGACCGAAAAACAACAAATGATGTCAGAACATGTTGGAAATTGATGACGTCTCTTTAAATGCTGCATACTGAACACAAAAGAAGTCCGGAGTTCAAATAAGTTTAAAAAACATTGAAGTGGCCATGTAACAGATGAGTTCTCGTCCGAAACCCTGATACTCGGAAAGAGTTTGTCCAGTTTGTACACGAAGTGCGTCCAGTTTTTGCCGTGACCCTCTCTACTCTTTCGCGCATGCTATGCGGGTGATATGATGATACCATGCCAAGTTTCAACATTTTCAGGATTCATTTTGTAGTGATTTTCAATTTCACGGTCATTTAACTCTCTAAACAATTGGGTAAATGAGCGAAAAACAACAAATGATGTCAGAACATGTTGGAAATTGATGACGTCGCTTTAAATGCTTCATACTTAACACAAAAGAAGTCCGGAGTTCAAATAACTTTAAAAAACATTGAAGTGGCCATGTAACAGATGAGTTCTCGTCCGAAACCCTGATACTCGGAAAGAGTTTGTCCAGTTTGTACACGAAGTGCGTCCAGTTTTTGCCGTGACCCTCTCTACTCTTTCGTGCATGCTATGCGGGTGATATGATGATACCATGCCAAGTTTCAACATTTTCAGGATTCATTTTGTAGTGATTTTCAATTTCACGGTCATTTAGCTCTCTAAACAATTAGGTAAATGACCGAAAAACAACAAATGATGTCAGAACATGTTGGAAATTGATGACGTTGCTTTAAATGCTGCATACTGAACACAAAAGAAGTCCGGAGTTCAAATAAGTTTAAAAAACATTGAAGTGGCCATGTAACAGATGAGTTCTCGTCCGAAACCCTGATACTCGGAAAGAGTTTGTCCAGTTTGTACACGAAGTGCGTCCAGTTTTTGCCGTGACCCTCTCTACTCTTTCGCGCATGCTATGCGGGTGATATGATGATACCATGCCAAGTTTCAACATTTTCAGGATTCATTTTCTAGTGATTTTCAATTTCACGGTCATTTAGCTCTCTAAACAATTAGGTAAATGACCGAAAAACAACAAATGATGTCAGAACATGTTGGAAATTGATGACGTTGCTTTAAATGCTGCATACTGAACACAAAAGAAGTCCGGAGTTCAAATAAGTTTAAAAAACATTGAAGTGGCCATGTAACAGATGAGTTCTCGTCCGAAACCCTGATACTCGGAAAGAGTTTGTCCAGTTTGTACACGAAGTGCGTCCAGTTTTTGCCGTGACCCTCTCTACTCTTTCGCGCATGCTATGCGGGTGATATGATGATACCATGCCAAGTTTCAACATTTTCAGGATTCATTTTGTAGTGATTTTCAATTTCACGGTCATTTAGCTCTCTAAACAATTAGGTAAATGACCGAAAAACAACAAATGATGTCAGAACATGTTGGAAATTGATGACGTCGCTTTAAATGCTGCATACTGAACACAAAAGAAGTCCGGAGTTCAAATAAGTTTAAAAAACATTGAAGTGGCCATGTAACAGATGAGTTCTCGTCCGAAACCAAGATACTCGGAAAGAGTTTGTCCAGTTTGTACACGAAGTGCGTCCAGTTTTTGCCGTGACCCTCTCTACTCTTTCGCGCATGCTATGCGGGTGATATGATGATACCATGCCAAGTTTCAACACTTTCAGGATTCACTTTCTAGTGATTTTCAATTTCACGGTCATTTAACTCTGTAAACAATTAGGTAAATGAGCGAAAAACAACAAATGATGTCAGAACATGTTGGAAATTGATGACACCGCTTTAAATGCTGCATACTGAACACAAAAGAAGTCCGGAGTTCAAATAAGTTTAAAAAACATTGAAGTGGCCATGTAACAGATGAGTTCTCGTCCGAAACCCTGATACTCAGAAAGAGTTTGTCCAGTTTGTACACGAAGTGCGTCCAGTTTTTGCCGTGACCCTCTCTACTCTTTCGCGCATGCTATGCGGGTGATATGATGATACCATGCCAAGTTTCAACATTTTCAGGATTCATTTTGTAGTGATTTTCAATTTCACGGTCATTTAGCTCTCTAAACAATTAGGTAAATGACCGAAAAACAACAAATGATGTCAGAACATGTTGGAAATTGATGACGTCGCTTTAAATGCTGCATACTGAACACAAAATAAGTCCGGAGTTCAAATAAGTTTAAAAAACATTGAAGTGGCCATGTAACAGATGAGTTCTCGTCCGAAACCCTGATACTCGGAAAGAGTTTGTCCAGTTTGTACACGAAGTGCGTCCAGTTTTTGCCGTGACCCTCTCTACTCTTTCGTGCATGCTATGCGGGTGATGTGATGATACCATGCCAAGTTTCAACATTTTCAGGATTCATTTTGTTGTGATTTTCATTTTCACGGTCATTTAGCTCTCTAAACAATTAGGTAAATGACCGAAAAACAACAAATGATGTCAGAATATGTTGGAAATTGATGACGTCGCTTTAAATGTTGCATACTGAACACAAAAGAAGTCCGGAGATCAAATAAGTTTGAAAAACATTAAAGTGGCCATGTAACAGATGAGTTCTCGTCCGAAACCCTGATACTCGGAAAGAGTTTGTCCAGTTTGTACATGAAGTGCGTCCAGTTTTTGCCGTGAAACTCTCTACTCTTTCGCGCATGCTATGCGGGTGATATGATGATACCATGCCAAGTTTCAACATTTTCAGGATTCATTTTGTAGTGATTTTCAATTTCACGGTCATTTAACTCTCTAAACAATTAGGTAAATGAGCGAAAAACAACAAATGATGTCAGAACATGTTGGAAATTGATGACGTCGCTTTAAATGTTGCATACTGAACACAAAAGAAGTCCGGAGTTCAAATAAGTTTAAAAAACATTGAAGTGGCCATGTAACAGATGAGTTCTCGTCCGAAACCCTGATACTCGGAAAGAGTTTGTCCAGTTTGTACACGAAGTGCGTCCAGTTTTTGCCGTGACCCTCTCTACTCTTTCGCGCATGCTATGCGGGTGATGTGATGATACCATGCCAAGTTTCAACATTTTCAGGATTCATTTTCTAGTGATTTTCAATTTCACGGTCATTTAACTCTCTAAACAATTAGGTAAATGAGCGAAAAACAACAAATGATGTCAGAACATGTTGGAAATTGATGACGTCGCTTTAAATGCTTCATACTTAACACAAAATAAGTCCGGAGTTCAAATAAGTTTAAAAAACATTGAAGTGGCCATGTAACAGATGAGTTCTCGTCCGAAACCCTGATACTCGGAAAGAGTTTGTCCAGTTTGTACATGAAGTGCGTCCAGTTTTTGCCGTGACCCTCTCTACTCTTTCGCGCATGCTATGCGGGTGATATGATGATACCATGCCAAGTTCCAACATTTTCAGGATTCATTTTGTAGTGATTTTCAATTTCACGGTCATTTAGCTCTCTAAACAATTAGGTAAATGACCGAAAAACAACAAATGATGTCAGAACATGTTGGAAATTGATGACGTCGCTTTAAATGTTGCATACTGAACACAAAAGAAGTCCGGAGTTCAAATAAGTTTAAAAAACATTGAAGTGGCCATGTAACAGATGAGTTCTCGTCCGAAACCCTGATACTCGGAAAGAGTTTGTCCAGTTTGTACACGAAGTGCGTCCAGTTTTTGCCGTAACCCTCTCTACTCTTTCGCGCATGCTATGCGGGTGATATGATGATACCATGCCAAGTTTCAACATTTTCAGGATTCATTTTGTAGTGATTTTCAATTTCACGGTCATTTAGCTCTCTAAACAATTAGGTAAATGACCGAAAAACAACAAATGATGTCAGAACATGTTGGAAATTGATGACGTCGCTTTAAATGCTGCATACTGAACCCAAAATAAGTCGGGAGTTCAAATAAGTTTAAAAAACATTGAAGTGGCCATGTAACAGATGAGTTCTCGTCCGAAACCCTGATACTCGGAAAGAGTTTGTCCAGTTTGTACACGAAGTGCGTCCAGTTTTTGCCGTGACCCTCTCTACTCTTTCGTGCATGCTATGCGGGTGATATGATGATACCATGCCAAGTTTCAACATTTTCAGGATTCATTTTGTTGTGATTTTCAATTTCACGGTCATTTAGCTCTCTAAACAATTAGGTAAATGAGCGAAAAACAACAAATGATGTCAGAACATGTTGGAAAGTGATGACGTCGCTTTAAATGCTGCATACTGAACACAAAAGAAGTCCGGAGTTCAAATAAGTTTAAAAAACATTGAAGTGGCCATGTAACAGATGAGTTCTCGTCCGAAACCCTGATACTCGGAAAGAGTTTGTCCAGTTTGTACATGAAGTGCGTCCAGTTTTTGTCGTGACCCTCTCTACTCTTTCGCGCATGCTATGCGGGTGATATGATGATACCATGCCAAGTTCCAACATTTTCAGGATTCATTTTGTAGTGATTTTCAATTCCACGGTCATTTAGCTCTCTAAACAATTAGGTAAATGACTGAAAAACAACAAATGATGTCAGAACATGTTGGAAATTGATGACGTCGCTTTAAATGCTGCATACTGAACACAAAAGAAGTCCGGAGTTCAAATAAGTTTAAAAAACATTGAAGTGTCCATGTAACAGATGAGTTCTCGTCCGAAACCCTGATACTCGGAAAGAGTTTGTCCAGTTTGTACACGAAGTGCGTCCAGTTTTTGCCGTGACCCTCTCTACTCTTTCGTGCATGCTATGCGGGTGATATGATGATACCATGCCAAGTTTCAACATTTTCAGGATTCATTTTGTTGTGATTTTCAATTTCACGGTCATTTAGCTCTCTAAACAATTAGGTAAATGACCGAAAAACAACAAATGATGTCAGAACATGTTGGAAATTGATGACGTTGCTTTAAATGCTGCATACTGAACACAAAAGAAGTCCGGAGTTCAAATAAGTTTAAAAAACATTGAAGTGGCCATGTAACAGATGAGTTCTCGTCCGAAACCTTGATACTCGGAAAGAGTTTGTCCAGTTTGTACACGAAGTGCGTCCAGTTTTTGCCGTGACCCTCGCTACTCTTTCGCGAATGCTATGCGGGTGATATGATGATACCATGCCAAGTTTCAACATTTTCAGGATTCATTTTGTAGTGATTTTTAATTTCACGGTCATTTAGCTCTCTAAACAATTAGGTAAATGACCGAAAAACAACAAATGATGTCAGAACATGTTGGAAATTGATGACGTTGCTTTAAATGCTGCATACTGAACACAAAAGAAGTCCGGAGTTCAAATAAGTTTAAAAAACATTGAAGTGGCCATGTAACAGATGAGTTCTCGTCCGAAACCCTGATACTCGGAAAGAGTTTGTCCAGTTTGTACATGAAGTGCGTCCAGTTTTTGTTGTGACCCTCTCTACTCTTTCGCGCATGCTATGCGGGTGATATGATGATACCATGCCAAGTTCCAACATTTTCAGGATTCATTTTGTTGTGATTTTCAATTTCACGGTCATTTAGCTCTCTAAACAATTAGGTAAATGACCGAAAAACAACAAATGATGTCAGAACATGTTGGAAATTGATGACGTTGCTTTAAATGCTGCATACTAAACACAAAAGAAGTCTGGAGTTCAAATAAGTTTAAAAAACATTGAAGTGGCCATGTAACAGATGAGTTCTCGTCGGAAACCCTGATACTCGGAAAGAGTTTGTCCAGTTTGTACATGAAGTGCGTCCAGTTTTTGTCGTGACCCTCTCTACTCTTTCGCGCATGCTATGCGGGTGATATGATGATACCATGCCAAGTTCCAACATTTTTAGGATTCATTTTGTAGTGATTTTCAATTTCACGGTCATTTAGCTCTCTAAACAATTAGGTAAATGACTGAAAAACAACAAATGATGTCAGAACATGTTGGAAATTGATGACGTCGCTTTAAATGCTGCATACTGAACACAAAAGAAGTCCGGAGTTCAAATAAGTTTAAAAAACATTGAAGTGGCCATGTAACAGATGAGTTCTCGTCCGAAACCCTGATACTCGGAAAGAGTTTGTCCAGTTTGTACACGAAGTGCGTCCAGTTTTTGCCGTGACCCTCTCTACTCTTTCGTCCATGCTATGCGGGTGATATGATGATACCATGCCAAGTTTCAACATTTTCAGGATTCATTTTGTTGTGATTTTCAATTTCACGGTCATTTAGCTCTCTAAACAATTAGGTAAATGACCGAAAAACAACAAATGATGTCAGAACATGTTGGAAATTGATGACGTTGCTTTAAATGCTGCATACTGAACACAAAAGAAGTCCGGAGTTCAAATAAGTTTAAAAAACATTGAAGTGGCCATGTAACAGATGAGTTCTCGTCCGAAACCCTGATACTCGGAAAGAGTTTGTCCAGTTTGTACACGAAGTGCGTCCAGTTTTTGCCGTGACCCTCTCTACTCTTTCGCGAATGCTATGCGGGTGATATGATGATACCATGCCAAGTTTCAACATTTTCAGGATTCATTTTGTAGTGATTTTTAATTTCACGGTCATTTAGCTCTCTAAACAATTAGGTAAATGACCGAAAAACAACAAATGATGTCAGAACATGTTGGAAACTGATGACCTCGCTTTGAATGCTGCATACTGAACACAAAAGAAGTCCGGAGTTCAAATAAGTTTAAAAAACATTGAAGTGGCCATGTAACAGATGAGTTCTCGTCCAAAACCCTGGTACTCGGAAAGAGTTTGTCCAGTTTGTACATTAAGTGCGTCCAGTTTTTGCCGTGACCCTCTCTACTCTTTCGCGCATGCTATGCGGGTGATATGATGATACCATGCCAAGTTTCAACATTTTCAGGATTCATTTTGTAGTGATTTTCAATTTCACGATCATTTAGCTCTCTAAACAATTAGGTAAATGACCGAAAAACAACAAATGATGTCAGAACATGTTGGAAATTGACGATGTCGCTTTAAATGCTGCATACTGAACACAAAAGAAGGCCGGAGTTCAAATAAGTTGAAAAAACATTGAAGTGGCCGTGTAACAGATGAGTTCTCGTCCGAAACCCTGATACTCGGAAAGAGTTTGTCCAGTTTGTACACGAAGTGCGTCCAGTTTTTGCCGTGACCCTCTCTACTCTTTCGCGCATGCTATGCGGGTGATATGATGATACCATGCCAAGTTTCAACATTTTCATGATTCATTTTCTAGTGATTTTCAATTTCACGGTCATTTAACTCTCTAAACAATTAGGTAAACGAGCGAAAAACAACAAATGATGTCAGAACATGTTGAAAATTGATGGCGTCGCTTTAAATGCTGCATACTGAACACAAAAGAAGTCCGGAGTTCAAATAAGTTTAAAAAACATTGAAGTGGCCATGTAACAGATGAGTTCTCGTCTGAAACCCTGATACTCGGAAAGAGTTTGTCCAGTTTGTACACGAAGTGCGTCCAGTTTTTGCCGTGACCCTCTCTACTCTTTCGCGCATGCTATGCGGGTGATATGATGATACCATGCCAAGTTTCAACATTTTCAGGATTCATTTTGTAGTGATTTTCAATTTCACGGTCATTTAGCTCTCTAAACAATTAGGTAAATGACCGAAAAACAACAAATGATGTCAGAACATCTTGGAAACTGATGACGTCACTTTAAATGCTGCATACTGAACACAAAAGAAGTCCGGAGTTCAAATAAGTTTAAAAAACATTGAAGTGGCCATGTAACAGATGAGTTCTCGTCCGAAACCCTGATACTCGGAAAGAGTTTGTCCAGCTTGTACACGAAGTGCGTCCAGTTTTTGTCGTGACCCTCTCTACTCTTTCGCGCATGCTATGCGGGTGATATGATGATACCATGCCAAGTTTCAACATTTTCAGGATTCATTTTGTAGTGATTTTCAATTTCACGGTCATTTAGCTCTCTAAACAATTAGGTAAATGACCGAAAAACAACAAATGATGTCAGAACATGTTGGAAATTGATGACGTCGCTTTAAATGCTTCATACTAAACACAAAAGAAGTCCGGAGTTCAAATAAGTTTAAAAAACATTGAAGTGGCCATGTAACAGATGAGTTCTCGTCCGAAACCCTGATACTCGGAAAGAGTTTGTCCAGTTTGTACACGAAGTGCGTCCAGTTTTTGCCGTGACCCTCTCTACTCTTTCGCGCATGCTATGCGGGTGATATGATGATACCATGCCAAGTTTCAACATTTTCAGGATTCATTTTGTAGTGATTTTCAATTTCACGGTCATTTAGCTCTCTAAACAATTAGGTAAATGACCGAAAAACAACAAATGATGTCAGAACATGTTGGAAATTGATGACGTCGCTTTAAATGCTGCATACTGAACACAAAAGAAGTCCGGAGTTCAAATAAGTTTAAAAAACATTGAAGTGGCCATGTAACAGATGAGTTCTCGTCCGAAACCCTGATACTCGGAAAGAGTTTGTCCAGTTTGTACATGAAGTGCGTCCAGTTTTTGCCGTCACCCTCTCTACTCTTTCGCGCATGCTATGCGGGTGATATGATGATACCATGCCAAGTTTCAACATTTTCAGGATTCATTTTGTAGTGATTTTCAATTTCACGGTCATTTAGCTCTCTAAACAATTAGGTAAATGACCGAAAAACAACAAATGATGTCAAAACATGTTGGAAATTGATGACGTCGCTTTAAATGCTGCATACTGAACACAAAAGAAGTCCGGAGTTCAAATAAGTTTAAAAAACATTGAAGTGGCCATGTAACAGATGAGTTCTCGTCCGAAACCCTGATACTCGGAAAGAGTTTGTCCAGTTTGTACATGAAGTGCGTCCAGTTTTTGCCGTGACCCTCTCTACTCTTTCGCGCATGCTATGCGGGTGATATGATGATACCATGCCAAGTTTCAACATTTTCAGGATTCATTTTGTAGTGATTTTCAATTTCACGGTCATTTAGCTCTCTAAACAATTAGGTAAATGACCGAAAAACAACAAATGATGTCAGAACATGTTGGAAATTGATGACCTCGCTTTGAATGCTGCATACTGAACACAAAAGAAGTCCGGAGTTTAAATAAGTTATTAAAAATAAAAAAGAGGTGCAATGCTGGTTAATTTGCTTCAAGCCATTCAGAATAGTGTAGACTGCACTGCACATAGCTCAGTGCAATCTATGCTATTCCGCAAGGCTTGAAGCTAATCAACATGTAGGTGAGCATTGCAACTCTTCGTCATTGTCTGTGCACTCACGGCTTATAAACCGCTCATACTGCCTCTCTCTTGGCGAAGTGGGACTAAAAACAGCTTGCCATAACCTCATTAGTACCGGTTCATGGTACGAACCGGCACTAAATGGTGATGGTGGGGCCATAGCCTGACCGCAGGCTGACACAGCCTCTTTAGTACCGGTTCGTGGCATGAACCGGTACTAAAGGTTCGCCACGAACCGGTACTATTGATTGCCGCCACGAACTGGCACTAATGTACACATTAGTGCCGGCTCTAATTCAAACCGGCACTAATGTGCTTCACGTTTGACCCTTTTCCTACTAGTGAGAGCAACAAAGTGCTTCTTGGATTTTTCCCTTAAGGTTGCCCATAAAGGCCTCAAACTCATTTGCCTCCACATTAGCTCCCTCAAGTTCATTAATGCTATCCGTCGGAGAAGGATGATTAATGATGGTAGTTTTGATGTTGGGGGTTACCTTGTTGGTGGCTTTAGCCATGAGGCACTTGGCGGTGATGCTCTCATTGGGTGAGTCGAAGAGAGACACCCGTGGAGTCGTCGCAATGGCAACGGAGGCCATGGCAACCGACTCATCACCTTCATCATCGTCATCATCCTCATTGTACTCTTCTTGTACCACCAATGCCTTGGGAGGAGTCTTCTTGGTGAAGTTGCTCTTGTTGGGGAACGACTTGGCCTTGTCCTTTCGGATGAGCTTGCCACCATTGTCTTCCCTCTTCTGATACGGGCACTCCGCAACAAAATGACTCACGTTGCCACAATTGTAGCAAGTCCTTACACGTTGCTTGCTCTTCGTGCCACTTGAATTGTTTTTGCTAAAGTTTGGCCTCGAGTTTTTCTTGCTCCAAAATTGCCTTGAAGCGAGTGCCATGTGTTCATGATACGCATACTTTGTATCTTCGGGGTTGCTCTCCTCTTCTTCCTCTTCTTCTTCTTCAACAGTGAGCTTGGCCTTCAATGCAAGGTTGGGCTTCTTTGCCCTTTCAGAACGAAGCACCGCATTGTCAGCGGTCTTGTCCAAAATGTTCATGGCCACAAACTCATCCAACACTTCGCTTGAGGTCAAAGTGTGGAAGTCCGGTCTTTGACGAATGACGGAGGACATGGCCTTGTGGTAGGGCATCATTGCCTTGAGGAATTTGCGCTTGATCCAATTGTCATCCGTGTCCTTGCTCCCGTGATCTCGTAGTGAGACCGCAAGTTTGGTTACTCTCCGATAAAGCTCACGAGGTTCTTCATCTTCTTTCATTGCAAACTTATCGGCCTCATCTTGCACCACTTCATAGTTGGAGCGTTGAATGCTTGCGCTTCCCCGGTAGAGCGAGACAACACAATGCCATGCGTCTTTGGCCAAGGCGAAGGGCCGAAGATGAGGTAGGTCTTTGGGTGGGATTGCATCTTGAATGATGAAGAGAGCATTCTCATTGAATTGATTATCCGCGGCTTCTCGAGGAGTGAAGTTGCTTGGATCATGCGGATAGAAACCTTCTTCAATGATTCTCCAAAGGTTAGTGTTCACATGATTTAAATGACGTTTAAAGTGGTAAACCCAAGAATCAAAGTCCTCATTTTTCACAATCTTAGGGGGAGGACCGGCATGATTCAAATGAGTGGAAGGAACCGGTCCACCATAAACAAGTGGTGGTTCCACATGAGCAAAGATGCCGGTGCCATTTTTACCACTAGAAGAAGGAGCCTTTTCACTACTAGCTTCCCCTTTATCGGAGATAGCATCCGTCACCTTGTCGGTGGGATCACCCACTTTCAACGGTGTGGTGGATAGTTTAAGCCCCTCAAGGAATTTAGTAAACATGCTTTCAACCTCGGTCGTCATGGAGGTTTTCAATGTCTCCAAGGCCACATTGAACTCCTCACGAGAGACCGAGGTTCCCCCATCGCCCGTAGACGAGGTCAGATTCACACCGGAGTGTTCCTCCACACCGTCTACGGTATCAACCATACTCTTCAGACGGTAAAGTCCTTAATAAAGAGACAAGGCTCTGATACCAATTGAAAGGATCGATATGGTTGACTAGAGGGGGTGAATAGGCAACTAACAATTTTTAGCTTTTCTTTAACAATTTAAACTTTGCATCAAAGTAGGTTGTCTAGATATGCAACTAGGTGAGCAACCTATATGATGCAACAAAGATAGGAACACAAGCAAGTAAGTGATATGATACAAATAAGCTTGCACAAGTAAAGGTACGAGATAACCAAGAGTGGAGACGGTGGAGACGAGGATGTGTTGCCGAAGTTCCTTCTCTTTGAGAGGAAGTACGTCTCCGTTGGAGCGGTGTGGAGGCACAATGCTCCCCAAGAAGCCACTAGGGCCACCGTATTCTCCTCACGCCCTCACACAATGCGAGATGCCGTGATTCCACTATTGGTGCCCTTGGAGGCGGCGACCAAACCTTTACAAACAAGGTTGGGGCAATCTCCACAACTCAATTGGAGGCTCCCAACGACACCACGAAGCTTCACCACAATGGACTATGGCTTTGCGGTGACCTCAACCGTCTAGGATGCTCAAACAGCCAAGAGTAATAAGATCCGCAAGGGATTAGTGGGGGGAATCAAATTTCTCTTGGTGGAAGTGTGGATCGAGGCCTTCTCAACCACTCCCGAACAAATCAACAAGTTTGATTGGCTAGGGAGTGAGATCGGGCGAAAATGGAGCTTAGAGCAATAATGGAGCTTAGGGTTAGAAGAGATGAGTCAACAGGGAAGAAGGGGACTCCTTATATAGGTAGGACAAAGATCCAACCGTTCCCCACCAACCAGCCCGCGGCCAGCGGTACTACCGCAGGGCTGCGCGGTACTACCGCTTGCTACCAAGCGGTACTACCACATGGCCATGCGGTACTACCGTATAGGCCCGCGGTACTGCCGCATGTTGGGGATCGTGGCAGAAATTTAAAATTTTCTACGCATCACCAAGATCAATCTATGGAGTAATCTAGCAACGAGGGGAAGGGTAGTGCATCTACATACCCTTGTAGATCGCTAAGAGGAAGCGTTGCAAGAACGCGGATGAAGGAGTCGTACTCATAGCGATTCAGATCGCGGTTGATTCTGATCTAAGCGTCGAACAACGGCGCCTCCGTGTTCAACACACGTGCAGCCCGGTGACGTCTCCTACGCCTTGATCCTACAAGGGGAGAAGGAGAGGTTGGGGAAGACTCTGTCCAGCAGCAGGACGACGGCGTGGTGGTGGTGGAGGAGCGCGGGACTCTAGCAGGGCTTCGCCAAGCACTACGAGAGACGAGGAGGGAGAGGGGTAGGGCTGCGCCAACAGGGGAAGAACTTCATGTGTTGGGCTGCCCCTTTGCCTCCACTATATGTAGGGGGAGAGGGAGGGCTGCGCCCCCACCTAGGGTTCCCACCCCAAGGGGTGCGGCAGCCCTAGATCCCATCTAGGGTGGCGGACACAAGGGGGAGAGGGGGAGGCGCACCAGGGGTGGGCCTTAGGGCCCATCTGCCCTAGGGTTTGCCCCCTCCCCTCTTGGAGGCGCCTTGGGCCTTGGTGGGAGGCGCCCCAGCCCACCTAGGGGCTGGTACCTTCCCACTATTGGCCCATGTATGCCTCCGGGGCCCGTAGCCCCTCCTGGTGGACCCCCGGACCCCTCCGGTGGTCCCGGTACACTACCGGTGATGCCCAGAACACTTCCGGTGGCCAAAACCATACTTCCTATATATCAATCTTTACCTGCGGACCATTACGGAACTCCTCGTGACGTCCGGATTTCATCCGGGACTCCGAACAACATTCGGTAACTGCGTACATACTTTCCCTATAACCCTAGCGTCATCGAACCTTAAGTGTGTACACCCTACGAGCTCGGGAGTCATGCAGACATGGCCGAGACAACTCTCTGGTCAATAACCAACAGCGGGATCTGGATACCCATGTTGGCTCCCACATGCTCCACGATGATCTCATTGGATGAACCACGATGTCAAGGATTCAATCAATCCCGTATACAATTCCCTTCGTCAATCGTTACGATACTTGGCCGAGATTCGATTGTCGGTATCCCAATACCTTGTTCTATCTCATTACCGGCAAGTCTCTTTACTCGTTCCGTAACACATCATCCCGTGATCAACTCCTTGGTCACATTGTGCACATTATGATAATTTCCTACCGAGTGGGCCCAGAGATACCTCTCCGTTACACGGAGTGACAAATCCCAGTCTCGATTCGTGCCAACCCAACAGACACTTTCGGAGATACCTGTAGTGAACCTTTATAGCCACCCAGTTACGTTGTGACGTTTGGCACACCCAAAGCACTCCTACGGTATCCGGGAGTTGCACAATCTCATGGTCTAAGGAAATGATACTTGACATTAGAAAAGCTTTAGCATACGAACTACACGATCTTGTGCTAGGCATAGGATTGGGTCTTGTCCATCACATCATTCTCCTAATGATGTGATCCCGTTATCAACGACATCCAATGTCCATGGTCAGGAAACCGTAACCATCTATTGATCAACGAGCTAGTCAACTAGAGGCTTACTAGGGACATGGTGTTGTCTATGTATCCACACATGTATCTGAGTTTCCTATCAATACAATTCTATCATGGATAATAAACAATTATCATGAACAATGAAATATAATTATAATAAAAAATTTATTATTGCCTCTATGGCATATTTCCAACAGTCTCCCACTTGCACTAGAGTCAATAATCTAGTTCACATCGCCATGTGATTAACACTCACAGGTCACATCGCCATGTGACCAAAATCCAAAGAGTTTACTAGACTCAATAATCTAGTTCACATCTCTATGTGATTAACACTCAATGAGTTCTGGGTTTGATCATGTTATGCTTGTGAGAGAGGTTGTAGTCAACGGGTCTTGCCATATTCAGATCCCTATGTATTTCGCAAAACTTTATATCGTAGATGCTGCTGCCACGTTCCACTTGGAGCTATTCCAAATTGTTGCTCCATTATACGTATCCGGTATCTCTACTCAGAGCTATCCCGATAGGTGTTAAGCTTGCATCGACGTAACTCTTTATGTCGAACTCTTTATCACCTCCATAACCGAGAAACATTTCCTTATTCCTCTAAGGATAATTTTGAGTGCTATCTGGTGATCCACTCCTAGATCACCTTTGTACCCTCTTGCCAGACATGTGGCAAGGCACACATCAGGTGCGGTACTTCGGCATGGCATACCGTATAGAGCCTATGACAAAAGCATAGGGGACGACCTTCGTCCTTCCTCTTTCTTCTGCCGTGGTCAAGCTTTGAGTCTTACTCAACTTCACACCTTACAACTCAGGTAAGAACCCCTTCTTTGACTGATCTATTTTGAACTCCTTCAAAAACATGTCAAGGTGTGCGTTCTTTGAAAGTATCATCAGGCGTCTTGATCTATTTCTATAGATCCTGATGCCCAATATGTAAGCAGCTTTATCCAGGTCTTCCTTTGAAAATCACTCTTCAAACAACCGTTTATGCTTTCCAGAAATTCTACATTATTTTGAATCAACAATATGTCATCCACATATACTTATCAGAAATTTTGTAGTGCTCCCACTCACTTTCTTGTAAATACAAGTTTCTAGCAAACATTGTATAAACCTAAAAGCTTTTATCACTCCATCAAAGCATATATTCCGACTCCGAGATGCTTGCTCTAGTCCATAGAAGGATCGCTGGAGCCAGCATACCTTTTAGCATCCTTAGGATCGACAAAACCTTTTATTGTATCACATACAACTTTTTCTTACGAAAACTGGTAAGAAAACTTGTTTTGACATCCATCTGTCATATTTCATAATCGAAAAATATAGCTAATGCTAACATAATTCCGACGGACTTAAGCATCGCTACGGATGAGAAATTCTCATTGTAGTCAACTCCTTGAACTTGTGAAAAGACTCTTTCCCACAAGTCGAGCTTCATAGACGGTAACATTACCTCCCACGTCTGTCTTCTTCTTAAAGATCCATTTATCTCAATGGCTTGCCGATCATCGGGCAAGTCCACCAAAGTCCATACTTTGTTCTGATACATGGATCCTATCTCGGATTTCATGGCTTCTAACCATTTGTCAGAATACGGGCCCACCATCGCTTCTCCATAGCTCGTAGGTTCATTGTTGTCTAACAACATGATATCTAAGACAGGATTACCGTACCACTCAGGAGTAGTACATATCCTTGTCGACCTACGAGGTTCGATAGCAACTTGATCTGAAGCTTCATGATCACTATCATTAGCTTCCTATTCAACAGATGTAGGCGCCACAGAAAACATCTTTCTGTGTTGCATCACTCTCTGGTTGAAGTAAAGGTTCGACAACCTCATCAAGTTCTATCTTCCTCCCACTCAATTCTTTCGAGAGAAACTCCTTCTCGAGAAAGGACCCGTTCTTAGCGACAAACAATTTGTCCTCGGATCTGAGATAGAAGGTGTACCCAACTGTCACCTTTGGGTATCCTATGAAGATGTGTTTGTCCGCTTTGGGTTCGAGCTTCTCCGGCTGAAGCCTTAAGCATCGCAGCCCCAAACATTAAGAAACGACAACCTTGGTTTCTTGCCAAACCAATGTTCATACGATGTCGTCTCAACGGACTTATATGGTGTCCTATCTAAAGTGAATGCAGCTGTCTCTAATGCATAACCTCAAAATAATAGCGGTGGATCGGTAAGAGACATCATAAATCGCACCATATCTCATAAGGTTCGATTATGACGTCCGGACACACCATTACGCTGTGGTGTTCCAGGTGGCTTCAACTGTGAAACGATTCCACAATGTCTTAAGTGATTTCCAAACTCATAACTAAGAAAATCCCCCTTTGATCAGATCGTAGGAACATGATCTTCTTATTATGATGATTCTTAACTTCACTCTGAAGTTGCTTGAACTTTTTCAAATGTTTCAGACTTCTGCTTCATTAAGTAAATATACCTACATCTACTCAAATCGTCAGTGAAGATGAGAAAATAGCGATATCCACCGCACGCTTCAATTCTCATTGGATCACACGCATCAGCATGTATGATTTCCAACAAGTCATTTGCCCGTTTCACTGTACCTGAAAACAGGGTCTTAGTCATCCTGCCCATGAGGCATGGCTCGCATGTGTCAAGCGATTCAAAGTCAAGTGACTCCAAACATCCATCGACATGGAGTTTCTTCATGCATCTTACGCCAATATGACCTAAGCGGCAGTGCCACAAGAAAGTGGTACTATCTACATCTTTTGGCGTGAACATGTGTATTACTACGACCGAGATTCACTGAACCATTCACATAGGGTGCATGACCATGAAAGGTATTATTCATGTAAACAGAATAACCATTATTCTCTAACTTAAATAACCGTATTGCAATGAACATGATCTAATCATATTCATGCTCAACGTAGACACCTGATAACATTTATCTAGGTTCAATACTAATCCCGAAGGAAGATGGAGCGTGCGATGGTGATCTCATCAACTTTGGAAACACTTCCAACACACATCGTCACCTCGCCCTTAGCCAGTCTCCGTTTAGTCCATAGCTTTTGCTTCAAGTCACCAATAACAGCAACTGAACCGGTATCCAATACCCAGGTGCTACCAGGAGTACTAGTGAGGCACCCATTAATAACACGTATATACTTTGTTGAAGTTGCCAGCCTTCTTATCTACCATGCATTTGGGGTAATTCCGCTACCAGTGACCGTTCCCCTTATAATAGAAGCACTTAGTCTCGGGTTTGGGTTCAACCTTGGGATCCTTCACTGGAGCGGCAACTGGTTTGCCATCCATGAAGTTTCCCTTCTAGGCCTTGCCCTTCTTGAAACCAGTGGTCTTGTTAAACCATCAATACTTGATGCTATTCCTTGATTTCTACCTTTTGCGGTCTTAAGCACCGCGAACAGCTCCGGGATCAACTCCATCCCTTGCATGTCATAGTTCATCACGAAGATCTAGTAGCTTAGTGATAGTGGCTAGAGAACTCTATTAATCACTATCTTATCTGGAAGTTTAACTCCCACTAGATTTAAGTGATTGTAGCACCCAGACATTCTGAGCACATGCTCACTAGCTGGGCTATTCTCCTCCATCTTGTTGGCAAAAGAACTTGTCAGAGGTCTCATACCTCTCAACACGGGCATGAGCCTGAAATCCTAATTTCAGCTCTTGGAACATCTCATATGTTCTATGGCGTTCAAAACGTCATTGGAATCCCGATTCTAAGCCGTAAAGTATGGTGCACTAAACTATCAAGTAGTCATCAGGATGTGTCTGTCAGGTGTTCACAGCATCCACAGACGACGTTGTAGGGGTTTGCACATCGAGCGATGCATCAAAGACGTAAGCCTTCTGTGTAGCAGTGAGGACACTCCTCGGACTACGGACCTAGTCCGCATAATTGCTTACAATATCTTTCAACTTAATCTTTCTCTAGGAACGTATTGAAACAGGGAGCTACAACGTGAGCTATTTATCTACAACATATTTGCAAAGACAATTTAGACTATGTTCATGATAATTGAGTTCATCTAATCAAATTATTTAATTAACTCCCACTCAGATAGACATCCCTCTAGTCATCTAAGTGAAACATGATCCAAATCGACTAGGCCGTGTCCGATCATCACGTGCGACAGACTAGTCATCAACGGTGAACATCTCATGTTGACCGTATCTTCTATACGACTCATGTTCGACCTTTCGGTCTTCCGTGTTCCGAGGCCATGTCTGTACATGCTAGGCTCGTCAAGTCAACCTAAGTGTTTCGCATGTGTCCCGAGGCCATGTCTGTACATTCTAGGCTTGTCAACACCCGTTGTATTCGAACGTTAGAATCTATCACACCCGATCATCACGTGGTGCTTCGAAACAACGAACCTTCGCAACGGTGCACAGTTAGGGGGAACACTTTTCTCGAAATTTTAGTGATGGATCATCTTATTTAAGCTACCGTCGTTCTAAGCAAATAAGATGTAAAACATGATAAACATCACATGCAATCAAATAGTGACATGCTATGGCCAATATCATTTTGCTCCTTTTGATCTCCATCTTCGGGGCTCCATGATCATCGTTGTCACCGGCATGACACCATGATCTCCATCATCATGATCTCCATCATCGTGTCTTCTTGAAGTTTTCTCATCATCTATTACTTCTACTACTATGGCTAACACTTTAGCAATAAAGTAAAGTAATTACATGACGTTTAAGTTGACACGCATGTCATAAATAAATTAAGACAACTCCTATGGCTCCTGCCAGTTGTCATACTCATCGACATGCAAGTCGTGATTCCTATTACAAGAACATGATCAATCTCATACATCACATATATCATTCATCACATCCTTTTGGCCATATCACATCACACGTCATATACTGCAAAAACAAGTTAGACGTCCTCTAATTGTTGTTGCAAGTTTTTACGTGGCTGCTATAGGTTTCTAGCAAGAACGTTTTTTACCTATGCGAAAACCACAACGTGATATGCCAATTTCTATTTACCCTTCACACTAGTAGAAAACAGGGCTTTGGTCCAGGCCGGGTCAGCCCATTAGTCCCGGTTCAGTCCAGAACCGGGACCAATGGGGGCATTGGACCCGGTTCATGAGCCCAGGGGGCCGGCCGAGCCACGTGGGCCATTGGTCCCGGTTCATCTGGACCTTTTGGTCCCGGTTGGTGGGACGAACCGGGACCAATGGGCCTCGCTCCTGGCCCACCACCATTGGTCCCGGTTGGTGGCTTGAACCGGGACCAAAGGCTCCCCTTTAGTCCCGGTTCATGCCACCAACCGGGACCAATGAGGTGCCTATATATACCCCCTCGCGTAAGAGCAGAGCACACTGCTCTGTTTTTTTCTGCCCGAGGGGGAGAGGGCTTGGTGGTGCTCTAGCTCACCTCCTATGCACACAAGGTGTTCGATGGAATGCCCGAGCCACACTACTTAAGCTTTCTCCTCTCCAAGCTCGACCTCCAAGCTCCATTTTCCTCAATATTTGTCTAGATTTAGCGGTCCGTCACGCCCCGTCCCCGTCTTCACCGCCGTCGATCACCCACGCCGAGCTCATCGCCAGCACCACCGTGGTGAGCCTCTTGTTCTTATCTTCTTTCTGAAAGGAAAAATATTCTTACTTGTATGTTTACATAGATACTTGTATTATTTTCTTACTTTTATTATTGCATCTTATATAGTGTAATGGTTTTGGTATCCGCCCCCGTCGGCCCTCGTCATGTCTATGATTCGGATGTGGTATATATATTATCTTTATAACTATTGGTTCATTTATTGTTTATGAAAATTATGCCGACCAACGTGACATAGATTTTATTTATGTAGGATGTATGTGAATCAGAAATGCCAACCGACCCTATTGTCGAGAGGTTAAATTTAGTTGAAGAAGAAAGCAATTTGTTGAAGGAAAAAAAATTGAGAGGAGAAGATGATATTGGAGTTGCATGTTGCGGATGTCGTCGATGATCACAAGATCAAGATGGATGCAATGCGCTTGAAGATTAGAAAGATTAGAAAATATGCCATTCATACCGAGGCTTGGTATCATTATGCCGTTGGATCAATTGTTACCTTGGTTGCGATTATGATCGCATTTGTTTTCGCATTGAAATGCTTTACATAGTTTCAATGTATGGTTTAATTAATTAGATGCTCTGGAGAGCTATATGTTGTTAGATGAGAACTATGTATGCACTTTGGTTTTAATGTGATGATGAACTTCTATTAATTTGGACACTTAATTATATATAATGCACGTAGATGAACCGGCAATGGATGTATAGTGACAGACACACCTCCGAGTACATTAAGGGCGTGCATGAGTTTCTCAACGCGGCTGAGGCAAACAAGCAGAATGGTTTTATGTGTTGTCCATGCACTGAATGTGGGAATACGAGGTCTTACTCTAACCGTAAAATCCTTCACTCCCACCTTCTTTACAAGGGTTTCATGCCACACTATAATGTTTGGACGAGGCACGGAGAAATAGGGGTTATGATGGAAGATGGCGAAGAAGAAGAGTACGATGACAACTATGTGCCCCCTGAATATGGTGATGCTGCAACGAGGGGAGCTGGTGAAGATCAAGAGGAACCAGACGATGTGCCCAATGATGCTGCAACGGGTGAAGCTGCTGAAGATCAAGAGGAACCAGACGATGTGCCCGATGATGATGATCTCCGCCGGGTCATTGTCGATGCAAGGACGCAATGCGAAAGTCAAAAGGAGAAGCTGAAGTTCGATCGCATGTTAGAGGATCACAAAAAAGGGTTGTACCCCAATTGCGAAGATGGCAACACAAAGCTCGGTACCGTACTAGAATTGCTGCAGTGGAAGGCAGAGAATGCTGTGGCTGACAAAGGATTTGAGAAGTTACTGAAAATATTGAAGAAGAAGCTTCCAAAGGATAACGAATTCCCCGACAGTACATACGCAGCAAAGAAGGTCGTATGCCCTCTAGGATTGGAGGTGGAGAATATACATGCATGCCCTAATGACTGCATCCTCTACCGCGGTGCATACAAGGATCTGAACGCATGTCCGGTATGCGGAGCATTGCGGTATAAGATCAGACGAGATGACCCTAGTGATGTTGATGGCGAGCCCCCCAGGAAGAGGGTTCCTCAATGCAATCTCTCAAAAGGTGATCGATCCAGAAATCGTACCAAGGCTAAGGAGTGATGTGGCGCAATGTCTTGTCAATTTCGAGCTGGTGTTCCCACCATCCTTCTTCAATATCATGACGCAAGTCCTAGTTCATCTAGTCGACGAGATTGTCATCCTGGGGCCCATATTTCTACACAATATGTTCCCCTTTGAGAGGTTCATGGGAGTCCTAAAGAAATATGTCCGTAACCGCGCTAGGACAGAAGGAAGCATCTCCATGGGCCATCAAACAAAGGATGTTATCGGGTTTTGTGTTGACTTCATTCCTGGCCTTAAGAAGATAGGTATCCCTAAATCGCGGTATGAGGGGAGACTGACTGGAAAAGGCACTCTTGGAAGTGACTCAATAATATGCAGGGACGGATATTCTTGGTCTCAAGCACACTACACAGTTCTACAGAACTCTATCTTGGTGATCCGTATGTCGATGAACACAAGAACAGTCTGCGCTCCAAACACCTGGAGCAGTGCGACGACTGGATTACATGTGAACACATCAGGACTTTCAGCAGTTGGTTGGAAACACGTCTCAGAGGTGACAACACTATTTGTGATGAGTTGTACTTGTTGTCCAGGGGACCATCTTTGACTGTATTGACTTACAAAGGATACGAGATAAATGGTGCCCGGTTATAGCAATCTTGGAGATTACCTGCCCGACGATGTACATTATGATTTCATGGAGGTGCAGATACAAAGATACGAGTACGGGAAGCCTCTCGTCAAAGATGAAAGATCTCTATCAACGATGATGCAAAGATTGCATGATTGGTACTTGAAAATCTGCAGAGAGTCTGGGGGAGGAGTACTTTGTATGTGAGAGTTAAAAAGGAGCATGACCTCGTTGGAATTGATCTGTTGCCTGTTCCATTTGAGGAGTTCTTTTAGTTTTTCAATCAATTGGCCCTTGATAAAGCAACGGTCACCTGCTACTGTCTGTAAGTAGTACTACTTCTGTCATTAATTCTCTCTATATAGCTCAGCTCTTTCATTGCATGTATTTATAATTATCCTCACTATATTATGCAGATTAAAGATCGTCGAATTGAAGAAACGACAAATCGGTGATATTGGGTTCATTAACACAAATATCATAGATGCAACCCAGGTTAAATTTCATGCCACAGATACCGAGGCCAACTTGCTACGATCGTTGGTAATAAATAAAAACAAAGATATAATACTCTTTCCTTACAACTTCAAGTGAGTGTTACTGTCTTGTGCGTATTCGGTTTCCCTTATATATTAGTCAAGGTTATAGTAATGTAATTGATGAGTTATGCATGCGTGTGCAGTTTCCACTATATTCTCCTAGAGATTAAGCTTGAGCAGGGACTAGTAACCGTCTTAGACTCAAGACGAAAAGATCCCCAGGACTATGCGGACATGACTCAAATGCTCGAGAAGTAAGTTAAATCGATCATTATCCATCATATCAGCAACTTTGTTCATTTCTTGATATATCAAGTAATTGTTTTCTTTGTCTGGCAGGGTTTGGAAAAAATTCACCAAAAAAGCTCCGGGACTCCCGAAGAAGCTGCAATTTAGACACCCGAAAGTAAGTACTATAGTAGCATGTTCCGCGCATCTCCTATTGATTCAAGCGCTAGTTTCAACAATACCATTTGGCATTCTTGCTTATCAGTTTGATTGACCTCTATTTCTTGTAAAGTGGTTGTGGCAGGAACAAGGGAATGATTTTTGTGGATACTACGTTTGCGAGTCCATCCACCACACGACCTGTGAGCGGGGCTACTCTGACGAACAATATGAAGTGCGTAAATAACAACATTCACAATTTTATTTTATTACCATCATTTGTGTTGAGTTTCATTCATTCATATATATATATATATATATATGTATTGACCCCCTTCTTCAAATTAGATGTTTCGGAAGCGGGATGAACTCCTAGCACCAGCTCGCATGCGAGCAATTCAAGAGGAATTGGCGGCATTCTTTCTTGACCATGTGATCGCTGAAGACGGAGAATACTATGTGGACCATGAGTCCGTATGTTAGGAGATTATATTTGTAAGAGATAATTATTGTATATATGTAGCCGGTAGTGTCTGATAGATATATGAGAACTTGTTGTTCGACCAATCTCTCGAAGAAGGAGAGGTGGTCGATATCACTTCTCTCTGTATGCATATATGTTCATGACGATCTTCTGTTTCCTTCGTTTGCTTACTAGCTAGCTAGCGTGTCTAGTCCTCTCTATATGTATGTATAGTATGTAGCGTCGACCAAGCACGGACATAAGAGAGGACACTTCTCTCTATTAATTATAGCTAGCTAACACAATATATGAAACACCTAAATTAACCCCCCAAAACCCCCAACCCCCCCCCCCTTTCAAAAAAAAACCCCAGCCACAGAAATGCTGACGCGTGGATGCTTATTGGTCCCGGTTGGTGCCACCAACCGGGACCAAAGGCCCTCCTGCCTTGGCTCCGCGCACAGGCCACGTGGAGGCCCATCTGTCCCGGTTCTGGATTGAACCGGGACTAAATGGACAGGGCATTAGTACCGACCCTTTAGTCCCGGTTCAGGAACCTGGACAAAAGGCCCTTACGAACCGGGACAACAGGCCCTTTTTCTACTAGTGTCATAAGGACCCTTTTCATTGAATCTGATCCGACTAAAGTGAGAGAGACAGACACCCGCTAGCCACCTCATGCAACTAGTGCATGTCAGTCGGTGGAACCAGTCTCACGTAAGAGTACGTGTAAGGTCGGTCCGGGCCGCTTCATCCCACGATGCCGCCGAATCAAGATAAGACTAGTAACGGCAAGTAAATTGACAATATCGACGCCCACAACTGGTTTGTGTTCTACTCGTGCATAGAAACTACGCATAGACCTAGCTCTGATGCCACTGTTGGGGATCGTAGCAGAAATTTAAAATTTTCTACGCATCACCAAGATCAATCTATGGAGTAATCTAGCAACGAGGGGAAGGGGAGTGCATCTACATACCCTTGTAGATCGCTAAGCGGAAGCGTTGCAAGAACGCTGATGAAGGAGTTGTACTCATAGCGATTCAGATTGCAGTTGATTCCGATCTAAGCGCCGAACAACGGCGCCTCCGCGTTCAACACACGCGCAGCCCGGTGACGTCTCCTACGCCTTGATCCAGCAAGGGGAGAAGGAGAGGTTGGGGAAGACTCCATCCAGCAGCAGCACGACGGTGTGGTGGTGGTGGAGGAGCGCGGGACTCCAGCAGGGCTTCGCCAAGCACTACGAGAGACGAGGAGGGAGAGGGGTAGGGCTGCGCCAACAGGGGAAGAACTTCGTGTGTTGGGCTGCCCCTTTGCCTCCACTATATATAGGGGGAGAGGGAGGGCTGCGCCCCCACCTAGGATTCCCACCCCAAGGGGTGCGGCAGCCCTAGATCCCATCTAGGGTGGCGGACACAAGGGGAAGAGGGGGAGGCGCACCAGGGGTGGGCCTTAGGGCCCATCTGCCCTAGGGTTTGCCCCCTCCCCTCTTGGAGGCGCCTTGGGCCTTGGTAGGAGGCGCCCCAGCCCACCTAGGGGCTGGTCCCTTCCCACTATTGGCCCATGTATGCCTCCGGGGCCCGTGGCCCCCCCCCCCCCGGTGGACCCCCGGACCCCTCCGGTGGTCCCGGTACACTACCGGTGATGCTCGGAACACTTCCGGTGGCCAAAACCATACTTCCGATATATCAATCTTTACCTCCGGACCATTCCGGAACTCCTAGTGACGTTCGGGATCTCATCCGGGACTCCGAACAATATTCGGTAACCGCGTACATACTTTCCCTATAACCCTAGCGTGATCGAACCTTAAGTGTGTAGACCCTACGGGCTCGGGAGTCATGCAGACATGGCCGAGACAACTCTCTGGTCAATAACCAACAGCGGGATCTGGATACCCATGTTGGCTCCCACATGCTCCATGATGATCTCATCGGATGAACCACGATGTCAAGGATTCAATCAATCTCGTATACAATTCCCTTTTTCAATTGACACGATACTTGCCCGAGATTCGATCGTCGGTATCCCGATACCTTGTTCTATCTCGTTAGCGGCAAGTCTCTTTACTCGTTCCGTAACACATCATCCCATGATCAACTCCTTGGTCACATTGTGCACATTATGATAATGTCCTACCGAGTGGGCCCAGAGATACCTCTCCATTACACGGAGTGACAAATCCCAGTCTCGATTCGTGCCAACCCAACAGACACTTTCGGAGATACCTGTAGTGAACCTTTATAGCCACCCAGTTACGTTGTGACGTTTGGCACACCCAAAGCACTCCTACGGTGTCCAGGAGTTGCACAATATCATGGTCTAAGGAAATGATACTTGACATTAGAAAAGCTTTAGCATATGAACTACACGATCTTGTGCTAGGCTTAGGATTGGGTCTTGTCCATCACATCATTCTCCTAATGATGTGATCCCGTTATCAACGACATCCAATGTCCATGGTCAGGAAACCGTAACCATCTATTGATCAACGAGCTAGTCAACTAGAGGCTTACTAGGGACATGGTGTTGTCTATGTATCCACACATGTATCTGAGTTTCCTATCAATACAATTCTAGCATGAATAATAAACGATTATTTATGGTGTCAAAACCGGCGGATCTCGGGTAGGGGATCCCGAACTGTGCGTCTAGGCCGGATGGTAACAGGAGGCAAGGGACACGAAGTTTTACCCAGGTTCGGGCCCTCTCGATGGAGGTAAAACCCTACGTCCTGCTTGATTAATATTGATGATATGGGTAGTACAAGAGTAGATCTACCACGAGATCAGAGAGGCTAAACCCTAGAAGCTAGCCTATGGTATGATTGTTGATGTGTATGTTGTCCTACGGACTAAAACCCTCCGGTTTATATAGACAGCGGATAGGGTTAGGGTTACATAGAGTCGGTTACAATGGTAGGAGATCTAAATATCCGTATCACCAAGCTTGCCTTCCACGCCAAGGAAAGTCCCTTCCGGACACGGGACGAAGTCTTCAATCTTGTATCTTCATAGTCCAGGAGTCCGGCCGAAGGTATAGTCCGGCTATCCGAACACCCCCTAATCCAGGACTCCCTCAGTAGCCCCTGAACCAGGCTTCAATGACCACGAGTCCGGCGCGCAAATTGTCTTCGGCATTGCAAGGCGGGTTCCTCCCCCAAGTACTTCATAGAAGATTTTGAACACAAAGGTAGTGTCCGGCTCTGCAAAATAAGTTTCCACATATTGCCATAGAGAGAATAGTATTTACACAAATCTAATCTGCTGACGCACTCCGTAGTGTGACATCACAGCACGACCAAGCTTTGATTCGAACCGTTTTACTGTCCCATCTCAGCGCGTTATGCGAGGCGGTTTCCTTGGCACGTCTTGTTAAAGCAGAGATCGTGTCCCCTTATTCTGGGATTCTCATCAATACGGGCGTGGGTAACCCAACCGCGCCTTTGATTACGGCGCTTGGGAGATAAGTAAGTTTTACCAGGCTGGTGGGGACATGTAGTTGCGTCCACCCATATAAGGGGATAAAGATCCACCTTTTCACCTACTCCTTCTTCCTCCTTCATCTATCCATTCTTGCGCACTCATCCTCCAGTGCCCAAGTCTGCACTCCTCACCTCAACCTTCTCCAGCCATGTCCGGAGCGGGAGGCAAGTGGATGGTCTCCTCCGTCATGGAGGGACACATCAAAAGACTAAGGAAGGCCGGATACTTGTCTAACGACATTGCGCACCGGCTTCCCGAAAAGGGGCAGCTCATCCCCACCCCAAGCCCCCATGAGAGGGTGGTGTTCCTCCCCCATTTCCTCCGCGGACTAGGTTTTCCTCTCCATCCATTTGTCCGGGGGCTCATGATCTACTATGGCCTGGATTTCCACGATCTGGCCCCGAATTTTGTCCTCAACATCTCGGCTTTTATCGTAGTGTGCGAGGCTTTCCTCCGCATCCGCCCCCATTTCGGCCTATGGCTCAAGACCTTCAACGTCAAGCCGAAGGTGGTGCGCGGCAACCAGGCGGAGTGCGGAGGCGCCATGGTGGGCAAGATGGACAACGTCCTATGGCTCGAGGGCTCCTTTGTGGAGACCCTGAAGGGGTGGCAATCGGGGTGGTTTTACATCACCGAGCCGCGCGACGCCGAATGGGTCGCACCCCCTGAGTTCCGGTTCGGACCCCCAACGCGGCTCACGTCCTGGAAAGATACGGGCCTGTCGTGGGGTAAAAAAGGAGAGCTGACCGGACTCCAAACATGCATCAAAACCCTGGTGGACAAGAAGCTCAAACTTGTCAACGTAGTCCAGGTTATGCTCATCCGCTTGGTCCTCCTGTGCCAACAACGGGCTTTCAACCTGTGGGAGTTTGACCCGGCGCGGCACCAAACTTTGAGCAGGCTCTTCGACACGACGTACGAAGATGCCTGGAAGGTGCTTTTCAAGGGCGTCGTGGCTCCCGCATCCGCTACCGAGGATCGTGGATTCAGTGCACAGCGTCATGCTCTTGCGGTAAGCTGTTTTTTTCCTTTTACAGGGTATCAGTGTTTCATAGTTTGACTCCATGCGGGATCTAAGCTCCCTTTCCTTTGACAGGATTGGCAGGTGACGTCCGGACAGATCAACTGTCCGGCTCCTTTGCCTGAAGGCCCAGCGGACGCTCAATTGGCGAAGCTGCTGGTTCCGGCACCCTATGTGGTGCCGGAGAAGAAGGCCAAGAAGAAGGCCACGGGGACTCAAAAGAGTGCCCGACGCCCGGAGGTGTCGGATTCATCATCCAACGAATCCAAGACGCACTCCTCCCATGAAGATGAGGAGCAGGAAGAAGAGACCCCTCCCCCTCCAGCGGGGGAAGGGAAGAAAAGGAAGGCTGCCCCAACTGGGGAGGCCGAAGGGTCCAAGAAGGGGAAAACCCTTTCTCTGGACTACTCCTCCGACGCCGACGGCGGCGGAGAGGAGTGGGCGCCTAGGGCCAAGCCCCTGGCCAAATCGTAAGTATCCGGATACCAGAGTAATTCATAGTATTCGTTTGTTGCACAGCTTTCCCTTATGTCGAATGTGTTTATGCAGCCCACCCAAAGACCGGCTCGACGCGTCGTCGAGCGGCTCACTGGACTCGTCGGACGTGAACTCACTGCCGACGGCTTCCTCCCCCCACCCTACGGACGACACCGAAGTGTTGTCCCAACAGGTTCCAATCCGGGAGGAGGTGGTCCTGGAGGCGCCGCAAGGCGACCTCCCGGACTCCAGGAGTAAAGGGGACGAAACCCCCCAGGGCTCCAAGTCCGGCCCTAGGCCGGACACCGCTCCAGAACCTTCAAAGGTTCCAGAGTCCGGCGGGGGACCTCCTTCCAAGAGGAGCAAGCCCGCCGTGCCGGTGACCTCCGTCCAATCGGAGGCGCCGGACAATCTGTTGGAGGCGCTCCAAGGCGCCTCCATCGACGAGGGGCACCGCACTATTATGAGTGCGGTGGCCAGAAGGTTCAGTCCACCAAGAGCGGACTGACTGAAGCTTGTACAAGCCTTTTAACAGACTTTGAGGTAAGTAAAGAATGCGTAGATAATATTACCGCATAGACAGTAGCCCCTGATGCTCTGTTTGGCGTTCAGAAAGAAAAGCCGGATAGAGGATCAAATAAAAATCGCAGGAGTCTAAAAAGAGTCAATATGCGTGTGCAGGCTTCCCTGCTGGTGTCCGCCGCACTAACTACAGAGGTGGACGTGCTAAAGCAGAACCTCGAGCGGTCCGAGCAAGAGCTCGGACGTGCCAAGAAGCAGCTCGAGGACAATGAAGGTATGAAATACCTTGTTTAAATTAAATATATATATATAAAGGTGCAATTGCAAAAAATGACAGGATTATCGTGGCTATTTTAGGGGCCAAGTCTGAGGTGGCGACCTTGAAGCAAGCGCTGCTCGAGGCCGAGAAGAGATCGGCCGCGGAGCGCACTGAGCGAGAAAAGTATGAGGCCGAGGTTGGCAAGGTGCGGCAAGAGCTCCAGGCTCTCATGGAAAAACATGAGAGTTTGGAGCGTGACTCAAGGACACGAGCGTCCGAGCTCGCGGCGATTATTGAAAGTGCCAAGTCTGCCAAGGCCGAATCCCAGAAGACCCTCCAGGAGTTGGATGAGGTGAAGAAGATAGCGGCGGGTAAGGCATTTTTTATGCAAAGCAAACACATAAGCGTGAGTTACTTGTTACTTACCCGAATCCGGAGTTCTCCAGGCGCGTTCGCAGATCTTCCCCGGAGTATATCTGATGCCGCCGCATTCTATCGAGCCAAGGAGGGAAGCTCAACGGAGTAGGTGTTCTGGTCTCAGTACGCTGAGGCCGGACACCCCGTGCCCCTGAGTGACCAGTTAAAGAAACTGGTCGAGCTCCACAAGGCGGCCGAACAGGCCATGAAGGGCCTCATAGTTCGGCTGTGGCCTGGAGAGGCTCAGCCTGGGAGCTACTTCGGGCTGGTGCGGCGGCTGGTGGAGGCCTGTCCAAGGCTCGAAGTCATCAAGCACTCCGTCTGCATTGAAGGTGCCCGTAGGGCCCTTGCCCATGCGAAGGTGCACTGGGGCAAGCTGGATGCTGAGAAGCTTGTGAAGGACGGGCCACCGCCGGGGAAAGAGCATCGCAAGCCCGAGAATTATTATAAGGATGTTCTGAAGGGTGTCCGCCTTGTGGCAGATGAATGTTCTATGGATGTAATTTTTGAACAAAACTCGCTCGTTTTGTCCTGTGCGCTGAAAACTTGTTCATATGCGCTTAAGCAATGCTGTTTGAATTTAAAATATTACCTTCTGTGCGGCTGTTTATCAATTCTGAGAGATGGCGAGTCATCGGCTTCTGCCCCCGTGCCGCTAGTGCTGGGGTGTTCGGGGATAAACCTGAGGGCTCTTTTTTCCATGTTTGGGTCCTTCGAGGGAGGCGCTCAGCCCAACGAACAAGGCAATCGGACTATAATGCGTGAACACTCTCACTTAGCCATAGAATTCTATAATTTTAAATTTCGGCGAAGCCCCTGGTATTCGGAAGACCGATTTCGGGGCGCTATCCACACCTTTGCCGGATAGAGCCGGCTCCTCGCCCTAAGCGGCATAAGTCTTTAAGGACTCGAAAAGTCCTCTCGAACAGCGACCAGCTCTCGCCTCATCATGACGGTCAGTTTTAGCTTTATCCACTGAGGTGCTCGACCCAGCTCAACCGGGGCACAATCGCAGTGGTTCTCCTAGTGCTACCTTAGCCGATATAGCGGAACGTAAGGCACCAAAACATAGGAGCCGGGCAAACCCAACTATTGACCCAAGACATGATTCGGAGCGGATGCATATAATGCTATAAGTTCGGGGTGCCGCACTTGTTAAAGTGTTCGGACTTCTCACACCATGTTGAGGGGTACTGAAGCCCCTGGCGTATTTTGGCCATACCAAAGTGTACAGGTGCAACATGTCGTTAAGGAACATATATAAATATAAAAAAAGAGTAATGCAAAAATAGACAAAAGCTATGCATTGTTTATTAAAAAGAGCTGCGATCAAAGCAGAACGATACAAATAAGCGATAAGCAAAAGGTTGGACTATGTAACATGTCCGCTCCAGGGGCAAGCTACGGAATAATATGCGAAACAGGTATACTACTCGTGATAGAGACCACCTGGGAGTTCCGTAATGCGGCGTGGCTTGTCTGCTTCCCTGGTTCTTGCATCGTTTGTGCGGCAATTGAACTGCCGAACAGGCCGTCCGAAGAATGGAGTCCTAAAGTAAAAAAATTTAAAATAATTGGCAGCCCCTGATACGGTTTAAGCCGTGTTTTGGGCGTGCCGCGATGGTGCCCCTCCCCCTGTGCCCATGGTATCTCTAGAGCGTAGGTATGTACGCGAAGTACTGACGTCGCCTTTTTGCAAGGGTCGGGGTTGGGGCCGCATTGCTACGCCTGCTCGGATCGTGCCAGGCGGTCTTGTTGTAGGTTACTCCGGGCGCGCTTGACGGTGTCTGGTCGTTTAGTGGCCGGACTGGAGAAATGCCTGGAGAGGCTGCTTTGTACTTCCGCTGCAAGGGCCGCTGTGTGCTCCTCCATTCGGAGGGAGCGTTCGGTGTTTCCATTGACCGTAATTACTCCTCGAGGTCCTGGCATCTTGAGCTTAAGGTATGCGTAATGCGGTACCGCATTGAACTTAGCGAATGCAGTTCGCCCGAGCAGTGCGTGATAACCACTGCGAAACGGGACTATGTCGAAGGTTAACTCCTCGCTTTGGAAATTATCCGGAGATCCGAAGACCACTTCAAGTGTGACTGAGCCTGTACAGTTGGCCTCTACACCTGGTATTACGCCTTTAAAGGTCGTTTTGGTGGGCTTAATCCTCGAGGGATCTATGCCCATTTTCCGCACTGTATCCTGGTAAAGCAGGTTCAGGCTGCTGCCGCCATCCACAAGGACTCTAGTGAGATGAAATCCGTCAATAATTTGGTCTACAACCAATGCGGCGAAGCCGCCGTGACGAGTGCTAGTGGGGTGGTCCCTTCGATCAAAGGTGATCGGGCAGGAGGACCATGGGTTGAACTTTGGGGCGACTGGCTCTATCGCGTATACGTCCCTTAACGCGCGTTTCCGCTCCCTCTTGGGGATGTGGGTTGCGTATATCATGTTCATCGTCCGCACTTGTGGGGGAAAGCCCTTCTGTCCACTATTGTTCGGCGGCGGGGGCTCCTCGTCGTCATCGCTATGCGGCCCCTTGTCTTCATTTTCGGCATTTAACTTGCCTGCCTGCTTGAACACCCAACAATCCCTGTTGGTGTGATTGGCCGGCTTTTTGGGGGTGCCATGTATCTGGCATAAGCGGTCGAGTATTCGGTCCAAACTGGACGGGCCCCTAGGATTCCTTTTGAATGGCTTTTTCCGCTGACCGGATTTAGAGCCTCTGAATCCGGCATTAACTGCCGTATCCTCAGCATTGTCACCGTTAATGCGGCGCTTCTGCTTGGTTCGACGCGACCTGCCACTACTATCCCTGGTGTCCGAATTACCAGGGTTCTTGGTTATATTGTTGCTACGAGCAAGCCAGCTGTCTTCTCCCGCGCAAAAGAGGGTCATGAGTGTCGTGAGTGCTGCCATAGATTTCGGCTTTTCCTGTCCAAGGTGCCGGGCCAGCCACTCGTCACGGATATTGTGCTTGAAGGCTACTAGGGCCTCAGCGTCCGGACAGTCGACTATTTGATTTTTCTTTATTAGGAACCGTGTCCGGAATTGCCTGGCTGATTCATCTGGCTGCTGAATTACGTGACTTAGGTCACCGGCGTCTAGGGGTCGCACATAAGTGCCCTGGAAATGCGGCTTCCAGGTCCTCCCAACAGCTGATTGATCATGTTGGAAAGTTGTTAAGCCAATGCCGAGCTGGTCCTTTAAGCTTGAGTGGGAGGTATTTGATGGCGTGGAAATAATCGCCGCGGGCCATGTGGATATGAAGGAGATAATCCTCGATCCATACCGCAAGATCTGTTGTGCCATCATATGATTCGATGTTTACGGGTTTGAAACCCTCGGGGATTTGATGATCCATTATTTCGTCTGTAAAGCAGAGTGGGTGTGCGGCACCTCTGTACTGGACTATATCATGACGTAGCTCCAATGAGCTTTGTCTACTGTGTTCGGCCCTGCCGAATTTGTGGCTGGCGTGACGGTTGCCGTCTCGAGCCGTGGGGCGCCCACGCGATCCGTAGATCGATCTCGTTTGCCTTGCCTTGTCCTCCAACATATCTCGTAAGTCCGGCGCATAGTCCCGTGCCTTGGTACGGGGTGCGGCTTGAGTGGAGGGCCGAGAGGCCTCTCTGTTGCGGCCACGAGGTGGTCGGTCGGCCGCATCAAGTGCTTCCTCCTCT
This sequence comes from Triticum urartu, assembly GCF_056163025.1. Lineage (NCBI taxonomy): Eukaryota > Viridiplantae > Streptophyta > Magnoliopsida > Poales > Poaceae > Triticum > Triticum urartu. The sequence goes on along the minus strand of NC_141875.1, from coordinate 720,834,920 downwards.
AATTGGGGTAGCAACCTGCACTTTGGGTAGCTCTTGGAGGGGCGTTCGAGTTTATGCTCTTCGGCCGCAAGGACTTCAGTCCATCTGTCAACTAGCAAATCTTGATCAGCTCTAAGATGTTGCTACTTTTTCTTGAGGCTTCTTGCGGTGGCCATAAGCCTGCGTTGAAAACGCTCTTGCTCGACGGGATCCTCTGGCACGACGAATTCGTCGTCGTCGAGGCTTGCCTCGTCTTCGGAGGGAGGCATATAATTATCGTCCTCGACCTCTGTCTGACGCTCTCTCATGAGGGCTGGTTTCTCCATCCTCATGTGCTAAATCTTGCTGGAGGGGGTTTTCTTCGGCACTTTTCGGAGTATTATTATCTCCCGTGCTGGAATCACCGTGTTTGTTTTGGCGGGATTTTGAGCGGCGCCGCTGACGTCGGCGCTTAGGCTGTTTCTTGGAGGGGTCATCCTCCGTTGTTCCATCGCCATCTCCCTCTTTTGGGGTGTCCACCATGTATATGTCATACGACGAGGTGGCTTTCCAGGGCCTAGTAGGCGCTGGTTCTTCATTATCTCCTTCATCGGCGTCCATACCGTCGATGTCTTCGGAGTCGAAGTTGAGCATGTCGGTTAAGTCATCGACAGCGGCTACAAAGTGGGTGGTGGGTGGGCTTTGAATTTCTTCATCGTCCGGATCCCAACCTTGCTGGCCCTAGTCCAGCCAGGGCTCTCCTGATAAAGAGAGAGACTTCAGTGTCTTCAGAATATCACCAAAAGGCGAGTGCTGAAAGATGTCCGCGGCAGTGAACTCCATGATCGGCGCCCAATCGGATTCGATTGGCAGGGGCGCGGAGTGTTCGGAGTCCGGAGAGGAGTCCGGCTCCTTGGAGTCACGAGTCTCGTAGAGTACGGGGCTGGTGTTCGGCTCAATCGCCGTTGGGATCGCAGCCCCCGAGGCGGCGTCCAACTGCCCATCCTCGATCGCCGCAGTTGGCTCCGAATTAAGGATCGGAGCCGATGCGGGTGCGGCCTCCAGGGCACTGTTCGGCGGCAGAGCTAGATCATGCTCGTCGGGACAGTGCGGCGCGCTCGGCAGTGGCTCGAATCCGTCGAAGATCAAGTCCCCGCGGATGTCAGCCGTGTAGTTTAAACTTCAAAATCTGACCTGACGGCCAGGGGCATAGCTTTCGATCTGCTCCAGATGGCCAAGTGAATTGGCCCGCAGTGCGAAGCTGCCAAAGACGAAGATCTGTCCGGGGAGGAAGGTCTCACCCTGGACTGCATCGCTGTTGAAGATCGTCGGAGCCATCGAGCCTGACGGCGACGACACAGAGGAACTCTCAATGAAAGCACCAATGTCGGTGTCAAAACCGGCGGATCTCGGGTAGGGGGTCCCGAACTGTGTGTCTAGGCCGGATGGTAACAGGAGGCAAGGGACACGAAGTTTTACCCAGGTTCGGGCCCTCTCGATGGAGGTAAAACCCTACGTCCTGCTTGATTAATTTTGATGATATGGGTAGTACAAGAGTAGATCTACCACGAGATCAGAGAGGCTAAACCCTAGAAGCTAGCCTATGGTATGATTGTTGATGTGTATGTTGTCCTACGGACTAAAACCCTCCGGTTTATATAGACACCGGATAGGGTTAGGGTTACATAGAGTCGGTTACAATGGTAGGAGATCTAAATATTCGTATCGCCAAGCTTGCCTTCCACGCCAAGGAAAGTCCCTTCCAGACACGGGACGAAGTCTTCAATCTTGTATCTTCATAGTTCAGGAGTCCGGCTATCCGAACACCCCTAATCCAGAACTCCCTCAATTATCATGAACAATGAAATATAATAATAACTAATTTGTTATTGCCTCTAGGGCATATTTCCAACACCGCAACCCCAGCGACAGCAAGGTCAGATCTGACGCGCAGGAGCTGGGGGCGGTTCTTCCATGAGCGCGGTACTACTGCGCCTCCATGCGGTACTACCGCAAGGCAGAAATCCCCTAGCCAGGGGGGAGGAAACATCCGTGCCTACTTCCGCAAAGAAACGGAAGAAGCAAAAACCCGACACAGTAGTACAGCCGAGGGGCGGTACTACTGCCTGACAACATAGTGCGGTACTACCGCGGAGCGAAAGCGGTACTACCGCGGTAGGTGCGGATGTAAAAAATTACATCCGCCCCTACTACCGCGAAGGAGCGGTACTAGCCTGGTGGGCAGCGGTAGTGCAGCTCCAGGGGAGCGGTACTACCGCACCACCGCACGGTACTACCGCTGGTGCCTACGGTACTACCGCTCTCCTGGGAGCAGTACTACTGCGACCCAACTCAGCAGCCAGAACCAGGGTGGCGAGAAAGCGGAGGAAGCTCCAAGGGAAAAGGAGGGGACAAGAAGGAGACGTGTATGTGATGATTCCACCCAAACCTTTCCGACGCGGACCCCCTCTTAATAGTACGGCTTTCCGACGACTCAAATCCACCAAAAAGAAACGTAGAAAAGACGCCGTCTTCAACAGTCTTCGAGGGGCACCCAACCGTCTTGTGCCTAGCAATGAAATGTCTGGGATACTCAACGCACACGATTAGTCCGCAAACGCGTTGTCATCAATCACCAAAACACCTTAGGGATAAATATGCCCTTACAATGGTGAATGCGTACGCGGAACATGCAATGGCAGGGGGTAGTAGTATAGTGCATACGAGGTCCTTAGAGCATCTCCAACAAGCGTCCAAAAAATGCCTCACGTGCTAAAAACCATCCTTTTTTGCGCCGGAGACAAAAAACAGCACTCCAGCAGACGTTGTAAGGCTGCTGCCAATGCATGGGTGCTTAGATGAGGTGCTAAACACATTAAATAGGTTAGCAACTATACTCCCCAATGCATAGGTGCTTAGCTTATGGTTGCTAAGCTTGCTTCATTTAATGATTTAGCAACTAAAACTCTTCATGTATTGGTGAGCTTCCTTCCTTTAAATGTTTTGCCTAGGTTCACGCGCTTAGCGTTGTTTCTTTCTGGGGTCACCACACTCATCTCTCTCCTCTTAAATAACATGCAACATCAGATTTTTTTTGCCTACGTGGAAGGCTTAGCACCTGTACAAGGTGGAGCATTGGGAAGGGTCTAAAATAGAGCCGCACACTTTAGCGCATGGGTGTGCGCGCGGGCTGCTGCAGGTGGGACCACCGGATTGGGCGCCATGTTTTTGTGCAATGCAAAACCTCTTCGTCGCTCCGGCACGCAAAAAGACCATTTTAGCGCTGTAAAATAATTATAGCACGCTGAGGCGAAGCATGTCTGTTGGAGATGCTGAGAGACAGAGAGAGAGCATTTGAGACTTGAGCGAATGTCTCTCTGAAAAACTCCGATACGACATTCTCAATAAATGGGGATTCACTATGGACGTGGACGATGAGGGCTAGGCGACGTACCCTCTAGAATCAGAGTCACTCATAATTAGTTCAGGGATTGGTGCAGGTTTTCGCTAATTGGCAGGAAAATCCTAATATAACGTGCTTGGGTATATGTCAATAGTAAAGAAATGTCCGGAAGTGGACGAAGAGCACCCGGCGAAGCAGCCCACTGAAATCTACACGTCCGTTATTGTCTTGGGATGCATGCAATCAATGCAGTTTAATTTATTTTGAACCAATACAGGATAAATACTCACTGGTGATGCAACGGCACCTTGAATCGCATTTATTTAGGTCCCCGCGACTCTGTTTTGTCACATGCAAACAAGTCGGGGTGGACCGAAGCATGTTCATGGCCATCAAGGAAGCCATGCCCAAGGGCGGCAAGGCCATGTCAAGGAAGCCGGTCGCGAGCACGAAGAGCCAACGACCTTGAGCACTGAGACTTAGGACGATCATGCTAAGCTTGTTTGTGATGAGGACGACCAGACCAGGACGTCGATGACTTATTACCAGTGACGATGATGACTAGAACGCTGGCGGCCGTGGGTATGCAGTACATGGAGTCATTGAACAGGGCAGACGCGGTGCATAGGACGCAAAAAACAACGACGAACAAATGTAGCACAAGATTGGGGAAGAAGTTGCAGGAGCTGTAGAAAAGGATTTGGGGAGATGATTCACAAGGAAGAAGTTGTGTCCTGGGGAAGAAGGGTTGGTGGGGAGAGGAGAGGGGTGGGAGGTATCCTGAGCATTGATTGTTTGTCCTCTGGGTGGTTGGCCGGTAGTGCCAATGCTATCGGACAATGTCAGGACATAAGTACATGCATTAATACAGGAAAAGCATGTGAAAGACACATGGCGTAATACAAACTGGTTAATATAGGAGATGTGAATCCCGACGCTAATGAATGGGTGGGATTTTGGTGGGCTGAGTCGCTGCTGAGTGCTCCTACGCACTTTCGAGAAATGTCCATACTCATTTAATTCGAGGTAGTGTGTCCCATAAACATATCAAAGATTTCAACGGAGTATTGAATGACAAAGACTTTGTGGTACACATCCATTTAATAAAAATAACTAGAGTGAAGCACTATAAACCGTAAAGATAGAAATTGTCCCTTTCACCGATGGCCTGTGGCAATTTCGTTTGTGTCTATGCGACGTGATATAATAATTTTGCTTGCGATGATTAATTGTCCCGCGCTTGCCTCGACCGCCATGGTTCCATGACACAACTGGAGTTGCCGGCCTTTGCACGTTGTTTCATGCACGCTTGCTTGGGGGCAACCCGACGAGGCTTCCACGGCTTCCACCAGCACTGCCGGCCATCAATCTTCCGAAGAAGGGCAAAAAGAAGAGGACAGGCGGACAGAATTTCTCGCCGTAGTTGTCTAAGGCAAGCGGTGGATCGGGGAAGACGAAATGCGGCGGAGGGGGTCCGAGAGGTTAACCCTAAAATTTATCTTTAAGCAAAGGTTAACCCTAAATGCCCCCCCCCCCGGTTGCCAGTGTATATCAAGGTTTTGGATCCCAAGTGAAGCTTTTTTCTCGAGGGGCACCGAGATTCTCGGTAACCACGAATTACTGAAAAAAATTCGGACGAAATTTAAAACCAAATTTTGAATTCAAAATTTTTGAGTTAAATATAGATAAGCGTTTAACTATTAATAGTCAGTAAAGTTGCTCTACCGTAGTGGCTCTTAACCTGCAGCTATCCCTTGCTCAGGCGCCCTGAGTTCGATCCCCGAATTCTCCAGAATTTTTCATAGGTAAAAACTTTTGCATCTCAAAAAGTTAACAAAAAGAGTGCGTAGCCAGACTCAAACCCGCGACTAAGGTCTGGGGATACAACACCTTTGCCACTGGGCCATGATAAGTTCTCTGTTTAGAGCACAGATGCAGCTTATTTAACTACAAAGTGAGCCTTTTGATTCAAAATTTTCAAAAAACTCAGGATTTTTTGCTCGGTACGAGTGTTTATCGTGGGGGAGCGGTAAACGCGGTAACCGAATATCTCGAGCGGTTACCAAAACCATGGTGTATATAGCAGCGGAGGGCCACATATCCGGGTCACACTGTTTTTATGGGCCGGGCTGATATGTAGTTCCTGTTTGGGCCGCCAAAAAGGCAAAACCCGCATATCAGCTGGAATTTCCCGGGTCGGGGGCCTTTTTATGGGATCTGCTAGTAATGCTCCTCTAACACATTTCCCTAATTCGACCACGCACTTTTTTTTTCAAGAGTATGCCAATGGTCTACTGTATTTTTATAAAAGGCAGAAAGTTATGTACAAGATCCCTGACGAGATGCGAACAAGTCATAGGGAGAACCCACACCAGCGCCTGCTTTTCACCTATCACTAAAAGGCTACTCTCTCGCGAAAGGATCTAGAGCACCGACTCCGCCTAGACCGGCCTTTCTCCACTCGTCTGTTTCTTCTAGTATCTCTGTCTTAAGTTGCAACGCCGTTCTCTACCTCAATATGTTGTTGAACACTCACGCATTGCGCTGTTTCCAAAGGGACCACACAATTAGAATTTTAACGGAATCGAAGCCTCTCCTCATCTTTCCTTTGAAGCGCATCCTCTGGCCTAGCCACCACTGCAAGAAAGTAACATCCGTGGGCGGAACCTGTATGGTGATTCTCCATGTGTGGAAGCAGGAATGCCACACCTCTGGTGCGTATCCGTAGTGTGCTAGGATGCGGTCGGCGTTGTCCTCCTCCACACACTCAATCCTCGTCCTTGCCTCCAGTATCCATCCAACCATCTTCTCCCGCTCTAACCCAATCAATGCGCTCATCAATCATTCGATCCTCTTTTATTTCGATCCAATCCAATTAGCCAACTACTAATCCTTACTAGTTTTTCTCTATATGAAGGCCAACACTGCTGGAGTATATTGATCCATATCTCCATCAGCAATCAGGCACTCTCCTCCTTCCTAACAAAAGCCATGGCCAGCGCGGCGGAGAGCTCTGGCGGCGCCACTGCCACCCGGCGCGTGCTGATGTTCCCGCTGCCGTTTCAGGGACACCTCAACCCGATGCTTCAGCTGGCCGACGTGCTGCACGCCCGGGGCCTCCGCGTCACCATCTTCCACGCCGCCTTCAACGCCCCGGACCCTGAGCGCTACCCCGCGGATTACCGCTTCGTGCCCGTCGGCGCCGGCGTGCCTACCGCCGACCTCGTCCCCACCGGCAGTAACGCCGACTTCGCTGGGGCGGTGCTGCGCATCAACGAGCGCCTGCAGGCGCCTTTCCAGGACAGCCTCCGCGCGGTGCTGGAGGAGGACGAGGAGGGAGCGGCGGCGTGCCTCGTGCTGGACTCCAACCTCCGTGGGATGCAGGTGGTCGCCGACCGGCTCGGCGTGCCGACGCTGGTGCTGCGTACGGCCGGCGCGGCCTGCCTCGTCGCCTTCATGGCCTTCCCGGCGCTCTGCGACAAGGGCCTCCTCCCACCACAAGGTACATCCCTCCACCTGACAAACAAACGGAGGTACTGTTATGAGATCATCTCGATGGTTTGATAATCTCACACGTTTAATTTACCTTTTCCCCCCTTGGGATTGCTTAGTTCAGTTGGACGTTTAACACATAGTATAACTACAAATTGAAGGAAACATTTTTTTTCATGGAACACCATATAAATCCTGCATATGTTAAATATATTGTGTTAAATATTCATTAAGTGAAAAGACTTATGGCATCCTAGTTTTCAGACGAACTCCATGTTGTGCATAAATAGTTAGAATCGGCAATATTACATATTTGTTGGTATATTATTGTATCAAAATTAACTTAAAACTGAGCAAAGCAAATATTTACAAACTAGCAATTTGATATTCCATTAATAACAATTAATATATAACGACGGAGATAAATTATAGTTGATGCGAAGAACATGGACGCCACAATATCGAAAAACGCTATGCTTTGATCAGTGAAATAAACTGTTTAGCAAGTTAGTTGAGTGTACACCAGCACCAGCAAACACATCACATTAAATGGAGAGGCGACAGAGAAATTTAGGGGGGGGGGGGGGGGGGGTCATGTACATTCATGACACTGCAGTAATGGAAGAACATGATCATCTGGATGCATGCCATTTCTTTTTCTTTACTAAATACATTTATGTAGTTTCCCGATGTTGAGTCATGTCAATTTATTTTATATCCTTTTTGCGGGATTTGTTTTATGTTGACGTTCGTGTTATTTTCTACAATGCTTTAGGATGAGTTTTGGATAGTTAGAAAAGTTTTCATGGACAGTTTGGTGTTGTCGGAGAGATTTTTCATTTGATACATGGAGCATTGTTTAGAACTAACAACACATTTTATAACTCAAGCCAACCATTATTTTTAAACCCTCAAATATACTCATGTAATAGTTGAAACATTCTTGAATTAGAAGAATATTTTTTACCTAAAGTCTTAATAGTGCAGCTGGACCATTTAACTTCATGGAGCTCACGCTTTTAAATGGAAAGAAAAACATACTTGTCCAGACTTATACCAAAGTTAGAACTCCGCCATACAAAGTTGTACTAAAATCAGCGAAAATTAATATGGATCTGAGAGAGTAATAAATTTGGCCCAAGGTGGTTCTAAATATGCATGGCAACATGAACATGCAGGCACAGAAGATGTACATGGGTTACCACAGTGAAGTGCTATGTCTTCACGTGCATTTAATTATGTTTGCAAAATGATATAAATTTTGAATATAATATCAAGAATTAGATCCGCTTTCAATATTGAAACTCTCACGGCAAGCTCTACAAAACTAGGTATCATACGTGTATGTTTTGATGAACTTTGTTCTGTGCAACCTTTGGGCTCCAGGAACCAATGTTAATACTGTAGAAACCAACTTTAGTGTCACATTGATTACTAGACAGATGGATGGGGAATTATTATTTTTTTGAAAAGAAGGATGTATCCTCGGCCTCTGCATCTGGATGATGCATGCAGCTATATTATTAATTATTCACAAAGATCATACAAGGTGATACATCAATAAGCCTGAAATCACCATCTTGGCAACGTTGTTGCTACTACTATCCCCTTGATGAAAGTGTGCCGAATGTCCGGTCCTAATACCGAACAGACATCATACCAAAGTCTAACATCTAAAGCCGGGTGTCCCATCCAAGCAACTACCTGGATTGGGTCCCACACTGGTCCGGCACACTCCCAGTGAGCACCACACGCTGCAAGGACCATCACCTTCATCTTCCATCGGTCCATCCTCAGAGCAGAACTGATGCACCAACCTTGCCAGACCTCTCTGCCATCAACGCCACCATGACGCCAGACAGATTCCTCCTCATGCGCGAGTCAAGATGGCTGGGGGAATATATGAAGTTACATATCTCACTCGTAGGATAGTCGGGATGAGGTGCCAACACTGAAATTGTACATCCACAGTTGGGGAGGAAGTTGCAAATCAACTGCTATCCAGTTAGTCCGGACAAGAGACGAAGCACTATCCTATGTTGCAAGGAAATTTGGAAAGAAAACATAAAGAAACAATAAAAAAATCAGAAAACCCTAAAGCAAGCACCAATTGAATGGGAAATATAGAACAATTCCACCAAATGCAAGTCCCAAGAATGAGTTGTAAAAGAAATATAGATGGCACATTGAGTTGAGTGCGATTGCATGCAAAAGTAGTGACGTATGGATAAAAACAACTGGCATTTTGGAGTGACTAGCATTGAGATGGAAGCAAGCAAATCAAAGTCTATACCTACTATTAAAGTGAGGTGATATTCTTAATTTCGTCCCGCTTCGTTTGGTCCCGCTTTAATTAATTTTACGTACGGTATTTGGTTGATCCGGAGAAAAATAAAATTGCCTATGGGAGGGTTCGATCTCATAACCTGTCAACCGGGCACGCACAGTTTGTCCAACTGACCCAGCTAGAGATATGAGTAGATTTTCTTTCTCCAGTTGCAACGCACGGGTCTTTTTGCTAGTAAACATAAAAGTGGCTTGCTCGATGCGGACGAATAACTCTCGATGGTAAGCACTTCCAAAATCCGACGCCTTTCTTGTTGCCTTAAGTTGTGTGTGTAACGGGGAAATACCCCTTGGTTCCTGGGAGTATATAGACCCTATATAGGGAAAATAAATAATTACGGAAAGAGTAAAAAAAGTTCAAAGTTTTTTGAATAAACTTGACTTCTTTTGTACTAGTATATAACTTCGCAAATAAAAACACAGCATTGACTTGAGGGCAAAAATACAAAAAATGTTGGTATATACAAGTCACTATCCACATTATGTTGACCGAATAATTGTTTTTTTACCATGAGGTCAACGGGGGTTTTCTTTCAGGACAATGCTTCGGTGCCTTAAGGCACCTACATTTGTGTCTATGACATGTGGACCCAATAGATGACTGGCCCACATATCAATGACCCAAAGGCAGGTGCCTTTAAGGCACCGAAGCTGCGTCCTTTCTTTCATGGGTTTTTTACAAGTACAATGTAAGATCAAGTTTATTCCAAAAATATTTTAGAATGTTTTTTCTTTTTTACATATAAAGTGTATATATACACCTGTGGACCAAACGGTCTGCCCCCAAGGCAAACCGCACTATACTCCGGATGGGATCTTCTACAGTACCACGATGCTCCTAATAAATGCAACCTGTCTGTCAATGCTAGCTTTTGTACAAGTAACTTTTTGAAAATGGACTGTAAAAACTAAACTCTGATTGAAATATGTTCTGGATTTTTCTAAGTAATTAATAAATGTTTCGTACCTTTTTTACAGTTAGTTTTTTAAACTGGACAGTAAAAACTAACGCTGATGGTAATATGTTCTAGAATATATTATTTAATCAATAGTTTTTGTAATGATTATTTTTATAGAAATAAATTGTTACTGTATTGGTGTGTACACTCGAGCAAGGGGCGATGCCTACCGACATATAGTTATCAAACTCCCCTTTCCCCTCCTCCTCAGGCGGCCCTGCGGATGGCAGTGGAGGAACCCTAGCCATCGGATGCCTCTCCACTTCCTCTCCCCTCCTTCCCACCCCTCGCTGCTAGAGGGGGCGACCAGGCGAAGCTTGACCGGCGCCGGTGCCGGCGGGGATTCCTCATCCCCACGTGCGGCAGTGGCTGGCGCGGGCCGGCATCTTCGTGCGCGGGAGCTGCGATGCTCAATCATGGAGACGCGGTAGCAGGTCTGTGTTTCAACGGCCCAAGGTCTTCCCTGCGGCGTGGTGGGCTATGCTGGGTTGGGGCGTGCCCTGCCATGCGCTGGCGGCAGCTGATGCGACTGCGGCCAGTTCCGGCGAGCGGCGCGGTCTGGGGCACGTTGGGGCAACTTGGGTCGCGGTTGGCCATCTCTAAAGTGCTCGATGGAGGTGGCAATGTGGTGGAGGTGGAGTTCATGCGGTGGGCGTGTGACGATCTCCTCCTAGAGCTTGCGACGTCCTGTGTGCTACGTTGTGTGGTGGCCCTCGATGGTGGCGCATCGGTGGCAGAGCATGCTGTGGGGGGCGTTTGGAGGTGATGGTGATTGGTGTCCAGAGGTGCTTGCTGCCACTGGGCGGCCGGAGGTGCCGGATGGCGCAGTGGTCTTCCCATCTATTTTTGCACAAGCAGACCTGATGGGGCGACGCCTGCCCCTCCTAGTAGTGTAGGCTGGCAGTTGGCCGATGGAGCGAGCTGGCCCGCCGGGGCAGGGGTTGACACGGATCCCCCTGATCGGGGCAGGTTGTTCCTTGTGCTTGCTCCGGTCACCTCCAGCCATGTCGCAGCGGAGTTCCATGGGTTGCTTGGGGACGGCGTCTGCTTGTTATGGCGTCGGTGTAGGCATCGTCCTTGGATGCCGAGGAGGCGGCCTCGAAAGGTGGGCTTTGCTCTCTGACGGGCTCCGTAGTGGTAGTGGTGGCTTCAACTCTTGGTTGTGTGGGCGGCAAGAGGAGTAGCGGCGGAAGGCTTTGGTCTGCTCTCTTGCAGTGGGGGTTGGATGGGCTGATCTTCGTCGCAGTGGTTGCCTGGTGTCTCCTGTGGGGCAGAGGAGTTCCCAAGTGAAACCTCTGTGCTTTGGCGCCGACGACAGCGACGTCTGGGGGTGTCAATATCCTCTTGAGGACGTTCTCGCGGCCTCTTCCCTATACCAGCAGGGTTCTGGATGAAAATCCATGTCTGCGGACTCGGCACCGGCGACGCTTGGCGTCGTAACCCTCTCGAGGGCGTTGTCGTGGAGCTATGACACCGGCTGTCGGGTCATGGCGATGTATTAGGACGTTCATGTTGTATGTTTATATTTGTTTTATCACTATCATATATCATTCGACTATGTCTTTGTTGTGTTGTTCGCTTTATTTATAAAGCGCGGCGAAAGGCTATTTCGAGACATATAGTTATCAGTTATTTTGCGTGACTAAGTGAGATCCACTAAAAACTAGCGTATTGACCATCAATGGTACTACCCCCGTCCTAATTTATTGGTCCCTTCGCATTTCATGCAAAATTTTGACAGTAAATTTAACTAAGAAAATGTTAATGTATGTAACCAAAAACAACATTATAGGAAACTATGTTCAAATATGAATCCAACAATATAATTTATGATGACATGCATTCTTATTTTCATAGTTGAATCTATGGAAAAAAAATTAGCGCAAAATACTAAGGCGACCAATAAATCAGGATGGGTAGTAATAGGTGAAGTACTGTTCTGTCAGTGGAGATTAAGTATAGAAAAAAATCCATCTGGATGTCATGCCCTGTACTAGCTTCAATATTTTTTCTAGTTCCGGCTTCTGTAAGTGGATTGGATGAGTAATTATGTCGACGTGACATTTTCAGGTGATACAGTTGCGTCATAACTGTGGTTGGAATATCATTATTAGAATAATTGTAGTACTAACAAATGCTACTCCATCCGTTCCTTTCTGTCCAAGCTATCTAAAAGAGGAGCCCTGGGAATCAGACTACTGATAATGAGTTTCCCATCAGATTGTTGGCTAGTATTCGTGACACGGAAGTAATATATGAAAAAGGTTCTAGCACTTCAGCAATTCGTTTTGTTTCTATTTCAATAGCAAATTTGTTTCCATATCAACCGGTGAAATTTTTGTCTAGAGCAACCATATTTTGTTTATACTGCAGATATTCTTTTGCTTCGAATGACCATAGAACTGTCTCCAGTGTAACAATAAAATGCTTCCAACAATACACACACATATATGATTCAATCAAACCCTTTTTTTTTACCATTGTTACTGAAGGTTTCAAGGCAAATTACATTGGGACTTTGCTTCCATAGAATTCGGTATTTACGTCCGAAGAAATGGGAATTTGCTTCCAAAGAATTCGGCATTTGCGTCCAAAGAGACAAGAATTTGCTTCCAAAAGAATTTGCTATTTGTGTCCGAAGAAATAGGAATTTGCTTCCAAACAAATTTGGTATTTGCGTCAAAAGAAATGAGAATCTGCTTCCAAAGAATTTGAAACTTGCATCTAAAAAAAATGAGGATTTGCTTCCATATACAACAAAAATGATGCACATATGACCAGTTTTTGCATCACTTGGGCACAATGCATACGCCATGCTTCCAAAGATACACATTTTGCTTCTAAATCATTACGATACTATTTTCATATATCAGAGAATTGCTTCCATATTTATATAGATTTGTTTCCATCAAAAAAGGAAAACATATATTTCAAACTACATATGATATGTTTCCACAAATGTTGACCATTTGTCTCGGTTAAACGAAGATTCGTTTCCATGGTGATCACGAAGCACTACACCATCCATGGCAGTGGCACGATCGACAAGCATAAGTGCGAAGACATTGTCTCTGTCACCATGGCCATGTGGAAAGACGTGATGCATCTTACTACCTTCCTGCAATGCGAGATATAATCATGCGAAGGAGTTAACAAAATTTGATAAACAAATCCAAGAACGATGGAGAAGAACTCTACAACTCATAAAATAATCAAAATGTCCTAATGGAAAAAGAACAATACAAACTATGCTTTCTCCATTCATTCCTGATGAATTAATGATATAAATGCAATCCAGTTCAAGCTAGTGCATCAATGGAAACTCACATGCGCTTCACCAGCGTCACCTAGCTTTGGCATGTGGTGCTGACTTGCTGAGATGCAATATCGCCTGGTAATCCACCCTCCTGTATGGCGTGAGAGCCTGCCCCTGTTGGCCTTGTTTCCAATCTAAGCCGGCGATCAGGCGAGGTGGATTGGAGGCCAAAACCGTAGGTGTAGCCGGGCCGATCCTGGCAGAGTTAAGCATGGCGACGAGAGAGGTTACGAGCTCGCCGGCGAGCAGGTTAGTGGGTCAGCCTCTGCAAAGCTGCCGGACGAGATGGCACACCGACGAGGTGGTGCGGAGGCCGCAGACGGGTGGATCTGAAATTCGTGCTACCGAGAGGAGAGTCATCCAGGGGCATGGCGAGCTTGGCGATGTGCAGAAGAGATGGGAGAGTTATTTCAGGCGATTAATTTAAGAAGAGATTATAGGGTGTGGGCCAGAAAATCAGATGATTAGTATCGGGTTTGATTTCAGGGCATATCTCAGCAATGACATTAAAATACAATTCAAGGTCATCCGACGAGTCTGAAGAATGCTCCTCAACAGACGTATGTAGGAAAGTGTTTCCCTATCTAAAACCTGTTATAAAAGTAAACCGAGGAATAGTTTATTTAGTTTCGTGTAAATAGTTACATGATAGCTTTTGGGCGGTACAGAATTATTAGGGCCAGCTAAAATGATTTTATAAGTATACACTGAGCTAGTACATACTACGAGCGAGCAGACAGGTTCGTAATTATTTTTTACTGCGTGCTGGGGACTAGAGAGGAAGGGAGAGGAAGCACAGGACATGATTTGACAGCAGTAGTTGGCAGTTGAGAGAGCATGCTCTGGCATTGACAACATAACTTGCAGGTGGGTCCCGCATATGGTTTTAACTTTTGGAGAGGTTTTCGATGGAATTCACTTAATTTCAATAATTTCGGTAGATACTGAAATATTTATCTTTCAGTCAAAATATTTCAACAATTTCAGCAGTACACAGGAATTCAAATACTTTTTAAAATATTTTCAAGTATTTCTAAATATTGAATTGAATTTCAAGTGAATATTTCTGTACTTTGGTCAGAATGCAAACTAATATCACTGAAATTCATTTCGGTTGGTGCTGAAACAAGTCTGAAATTGGAAGTGAAAACCATGGTCCCGCACACTTGGTACATGTGAGTGGCTTCAAAATATGAGTGGTTAAATGATTTCGTGGTTCGAATACGACACAAAGGTGAATTATACATAATATAGTGGATGCACGGATCTTGAGAGGATTGGTTGGTGGGATTTCATGGGGCAGTGCACCCGAGTGCAGTGGGGTCTTTCTCTAGCCACCTCTTACTATATAAGTTTTGTAAACATGCATCACTACTCGCATTCACATATGCATTCCACCACACACAACCACAATCACAATTCATTAATAACTAGGCATACATATTTATGGTTCTAGTTTCCTACTAATGCATATGTATCCTCACTATGTCACCTGGTGGTTGAGCATTTTCTTACCAAAATTTCAGACCATTGACAACTCAACATGCCACTGGATGATCTCCAACCACTCCGGGTGCGAGACATGGTCTTCTCAAACACAACTCCACATGAAACAATCTCCACCAGTCTAGAATGCATCGTGGAATCAGTAAGGTGTTCTTCTGGTGTCATCTTCAGCACATTCTATGACCTCGAAGATGCTGAGCTCCAAAAGGTCAGTGATAGCATGGGTGTCCCAGTGTACGCGATTGGTCCGCTTCACAAGATATCTTCAGGTACCCAGAGCAGCCTGCTGGCTCCAGATCGAACTTGTTTGGACTGGCTGGACAAGCAGGAGGAAGAGTCTGTTTTGTTCGTGAGCTTTGGGAGCTTGGCGTCGATGGACCAGGAAGAGCTAATGGAGACTGCATTGGGCTTGGCCAATAGCTGCATTCCATTTCTTTGGGTGATCAGGCATGACTTGCTTCATGGTTCGGAGAAGGTAGGCCTACCTGATGGCTTTGAGGTAGAGACACAAGGTAGGGGAATGGTGGTGAGCTGGGCCCCACAACAAGAAGTTCTTGGGCACCAGGCGGTTGGTGGATTTTGGACCCATAATGGCTGGAACTCGACGTTGGAGAGCATAAGTGAGGGTGTTCCAATGCTATGTAGACCCCATTTCGCCGACCAGATGATAAATGCAAGGTATGTCCAGGAGGTGTGGAAGATAGGATTTGAGTTAGAAGGCAAGTTGGAGAGGGGGGAGATCGAGAGGAATGTTCGAAACTTATTGTGCCAAGAAGAAGGTGCGGAAATGAGGCGAAGGGCAAAAGATCTGAAGGACAAAGCAATCCGATGCATCAAGAAAGGAGGCTCTTCGCAAACTAGAATTGATTTGTTGGTGAATTTTATAACGTCGCTACCTCCTTCCATTTAGAAGAGATATGTTTCCTATTTTCATGTGGATTCAGTCTTCAAACTTAGAATGTCGTGATAGTGGGCTTGTTTTGCATATGAGCGAAGGCTTACATACTGCTTAATACATTTCTGCCAACTTCTACACAATTCTTTTTCTATGGAAACTTTTGCATAATTCTATCTAGCAAATAATACAATTTAGTTTAGCAGAGTCATAACAAAATTAGCAGCAACGAAGAAAGTAATACTAATAATTATACAATGTTAAAACACACATGACACCTTCATGGTGAATACAATCTATCAGAACACATCCACATTTTTACCTTGTGGTCAGATTCTAGTACTATTACCATAACGAAGTAACAGGTTCACAAAATCAATCCTAGTTCGACGGAAGGAAATTAGTTAAACTACAGGTTCTAGGTATATACTACTATGCGAGCCATCGAAAAAAGGTTATTACAGAGCAAGATAGCAGCAACAACAAAATTAAAAGCACACCAGTTCAGGCATGTCACATATAAGGATCAAGATAGGACCCCCCCCCCCCCCGACCCTTCACATACGCCCAACAAAATTCCAAAGCACCCCCGAAGAGCAAGAGTTTTTTCGTCTACGAAGTAGCTGGCCAGAGCACTCGATCAGTTTGTTTCAAGCTAGCTCTTTGTGGTAGTTCAGGGTGGACATGGTGTGGGCCGGTCCGGTCCCTGGACGAGCCACCGTTTCGACTGGCTGTTGGCGGTCTGGACCAACGGGACTGGCGGGGATAAAGCTTGGTGAGGACCGACCGGCTTGCGAGCCTGCCACGTCCCATGTGAAAACAAGGACGCCAATCGAACCCAAGACCTCCAGTAGATGAAAACTCGCCCATAGCCTCTAGAACAACAAAGCTTTGTTCATAAATATGTAGAGCAATAACATATAGACCTATTGTAACAGATCAAACCGGTACTGTACAGCCTGCACAGTACTGTAGCTAATGTGTTTTTTATATAGCTAAAACAAAACTAATGCGTTTTCAATTTTCCAAATATTTTTTGAAAACACAAACATTTTTAGGAATACGAAATGTTTCTCAGATTTGAAATTCTTTTGGAAGCACGGACATTTTTTTTTCAAATATGCGAACCTTTTTTGTTAAAAATTAAAATATTTTTTGATTATGTGAATATTATTTCAAATTTAAGAGCAATGTTTCAGAATTGTGACCGTTTTTCTGAAACTGAGAACATTTTTTTAAAGACAAATTATTTTTCCAATTTGCAAACATTTTCATGAAAATTTGATATTTTTTTAAATTTTATGAACATTTTCTAAAATACGACCATTTTTCAAATTTGTGAGCATTATTTGAAAACATATCTTTTTTTCAAAGTTTAGATTTTCTTTCAAATTTACTAACATTTTCTGAAAACATTTTTTATTTTCTTTGCCCTAAGTTTTTTTTTCTTTTTCCTTCTCTTTTATCGTTTATTCATTTTTCATGTTTCGAAATTTATTATAATTTTTGAAACTTGTTCGAAAATAAAATTGTTTGGAATGCCAGAAAATGTTTTTGTTGTCAAATATTGTTTACAATTTTATAAAATATTATTATATTTTATAAAATGTTCCAGTTCTTGAGTTTCTTCCTCACAAATTTAAGAAAGTTTTGCGTCTAAAAAAGTTGATACATTTTTTGTTTAAAAATTTAATCAAGTGCTGGTAACAATTTTGAAAGAAAGATTCAAGTTTGTAAAATTTTGGAAAAAAAGGTTCAAGTTTGTAAAATTTTCATACATAATTTGAAATCCCAAAATTGTTGAAATTTTTCAAGAAATGATTAAGACATATAAAAATGTTCATTTTAATAGATAATGACAAAAATTGTAAATAACAGAAGTATTTGAATTAGTTTAAACTACATGATGACGGATGCACGGGCTGATATAGTCTGGCACACTCCTCTCAACTGTTGTTTTTGGGACTATACATAAATGCCCCCAACTTCTTGTAACTGCCTAGCACGGGAATATGATGTATCCATGCCTGGTTCGAATAATTTCCGACACCTTATGCACGTTGCGACACATTCTTCCATTAATCAGACTTTTTTCATCAACAAAATTCTAGAAAATGTAAAACATGTTGAAAACCCCAACAACTTGCCATGGTGCCTTGAATTGGTCATACAAGGCCCTGTAAAAATATTGGAGACATCTCAAGGATGTCGAGAAACAACTTGCTCTTTGACGGTGGCCTACCCGAACATGCTTCGTTCAATATGGTCTATTTTTGTACATTGTTGAAAAGACCCCAAAATTTTGCCAGTAGTTGGGCATGACATGGTAGGCATTTATGTCAGGTTTAAACGATTTCCAACACCGTATGTAAGTTGCGACATGTCCTATCATTTATCAGCCTTTTCTTTACCGAGAATACTCTGAAAATGCAGAACTTGTCAAACACCCAAGCAACTTGACTTAATGCCTTGGATTGGTTATACAAGCCAATAGAAAATATTAGGTGTGTGGATGCCTACCATGGGCATGCTCACCTGCCCGCAAAAGTTAGCGTCATTTCAAGAATGTCCAAAAAAAAATCATGTTCAACGCAAGGTGTTCGGATAGGCATCTGTGTTCGGATACAACGCAAGGTCATTTCAAGAATGTCCAAAAAAAAAAATAGTTAAACGTGTACGTCAAACTGTCATTTAAGTTTTTAACATAAATACATAACTAATAAATACTCCCTCCATTCCTAAATATAAGTCTTTTTAGAGATTTCAATATAAACTACAAATGGATGTATATAGACGTATTTTAGAGTGTAGGTTCACTCATTTTGCTTCGCATGTAGTCCATATTGAAATCTCTAAAAGACTTATATTTAAGAACTGAGGGAGTACAAAGAATAAAATGAAAACAGAAAATGCTTTTTATAGACGCATTTAATAAATATTTAAGAATATAAAAGTTTGCTACTACAAACTGTAATTTTGCTACTACAAACAATATTTCAAATATTTGAACAAGTTTCAAAAGGAATATAAAAGTTGAAAGAGGAAAAATACAAATTAATGAAAAAAGAGAAGAAAAACGAAAAAATAGAAAAGAAATAAAAATGATCAGGCCTTGCGCAACTGAACGATGGCATTGCTTCCGTTGGTAGCCTTCTCGAATTTTTCGGAATTTAAAAATTGTTCCCACTTCGAAAAAAAACCATTTCACAAATTCAAAAAATGTTCGCGCAAATTCAGAACACTTTTTTATTTCAAAAACTGTTATTCACATATTTTGAAATGTTTTTAAATTTAAAATTTTGTTCAGGATTTTTGATTTTTTCACAATTTTGTTCGTGCTTTTCAAAACAAATGTTGGCGTTTTGACATTCTGAACAATTTTTGAAATACAAGAACATTTATTTGAAATTACCTTAAATATTTCCAAAATTCGAATATTTGAAATTTATGAATAAAATTTTAAAATAACAAACATTTTTGGAATTTAAAGGCATGACCATTTTTGAAAAAAGAAATAAGAAATGTAACAGCAAAAACGAAAAAATGAAAAGAAGAAAAAAAACTGTGGAAGAAAGATCGGCTCACAAAGTGTTCGTAAAATGTTTTTAAAATTCTCAGCCTGTTGGTTACTAAAAGCGTCAGGCTTCAAATTGTTCACTAAAGGTAGGTGGTCCTAGCGGCTATGCGCACATGTTATTAACTAGGACGTTGCGTGTTTGATTCCAACAACGGTGATCCTTCTTCGTTTACCACCGCAAATGGGCCAGCCCAAGTGAGCTGTCTTTGCGAGCGTACAGTACAGTTTATACATTCAAATGAAAAAGATTTGCAAATTAACCTGTGGTTGAGTTGGTTAGGTGGACAGTGATATCCCCAACCCACCAGGGTTCAAATCCTGGTGCTCGCATTATTCCTGGATTTATTTCAGGATTTCCGACGATACGTTTTCGACGACGAGGCGCCTACGGTGACTTCGAGACTCACTTCTGATACAAAGCAGATCCATTAACTAGCTAACTAACTCCCGATCTGGAGAACTACCCCACGGCCACTTCTCACATCATCTTGCGGCTTAGGAGAACTAACAGGACATGGGATCGTGTCGTGTGCATGGAACACGTCCAGCCTTAGCTACGTGCATGAATCAGAGGCGACCATGCATTATTAACAGAAAAACAAACTAACTTGGCGTGGCAACTGAAATTAGCTAGGTCCAATATTTCACCCCTTACAACACTCATTCTCGTTATAATTCAAGATATTAATTGGGCAGTGAATTTCACTTTTAGTGGAGCCGTCTCCTTTCCAAGAAAAGTCTAGGATTCCCCTGCCTCCCGCCTGCGCCGCCACCGGCCCGCCTCGTCTCCGGTGGCCTTAGGGCCATGGCGGCGTGGTGGATCTCGACCCTTGCCAGCGGGAGGGCTCTGTTTTTAGTTGGTCCTTCGTGTTTTGTTAGGGTTTGTGTTTTGCTTAGTAAGACGAGACGATGGTGGCTCCATGAAGATGGAATAAGGTTCTTCCCGCCTAGCCCCGTCCCGATGGTATTTCTAGCACCGTCGATGGGCG
Source organism: Triticum urartu (assembly GCF_056163025.1). Classification (NCBI taxonomy): domain Eukaryota; kingdom Viridiplantae; phylum Streptophyta; class Magnoliopsida; order Poales; family Poaceae; genus Triticum; species Triticum urartu. The sequence goes on along the minus strand of NC_141875.1, from coordinate 720,814,479 downwards.
TGTGTCTCCAGTGGATCTGTCCTTGGTGGATTTGCTCGGATCTGGTCGTAGTTCGTCTACGTTCATGTGTCTTTAGGTTGGATCCTTTCGATCTACGTCACTCTTCATCGGCGTGTTGGTCCTACGTGGCCTTAGCACGACGACTTCCAGACTGTCTACTACAGTAAATTTTGCCCAGCTCCGGTGAGGGAGGGGCGATGATGGCGGCATGCCTTCGGCTCGCTTCAGTGTTTGTAGTCGTCGCTAGGTGGTCTATGGATCTGGATGTAATTTTTACTATATCTGGTGTTTGTTATACTGCCATGAATATTAAAGATGAATAGATCGAAAGTTTTCTTAAAAAAACAATATTTCACCCCCTTAATCTCATTGCCCACTGCTGATTCTGATCACTCCCAGACGCTTACGCAGCTCGCTGAAATGCATCCTTTGTTAACACATCAGCTGATTTTGTGTGCCAACGTGATCAATCTCCACTAGTCCGGTCTCCATACAATCGCGAACGTAATGGAACTTTATCTCAATATGATTGCTGCGGTCATGGTGAACAGGATTCTTACTCGGTTCTATGGCTAATTTGTTGTCAACCGAGTAACAATCCTGTTCACCATATCTGCAATAAGGCCAGTTAACCAAATGCCTTAACATGTTGCTGCACATGCGGTGACCTACTCTGCTTCACAGGAAGAAAGAGAAACGACCTTCTATTTCTGGGAGCTCTATGTGATCAGGTTCTTGCAGAGGAAGAAGACGTATCCTGATGTACTCTTGCGATCCCCGGTGTTCCCTGCATGACCACTGTTATTGTACCCGAGCAAGTGTGCATCACCATCGTCTACCCTGTAGAAGCAACCACAGTGCATTGTACCAAAATCGCCTTGAGATATGTGCTATAAGATCAAACAGTAGGAGAGGCGTTCGTTCCGACACATCAAAAATCTGATGTCAGTTTTTTATCGTTCCGTTTTGTTTTGTTCGTCCCATAACAAAAGAAATTGCAGTCACCTAATAAAGTGACCAATTTATCAACGCTATGCTCAATAGATCGTCAAACTAATATCATTTTGATTTCTCCTCCACCAAGTCACTAACCCAACTTAATTGATCGCTGATATATGTTTTTGAACTCCGGTTAAAAAAATGTACTTATTCAAAACAAACTACATCACGAGTTTTTATTTTTATTTTTTTAGAACAAAGACGCCAGGGGCGTCCGGCTTTAAATTAATAAAGCCCACAACATAGGCAGCGTAGCACAACCACATAACTCACATTATGCAACAGGCCAAAAGCGAACAAGTCAAGGGGGAGCAACAGACCGGAGACGGAAATAAGTGCGTTACAAGGCGCGACCGGCCTAGCGAAACGAGCACGCAGGCTCGGCTGAAAGTAGAACCAAAAGGGGCTGCCCATCCCTATGGGACAGCAGACGGCGCGGACAACGGGGCGCGGGACTCGGCGTAGACAGAGCGGAGGCAACTAATAGCATGACGATGAAGATCAGAGTCCTGTTGCCTTCCCAGCGGTGTCCATTGCTGCAAGAACATGATGCATTTGAAGATAACGTCAGCAGGGTGCGAGGGAAATACACCCTCAATGGTAAGTTTGTTACGAATATGCCAGATAGCCCTTAACATGGCCGCCGCACACGTCCACATGACCCGGCGCGTCGAGCCATGAAGCGAAGACAAGGAAGACACCAGCGCGGCACGGGAGCGGGGATCCCAATCCACCCCCGCGGCTTTGCGAACCGCACTCCAAGCGAAGCGCGGCAAAGAGCACCGAAAGAAGGCGTGATCCGCATCTTCCGGCACCCCACACAAAGCGCAAGGGCCAGCGGCGGGTCCATTGCGCTTGGCCAGGTTGATCGAGGTAGGAAGGCGATCTTGGCAAAGTTGCCATAAGAAGACTTTGATCTTTAGAGGGATTTTAGCCTTCCATAGCCCCATGGCAGCCGAAGGGACCTGGCCGCGGGTAAGCTCTCTGTATAAGGACTTGACAGAAAATTTGCCAGAGCAAGAAAGCCTCCAAGAGACCGTGTCCGCGGAGTCAGACAGGCGAACATCCGCAATCAACGCCCGAAGGCGATCCCACTCCGCCATCTCCGGCCCCGTTAGTTCTCTCCGAAAATTGATGTAGGGTGGAGATGAGCTAAGGGCCGACGCGACCCATTGGTTGGGCTCAACCGCAATGGAGTAGAGTTGGCGAAATTCGGACCAAAGGGGTTGTTGGCCAATCCAAAGGTCAAGCCAAAACCGCGTGAAGCGCCCGTTGTTAACCCCAAACTTCGCACCCCTGGCAAAGAAGGGTTTAAGGTCTTGAATGGAGTTCCAGAAGGGGGACCCATGGGGGGCCGCCTCAAAGAAATTTCCATTCGGGAAGTATTTCGCACGGAGAAGGTCGATCCAGAGACCAGTCTCACCCTGAGACATCTTCCAGATCCATTTGCACATGAGTGCAATGTTCATCAGCTTGGAGTTGATGATCCCATGGCCCCCTGGGCTTTAGGTCTGCAAACGGCCTGCCATTTAACCATATGGTATTTCCGTTTAGGACCCGCTCCTTCCCAAAAGAAGCGGGACCGCGGGGTATCCAACTTAGTGTGTACCCCGTCCGCCAGCAGGAACAAACCCATGGCAAACATAGGTAAGGATGAGAGGCTGGAGTTGGTTAAGATTAGTCTAGCCCCTGAAGACATAAATCTCCCTCTCCACGGACATACCCTATCCGCTACCTTGGAGGTGAGAGGTTCCCAATCAGCGATCGAACTCGTCTTCGCCGTGATCGGGAGGCCGAGGTATGTGAACGGAAATTGGCCAAGTTTGCAATTGAGCAAGTTGGCAACCCGCTGGCTCTCGGCCGCGTCCATCCCTATGGACACTACTTCACACTTGTGGAAGTTGATTTTAAGCCCCGACATGAGTTCGAAACACAACAGAATGGCTTTGACCGTTGCAATACTGTGAGTGTCAGGCTCGAAAAGGAGGAGTGTGTCATCCGCGTATTGCAGGTGTGACACACCCCCCGGGATCAGGTTGTCAACCACTCCCCTGATGTGGCCAGCCAGACGGGCTTTGTCTAGCATGGCGCCCAAGGCATCCGCCACAAAATTAAACAGCAGCGGCGAGGCTGGGTCCCCTTGCCGCAGCCCACGCTTGTTGCGAAAGAAGTTCCCTACTTCTCCGTTCACCGCAATCGCCGTTTGGCCTCCCGAGACCAATTGCATCATACGGTGAACCCAAACCGACGAGAATCCCCGGTCCAGGAGAACCTGTCGGAGAAACTCCCAGTTCACGCGGTCGTAAGCCTTTTCGAAGTCAAGTTTCAGTAGGATCGCGGGCTGATGAGCGCGTTTAAGGGAGTGCACAATCTCTTTTAGGGCCAGCGGCCCTTCTAAGATGTTGCGCCCCCGAATAAAGGCCGATTGGTTCCTACTAATAATACGATAAGCTACCGGAGTCAAGCGTGTCGAGCAAGCTTTCGCACAAATTTTAAACGGAACATTAATCAACGCAATGGGACGAAAGAGCCTAATATGATCCGCGCCCGGAACTTTGGGAATTAGAGAGAGAACCCCAAAGTTTATGCGAGAGATATCTACCGTTCCCCGCATAAAACCATTGCAAACGTCAAAAATAGGCCCTTTGAGCACTTGCCAGAACCTTTTGAACATCGCCACCGGCCACCCATCCGGCCCGGGAGCGGTGTCGGATTTCATGCCCAGCGTCACCTTGTCAATCTCTTCCGGGGTGAAGGCCAGGCCCAGGCCCTCATTTTCCGCTTCCGTGACCCGCAACGCAGGGTCCCACACATCCGCCCTAAGCCGGGCACGGGATTCCTCCCTGGAACCCATGAGATGGATGTAAAAATCGTAAATGTGACGTACGATATCCTGTTGCCGCAAAAGGAGCCCCTGCTCGGATTGCAAGCGCAGGATTGCACATTTGCGACGACGACCATTTGCATAGGCGTGAAAATACTGGGTATTCGCGTCACCCTTGAGCGTCCACTTGATTCCTCCACGTCTACGCCAGTACTCCTCCTTAGCTCGGAGGAGGGACTCGACCTGGGCCTCAAGCGCGTAGCGCTGAGCCCAGTCTTGCTCCGAGAAGGTCTGCACGTCCGCCACAGCGTCCATCTGAGCAAGATCCGCAGTCAACCGCGAGCGAAGCAACTTATCGTCGCGCCCCTGGTTAGCCCCCCACCCTTTAAGGGCCGCACGCAAGCCCGCGCCTGCAGCGATCCAGAACTCCATCGGCCCGCGTACGCGCCCGATCCGGGCGACGCAATTCTCCCATTTCGAAAGGAAGATTTGCTCAAAGTCCGGAGACTCTAACCACGCGGTTTCAAAGAAGAAACGGGGACTGCGTTTTAGCCTTTCCTCCCCCGAGGAGAGAATGAGGGGGACGTGGTCCGACCCTATCCTCGTCTCGGCGTGCAAGGAGCAAAGAGGAAACAGCGCCTCCCACTCCGAGGACATAAAAACCCTGTCCAAAACCGACCGCACCGGTGTAAGTTGTTTGTTGGTCCAGGTATAGCGTGCCCCCACGCGAGCCACTTCCCTAAGGGCCATAGCTGCGATTGCACTATTAAAAATGGACACCCTTGTCCAATTAATACTACCGTTGTTTTTATCCGCTCCCGAACGGATTAAGTTGAAATCCCCTCCCACAAGCAGAGGAAGGTTTCGCGTGCCCAAAGACGCAACCTTTGCGTGGAGTTCTCCCAAGAACTCGAGCGAACGCGAGTGATCGGCCGGGCCGTAAACCACAATCACCTCCCACTCGCGGAGAGTTGCATGGTGGCGCGCCGACAGAAAGAAGCAACCAGCATCCCATGCCACCACCTCCAGGCAAACTAGGTTGATACCTAGCAACATGCCTCCCGAGTGCCCGACCGCCGGCACCCAATGCCAAACAAAACGCTCCAGCGGGTCAACAGTTAGCAGGTCCCGATGATTGAAATCGGTCTTGATAGTTTCCTGCAGGCCAACTACGTCGATCGCCTCGTTTCGAATGAACTCTTTTAACTGGGTCCGCCTCCCAGCGTGGCCGAAGCCTCGGATATTCCAAAATATGTACCGCATTAGATAATGCGATTGCGGAGGCGGATACTGCGAGCGGTCACCGCTTTGGCCACGCGCCGTGTCTTGGCAAGACGACGGTTGGAGGGGGACGGCACAGCCCCTGCTACTATGTCCTCCTGATCGGGCCGCGCAACAGTCACTAGAGAAGCCCCTGCTTCTTCTGCTGCTGGCGCAACGCGGGCCAACGCTGCCTGGGCGAGCGCGGCCTGCGCGATTTCCTTAGCACGGATAAGAGAAAGCACTTCGCGCGCTTCCCCCTCGTCAGACATCCAAACACCACTATCCGCTAAGATACCCCCCAAGCACTCATCAGAATAAACGTCAAAGATCATAAAACGGGGCACGGGATTACCTTCAGATTCCAGGTTCTTCTGGGCTTGCAGGAGTTGGGCGTGTTGGAGGGCAGGCAGGTTGCCCTTGGCACCCTTCAGGCGGGAGCTCGCCCGCTCCTGCGTCGCCGTGGACGTCACCACCGCCTTGGAGCGCTTGGCCGTAGAAACGGGCGCCACCTTTGTCACCTCCACTCGAAGCGCATCAGAAGCGGGAGGGGAGATGACTGACGGGGTACCACCCGACGGACCCCCAGGAGAGGCCAACGCCATCACCACCAGCCGCTGCGGGGCAGGCGTGCTCCCACAGCCCGAGGGTGGGCTCGCCGGCGCCACGAAGGGAGTCTTGCGGCCCGCCGGCTTCTTGTGGAGCCTCGTCCCACCGACCCCGAGGCCTGACGGCGCCTTGGGAGAGCGTCCCGCGGTAGCCCGAGGCTCATCCACCACCGTAGCCACCGAATCGCAGGACATGTTGGAGTCGTACTGGTTGAAACCCAACTCGTTGCTGCCCACCACCACCTGCCGCTCCTCCTGGTCCTTCGCCGCACCCGCCGCTGGAGGCACGTCCTGGGAGTCCTTGTCCATGAGCCCAAGCTTGTCCCAAGTGGCAGTGTCAAAGGAGTCATCCCCCATGCTCGTATCGAGGTCCCTGTCCTTGTCGTTCGGACCCTTGTCCACGTTGGCTGGTGGCGGGGGAGGGGGAGCCGCGCCCTGCAGCTCGCCCGCCTCGGCCTCCAGGCGAATGGTGAACCCCTCGCTGTTGAACCATACTTGAACGTAGCCCTTGAGCTTGGCCGGCGAGCGACACGCGAAGCGCATCCGTACTGGGCCCAGCCCCGTCAGCGACGCTGGATCCACCTTCATGGGCCGCCCAATCATCACCGTCCCGGCCATAAGGCGGTCCACACGGCGGTGCTTGGGTGGCACACCCCATAGCTTGACCCACACGTCCGGCATAATCTCGGCCTTGGGTTCCTCCTGGCACAGATCCTTGATGTCCGCCATGATGTCGTTGAGGGAGAGGTAGAACTTTCCGCTGCGGGTCGCCATCCGTAGCATGGCCTTGTTGGGGAAGACGACCGAGAACTGGTCGACGCCGATGGCCGTCACCTGCCAATCCCACTCCCCTTCGAAGAGGTGGGGGAGCTCCGCCTCCAAGATGGGGATCGACAGCGTGCCCGGCGCCGCCGAGATGATCGCCGCGTCCGCCACCAACGGGGCCCGGACCTCCTCGCCCTCCGTCTCCACGAAAGGGAGGCAGAAGAAGCCCTCGCCAGGAATGGCGTTGCCCATGATCTGCAGCATCAGGGGCCGACCCCGCGTGGGGCAGTGCGCCGACGCGTGCCCTTCCTCGTGACAGACGACGCACAGGGGCTTGTAGTGGCACATGTTTTGGTAGTGCCCCACCCTGCCGCACTTGAAGCACTCCGGCCCGTCGGCCTCCTCCACTGGGATCGGGGCATCAGCCGAGCCCATCGAAGCCGACGGCCCAGCCACCAGCTGCAGCGACGCCGTGCCATCCCCCTTGTGCTTCTGCTTCTTGGCCAACGGATCCCCGCTCCGCTCGCCGCCCGGAGGGAGCTGAGACTCCTTCCTCTTGAGGTCTTTCTTCTGCTCCAGCCCACGGCGCCGATATTCCTCCTTCTTCTTCTTTTTGCGCTCGCGCTCCTCTTGATGCTTCCGCTCCTGCTCCGCAATCCACCATGGAGGCGGCGGCCCCCAGCCCCCGTCTTCCACGGCCTTCGCCGACGCCTTGGAGAGCGCCTTCGCCCGAAGCTCTTGCTCGCGCTGTCGATCCGCCGCCGGAATCGGGGGTGACATGGGAGGCTTGTCGCCGCGACGGGAGCCCATCGTTACCACAGTGGCGAACGACCAAGAGAGAGGTGGGGGAGGGGCAGAGCGGATAAGGCGACGAGCAAGGTGCCCGAAGCGCCGCACCTGAGAGTGGGAGGCAGGAAACCCTAGCGACAAATCTAGGGTTCCTTTTGGCACCCACAGCCACCTATTAATAGGAGCGGGGGCCCGCGCGGCCACCTCCACGTTGGGCCTGGGCCTATGCGCAGGCTCGCGGCAGGTCGTCGGGCCAGGCTGGATAGGCCCGCGCACGGAGAGGAGCCCCTGCACCCCCCCACTCGAAGAAACTGGCTGAGCCGCCAATGGGCCCCCCGGCCCAATTACATCACGAGTTTTACAATGACCAACCCAAAAGAATTTTGAATATTGGGTATGCATTTGCATCCTGATCCCCTAATTTACTCAATGGCAACACATGCCATGAGAACATACCTCGGAAAATGTTTTCTTGGCTAGCAACCACTCACATAAGTCGAACTCAAACATCAAGGAGCTAAACACGAGACGTTTGGCTTGCCTGCGCATCTCCTTCGTCTCCAAGTCAAGGATAATGAGCAGACCATGAGGCCACTCATTAGACCACATCCTCAGCAGCACGGCGCTGCTCATCTCTCCAGAGCCCTCAAACTCAATTATCACAGCGCCCGGAGGGATGTAGGGATGCAACGACCATAGCTTCTCCTCCACATCGATTACGGCCTCCCGTTCCCATTCACCATCGTTGAGTTGTAGCCAAGAGGAGACCGTGAACCCGTCAGTGACAAGCAACCGCAGCTTCCCGTCGGGCGATTTCCCTAGGTGTCGCTGACTTTCTTGGCACTTGACGGGCGGGAGCTTCGTCGTGTCTAAACTCCCCTTGTGGACATTGTAGGTGAGTATTTTATCATAACCACATACTACAAGCCAGTGGATAACACTTCCATGAACGACGACACCGTCGCGTTCTCTTTGGAGTGACCCTAAGGTGGGGTCGATGTCACCATCATAAGTTACAGGTCCCCAGCTGGTGTGGCCAACATTTAACGATGTGGCGGTCAGAACTCTGATATTGCATCCAGTGCCATCGAGGTTGGAGTCCACATCAGCGGCCACTAGCTTGAATGGGCAGCCAATGCCATCGGCTGCGGTGAGAAGAACATATGTGATAAAATCCCAATCTATTGGAATGCCCGACGGAGCCGAGAAGAAGGTGCGGTCTCCCGTGATGAAGTCATACACGCACAGGTGGTTGGACTTGTTCTGGCGCAATCTGATGTGACGTCGCTGGAGTAGGACGAGGCCGCCATGCGATGTCATGGGTTCGTATTCGCATAAGAGGTTGGCGGTGTGGCGTGACCTGAAGCGAGACAGATGGCCGTTGCAGAAGGATGCAGCAGCGGGCATGACATCTTTGTTCGTGTAGACGTAGGCAAGGAAACGGGAAGACAGGATGCCACCTTGTTGGGTGACGCGGCGGATGAAGGACGGAGAGAAGATGTCACGGCGGAGGTCCTTGCAGGCAGCTGCGCAGCAGATGAGGGTGGAGGGGTTGGTGCGCGCGACGATCTCCAGTATGAGGTCCGCGGGGAGCGTGCATGCTACTGGCGATTCCGGCATGAACGTGTTTCTACGTCCGCGTTTCTCCGGCGGTGCCATGGGATGTCTGGCACGTATGTCGTGTATTAGGCTGGCAGGGCTGGTTTGTCATCGCGTGGCGGCCTCGTCCTACTCCAGCGACGTCACATCAGATTGCGCTGGGTGTGAGGGGCACGTGGTAGTGGCTGGGAGAACAAAAGAGCATCGGACCAGGGAACACACGTCGCAAAAGGAGGCGATCGGCACGAGAACAAGATGTTTGGAGACGCATGATAGACCACGATCCCACGACTCATGTGCAACCGACGCAAGCTTCAGCCGATCGCCCGGCCATAAACATTTCTCTTTCTCTTTTGGCTCGCTCTGTTTTGCTGCGACATGCAACAAAAGTGAAGTGTTATGAGAACCAACCCCATGTTGCCGCGTGCCCGTTCCAGGTATAAGTCAAACATGGACGAAATTCGCAAGTGCCTGCCAATGTTTTAAATAGCGGGCTATACTAAATAGCGACGAACCTCCAAATCCACTATAGCAGGCTTGCTACATATTTTTTATAGTACAAAAACTTTTTTTTGTGGGACACAATAACTTCGTTCATGAAGCTACTCAATGAGTAGATAGGACCAGGACAGACTCTGGCTGCCGGGAAGCACAAATGCCACTCCAGGGTGTTTATTCAAAATGGAAACATAACGATACACGGTTATCATGCATCACGATGTTTATATCAACACCGAGTACACGCTCGGCAAACAAACTTATTCATCCTTCGGCATATCTGTATTCCTGTGATCCATGAACCGATCTCCTCCGGCCTACTTTGAAGGAGGATAACCTGGGCGTCGCCCCGTCGGTGCCCCATAACCGCCGCCCCAGCCACCCCCATAGTTATCTCGCTTCACGCTGGCAGCTGCAATGACGTTCAACCCAAGCAGGCAAGCAGGACCTTGTCAGATTAACTTACAATTTATCACGCAAAAAGAGGGACACTAAACACTGGAACTGAAAGTTTGTTCTTTCGGATCCGGCGAAAAACTGTGGACAACTAAGCAAATGAAATAGAGAGTTTGATACCTCTGGCAGCGAACACGCCTTGGGCGGCGAACGCGAGCGAGGCCATCATCACGCACAGGAATGCGGCAAAGGTCCTGAGGTGAGCCATAGTTGAAGCAAGAGAGGGGCGTGTGTTTTCTCTGTGCTTGGAACCAATGCCATTGGCATATTTATATGCCTGCTGATGGTAAGGTAGCTTCGCCATGTGCGACCAGTGCGCGTGTACAGGTCTAAGGGCATGCGTAGACAGGTCAGACGCAGTTATATAGGCCAAAACACTACTGTCGGAGAAAGGTAGCAGTGATGGAATTTTCCACGGACCCAGCGGCGATGTTCCACAGAAAGTCGCCCAAAACTCTAATTCAAGCGTTCAGATCGACCATGTCCGTACTTTTCTTGATAGCTAGGAGCAGCAGAGCTCCAGCGGGTATGTGTATCTACACTCTGGGTTCTTTTTAGATGGTCTCTGGGCATTTTTTACTTTGCCAATCTAAAACGAGACAATGATCAGTTGATGGTCTCTGACTTTATCTGTGATAGAACAAACGCTCTTCTCGGTCGGCTTGCTATCATTTTCGAGAAGATCGCGTACAAAACGTTACAGAGGCTAATAGGCCTATATTGTGTAATTTGCTCGGGCCTATCGATCTTAGGAATTCAAACTACGATAGTGTCATTCCAAACCTCTGGAATTACCTGATTATTAATACCATTATGCACCACCTCTATCAACTTGACCCCAATATATGCCGACACTTTTTGAAAATAAACCCATGCCAGCCATCTTTGAATGTTTTGTTCTACGAAGTGGTGCTTGGAAACCCAACAGGGAAGCCAACGGCCCACTAAGCCGAGATGGTGGCTGTTCGCCCGGGACACACGTTGACGTGTAGGATCGGTGGCTCCTATACGGAGAATAGGTCACCACGGAGCCACCGTGTGCCCCCCCCCCCCCTCCCGCTCGCTGGAATTTCTATGAGCCGGACCACTTTTCGGGATTCACCATCAACTGGTTTTGGGAAGGTTCTAAAACCATCCACAAACAGTGTTTTTTCTTACGATTTTTTCATTCTTTTTTCTTTTCTTTTTTGTTCCTTTTTCTGTTTCCTTTTTTTCTTTCAGTTTTTCATTTTTCATTTGTATTCTTGTTTTTTAATTTGAGAAAGCCTTTCCAATTCGTGAATATTTTTTGTTTCTTTTTTGTTTTCAATTTGCAAACATCTTTTTTCAAATTCGAGAACATCGTTTGAATTTGTGAACAATTTTTGGAAATCATGACTACTTTGCAAATACACAAACATTTTTTTTCAAATTGGTTCCTTTTTGACTTTTCACTTTTTTGTAATTTTCTTTTAGAGTTTGTGAAAAAAATTTGGTTCATCAAATTTAAAAAATGTTCATCTAATTCAATTTTTGTGCACTGGATATAAAAAATGTTCATTGGTTGCAAAAAATTCATCAAATTCCAAACTTTTCATATATTTTCAGAAAATTTTCATCAAATTTAAATTTTGTCCATTGAATAAATAATTTTTTCATCCTTTTTTTTCCAAAAATGTTCCTGAATACAATGTTTGTTCATCAGGTTCTAAAAATGTATATTGAATTCAAAATTTGTTCATCAAATACAAAAAATGTTTGTTATTATGAAAAATTTGCCAAATTTAAAAATGTTCATTCCTTTTGAAATTGCAAACATGTTTTGAATTCGGTGAACAGTTTTTTTGAATCCTTGAGCTTTTATCATTTCCCGAAAAAAATTAATATCATGAAATTTTTTTGAATTCATGAACATTTCACAAGTTGCGACTTTTTCTTGAAATCGAAAATTATTTTCAAAAAGTAAAAAAAATTAAAACAGAGAAAAGCAGAAAAAATAATGTGCTTCCCAGCCCGCACATGGGCCAGCCCAAGAAGAAGAGGGGCGCGTGGGTGGATGGGGGTGGGGGGGGGGGGGGGGGGGGAGGTGTGCGCTCCCTGGGAACTGGTGAAGTCACGCCTAGTGCGCGAAACCCTTGCTCACAGGTGTCGGTGCCGGTGTTGAGGTCTGCCGCTAACTCGAGCATGTTTGCCGCGGCTGGGTACATCACGCGGTAGTCGGAGTGGTGCACATGGATATTCTTGTCCTTCTCCGAAGCCATGAGAGCGTCGATGCGCTTGCGGATGTCCAAGGCTACTGCACCACTCACCATGTTTATGAATTCAAAAAATGTTCATGAATTCAAAAAGTCGTTAGTGAATTAAAAGAATATACATGACATAATAAATGCTTGTGATTTTTTATAAAATAATGTTAACAAATTCATAGTAAATTTTGTGATAAAATAATGTTTATGAATTTGAAAAACAAAATCTTGCATCAAACAATGTTCAGAATATTCCAAAAATGTTTACGAATTAAAAAAATTGTTCCCAAGATTTAAAAATTTCATGGACTCAAAAAATGTTCTCCAATTCATAAAATGTTCAAAATTTCAAAAAAATGCTCATGCATGCAAAAAAAAAATAAAAACAAAAAAGCGTTCAAGAAATTTAAATATCATTCCCACATTTCAAAAAAATGTCTATTCAATAACAATTCGTGAATTTCAGAACATGTTCACAATTTGAGAAACATGTATCAAATATGTAAAAAATGTTAGCAAATTAGAAGAATATTAATGATTTCATAAAATGTTCACGAATAGGAATATTTTTAACTATTTAAAAAAAGTTCACTATGTCGAAAATCATTGACCATTTCAAAAAACAATTGACGAATTCAAAAGATCATCGCACAATGGAAAAAGAAAAATTGAAAATAGAAAATGAAAGAAAAAATGAAAAGAAGAAGCAAACATGAAAAAATGAAATAGAAAAGCAGAAATGAAAAAGGAAACGAAAAAGTAAAAGGAAAAGGAATATAGAAAAGAAAAAGATAAAATGAAAAGGATATAGAAAGTAAAAAAACAAAAAGAAAAAAGAATAAACCAGTTCAGGTGGAATTATCGAAAGACGGTGCAAGTTGGCCTCACTCGCCCTGGCGGCGAGCCCTAGGACCTCGGCACACACCTGGCCGTGTGGCACCCCTATGGCCTCTCTTGTTTGTTCCCAAAGCTTCCTTGTCCTTTGTTGCCCGAAAAAATTCATGTTAAATTTGCACTGTCCATCTTAGATATTGGTTTTCTGTGAAACCGAAAACACGCAAAAAGATTAACTGACACTGGGCGGTAGATTAATAGGTTAGTCCATAAAAATATATAAAAGGCTATAAAATGTATCAAAAATGATAATATAATAGAAAAAAACAATCAAAAATTAGACATAAGTTTGAAAAATATTTTAAACATCAAATAGTATGTGTGCAAAATTAGTAGAATCAATGTCATTTTGATGTTTGAAACAATTTTTATAAGTGATGGTATTTCAATACCAAATATTGACCACACACAGATTATCAATTTATTATTGAACCCACTATATCATGTAAGCCACATTGTGCCGAAATGCAGGCACACCAGAGCACGATAGTTGATAGCCTTGAGTTGCCTCATGTCCCCCCCCCCCCCCCCCCCCTAAAAACACATGTAAGACATATTTGACTCAGCAAAAATAGGTAAAGCAACATGCCATTGATTTAGTGACAACAAATCATAAACACACCTTACACTCTAGAGTTTTCTATTTACTTATACTTCACTCTAAACCTGATACTGCTATCAAAATATTTTCTTGTACCATACACATTACATATATCTACAGTTATATCTAAGGATATACATACATATACCCACTATATTCGTCCAACTTTTACAACTTAATCGTGAATACATGTGATTTTATATTATTTTTCTTGCATTTAATGCCATTGGTGGAAAATTTGTTTTAAGCGATAATGACTCAAAGAAAGTAACTATTATTACAAAATACAGATTAGTACAACGAATTTATGTTTCAAGATAGACATTAGAAGTTTATCTATCATTACATTTGAAAATATTATCACATAATTAAATATACTAGCTAAGTTATATGTGATATATTAGCTTTTAGTTTTATAAAAAAATTATATAAGTATAAAAGTTTGGTATAAATATTTAAACATGACTTGATTTACTAATTATGTTGATTTATTTAGCTAATATTTCACCTCAAGAACTATGCAGTTGGATTATCAAATCAATGGCAGAAACAATTTATGCTCGTGGTAAATACATTCTCTTCAAATATGATATTATCGATTGTGCGTTGTATTATCGGATGTTATTATATTCTATTCAAATGTGATATTATGTGATGTTTTAAAATGAAATATTTTTAACTAAGATTCCTAAATAGTTTTGAAATTCTATTTTTGTAAAATATATATCACTGACTAGCTTGTCTCACAATACCGCTCCAAATGCTTATCAGCCTATAATACTTACCAGAATGTTTTATGGGGCGGACTCTATATCTGTTCCATATCAGATTTGGAAACCCAACAGTTATTAAAAGAATCATGAAGTAGATGTCCTAATCTTATTTTTTTGTCTATAAATTGTATATTGGTTGCATGCAAATATAGGGTTTTAATCAGGCATATTGATGAATTTCACTTTTCATTGGGTGCTAAGCCTGATCATCACTGTTATCTTGGAGCTCTTGTGTTTGATGAAGATTGAAAGGTTGTTGGCGTATTATTTGATTGTGTCAAAAGTCTCCAATCTATCTAGGTCAATTATTTAAGGAAAATGTTATTGGTTATCATTCTAGAGACAAATGAGATATTGGATAAATCTACCCACCCATTATAAGTCTATCTCACATTTTCTCCTGAATTTTCATTATAAATGTCCGGTGCTTGGAGAATCATATTTTTGAGTGTATTATTATATAATAGGGATTGTATTTATTTCTCTCATTTATTTAAAAAGCAATTATTAGTTTTGAATATTCATTATCTTTGACCATTTTATAGCGAGTTGATAGAATAAAGCAATTATTAGTTTTGAATATTCATTATCTTTGACCATTTTATAGCGAGTTGATAGAATAATTTCTCATTACTAGGTCCACTCTCTTACTCCTTGAAGAATATCTGATTAATTATTCCTTTTGTGAGTTATTTATTTCAGGCCCCGAGGAGGAGGTTTTTGTGCCCCTATTATGCTTACAGAAAAAGGCACGAGAAGGCTATGGATTTCCTAGAGTGGGTACATTCGCTCCCTAGTCTTTCGGTGCAACACTGTGTGGCGTCGAGTTTTGGCTTTTGGCTGCTCGTGTAGTGTCGTCCTAAATAAATAGATGAGTTAGATGCATTATGGCCATTTGTGCTTTCGGTAAATAAATGAAGAAACCTACAGCAATATATTCCTCACTTTCGCAGCTGATTTGATTTGTTATGTGTGTACATATCCGGTCTTTGCTCTTCCAGCCAGCCGTCAAACAGATGGCGGAGGTAGACAGCTCTCACAACTTAGAGCCACATGCATTCTCATGACATCTACCAACAAGGTCGTTGCTTCTCTATTTCTGTTGTCGCAGCAGGGGAAGAAGGAAAAGGGGTTCAGCACGGGCCCTTGTTAAATTAGCATCAAGAACAACACTCAGGTTGGTTGGGTGTTCTTCATATGTTGAGATCTCGGCTTAGCACAGATTTCTGCAGTACTACTCACTGTATCTCCTCATATCTGTTTGAATTGAGTGCTTGCCAGAGTTTCTTGTCCTTGCGCTGGCCAGAAATCTAATCAACTCAGTTGCATGTTCAACTGTAGTTTCGTGGGCCTTTGGTAGTAATGTATTGTGTTCTGTTCTCTTAGTATGCCAAGTTAAGCGCACCATCGTGTAATATATATATGAGGAATTAACCATGCTCTGGAGTAATGCATTAAGTTCTGTACTCTTAGTATGCAACTTTAAGTGCACCATCGCCGTAATATATACGAGTAATTAACGACTGTGCTTTCGGCAGCCTTTTGTCAGATGCATTTGCCCTTTGGTATTCGCTTCCTACTGTAAAGTTAAATGAACCATCATTTAGATGTCTGATTATTAAGTGCCAACCATAGTTTCTGTGTAGCCTGTTGAAAATAATCTTGACGTGCGTGCGGCCGAGTCGTCGCGCGAGCCAGCAACTAGAGAACGTGGATATGTGGAGAAGTGGCGAATCCAGATCGTGCGGACGAGCGGGCGTGCTCATAATCAGGAGACTGGATCGCCAGGGAGGCTCCGCGAGAGCTACGTTTCAGTTAGTACGAAAGTGCTGTACGTTGAGGTTGTTAGGATAAGTTAGCCGGATGAGTTTGTTAGTGCATGCAATTAGGCCGGTTAGTGGGTGCCTGACTTTGTGGTGGCTGGGGCATGTGTGGGTGTGCGCACCTGGGTAGTATAAAACACCCCTGTACTGCTCGTTGGTCGCTGGTTCGTGCCAGGGTTTGAGCTCTAAGAAAGAAGCGCCCGTTCGTGCGGCGTGGCTCCGTTCATGCGGCAATGCCGTTCGTCGCCTGAAAAAACAGTGTATTGCTCTCCATCTTCTACCTCTGTCCGTGAGCGAGGGAGGGCGAGCTGGTCCGAGGTTTGTCCCAACACATAGCCTTCCATCAGTTGCCTTTGGTACTAGTGTTTCCCTCTTACTATGTTCTACTATACTTTGAGAAATTAGTGGCTGCACCCACTTTCGGTGCACCCACGGTGCACCAACGCAAGAAAACATATCAAAACATTTCAAAAAAAATATGAAACTTCGTGGAAATGATGATCAACAAATGTTATGAGGGCTTGCAAAATTTGATGGTCAAATAACATTCGAGAAGCGCTCTACAAAAAAGACAAAATTGCAAAATCTGCTCAAACAGTGCACGTACATTTTGACTAATTTTCAGTGATTTTGTCTTTTTTGTAGAGAGCTCCTCGAATGTTATTTGGCCACCAAATTTTTCAAGCCCCCACAACATTTGTTGATAATCATTTCCACGAAGTTTTAGATTTTTTCGAAATGTTTTGATATGTTTTTTTTTTGCGTGGGAAGTGGCAGAAGTTGTGGTTATAATAGCAATAATCAAATGTAACATGCAGACTGGACAACTCTGTGGCAGAGGAAGCTAAATAAAAATGTGGAAGATACTGATGTATACGAAGTAGATTTGATATGCAAGATGATGTATTTGTAGTACTCTGTTTGATACTGATTACTAAGGTTGAAAACTTGTGTAGTAAATTTTTGTTCAAGTTTGATGATGTTGTTAATAGTGCACTTCTATTGTTTTGACTTTCAACATTAATCTTATTATAATGTGCAATGTGTTTATGTATGTGGATTTGATCTCTGGAATGTCCTTGTGAACTACAAAACATACTTTTATTTTTGTCTGAATGAAGTGGAGACGTGTCTCTTCCTCACTTCCTTACGTGGGAAACTTTAAACCATGACCGACCTATATTTAGCGAATGCAAAATGATAGCTATGCGCTCTAGCATACTATATTAGGCCCGCTATTTTTGTACTACCAAATGTGTTACTAGGGTGATTGAAATTGTGTTGCTACAGCTAGAATAATATGTTACCAATTATGTTACGAGAGTTAGAAAAAAGTGTTACTTTTACTGTTACTATATCTATGAAAATATGTTACGACATGTGTTGCTATAGTTATAAAAACATGTTACTGGTGCATTTAGTAACACAAATGATACATGTTACTATAGCATAATTGTAACACAATTTTTGGCGTATTGGAACAATTATCATGTGTGACAATGGATACATCTAGTAACATGGCCTAACGTAACACATCTCAAAATGTGTTACTCTATGGCACAGTAACACGTTTTTGGACATGTTGTAACACAAGTGCATGTTACAAAAGCTCTGTCCTCTTGTAGTCTCCGCCTCTTCCTCCTCCTCCGGCGAGTCAGGGCACTCCGCCTCCTCCTCTGGCGGGTGATCAGGGCACTCAGTGATACGACTATTTTGCATCATGCTTTTATATCGATATTTATTGCACTATGGGCTGTTATTATGCATTATGTCACAATTCTTATGCCTCTTCTCTCTTATTTTACAAGGTTTACATAAGGAGGGAGAATGCCGGCAGCTGGAATTCTAGGCTGGAAAAGGAGCAAATATTAGAGACCTATTCTGCACAACTCCAAAAGTCCTGAAACTCCACGAAAGCCATTTTTGGAAAATATAAAAAATATCCAGTGGAAGAAGTTCACTAGAGGGGGCCCCACCTGTCCACGAGGGTGGGGGGCGCGCCCTACCCCCCTGGACGCACCCCCTACCTCGTGGGCCCCCTGTTGGCTCTCTGATGCCCATCTTCTGCTATATGAGGTCTTTTGATGAGGAAAAAATCATAAGCAACCTTTCGGGACGAGACTCCGCCGCCACGAGGTGGAACCTTGGCAGAACCAATCTAGGGCTCCGGCAGAGCTGTTCTGCTGGGGACACTTCCCTTCGGGAGGGAGAAATCATTGCCATCGTCATCACCAACGCTCCTCTCATCGAGAGAGGGCAATCTCCATCAACATCTTCACCAACACTATCTCCTCTCAAAATCCTAGTTCATCTCTTATATCCAATTTTTGTCTCCAAGTCCGGGATTGGTACTAGTAGGTTGCTAGTAGTGTCGATTACTCCTTGTAGTTGATGCTAGTTGGTTTATTTGGTGGAAGATCATATGTTCAGATTCTTTATGCATATTAATACCCTTATGATTATGAACATGAATATACTTTGTGAGTAGTTACGTTTGTTCCTGAGGACATGGGAGAAGTCTTGCTATTAGTAGTCATGTGAATTTGGTATTCGTTTGATATTTTGATGAGATGTATGTTGTCTAGCCTCTAGTGGTGTTATGTGAACGTCGACTACATAACACTTCACCATTATTTGGGCCTAGAGGAAGGCATTGGGAAGTAATAAGTAGATGATGGGTTGCTAGAGTGACAGAAGCTTAAACCCTAGTTTATGTGTTGCTTCGTAAGGGGCTGATTTGGATCCGTATTTTCATGCTATGGTTAGGTTTACCTTAATACTTTTGTTGTAGTTGCGGATGCTTGCAATAGAGGTTAATCATAAGTGTGATGCTTGTTCAAGTAAGAACAGCACCCAAGCACCGGTCCACCCACATATCAAATTATCAAAGTACCGAACGCGAATCATATGAACGTGATGAAAACTAGCTTGATGATATTCCCATGTGTCCTCGGGAGCGCTTTTTCTTATATAAGAGTTTGTCCAGGCTTGTCCTTTGCTACAAAAAGGATTGGGCCACCTTGCTGCACTTTATTTACTTTTGTTACTTATTGCTCGTTCCAAATTATCTTATCACAAACTAATCTGTTACCACTTATTTCAGTACTTGCAGAGAATACCTTATTGAAAACCTCTTATCATTTCCTTCTGCTCCTTGTTGGGTTCGACACTCTTACTTATCGAAAGGATTACGATAGATCCCCTATACTTGTGGGTCATCACTCAGCCTCCTTCTCCGGCGCGTGGCAGCACTCCGCCTGCGCCGGCGCGCCCGAGTGGCCAGCCTCCTCCTTCTCCGCCTCGTCAGCAAGGGCGGAAGGGACCCGCCGCCGCTCCGGCTGCTCCGGCGCGTCGTAGTCCTTCTCCTCCGCCTCGTAAGAAAGGAAAGAAGACAACCGCAGCCGCTCTGTCTGCTCCGGCGTCTAGCAGTACGGCTAGAGGCGGGAGGCAATACAGATTCGGTCCTTCTCTGAAGACTCCAGAGAAGTTATCATACGAGAGGAGCCAGGAGGAAAACACGAAGATCGTGCGAGCCGAAGTGAAGAACTTCTTTCAAGGGGTGAAAGCAATGAAACATCCACCTCCGGAGGAGAAGGCAGATCCGATGAAAGCGAAGCACACTCTGGCTGCCCTGACGAAACCACCAAAGTCTCCGTCGAAAGGCAACTATGAGCGCATTGTTGAAAAGTCATTTATCGAAGCGGAGCGGTCGGGAAGTACTAGAAGTGATCAAAGGTTAAAAGAACGACGAGCTGGGAAACAAATTTCCTAGCTCAGAGAACAAGCAAACCAGTCGTCCCCCCCGCTCAAGGTGTCTAGCGATATCGTCGCTAATGATCCGAGGATGGTGCCCGGTTATACCAATCTTGGAGATTACCTGCACGATGATGTACATTATGATTTCTTGGAGGTGGACGAACACAGATATGAGTACGGGAAGCCTCTCGTCAAAGATGAAAGCTCTCTAACAACGATGATGCGAAGATTCCATGATTTGTACATGAAAACCTGTAGAGAGTCTAGGGGAAGGAATATTTTGGCGCTGAGAGTTAAAAAGGAGCATGACCTCGTTAGAATTGATCTGTTGAATGTTCCATTTGTGGAGTTCTTCCAGTTTTTCAATCAACATGCCCTCGATAAATTAACGGTCACTTGCTACTGACTGTAAGTACTACTTCTGTCATTAAGTCTCTATATATAGGTCAGCTCTTTCATTGCATGTATTTATAATTATCCTTACTATATTATGTAGATTGAAGATCGCCGAATTGAAGAAAAGACAAATTGGTGATATTATGTTTATTAACACAAATCTCATAGATACATATACGGTTGAATTTAAGGCCAGAGAGACCGAGTACAACTTGCTACGATCGTTGGTAATAAATGAAAACAAAGATATAATACTCTTTCCTTACAACTTCAAGTGAGTGTTACTGTCTTGTGCATATTCGGTTTCCCTTATTAGTCCAAGTTATAGCTAGTAATGTAATTGATGAATTATGCATGCGTGCGCAACTTACACTATATTCTCCTAGAGATTAAGCTTGAGAAGGGACTAGTAACCGTCTTAGACTCGAGACGAAAAGATCCCAAGGAGTATGCAGACATGACTGAAATGCTCGAGAAGTAAGTTAAATCGATCATTATCGCACCATATCGGCAACTTTGTTCATTTCCTGATATCAAGTAATCGTTTTTTTGGCTGGCAGGGTTTGGACAAAATTCACCTCAAAAGCTCCGGGACTGCCGAAGAAGCTGCAATTTAAACAGCCGAAAGTAAGTACTACTAGCATGTTCCGCGCATCTCCTAGTGATTCAAGCGCGCGCTAGTTTCATCAATACCATTTAGCATGCTTGCTTATCAGTTTGATTGACCTCTATTTTTTGTAAAGTGGTTGTGGCAGGAAGCCGGGAATGATTACTGTGGATACTACGTTTGCGAGTCCATCCACCACACGACCTGTGAGCGGGGCTACTCTGAAAAACAATATGAAGTGCGCAAATAATAATATTCACAATTTTATTTTATTACCATCATTGGTGTTGAGTTTAATTTATTCATATATATGTATTGACCCCTTTCTTCAAATTAGATAGGATGCGGGATGAACTCCTACCACCAGATCGTATGCGAGCAATTCAAGAGGAATTGGCGGCATTCTTTCTTGACCACGTGATCAATAAAGACGGAGAATACCATGTGGACCCTGAGTTCATATATAATTAGGAGATTATATTGTAAGAGATAATTATATTGTATATATGTAGCCAGTAGCGTCGGATAGATATACGAGAACTTGTTGTTCGACCAATCTCTCAGAGAAGGAGAGGTGGTCGATATCACTTCTTTCTGTATGCATATGTTCATGACGATCTTCTATTTCCTTCATTTGCTTACTAGCTAGCGTGTCTAGTCCTCTCTATACGTATAGTACGTAGCATCGACCAAGCACGGAGATAAGAGAGGGAACTTCTCTCTATTAATTAGCTAGCTAACACAATATATGAAACACCTAAATTAACCCCCCAAACCCCCATAACCCCCTCCCCTTTAAAACAAAACCCCCAGCCCCTAAAATGCTGACGCGTGGATGCCTATTACTCCTGGTTGGTGCCACCAACCGGGACCAAAGGGCCTCTTGCCTGGGCTCGCCGCACCGGTCACGTGGAGGCCCATCTGTCCTGGTTTGTGTAAGAACCGATACTAAAGGCCTAGGGCATTAGTAACAACACTTTAGTCCCGGTTCAACAACCGGGACAAACGACCCTTACGAACCGGGACAATAGGCCCTTTTTCTACTAGTGACAGTGTTCTCGCTTTTGTCTCATCACCTTATAATGGCAAGATCAAACTAATACAGATACATTATACATCTACAAATCAATTTCACAATCAATATAGTGGTAACATATGGAACTATGCAAACAATGCACTGGTAATTATAATCATGTACGTATGATCTGGACACTGAAGTACATAAAGAGAGATTTATACATAGCTAATACTATCCGCACTCTGTTGGGGAGAGCCATGGTGATGATACTGATGTTGTCTTCAAGTAATTCCCCCTATTATCAAGGATATTTCTTGGTGGCGGCACCGATTTATTTTCTAAGAATTATGGTTATCACCAATTCTATAGACCGAGCGTCCACCGAATGGTTTCAGAAGTGGATCCACATAGGGCATATTTTGGTTAGGTCTGAATTGCTTATGAAATAAAAAAAACCTTGGTCTGAGTACTATTTTAGACATGGGCAACGAATATATATAGCATAAATGATTTTCACTACTTATTATATATTAATTGGTACTCCCCCCGTCCCATAATGTAAGACATTTTTTGATACCAGTGCTAGTTACGTAAACAAACATAAAGAAATCAACATTTGGAATAAGCATCAATGTTCTCTTAAATATTAGGAATGTAAATTGGATTATCTTACTATGAAGCTATCCCAGCTTTTGCACTTTGTAAGTTCTAGGAATATTCTTTGTGTTTGTTCATTTTATATGGAAGCGACACATTTAGACGAGTTGCGAGTCTATAACTTCAAACATGATGGTTTCTGGATCAGAGAGTGAAATCATAAATCTTTAAGTGATCGATTAGATTAACTTTGAGAAGGTTAGCAGCAGGATCGAGTGGGCATGCAGGCAGATCAGCACGCTGATGGAAGAGTTAATGAATGATGCTGTGGAGCTGAAGAGGAGCTAACGTGCCTCTGGACCTTTGTCGTGCCTCTTCTCTGTGCCGTTTGCCGTGTGCTAGGTGCTTTTGCTTAGCGCTCATCCCTTTTGTCTTATCTAATATGCATCTGGACCTTTTATGTTATGTACTGTTGATCTTAATTATGTCTGAGCTATGTCTTAGTTGAGCTTTCTAATATGAAGTTGGTGTGGTGCCATGGTTGTATTGCATGATGTTGCTTTATTTTATCAAGCTGGATGATGCCTTTGGTATAAAAAATAGAATGCCATGGATCTCCAAGAAAATGAGAACGGTGAGATTGTTTCGAACCAGTTGTCACTGTGTCGAGAATGTGCACTCTCATCCACACATGGTATATGTTCTTGCTACCCATACCTTAAAACACCTGCGGTGTTACACCCAGGCATGACAATTCTGCTAGATTGTGTCGAAGTGTTAGAGCATCTAGAAACGGAGCTGACTAATGTGACCCCCCAAGAATGCACAGATTGTTGGGTTTAGTTCCTCATCGGTTGTTGGTTGTGGTAGGAGGCAAAACACATTTATAAGGGCAGGGGTCTCCTCTTCTAACATGTTAGTCTTTTAGGGGGAGAGGGCTCAAGGCATCTCGTAAGTCAATGTTGCTCTCCGGTTGTGCCTGGTAGCGTAGGCCGATCGAAAATGCTGGTGTTCATGGACCAGAGATTGCGTAACACGGATAACACCCTGTCACCGCTCATTTCTCAGCCGTTCCAACCACACTTATCATTTTCAAACTACTCCGGTGGTTGGGCGAACCTCTGGCTCCTCCTCCTTGTCATCCTCGTCCCTGAAGAGTTTCTCCTACTTCACGTCAGCCTTGTGGATAAAGCGGTCATTGGTCACCACCTTGAGCTCAAACTGAATGTATTCAAGGATGGTCGGCTGCTCTGCATGGATATCTGCCCAAAGCTCTAGGGTTAGCATTTTGTAGTAGTGACCTTGGTGCGGACCATGGTGGCGAGCGGATCGCGGGGTTGTAGTGGACTGATGAGTGGATGGGGTCAAGGCAGCGGTGTGGACGAGAGGGATAGGGAGGAAATTTTGGCGGCTAGGGTTTAACACTCGCCGGAGCGGCTTAAATTGATGTGTTTCGCCCGTCAGGCAGCGCACTGGAACGGTGGTGTTAGTGTGGACCGGTGACCACCTGGCGGGCTGATGGATTTCCTCATGGGTCCCATCCGCCACGTACGACCGTCATACGGGTTGGATATGAGGGGTGCCAGGCAACCTAGACGTTTGTGTTGGGTTTGAGGGCTCCGGTTGGGTGTGATTTTGGCATCACGCGGTGGTTGGGCCGTCCGCCCGAAAGTATAGGTTGTGGGGGGTGGGGGCGTTGAGGGGCCGGTTGTAGATGCTCTTATAACAATAGATAAAGAACATTGTACACTCGGTTTTTTCTTCTATTTTCTTACATTGGTAAAACCCAATAGAAATTGTTGTAGACTATGGATGCAGCCACTCAGGAAAAAATTATCTGCTTTGTGCAACCGATTTGGGTGGCCATCTAGCACTATTATCTATGATATATCAACTGTAGCATATATATGATATTTGCTTGAGCAAGATAAACAGTAATGTATATAATAAGCTTATTGTAAAACAAACTAAGCCCAACACTGACCCATTTACCAGAAAATAATTCTTACAACGAAATTTCTAATTTCCAAACGTTCGGATTTTAGTGTTAGATCCGAACGACCCAGCCACCGTTTGATCCGCATCTGACGGATCTGGCGAAGGGACTCGATAGAAGTTCAAACGTAACACACATCGTTCGATGAGATCATGCGGACGTGTTTTTAGGGAAGATCCATGCATTCCCACTTCCTTGCTCGGAAATCACGCTGAACCAATGACCTGCCCACTACTGGTTTTTTAGCATCTATAAAAAAAGGGGCATGAGGGGACTCGTACCTGGCACCTCACGACAGGATGTGAAATATCCTAATGCACTAACCGCATTAGCACGCTCCATGTTGTGTTAAATACTAGTACAAAGCTAAACATTTTGACCCTAGTTTTTACTAGCATCACTAACCATTCAAGCTTACATTTGTCGGGTTTTTTTCATGAGTTTTTCTCTAGTGCATAGTTGTGGTTCCACTTCATCATGGAAGTAGGCATCTCTGCTAACGCTCAGATGACGATGACGACAATGTTGGTTATGTGAGACGCTTCTACATGATATGACGTCCGAGGGGTAGGAGATGTTAGCGAATGGGAGGTGGCCGCTCATCTCGAAAGGATGGGATTTTACGCACCGCGGAGATGATAGCTTTTACGTACAAACATCATGGTAACATTTGTTCGGGACGAAAGAAGTAGCTGAAACATACCACCCAATAACTTACGTGTGAATAGCTTGTTAATTTAAGCACCATACACCTGATAAATATGTGCAAACATCACGGTAACTTTTAACCTAGAAAAAAAGTTGATAACATATAGCCCAAATAACTTTTCTGTGAATATCATGATAATTTACGCATTGCAGAGCTGACAACTTACGTGCAAATACCTCGGTAACTTTAACACAGAGAATTTTTTTGATAAGGTATACCCCCGGTAACTTCTATGGAAATAACATGATAATTTAGGCACCACAGACCTGATAACTTGCGCGCCAACACCACAATTACCTTTTTTGGTGAGAAATTTTTTTGATGAAATATAACCCCCTCCCCTACCCCCAATAATTTCTGTGTGAATAGCATGGTAATTTACACGTGCATAGCTGATAACTTATGTACCCCCGAGTCTGGTAACTTTGACGGGGCAGCTAGGGGTGTTTGTTGAAACATACAATGGTAACTTATGTTTAATTAGCATGGTAATTTACACACTACATACCTAATAACTTACAGACCCCTGGCATGGTAACTTCAACTCGTGGAAAAAGTTGTTGTGACATACTACCTCCATCCGGGATTATAGTTCCCCTCGACCGCATCAGCAGGATCAAGGCAGAGCAAACGTGCATGCAAAATCTTTTGTTCCCGGTGCTAATAATTACCACATGCAGTGGCTCGCTTTTATGTTGATCTCATGCATTGGTCCGTCTTCTCCGCATGCAACGGACGCAATACTAGTCACGGAGTAAACATTGCATGCATCCTACCTTTTCACATCCAGGGTCCCTTGTGGAACAACATTCGAAACGAACGGCCTAATAAAAACAGACAACGATGTGGTGCTAGCCCGCCATATAAACCCGGACGGAGGTAGTACCCCGGTAACTTGTGCGTATACTTCATGGTGATTCATGCACCGCGTACCTGATAACTCACATACAAATATCATGAAAAACTTTTTGACCTAGGGGGAGAAGTTGTCAAAAATACTCGCATTAATTTCTATGTAAATAGCACGGTAATTTACGCATCACATACATGATAATTTACACAATAAACATTGTGCCAGCCCTTACCAAGGAGTGGGAGCGGGAAAGTTGTTGAAACATACCCCGGTAACTTCTATGAAATTATGATTGCCGGGGGGGGGGGGGGTAAGTTGTTGACATATCCTGTGTAAAATTTATGGTGATTATACACACGCAAACCTGATAACTTGTGTACAAACATCATGGAATCTTTGACCGGGGGAGAAAAAAAATGTCAAAACATCCTGTGGTAAGTTCTGTTTAATTTCATGGCATTGCAAACCTAATAACTTACGTAATGAACACCGTGGTAACTTTTTACCCTGGGAAGAAGTCATTGAAACAAACTCAGTAAATTTTGTGTAAATATCATGGTATTTTATGCACTGAAGACATGATAACTTATGTACAACCCCATGGTAACTTGGATCCAGGAGAAAAAAGTTGTTGAAACATACAGTCAGTAACTTTTCTGTAAATAACACGGTATTTTACACACTACGGACCTGTTGTCTTACATATAAAACTTCCCGAAAAAAGAACTTACGTGCAAAACACGTTCATATTCGAAGTAAAAAAGTACGACACACAAACACGTGGGCACACTCCATAAAGCCATATTCCTAAAGAACCCTAAAGATTCGTACTTACATTAGATCTTCATCCATGCACCGAAAAAAAACCCAGGAAGATACCTTTCTATGTACTAGGACAGTAGTAAAAAAACAGTTTAAAAGGTTTGTTTTCCAAACATTTAATGACAATGTGGGCATCGTGTACTGGTAATTGGTCTAAGTAGCAACTCGCTTTTCTACCTGACCAAGGTTCGAGTGCCATGTAGGCTCCTTTATCTGAACTTGTGGTTTTTTTTTGTTATCCTGTAAAAATCAATCCCCCTTTCCTGAACTCGCATTTTCTTTTTGCTATCCTGTAAAAATCAATTGGGAGAAGCGGATCGATTGAACTGGAAAAGTGGATTGAGGATCGAACGGGAAAAGCGGATCGAGGGAATAGTTCGGATCTAATGCTAAGACCAGAACGTTTGGAAGTTAGTCCAGTTACAATGTTTGCCACAAAAGTCTCAAAGCGCACGATCAAGAATAAATCTTTTTCGGTAATACAAACTCTGTGATAAAAATCTTGGTTGCTGGAAGCATGAGTTGTAGTGTTTTAAAATTGGAAGCCTAAATAGTGTGCAAGGAGAGAGACATCAACCAAAGAACATCAGACTCACGTATGGAGACACTTAAAACACATATTACTTGTTGCGAGATACAACACCAACACACAGAGAAAGAGAAATGTACCGCGTAAACACGGCATGGCTTTTCTTCTCCTGGTATTATAGATAATCACGTGGCGCTGTCTGGCGTTTATTCAAAAAGGGAAACACAACGATAGATAGTCTCACATCGCTATGCTTGTATCAACAACAAAGACTAGTGTTCAGTAGCTAATTTATTCATGCTTGGACAGTACTTGTATCGATCTCCAAGCTCCAACCTGCCTCCAAGTGTGGTTCCCAGGCCGCCTATATCTTCACGGATACTAATGTGCGGGTGGGCCGCTCGAACAGTAAGTAACACCAATTACACAAGGGGGATTAGGCGGATCAACCGTGTAATTCATGCTGCTTAAAGCACCTGCAATGGCGTTCGAGCCCACGCACGCACACAGGGCATCTCGTCAGACCGGGTTACAAAAATTTCCTACGCTGAAAAAACCAAGAAAGTATTGGGACTGAGAGCTGACTCACTCTGTGCATTTAAAAACCGAACCGAAAAACCATACCGAAAATAAACCGAACCGAACCAATTTTATGGTTTTTATGGTTTCTGGTTTCGGTATGGTATGAACTTTTCATACCGATTTGAACTTAGTTTTTATGGTATATACCGGAAAACCTAACGGTTAACCGAATAAACCGAAGTAAAAAATAAATTTATATTTCTTGAGATGAACAACCATACAAGTTGTCATTTTTCTTGTACATGAGTCAAATGCACTACTAAGCACGTAATTTTTTCTTGTAACATAGTCATTTTTCTATTTTTAAAATGCTAAGCACGTCCTTAATCATCAACAGATGAATCAATGCATGCATATATACTTATATATATAGTCATATACTATTTGTGTAGAATAGTATGTGTTTTGAGTCATAAATTTGCTAATTATTATTACATCATTTCCAAATTCGCGTCAACTTTGGTTTTTATGGTATATACCGAAACTATACCGAAATAATTTGGTATATACCGAAACCGAACCGTATTTTAATTTCATACCATATTTACTGAAACATTAATACCGTACAAACAGAAAAACCGTATAAATCGAACCATGTAAACTGAATAAACCGAACGCACAGGGTGAGAGCTGACTGTACGTACCGGTGGCTGGGGCGAGGCCTCTGGCGGCGAGCACGGCCTGCACGGCGAACGCGAGCGACGCCACGATCACGCACAGGAACGAGACCACGTTCTTGACGAGGGCCATTTTTGAAGGAAGGACGTGCTTGTGTTTTCGCTGTGCTTGGAAGCAATGCCAATGGCGTACTTATAAGAAGATCCAGCGCACCATGAGGACCAGAAGCAGGGTTCCAAACACCGGATATTTTCCTCAGTGTGCTGTGTGCACGTCCAAGGGCATGCGTTGACGGGTCACACAAAGCTAGACAGACCAAAACGATATGAAATGCACTGTACTGGTGTGACCTGCCACCTGATTCTGCAGACTCTAGCGACAGAAGTCATGGAGAATTCCACGGTTTGGCCCACCATGCACACCCATCGTTCTCCTTGACCACCGGGTTGGTTTCGGTCGGTCGTGTAGCTGCTTGCACCATGATGAGCTTCGCTACACCCATATAATCTTACGTAGAGAGGGATGTTACGGGATGATGTGGCAGTCATTAATTGGAAATTATTGGGGGCGCGGACCCACCCTGAAAGGAGGGGGCGAGGGGAGGTTTGATAGGTTAGACAGGAAGGTTGGTACGTTTACTGAAAGGTTTAGCATTTTTGCGTCGAGAACCACCGGGCAACTCGCAACATTTGACTGACTTTAGCTTCTTTTGCAGTCCACGTCGGTTCGTGCGGCAATGCGTATTATTCACAAGAATAATAAAAAGTGTATAATTTGATCCTTGGTAGTTTACCGAAAAAATAAACAGAGTACTAGCCATAAGGAGTTTTATAGAAAAATAAAGTCACACATTCCATACAAACGAGACTACTCTCGCGGCACGAAGGATCCCAAGTGTTTCACGCCGGGAAAAACTCAAAAGGAAGCCTAGTGCTTGATTTTTGCGAAAACCATAATAGGCATGGAAGAGATACCACGTTGGACATGAGCATTGCGCTCGGTCTAAATTTCCTATACTGTTAGCAAGAATAGTGAGGACATAGCCCTACGCCTTGAGCCGACGCTCGAGACAAGGTCTTGGAAACTTGTTACACAATAATTGTATCCACACTTCATCCTCCTCGAATGATAAACAATATAGCCATTTACTGAGCAAACATTTATTTTTAAGCTCCAAATTTTCTATGCCGAAACCTTCTTGATTTCTTTGGTTCACATAACGTATCCCACTGTGCTAATATATACTTTGTCTTATACTCATTTTCCTACCAAACAAACTACAATCTACATAAACCCAATCTTTTCCGGACTCATACGGATACTTCGTAAAAAGCATAAACATAGGTAGACTCTTAAGCACCAAGTTCACGAGGACCAGCCTTCCTCCGTAGGACATAAGTTTGGCTTTCCAATAGCTCTGCTTCTTTTTGAACCTATCCTCGATACATTTTCACTCTTTCTTCGTTAATTCACGGTGATAAGATGTTATCCCTAGATAACTGAACGAGAACGACCCAATCTAACGATCAAACAACTGTCTAGAGTTATTCTCTTCCTCTTTGGCGGGTCCAAAATAGAATAGCTCCCTTTTGTGGAAATTGATTTTGGGACCTGATAATTGCTGAAATAGACACAAGCCCACCTTAATATTTATCACCATTTCCATGAGGTGTTCCATAAAATTAATGGTATCATCAGCATAATGTAGGATCAAAACTCCCTCATCCATGAGATGTGGGATTAACCTTCCAACCTGGCCATTCTCTTCGGCTGTATTAATGAGTATTGCCAACATATCCGCAACAATATTAAATAGAATAGGGGACAACGGATTCCTCTGATGCAATCATTCTAATTCTGGAAGAAGTGACCCATGTCATCATTGACCTTAACACAGTGCTACCTCCTTGTACAAAGGTCATAACCTGCTTCCTCCAAGCAGGGTCGAAACCATTCATACACTTTACCTTATCATAAGCTTTCTTAAAATCCACTTTGGATATAACTCCATCGAGTTTCTTCGAGTGAGTTTCATATAAAGTTTCATGCAAAATGATTCGTATCTACTTTCTGAAAAATCTTGAAGCTAATATCAAGAAGGCAAATGGGTCTGAATTGCTCAATTCTAACAACCTCTTCTTTCTTAGGTGTTTGAGAAATTGTCCCAAACTGAAGCTTGAACAATTGTAGCTCACCTTTAAATAAGTCATGAAACATAGGCATCAAGTCATCCTTAATACTACCCTAGCATCGCTGGTGGAATTCCGCAGGCAATCCACCCGGCCTAGGTGCCCTATTATTCTTTATCTGCAGGATGGCCTCATGTACCTCCTTTCTGGTAAAAGGGGTACCGAGCACCTCATTCTCTTTCGAACATATCTGCAGAATGTCTCCCACGAGGTTCCCATCGTAAGAAACAAAATTATCCACTAGGGCACCAAAAAGTTTCTTATCATATTGGATATGTGTCATTTAAGGTTCTGTGACATACAGTTGCACCTTCCCTTTGTTCAATTTGGACAATCCTCTTTCTCCTATGCTTTCCATTCACAATAAGGTCAAAAAACTGAGGGTTACTCTCACCTTTTGTGACCCCTCAAACCTTTGCCCTTTGTGCCTATTTAATCACTTCATCCCTAAGAAGCTCAGCGAGACTCTCTTTAGCCTCTCGCTTGGCGAGCTGTCAGCCATATCGAGAGGATTCGTCTCAGCTTCAATATCCAGCTCATCAATGAGGTGCAGAAGTATTTCTTTTTCCACTATAAATCGCACTTGCATTCTTAGTCCAACCCCATAAAATTGTCTAAGATGCCTAATCTTAAACTTTCATGTTCTACATTAGTCTCTACTCTAGATTCCTTACCCCATTACTTGGCCACCATGACTAGAAAATCCTCTCATCCAAACCACGATAGTTTGCAAGAGAAGGCAGTCTTCTTGCCCACATGATCCTCCTCACCGGAGTCAACAAGAAGCGGTGTATGATCCGACAATCCTATTTGCAACGCTCGCACCGTCATAAGTGGAAATTTTTGTTCCCATTCCACACTACTTAGAATTCGGTCTAACCTCTCATAAGTTGGATTCTCAAGGTTATTAGCCCATGTATATTGTCGAGCCTTGAGAGCTATCTCCCTCAAGTAGATACTTTCGATAGCATTGAATATGGAGGACCATCAACCATCAAAATTATCATTATATTTTTTCTACCTTGCTACGAACGATGTTGAAATTCCCTACTAACAAGAGGGTAACCCATGATTTCCACAGATACGCACTAATTCTGCATGAAAATCGGGTTTGAACTCAGGCTACGCCGCCCCATATATAGCAACCAGCGCCCAGTACTGGTTGCTAGTACTGGTTTAGGGTTTGCGGTACATATGATATTTGCTGGTACAATTTGAGATACATAAAAATAATGTACTTAATAACCTTGTTGTTAAAAGTTAGTCCTAGAATGACCTATTCACCGCAAATGTTTGCGGAAGAAGTTTCAATTGACACGAGAATAAATCCTTTTTCGAGCATTGTGTTAGGAATATTCACTTCCTCAATGAGATGTAGTATTTTCTTGGAAAAGTAAATTAGTGTGCACGGGAGAGACATCAAGCAAACTAGATCAAAACTCACGCGAACACTTTAAGCACATATTAATTCTTACAAGGGACAACACGTAACATACGAACAAAGAGATTTATGCCGTGTAAACACGGCACGGCATGAAACGCTAAGCGGCGGCTGAAGGGCGATTGCGAGGCGATCTCCTGACGACGCTAGGGTTAGGGTTTTGGCTACGGGGGTGGTGAGAATACGGTGGTGTCTGGGGCGGTGACTACGTCTCCATCGACACGGACTGGTGTAGCCTCCCTCCTCCACGGTGTGGAACCATGGCAGAGAAGGCGAAGGTGCAATCTGCGGAGATCCCGGCGACAAAGGCAAACCCGGCGGCGACAGCGACCCCAGGAAAAGCAACGAGTGGGGGTTCTTCTAGATCCCCGATCACATGCAAGACGTTGGATCCTACCGCAAGCCTCTCTCCTAGGATGGGAGGGATGGTGCTGCTGGATAAGGAGGCGGAGGGTTTCGTCTTCGAGGAACCAGATCAAATCTTGCCCAAGAACATGAAGTGGTCGGCGGTGGGAAAGGCGTTCTCCCCGCGATCGCTAAACATGACGGTGCTGGAGAAAATGATGCAGAGGGCTTGGGGTTTTCACCATGAGGATCGGTTCCGGGACATGGGCGACAACGTCTTCGTTGTGCACTTTGGGAGCGAAGGGGATTGGAGATATGCAATGAATAATGGACCATGGCAATATGATTTTAATGTCCTAGCCTTGAAGGAGTATGAGAGCAATGTCCGGCAGTCGGAGATTGTCTTTGATAGGATTGATGTGTGGGTAAAAATCGCTGATCTCCCACCAGGCAAGAGGACGGATGCTTTCGGAAAGGCATTGGGCGATTGGATCGGTGAAATTGTTAAAGTGGATGTTGACAAGGACGGAATGGCTAGAGGGAACCAACTGCGTGTCAGAGCAAGGATCATGCTTTTTGAGCCTTTAGTGCGGGGGGTTTTCCTCAAAAACTCTCAGGAGGACAAAGTGGGTACTTGGTACGATTTTCACTACGAAAAGATCCCCCACTTCTGCTTTGAGTGTGGACGTTTGGTGCATGAAAACAGACGATGTGTCCCTCCTGTTGACAAAGCAGCGCAATGGGGAGGCTGGCTAAGAGCATCACCGGGGAGGAGCACTGGCTCCAAGAACGAGGTGAAAGGAGGGAAAAACAACAATGCCAGCACCAGTAGCTTTATGAGTTCACAATCTGATGGAAACAACAGGGAGCAGGACAGCCATGCTCGTGCTTGAGATGTACCAGTGAAGCGCAATCTAAATGCCGAATTCGATTGTCCGGGGGATTCCCACACTGGTGGGCATAACCGGCGAGAGAAAGGGATAGTTATTTCCCCAAGCAAGGAGAAACTCAGGGGCGACTGGCCAAAAGAGAGAGATCTGAGACATGAAATTGAGAGGAAGGAGAGGGATCTCAGGGAACAGCTCAAGGCGCAACAGTGGCAAAAGGAGTATGAGCGGAAGCAATATGAAGAAAGGAGCCATTGGGAGAGGGGGTCTTCAAGCAGAGGAGGCGAGAACAGGCAGGGGTACCATTCATCCAACCCGCAAGAGAGGAAGAGGGGGTACTATGTCCGAAAGCCTCGGCAAGAGTTCGATGAAGGAAGGAGGAGGGGAGACAGCCCCCAAGGCACACCTAGCTCAAGGAAAAGGAGGCCGCATCAGATGTGGGTGCCAAAAGCGGATGGAGCCAGGCATGAGGGGGATGAGTCCTTTATTCGTGACACTAGACAGAAGACATCCTCGGTGTTTGATCGTATTGAAGAGACTCACAAGGTAATGGCGGATCATGCTACGGGGCGGGGCCGCTGCAAGCAATGATTATCTTTGCCTGGAACTGCTGAGGCTTGGGGTTGGACTCGACAGTCGGCAAGCTACGAGACCTGATTAGGTCATACAACCCAGAGGTGGTATTTTTATCAGAAACTAAAAAAAGATCGGGAGAGATGGAGAGACTCAAGTGGAGTTTGGGATTCACAAAAGGGGTGGCGGTGACTGTAAAGGAGAGAGTGGATGTTTGGCGCTATGGTGGAGAGATCATATTGAGGTCACAGTTAAGCCGTGGTGCCAATATTACATAGATGCTACGATCGCGTGCGATGGAGCCTCCTTTAGATTCACTGGAATCTATGGAGAGCCATGTGTGGATAAAAGATCGCGGACGTGGGATGCACTGCGCTATATTCGTACCCAAGATAACTTGCCGTGGTTGTGCGTGGGCGATTTCAATGCGGCTCGAAGCCAGGATGAGCAACTAGGTGGTAACCCGAGAAACAGAGGGCAGATGGAACACTTTGAGGACTTCCTAACCGACTACGGTTTGGCAGATCTTGGCTTCTCTGGGTACCCGTTTACATGGCACAACAAGAGAGAGGGTGCGGAGAATATACAGGTACGGCTGGACCGGGTGACGTGCAACGGGGATTTTGCTCGGCTCTTCCCGGCCACTGAAGTGATGCATGTCATGACGGAGGAATCAGATCATCAGGCGCTAGTTATAAAAGCATTGAAAAAGACCGGGGACAAAGGCGAGCGTGGGCAACGACCTTTCATGTACGAGGCAACGTGGGTGCGTCATGAGCAGTATGAGACAATTGCGGCCGCTGCATGGGAGGAGGCACATGCAGCCAATCAGGGAGGAGGCCGGCTAGCGACGACATGCAACAGCCTGTGGGCCACCACGAGATCCATGCAGGAGTGGAGCCGAAGGGTTTTTGGCTCTATCAGGAAGCAAATTGGGCATCTCAATGAGCAACTGATCGATGCAAAAGAGAGGGTTGCGAGGACGGGCTACAGACAGGAGATCAAGGAGATCGAAGACCAACTACATGAGCTGTATGAGAGAGAGGAGGTGTTTTACAAACAACGTTCGCGCGTAAACTGGTTGCAGGAGGGCGATCAAAACACTAAGTATTTTCAAAACCGTGCTTCACACCGTAAACGTAAGAACACAGTCAAGGCACTTCGGTGTGAGAACAGGTCGAAGTGTTCGGATGATGAAGGGATGAGGAGGATGGCTGCCCAGTTCTATGCGCACTTATTTGCTTCTGAGGGCTCGAGGGGTGGCGAAAACGTGCTGCAACACATCGATGAATCTGTGACAGAGGCGATGAATGCAAAACTTGATTCTCCGTTCACTGATGCGGAGATAGAGCTCGCTCTCTTCTAGATGGGGCCTACGAAGACGTCGGGCCCGGACGGCCTCCCGCCCATGTTCTACCAAGGCCACTGGGCGCTGGTTAAGGACGATGTGTGTGCTGCGGTTCATGAGTTCCTCGTCGGAACTGCGCCCCCCGATGGCTTCAATGACACGATAATTGTAATGATCCCGAAAGTTAAGTCACCTGCATTTTTGGCGCAGTTCCGCCCTATCAGTTTATGTAACGTACTGTATAAGATTGCGGCGAAGGCACTGGCCAATCGCTTGAAGGTTGTTCTTCCTTTCATGATCTTTGAGGAGCAGAGTGCGTTTGTGCCAGGCAGACTTATAACAGATAATGTACTGGTTGCCTATGAGTGTGTCCATGCTACTAGGAAGAGAAAGAGGAGGAAACCTATCTGTGCGGTCAAGCTGGATATGATGAAGGCATATGACAGATTTGAGTGGGATTTTCTTGAACAGATGTTGTTGAAGTTTGGCTTCTCTGGTCACTGGACAGAGATGTTCATGAGATGCGTGAAGTCTGCAAAATTCTCGGTGAGACTTAACGGTGGGCTCTCTGAGTTTTGATCCCACCAGAGGGCTTCGACAGGGGGATCTGCTTTCTCCATACCTTTTCTTGTTTTTTGTGGAGGGCTTCTCTGCATTACTAAAGGAGGCTCGGAGAGAGGGGAACATCAAGGGGTGTCATTTGGAGGTGGTGGCCCAACAGTCACCCACCTTCTGTTTGCTGACGATAGCGTGGTCTTTGTGGAGGGGTCAAGGGCAAATTTTGAGACTCTATGCTCCATATTGCATGACTATGAAGCCGCATTAGGCCAGAAAGTAAACCTTCATAACTCAGTGATCTTTTTTGGTAAAGACACCCCGGATGAAGACAAGAACGAGCTCAAGCATGTGCTTGGAATAACGGAGGAGGCCCTGAGTGAACGATATTTAGGCCTCCCTACGGTAGTGGGGAGAGCTAAGGATGGTACATTTAAGTACGTCAAGGATAGTACTAAGGGCAAAGTTTCAGGATGAAAGGGTCAAGGTTTATCAAAAATGGCAAGGGAGGTCTTAGTCAAATCCGGACTGCAATCCACACGAACTTTTACCATGAGCCGTTTTCAACTCACGAAGAAAATGTGCGGGAACCTGTCATCTATTGCTTCAAACTTCTGGTGGGGTGAAACAGATGGTCATAAGAAGGTGCACTGGATTGGGTGGGACAAAATGTGCACGCGAAAGCATGAAGGAGGGCTGGGCTTTCGGGACCCGGAAGCGTTCAACCAAGCAATGCTTGCCAAAGCAGCTAGGCGCTTGCTGCAAGTGCCAAACTCGTTGTGTGGACGAGTTCTAAAGGCACGGTATTTTCCCGATGGGTCGATTCTTAATGCAACGTGCCCTGCCGGCGGATCATACACTTTCAGAAGTATCTTGCATGGTCGTGACCTCCTTGCTGACGGCCTGATATGGCGTATTGGCGACGGCTCACGAGTATCGGTCCACCATGATAATTGGCTCCCAAGGAGCGGTAGCCTCAAGCCACTGGACCAAAGCTACATCGCAGGCATTACACGTGTTGGGGATCTACTCGAAGACGATGGCTTTTCATGGGACAATCGAAAAGTACAGGAAATGTTCGCCCCGGATGAGGCTCAAGAGATTCTTCAAATACCAGTTCGAGGACCGGGGGTACAAGACTACCAAGCTTGGAACTACACCAAGAATGGTATCTTCATAGTTCGCTCGGCATACCATCTACGCATGAGCCAGAAGAGGGTAAGATCCGTACGGCCGAAGTCTTCATCCTCGGTGTTGGATCGTAAGTCTTG
The DNA here is from genome assembly GCF_056163025.1 of Triticum urartu. Classification (NCBI taxonomy): domain Eukaryota; kingdom Viridiplantae; phylum Streptophyta; class Magnoliopsida; order Poales; family Poaceae; genus Triticum; species Triticum urartu. Next base: position 720,777,273 of record NC_141875.1, on the reverse strand, counting down.
GCTGAGCCTTTGGGACACGGCAAAGTTAAAATCCACACGTGGAGGTTGATTCGGAACGGGCTTGCGATGGGAACAGAACTATTAAGGAGGAAGATCAAGCAGGGTGTTTTTTGCATGGCGTGTGGGCGGGAAGAAACAAACTACCATAGATTCTGGGGTTGCTATCATTATGCTAAGTTCTGGAAGATAATGCAGTCGGAATTGGGGGTACCGGTGGCGATCCCGCCAGAGTCAGCTTGCTCCCAGAGTGCGTTGTCGAGATGGTTGATGTCGTGGTTTGCGGAGGCTACGGATGACGAGCGAGCGGTCATGGTTCAGGGTGCATGTGCGCTCTGGCTCGCGAGGAATAATGCACGCGATGGGCAGCGGATCGAGGAGGCAGAGATGATAGCAAAAAGAGTCTTCCATCTAATGTGCGAGTGGCAATCGATACATGGCCGGAAGAGCAAGCAGAACACACCGGCGGTGAAGGAGAAATGGAGGCCCCAGGAGAAGGGGTGGGTGAAGGTAAACGTCGATGGAGCCACATCGAAAGAAGGGGACAACGGTGGAGCCGGGCTGGTATTTCGGAACCATGATGGTGCTTTCTTAGGAGGCTTTTGCCATGTCCTTCCACTGGGGAGTGATCCCGCAAGGACTGAACTCCTGACGTGGAGAAGGGCTGCACAGGTGGCCGAGGAGCTGAACATCGCCAACCTACATATCGAGATGGATTGCAAGGAAATCGTATGTAAACTCCAAGGCACGCAAAAGGACTTCTCACCGCTGGGCCTGTGGTGGAGGAGGTCAAGCGCCTGCTGGCCTCGAGGGAGAGTTGGAAGATTGCGTGGGTTAGGCGGGATGCTAATAAAGATGCCCACTTGTTAGCTAGGGAAGCAGTTTCCACTAAGTTAAACAAGGTGTGGCTGCATGTGCCCCCAGATTTTATTTTACAGACTATTTCGGACGAAATCCCTGTGTGGGATGCTTAAATAAAAGTGGGACTGAATTTAAAAAAAAACAAAAAACACGGCACGTCCTTTCTTCTCATGCTATTGTTGATAATCGCGCGCGCGCGACAAGCAAGCATGCTGCTCGGTGCTTCAACCACCAAGTTTGGTTCCCGGGCGGCCTGTCTTCTCGTAGTCTAATGTGCAGGTATCCCACTCGAACAGTAATCATCATCGTCGTCACAATGGGGTTTAACAGGCGTACTTATACGGAGATCCAACGCACCATGAGGACTAGGTGCTGGGTACCAAATCACCGGATATTTTCCACAGTGTGCTGTGTGCACGTCCAAGGCATGTGTTGACGGGTCAGCCGAAGCTAGACAGGCCAAAACGAGATGGAATGTACTGGTGTGAACTGCCACCGCACTCTGCAGACTCTAGCGGCAGAAGTCATGGAGAAATCCACGGCTCGCCCCACCATGCACACCCATCGTTCTCCTTGACCACTGGATTGGTTTCGGTAGGTCTTTGCACCAACAAACTGGGGGCAACTCGCCACACTTGACTGACTTTAGCTTCTTTTGCAGTCCACGCCCGGTCGTGCGGCAATGCATATTATTCCGAAGAATTAAAAAATAGTGTATATATGCACGCACACGATTACAAACGTCTCGCTGTTCGCACAAATAATTAAAATAATCAATTTTAAAAGAGACATGTGACTTCGAAACGTATAGTTGATCCTTGGTAGTTTACCGAAGAATACAAAGAGTGTACAGCCATAAGGAATTTTACAGAAAAATAAAGACACACATTCCATACAAACGGGCTTGTTAGGCCTTGCACATTGCAAGTGCTTTGGAGAGGTGCTTCGAGAAATAAACCAATCTTTTCTTAAACACCGGTGCTTATTTGTACAGGGTAGACGCTTAATTAGACGTCTCTCTTGTAGAAATAGGCACTGATGCTTCAGAAAACCCGGTTTATTTTTTTAAGCACCTCCCTAAGCACCTAACATTGTACAAGGCCTTATCGTACCATGAAGGACCCCATGTGCTTCGCGCCGGCCAAAACCCAAAGAAAAGCTTCTTGCTTGATTTTACTGAAAACCATAGTAGGCATGGAAGAGATACAATGGAAGATGAGCATTGCCCTGGGGCCATAGTTCCCACGCCATGAGCAAGAATAGTGAGGACATAGCCTGCCCCTTGAGCTGACATTTGAGACAAGATCTTGGAATGTAGATACTTGCTATGTAATAACTGTATCCACACTCCATCTTCTTAGATGATAACCGATATGGCCATTTACTAAGCATATATTTATTTTCAACTTCCAAAATTTTCTTTGCCAAACCTCCTTGGTCTTTTGAAAGGGTAACATTCACTATGACTCGGCGTCGGCCAAACTAAGACGAGATGGATCGTAAGCACACAAGCCACCACAAGAGGGTTTATTTGGAAAGGGAAACATTCACTATGTTTTTCGTACTCCCTCTAATCTAAAATAAGTATCGCGGTTTTTTGTTAAGGTTGAACTAAGATTAATACATAACTGCGAACTTATTATGGTATGATATACCAGTAATGGGTGAAACTTTATTCATGGTCTGCCGTAGGTATTTATATTTCCGTGGTCCAAGTATCATCGTGTCCGGCCTATCATGGATACTTCCCGTAACCACCACCGTAAGGCTAGCCATAGTGGGAGTAACTTAGTTAGTAACATAACGCAACCCAAGACAAATGTGCTTATGTGGCAAAGAGTTAATGAGGATAGATGTGTTTATGGTAACATAATATGTTACTGTAACATAGCGCACCCTAATGCAAAATGTGTCTACAACCTAATAAATGAAGGCTTGCATGACACTAAACTTATGTTACTACCCACTATAAAAGTAGTAACATAGACTAGTAACATAGAGCAGTTTTAACATGGTCCCTCTTACCTCCTCTTTTCACATGAGAGGTAAGAGTATAAAATAGATCTTAGCCGTTGATCTCATCAATGAATGGCTTGATTGACTCTTACCTTCTTACCTCACATGTAAAAAAAGGAGGTAAGAGGGACCATGTTAAAATTTGCCAGTAACATATACATGTTACTACTCTAAGTTACTTTTCACTAACCATGTATCCCTTCACGTTGCTCAAAGCACCTTCTGTAGCTAGGTTCAAGAACAGTCGGATTAAATTACAGCTATTTTAGACACGAGGATGATGATGATACATCTGGCGGCGAGTGCGTCTTGCGCAACGAAGGCGAGCGAGGCCAGGATCAGGCACAGGAACGCGGCCAAGTTCTTGAGCAGAGCCATTGTTGAAGGAAGGACGCTTCTGTTTTCGCTGTGCTTGGAAGCAATGCCAGTGGCGTACTTATACGCAGATCCAACGCAGCATGAGGACCAGCAGCAGGGTATCACGCGATGAAGATAATTTTACCCACCATATAGTGCTGTGTGCAGGTCCAACTCCAAGGGCATGCGTACTAGACAGGCAAGAACGATAGAAAATGACTTGTCACTGGACTCTAGCGGCAAAAGTCGTCGAGAGTTCAACGGTGCCCACCATGTCCATCGATGGCTCTCCTTGATCACCGTAAGTGGAGCACCTGCCTGCACCTTTGGGCAACTCACCACCTTCGAGAGACTGTGGCTCCTCTTGCAGTCCACGCCGGGTCGTGCGGCAACGTGCATTATTTGGAAGCCCTCAGTAGAAGAAGCATGGCATAACATGGTGTGTATGTATGCACACACTCGATTACAAACGTCTCGCTATTAGAAAAAGAATAAAAAAATCCGCATGTATCACAAAAGAGAGATAATTTGACAGCATGATCCGTGAATCAGGAGATGAATTGACATCATGACCCAGGGAACAAATAGGCAAAAATAGTTGTCGTAACACATATTTTCCGCATTGTATTTCCATGATCTGTCGCAAATAATAGGAGAATGCCATCAACTCCAAAAATATTAAACACGGTAAATTGGGACAACACAATTAGACCTGCCGCACAAGATATTAAACAGGGTGAATTGTGGCAAAACTTATGCTATGGGGTAAAACGGATGAAATCCAGCTAAAATGTGTAACTAGTATAAAAAATGTCGAAATAGGGGGTAAAAACCGGAATTTACTCTTTTGAAAATGTCAACAAATGAGATTAGCAGGAATGCTGTGATACCCAAATTACAAATTGCTAGCAAATCGACATTAGGGGGGAGGGGGTATTTGGTTTCTCCAATAATGATCCGTTCAAGGTCAAATCCTTATGGGTAATGCAAACTCTACGAAAGAAATCCCAGCTCCATGCATAGCATCAGAACTAAGAAAAAACAAAACTGATTTTGTGAGAGAATAATCAAACAAGATCAGATTCACGCAGGCACTTGAAACCAGTACTTGTTCCTTTTCTTCTTCTTTTTTTCTTTACGGGGAGCTAGTACTTGTTCTTGCAAGAGAGAATACAAAACACATGAGTGAAGAGATTTGCGCCGCGCGAACTTGTCGTGGCGGCTTTTCTTCTCATTCCAGTATTCATTCAAGGTACAAGGTAGTGTCCAGCTATATAATGACTGTAACTTACTTGATGCAGAGACTTGATAACTTTGATGCGACCCGAAGAGACTCGGCCTCGGCCAAACTCAGACGACGCGCACAACCGCCACAAGGGTGTTTATTTGTATATATATAAAGGGAAACTCAATAACAATATAAAAAGGTGCATCACTATGCTTTGCTATATATCAGCAACTGGTGCAAATTTATTCATGCTCCGCCGTACGTATTTGTATTTCGGTGCTCCAAGTATCATCGTCTCCGGCCAATCATGGAGGAGAATTCCCATAACCTTCGGGCAGGCCCGGCGGGGCCTGGTAGCTGCCCTCGTATCCGTATGGCGTCTCGTTGCTCAAAGTACCTGCGGTAGCAACGTTCATGCACAGGCAGATTGAAATACAGCTATTTGAGACACGAGGAGAAGGACACTGAACGACACTGAGAAAAAGAGAGTTGATGATACCTCTGGCGGCGAACGCGTGCTGCGTGAGGAACATGAGTGAGGCCAGGAGCACGCACAGGAACGCGGCCAAGGCTCTGGAAGTGAAAGCCATATGCTGGGATGCGTACGTAGCTGCGCTCAAGCTCTGTCCCTGGAAGGAGCTGCTGTACCTCCTCTCCTATTTATACGCGAGCTTGTGGCTGTGTCGACTGCGACTTGTTTGTCTCTGTGCGCACCAGTCCAGGAGCGTAGAAATGTAGAGGCGAATCCGATCGCCCGTTCAATATGGGCCAGGCGGCCATTTCCACAAGAAGTCCACACCAGTCCAAGGCTCTGGTTGTGATTGTGCAAGCTCTGGCCTCTGGTGACGGCCATTTCCACAAGAAGTCGTTCGTGGCCAGCGTTTCCACACACCCACCATGCACGTCTTTTTTTTCGAGCATAAGTACAGACACAAGCGCTCATATACACGCGCATACACTCACCCCTATGAACGCACACACGCACGCCCTATCCCTATGAGCACTTTTGAGAGACTGAGCCGGCATATCATCTTGAGATTTACGAAGTCACCGTAGGCGCATCGTCGTCGACGGAAACGTCTCCTCCCACTGAAAGCGTATCGCCGGAAATCCTGAAATAAATCCAGGAATAATGCGAGCACTAGGATTTGAACCCTGGTGGGTTGGGGATACCACTGTCCACCTAACCAACTCAACCACAGGTTGATTCGCCTTTTTCTTGACCGTTCGGGGAGCATGGAGCCTTACAAACTAGTGTGTGTTTATCCTGAGCCTTTTTTGCAGGGCTAAAATGAGAGGCATATAGGCCGTGAATGCTTTGATTTCCATGCATTATTTCTTCCGGGTCTTTTTTCTTAAAAAAATTGGTACCTAAGCATCTCTATTCATTGAAAAAATATGGCCGGTTGATTAACGCGAAATCAGACTAAAGCCGGCACAACAATCCACGCGGGGCAACACCGGCCGACCTGGCCAGCCACACAAAGATTCAAAATCGCCACAGTGAAGGAACACAAAGTCGAGGTTGTCACCAAGCGTGATCGTCATCACTCCTCCATAAACATGCTAGTCTGACTTTACCATCGACTTCCACCAACGAAGCCTTCGTCACCAAATGCCAGAGCCGATGCCGGCCCATGCCAAACAGTCGGCCACCAATGCAGGCGCCCACACAACTCCGACTAAGCCCTAAAAAAGACAACCCCGACTAATAAAGCCATCAAAATAGAGAAGAATTGTGCAGAGCTGGCGCCAACCAACACTTCCTCGAAGACGATCAGCCACCTGTCATTGTCACCACCTAGGCACCTCCGGGGCACCTTTGACTCCGTGACGACATGGAGAGACCAAGAAGAAACCTATCGAGCATGCTAGGATGAAACCGACCCTGCACCGTCGGACGTCATCTTCGAAGCCAAACTTGGACACCACACCATCACCCTACCTGGGCACCTGCCAACCGTAATTCCATGAGCGTCTAGCACACGAAGAGCACAAACGTGATCGATGGGTCTCCATGGACAACACCCCAAAGAGGGAAGTCATGATGCGGACATTGTCGCTTGACCCGATCTGGCCTTAGGCTTTCACCCAAAGAACTGGTTCCGAGGGTGCACAGGGGATGAACTCCATGATAGTGCCTCCAAGGAGGAAAAACGACGTCCGTGGACGCCGATGCTGTCGGCCACAGAGCCCGGCAAGCTTTCACACGAAGCACCGCCCAACACCACACCCCCACGCACCACACCTCTGCTAGCCCGCACACCTCCCACGAACCCTCCGCCGTGACTATGCAGGAGCCACCACAACCTCGCCACCGGTCAAAAAATAAAACCAGGCGAGACCGAACCATAAAAAAGAAAAGGTAGCACTATGTGTTCTTCACGGTTTTAGTAATGCAACCTATACAACATTACAGATAGCGCCAAACCAAACACTAACACTGTCTCGTTAGTTCACTGTCAAAAAGAAGATACTCTTCTCGTTAGTTCACTATCAAAAATAAGATACTCTTCTCGTTAGTTCACTGTCAAACGCTGTGGAAAAAAGGTGCGAGTGCATGTGTATGATACTGTAAATGTGTGTGTGTGCATCTATGTCATAATAAGATGTTTCTAAAGAAAAGACATTGTTATCGTGAGTTCATTAAAGGGAAGGGAGCCACACACCAAGCCGGAAGCGTGCGTGTGTGTGTTTGATATTCAAGTACGCTATCCGTACGTCATGGTGTCCAAGAAGGTTCACTTGATTATTAAGAAAAACACAAACCAAGTCCACCTTCTCTATCTTCATTTGGAGATTGTTGCCCGCGGTAGCTTCCGTTTTATCTTGGACCTCAGCTTGTTATTTCCATGAACGATTTGCACCAACTTGAGGTTCATTGCCATTGTAGCGGTCTCCAAATCTTGTTCTTCATCACTCTCCTGAGCATATGGATCCTCTTGCCACTGCATGCACACAACGATAAAACTAGTTAGCAAACATATTAACCGTGAATTAATTCAATTTAAGACAAAGCAACTACTTCCTCTGTTTTTATTTATTTCTCATATTAGCTTGTCTAAAATCGAAATTTATAAACCTTGATCAAATTTATAGAAAAACCAGTACATATACAGCACCAAATCAATACCATTAGATTCACCATTGAATATATTCTAACATCATATAAATTTGTTATTGTGAATTTTTATATTGTTCTTGATAAAGTTTATAAAATTTGTCTTTAGTCAAAACTAATATGTGGAGTAAATAAAAATGAAGAGAGTATCATATTTGGACATTTTCATTGGAAAAAGAACAAAAATATCATCGGCCGAACCATAAGCCTATATAGGCTACTATATAGACTGTCCTATTTTTAATTCCACCTAGCTAGCATACCTAATAAAATATCCTTCAAAGATATGTTAAAATTCAAAAGATTATTGTCTTTGTGACACCATACATGTTCGTGCCTTTTATATGCGTGCAAAAGTTCATGCCAAAATAACAAACTATATGCTCCCGTAAAAAAAAAAATCTAAATGTGCCCTTAAAAAGCAAATTTGGATAAACTTTCAATTGTGTGCACTTAATAGCCATCCCACTTAATCTGTATGTTGTGCTGTTTAATACGTGGGACCAGTTAGATCATGGTTCAATAAATCCTCTATCAAAAGAAGACATGAAAAATATATACCACTACTAACGACAGCGTGTCGGACACGATGTACCCGAGGGCGCTGTTCCTGATCTCCAGGTCTTGCAGGGCGGGGAGGCTGTTGGTGCCGAAGAGATTCTTGATGGTTTGGCTGAGGAGAACGTTGTCGATGCGGAGCTTGGCGAGGCGCCCAAAGCAGGCGCCGGCGTTGGAGAAATAGGAGGGTTGCTTCATCGGGACACCGTCGATGGTGATGTCGATGGCTGCCGGTGACAGCCTCAGGCCGCGGCGAGTCCACCTGCTGATCATATCCTTCTCGGTGCTGCCGTGCCGGCGTCCGTCGTCTTGACGGTGGATGCGCAGCCGCAGGGTGTCCAAAGCCTTGCCGGAGAGACTACGGTGGAACAAGAGATTGTCCGCGAAATCCGCCAGCTTGGCTAGCGCGTCCTCCTCCGCCTCAAACAAGCGTTGATCTCGGACGCACCAATCGGCCTCTGAGTTCCGATCATCATCATCTTGCTCCGAGGCAGCGTCCTCCGAATCCTCAACGATCCGGATGCGGAAGTCGTCGCTGTCGATGTGGATGCATGGGACGGCGTGCCACAGGTGGCGCCACCGCCGCGACAGAGCGCTCGTCTCAACCACCTGGCGGGACCGGAGCTGCGAGAGGATGGCCTGGAGGAGGCAGTCCGGCAGGTTGCTCAGCCGATCCCTGGCGGCGGCGCGCTTTGCTCTGCCACGAGTCTCCATCGCATACCTACATCGTACGCACAGCTAAAAAGATTTTTATTTCCTCACGCGCGACGCGAGTATCTCCATCTACTCCCTCCGTTCCTAATATTTGTCTTTCTAGACATTTCAAATGACTACTACATACAGATGTATGTAGACATATTTTAGAATGTAAATTCACTCATTTTGCTTCGTATGTAGTCACTTGTTGAAATGCCTAGAAAGACAAGTATTTAGGAACGGAGGGAGTATATATCTTCCTAAATTCTAAAAAGTGCAGCTGTGCTGATTAGTTCTCCCGAGCACACAGGCCTGCGCGCCGTCGGATCCGCAATCATGATCGCCAGGTGTGCCACGGTCGGAGCGAATCGTCCGAGTTAATTAAACCGCTTGGGCACACAGCGAAACTGCTTCGCTATCTCTCAGAAAAAAACACACTAGCCCAATCCCCTTTTCCCCGTCGAGCAGAGGAGCGCCGGCGACGACGCCCGGGAGGTCGAGGGGGAGATGGCAGAGAAGAGGAGTCCGGCAAGCCGGTCGGCGGGGGATACAGAGCAGCCGCGCCGCCGTCTCCTCCCCCTCTTTCCAGGATCTGGAGTTTGGGTCAGCTAACCGTCGCGGCTCCATCGGGGACGTCCGCCACGGAGCCCACGCTGGAGGGCGATCTGGTGCTCAGGTCAGCCCGCAGCGGCTCGTCCGTGTTGTCCGCCGGCACCAAGGGCCGATCCGTCGCCTCCTCTTGCAATGGCCGCCCTGAAGCGGTGGTCTCGGGTTCGGGTATGGCGCGAAGGTAACCCTGAAGGACCCGTGCGGGAAGCTGGACTGGTTCGGGTCGTTCGCGCAGACCGCGTCAATCAGCTGCACCTGCGACGGCTTACCCGGGTGCCGCATCATGGGCTGTGTTCCTCGCTCGCTCGACGGCTCGCACCAACTTGATTTGTGAGCTGTGCGTAGGTTGATGTGTGCTTTGCTGTTCTTGTGTTTTTGCTGACACTGAAACTGAAACACGGTGCACACCAAACTTCAAAGCAAGTACACGAGAGCAACAACACAGCTTTTAAGAACAGGTGCACATGCGTCCACATTCTACAGTCTTCGCATCATTTGCACTCCTTTGACATCTTTTTCAGAAGCACCGAACGACAGATCAACCTCTACATCCTTTAATCAATGTTCAGATAGTTTACATCCTTTGCACATCGCAATTCACCGGACAATTTCATTGCAGGGGCCGTTGGGTTGCAGTTACAAGGGAGCGCTGAAATTTCTCATTTCTCAACATACTCATGTTAGAATTAATGGGCTAGGCTCATAGCAATTTCTGAAATCTCAAAGCCCATGTGTAAAATGGCAAGTGGTGGTGCTAAGTTTAGTCCCACCTTGAAAGTTGAAGAAGAGTTGGACCTCTTTATATAGTGGGTTCTCTCTACCACTCTAGGTGGTGTGTGAGAAGAGAAAGGGAAAACCACACGTGCGCGCTCGCTCGCCTCGCCTCGAGGCGAGGCGTACATGCGACATGCGCGTGAATGGTCCGCCGAAATCCGGTCCGTCTTATTTTTATGTCTTGGCAGACAAGTTTTTTGATTTCTTGTCCGGTAAGTATACGAATTAGAAACTGAGTCGGTTTGGGATTGTGGTCGCGACACAATACCGCCTCTGGTCCTAATATATATACAGCTACCGGCTGCGGCCAGAGATACACCGAAAAACACCTAGGGTTTTGCCTCATCTCACAACTTGCGCCGCCATCGTAGTCTACTCCATCCCAAACGCCGGCGTGCATCGGCGCGTGGGAGAGCAGGTCTCCGGAACCGTTCGTCTTTGCGATCCTGCACCGGGAGAGGACGCATTAGGTTTTTGGGAAGCGCTGTGCGCGACTGCTCAAATTCGTCATCACGGGTCGTCTTCCGTCCAAGTCAGGCGGTGCTACTCATCGTCGTATTCATCGCCGTCAGCAGCAGATCGTCGCCAACATCGTCATCAACACTGTCGCACCCATAATAGCCAACAACCAGTACGTCCAACATCCTCTGTTCATGTCTGTTTCTACAGCTATTGTTACGTGTTTGCTGCTGTTATGCATGTCTTGCTGTTCTTCTAGTTTGCTAGATTTTTGCATGCTAGTATCTCTTCTAGTCATGAATTATTTACTGGAATTAATCATGAACTTGCCTAATATTCCTACAATCCAAAAACCTAATTATAGGCAATTTCCTGAGTTAACTATGGCTGGATTCGCTGATGCACTGAGGCCGGATAAGTTTACCGGTGTGCACTTTAAGAGGTGGCAGGTGAAGACCACGCTCTGGCTTACTGCTCTGAAAGTTTTCCACGCTAGTGTTGGTGCTCCAGAGGGAATGACCGACGAATATCGGAGAAAATTCCAGGAAGCCAATACTATGTTTGTGGGATACATTCTGAGTGTTCTTGCTAACCGTCTGTGTGATGTGTACATGCACATAAACGATGGAAAAATTCTGTGGGATGCACTGAATGCAAAATTCGGTGCAACAGATGCAGGCAGTGAACTGTACATCATGGAGAGTTTTCATGACTACAAGATGGTGAATAACCGTTCTGTGGTTGAACAAGCTCATGAAATACAGTGCATTGTGAAGGAACTTGAACTCCTTAAATGTGTTCTACCCGACAAATTCGTGGCTGGGTGCATGATTGCAAAGTTGCCTCCTTCATGGAGGAATTTCGCCACAACTCTGAAGCATAAGAGACAGGAGATATCAGTTGAAAATCTGATTGCATCTCTTGATGTTGAAGAAAAAGCTCGGGCTAAAGATACCACTGAAAAAGGAGGTGAGGTTCAGCCTACTGCTAACATGGTGCAGAGGTACCCACAGAATAAGAACAAAGGGAAGAACAAACCTGTTTTCAACAAGCCTACCAAGACTACTACCTTCAAGAAGAAGAAGTTCAACAAGGCTGAGCTAGAGTGCTACGCTTGTGGGAAGCCTGGACACTTTTCCAAGGAATGCCCTGAACGTGCAGACCGCAGAGGGAAAACAAGCTCCAAGACTGTCAACATGGTGACCGCTAGCAATACTGATGGGTATGGTAATTTACCTATTGTGCTTTCAGTATTTCAATCATCTGCGTGGTGGATTGATTCGGGTGCTAACGTTCATGTGTGTGCTGACATCTCCCTGTTTACTTCTTATCAGGTCGCAAGGGATTCTTCCGTCCTAATGGGGAATGGGTCACATGCTTCTGTTCGTGGCATTGGCATGGTGGATCTGAAGTTTACTTCGGGAAAGATCATGCAACTAAGGAACGTGCAGCATGTCCCTACTATGAACAAGAATCTAGTTAGCGGCTCCCTTCTATGTCGAGATTAGAGTCCAATAAAGTAATCGTGTCAAGATTTGGACAATTTATAGGAAAAGGCTATGAGTGCGGAGGCTTGTTCCGTTTTTCTCTTTCAGATTTTTGCAATAAGTCAATAAACCAAATTTGTGCTAGTGTTAATGATGATGCAAGTATTTGGCACTCTCGTTTATGTCATATTAATTTTGGTTTAATGTCTCGGCTATCCAGCATGAGTTTAATTTCGAACTTCACAGTTGCCAAAGGTTCTAAGTGCCATAGTTGTGTGCAATCTAAGCAACCTCGAAAGCCTCATAAGGCTGCCGAGGAGAGAAACTTGGTACCTCTAGAACTCATACATTCTGATCTTTGTGAGATGAATGGTGTGTTGACAAAAGGTGGAAAGAGATATTTCATGACTTTGATTGATGATGCGACTAGATTTTGCTATGTTTATTTGTTGCAAACTAAAGATGAAGCATTCTACTTTAAAATCTATAAAGCTGAAGTTGAAAATCAACTAGAGAGAAAGATCAAGCGTCTTAGGTCCGATCGTGGTGGAGAGTATTTTCCAAAAGTTTTTGATGAATTTTGTGAGGAACATGGTATTATTCATGAGAGGACGCCTCCCTATTCACCTCAATCAAATGGAGTGGCCGAGAGGAAAAACCGCACATTGACTGACTTGGTGAATGCCATGTTAGACACTGCTGGTTTATCTAAGGCATGGTGGGGGGAGGCTCTATTGACTTCATGTCATGTCCTGAATAGAGTTCCCAACAATAATAAAGAGAAAACCCCTTATGAGGAGTGGGTTGGGAGAAAACCATCACTTTCTTATTTGCGCACTTGGGGATGTTTGGCAAAGGTCAATATTCCTATTCCTAAGAAACGCAAACTTGGACCAAAGACAGTGGATTGTGTCTTTCTAGGGTATGCTCAACGGAGCATTGCTTATAGGTTTTTAGTGGTAAAATCTGAAGTACCTGATATGCATGTTGATACTATAATGGAATCTCGTGATGCAACATTTTTTGAGAACATATTTCCTATGAAAGATATGCATAGCATTGCTAGATTTTCTTCTGAGATAATTCCTGAATCTAGTACAACTGATGAATATTTCGAACAATCACGTGAGGAAGTCCTTGAGAAGGATAACAATGAAGTTCCTAGAAGGAACAAGAGACAAAGGATTGCAAAATCCTTTGGTGATGATTTCATTGTATACCTTGTGGACGACACACCCAAGACGATTGCAGAAGCATATGCATCTCCGGATGTAGATGATTGGAAAGAAGCTGTTCATAATGAGATGGACTCAATTCTTTCTAATGGAACTTGGGAACTAAATGATAGACCATATGGTTGTAAACCTGTGGGCTGTAAGTGGGTGTTCAAAAAGAAGCTAAAGCCTGATGGTACTATTGATAAATACAAGGCACGGCTAGTGGCCAAGGGCTACACTCAGAAAGAAGGCGAAGATTACTTTGACACCTATTCACCCGTTGCTAGAATGACCACCATTCGAGTGTTACTTTCCTTGGCTGCCTCTTATGGTCTTATCATTCATCAAATGGATGTAAAGACAGCTTTTCTCAATGGAGTGTTGGAAGAGGAGATCTATATGGATCATCCTGACGGGTTTGTGGTAAAGGGTGAAGAGAGAAAGGTGTGCAAGTTGTTAAAATCTTTGTATGGTCTGAAACAGGCACCTAAGCAATGGCATGAGAAGTTTGAAAGAACTTTGACTTCTGCAGGATTTGTCATTAACAAGGCTGATAGGTGTGTTTACTATCGCCATGGTGGGGGCAATAGTGTCATATTATGTTTGTATGTGGACGACATACTGATCTTTGGTACAAACATTAATGCAATTAATGAGGTCAAGTCTTTTCTATCAAAAAGTTTTGACATGAAAGATCTGGGAGAAGCCGATGTAATTCTAAACATCAAACTTATTAAGGATGAGAGTGGGATTACATTAACGCAATCTCACTATGTTGAGAAGGTCTTGAACCGATTCGGTTTTATGGATAGCAAGCCTTCTCCAACACCTTATGATCCCAGCGTGACACTCAGAAAGAACAAGAAAGAATCGAGAGATCAATTAAGATACTCTCAAATTGTCGGTTCACTCATGTACTTAGCTAGCGCTACAAGACCAGATATCTCTTTTGCTGTGAGCAAACTGAGTAGGTTCATGTCCAACCCGGGTGATGATCATTGGCATGCACTAGAAAGAGTCTTGCGCTATCTGAGAGGTACTATGAGTTACGGAATTACTTATTCAGGGCATCCTGCTGTGCTAGAAGGATATAGTGATTCAAATTGGATCTCCGATGTTGATGTACTTTATGCAACAAGTGGGTATGTATTTACTCATGGTGGTGGCGCAGTGTCATGGAGGTCTTGCAAGCAAACCATATTGACGAGGTCAACTATGGAAGCAGAATTAACTGCTTTGGACACAGCTACTGTTGAGGCAGAATGGCTGCGTGAGCTCTTGATGGACTTGCCGGTTGTTGAAAAACCTGTACCGGCTATTCTTATGAATTGTGATAACCAAACGGTTATCGCTAAAGTGAACAATTCGAAAGATAATGCAAAGTCATCAAGACACGTGAAAAGACGTTTGAAGTCTGTCAGGAAGTTGAGAAACTCCAGAGTAATAACTGTTACGTATATACAAATAGACAAAAACCTGGCAGATCCCTTTACAAAGGGACTATCACGAAATGTGATAGATATTGCATCGAGGGAGATGGGTATGAGACCCATAGATGTTACACCATAGTAGTAACCCAACCTTTGTGATCGGAGATCCCGTGAATTAGGATCTGGGAAGAACAAGCTATTGGTTAACTGAGGAGAGTAATAACTTATGATCGTCTCCAAGTGAAGATGCAAAACTCTCAGAGCTGTAAGGCTCAGATCTGTAAGGCAGGTCGGCAACATGCCTTAATGTGGTTCTATTGGCTATAATTAGCAAAGATGCTGTCCTACAGAGCAGTCTTGAAAGCACACACCTATATGAGTTCTGACTGTAAACGTCGCAGTCTATGAGATTTGGGTGATCTCTAGTAAACTCACGAAGAGACCAGGGAGTATGACGTATAAGCTCCAAACCGCGGGGTAGCCTACTGGCGGTCAGGTACTGGTTAAGACTTTGAGTGAAACCTGTTCACACAAAACTAGCAATTCAAGGCATAGTCCATTGTCAAGTTGTGAATGGATGTAGCTTAAAGTTCTAGGCAGAAGTTCAACTTAACAGTCTCTGCTGAAACACTGGTATATTAAACAAGTGGTGAGAGAAGGCAAATCTCTAAATGGGTATTTGAGATCTGGTGGGGGATTGTTAGAATTAATGGGCTAGGCCCATAGCAATTTCTGAAATCTCAAAGCCCATGTGTAAAATGGCAAGTGGTGGTGCTAAGTTTAGTCCCACCTTGGAAGTTGAAGAAGAGTTGGACCTCTTTATATAGTGGGTTCTCTCTACCACTCTAAGTGGTGTGTGAGAAGAGAAAGGGAAAACCACACGCGCGCGCTCGCTCGCCTCGCCTCGCCTGGCCGGGCCGGGCCGGGCCGGGCCGGGCCGTGCCGTGCCGTGCCGTGCCGTGCCGTGGCGAGGCGAGGCGAGGCGTCGCGTCGCGTACATGCGACATGTGCGTGAATGGTCCGCCGAAATCCGGTCCGTCTCCTTGCAGGAGCGCAGCTTCCTTTTGCCGTTTTATTTTTATGTCTTGGCAGACAAGTTTTTTGATTTCTTGTCCGGTTAGTATACGAATTAGAAACCGAGTTGGTTTGGGATTGTGGTCGCGACACAATACCGCCTCTGGTCCTAATATATATACAGCTACCGGCTGCGGCCAGAGATACACCGAAAAACACCTAGGGTTTTGCCTCATCTCACAACTTGCGCTGCCATCGTAGTCTACTCCATCCCAAACGCTGGCGTGCATCGGCGCGTGGGAGAGCAGGTCTCCGGAACCGTTCGTCTTTGCGATCCTGCACCGGGAGAGGTCGAATTAGGTTTTTGGGAAGCGCTGTGCGCGACTGCTCAAATTCGTCATCACGGGTCGTCTTCCGTCCAAGTCGGGCGGTGCTACTCATCGTCGTATTCATCGCCGTCAGCAGCAGATCGTCGCCAACATCGTCATCAACACTGTCGCACCCATAATAGCCAACGACCAATACGTCCAACATCCTCTGTTCATGTCTGTTTCTACAACTACTGTTACGTGTTTGCTGCTGTTATGCATGTCTTGCTGTTCTTCTAGTTTGCTAGATTTTTGCATGCTAGTATCTCTTCTAGTCATGAATTATTTACTGGAATTAATCATGAACTTGCCTAATATTCCAACAACTCAATCATAGCTAACTACTGGGATAGGATTCATCATGTGTTCCCAGGTAATCTACAAAACTTGCCTGGAAGTAGTATGTATTTTGCCTACAACACGCAACAGGACGTACTTCTGAATTTTTTTCCTATTTCCCCCAACCAGGACTTCATGCAATCTACACACTGAGAAAACAAAATCATGCCTAGGCAAAAAAGCTTTATCACTTACTTCTCAGGTACAATTCGGACGAAAAAAACTTCATTGTGATCACCCAGGGATTAGCCTGGTGCTTGCAAAAAGCTTTATGTGGTTTGCCTACATCACAAAAACAATTTGCCTAAAGACTTGCTAAACTTTGCTTAACAGTTCTTGTCCCAAAAAGCAGGAGATTTTTTTTGCTTTCTTGCTGATTGCACTGAATTTGCCCCAAAAAATGGCACCAACAACTTGTTGTGTTTTCTTATTACAAATCAAAGTAGCCTGCGAAAAAACACAAACTTTTTGCCTGATGATTATACTTAATTTGCCCCAAAACACACAAATGTCACTTGCCTATATTTTTTGTTCTAGACAAATGCAATCTAATATGCATGGAGGGAAGATGCATTCATAACAACACAACATTTACTCTTCATGTTATTTATTTTAAAAGCCAACACTGCGCAAAGTCGTTTTCTCAGGTAAGCTAGATCATGTACATGCCATTTTGGATTTCGCCCATTACTACTGCTTCTGACTCAATCCTTTGCATGAATGTGCAATTCTCCATAGCTCGAAGTCCACAAGGTGCTCACCACTGGCGGAGCTGCGTTCTGCTTTTGGAACACCAAATTTTCCCTTTCAGGTGTGTTTTAACTGCTTAATAGCTATGTGATTAATTATGCAACAAGATCCTAGTTAATCAGTAGCATCATGGTTCAACATGTAGCTTCTGATGTAGTATCTTCACTGTATGTGTTGCATACGAAATTTATCTTATCCAAACAGATTTTTCATTTTCTTAGTTCCAAGAAATTTTAACAATTTCTTCAAGATTGTTGACTTGGAATCAACAGTTTCTCAATCGGTTCAGAAATAGATAGTCTTTTGCTGTAAAACTTTGAGGTTAAGAGAATACGGTTGTGCTCGAAGCTACTTCTGTAAGGCCTCTCAACCTATGTGAAATATAATCCATACTCATACGTGCTGTTTCCTCCGATAGGTCAACTCGCAAGGAACAAGTGATGACTCAAGGATACCAGGATATCATTTGTTGCATACTGTGTTATTATTGACCAAAACTTGCCCATCATTTACTAGGTAAACTGTAGTTGCCCGAAAATCTACGTGATGGCCCATTGAATTATGAATTCTTTACCTGTGCAGTGAAGTTAGGCAATCTGTAAATAAATTTGTACACTTTATATCAGTAGCATTATTTAAGCAGCAAATTGTTGTGATTTGCACACAAGTTGTAATTGCCAATGGAGTAAGTTGCCTCAATATAAATAATACTTGCCTAAATCACTCAGTAAAAGTTTCCTATAAAAAAGGGGGATCTCTAGAGTCATTGTTGAACATCAGGGGGTAATTCATGGACGTAGCTCGGTCCCTTGTCTATTTTGTAACTGGACGCGGGAAGGGAGAGATCACTTGTGTGAATCTGGTTCGTACTTATGCACCCATCTACCTATCCATAGGATGAGCACAACACTTTAATTGATTGGGCAGTATAAAATCTAATAGCATCCGATGTACTTCCTCCGTTCCACAATGAGGTTCCATAGGGAGGTTAAATAAGAGTCTGTGGAGGGAAGTGCCCAAAACATGTCCAACACGCGATAGTTAGTTGCGGGAGATAGTGACATGACTTGCCTAGAGATCCGCTCCCATGAGTGACGTGGTTTCACCAAAAACTTGCCCAACGTATGATAAGTAGTTGCTAGAGATGCTGGCGCAAGTTTCCCAGAGATCCATCCCTGAGAGAGTTGTGTTTTTTCGCACAAAAACTAGCGCAACACATGATAGGTAGTTGCTAGAGATGCTTGCGCAAGTTCCCTAGAAATCCACTCCCGAGACCCAACAAGAGTGTGGGGGGGGGGGTCATGTCGAGTTGTCTATGGATTGGAGGAGGCGAATCGATGATTTCGATGACGATGGGATTTCGTGGTTGGGGATAGTGGTGACGTCGGGGGCAGGGGCACGCACGAGAGAAGCACACAAAAAATGAAAATATGGTCAAGGGCCACTTGCCAGAGACATGGACAAGTCGTCAGTTGCTTGGGCAGTTGACAACTTCACACCACTTTTACTATCCAGGGAAAGAGGCCAAATTATGTGGGGTGGTAAATTTTGCACCACTTTCAAAGCAACTTTTCTGTTTATGGAAAGATAACTTTAGTGGCACACAAAAGCAACTTCATTGTATAATGTGTACTAGTTAATTCGTCAAAAGTGATGGTATGAAGCTTGGTAGGCAACTTATAGGTGATGGTAGGTAACTTGATAGTCATCATAGTCAACTCAAAAAAACATTGGGATGATAGGTCACCATGATAGACGGCCTAACCGAAAGTTGCTTACTGATACAAAAGTTGCCTCCATGGCACGAAAGTTGCTTGAGATTTTTTTCATCAAAGGCAATTTCATAGGTGATGCTAAGTAAATTGACGGTCATGAGATGATAACCAATTTTATAAGAGCATTGAGTTGATAGGTAGTCATGATAGGCAACCTGGCAACAAGGTGCATCATGTATGTAGTACCAAAGTTGATAGGTAGTCACAGGTAGGCAACTTTCAAGTGATGCTAGGCAATTTGGTAGTTATTGTAGGCAACTCAAAAGAACATTAGGATGATAGATGACCATGATACACAACCTAACCGAAAGTTGCCTACTGTAGTATAAAAGTTGTCTCTCTCTGGCACCAAAGTTGCTTGAGAGAAAAAGTTCATCGAAAACAAATTCATAGTTGACGCTAGGCAACTTATAGGTGATGCTAGGCAATTTGGTAGTCATCATAGCAAACTTCAAAAGAATATTGGGATGATAGATAACCATAATACACAACCTAACAGAAAATTGCCTACTGTAGTACGAAAGTTGCCTTATACGCGGCACCAAAGTTGCTTCAGAAAAAAAGTTTGCCGAAAGCAACTTCATAGTTGATGCTAGGCAACTTATAGGTGATGTTAGGCAATTTAATAGTCATCGTAGACAACTCAAAAAAACATTAGGATGATTGGTGATCATGATACACAGCCTAACCGAAAGTTGCCTACTGTAGATCAAAAATTGCCTCTTTGTGGCAGCAAAGTTGCTTGAGAAAAAAAAGTTCGTCAAAAGCAACTCCCTAGGTGACACTAGGAAACTTGACGGTCATGATAGCCAACTTTATAAGAGCATTGAGTGGATAGGTAGTCATGACAGGCAACCGGCCAACAAGGTGCTTCATATAACACCAAAGTTGATAGATAGTTGTGGTAGGCAACTTACAGATGATGATAGGCAATTTGGTAGTCATCGTATAGCCAACTCAAAAGAACATCAGAATGATCTGATAAACAACCAAACCAAAAGTTGCTTGTTGTAGTACAAAAGTTGCCTCTTCGTGGCACCAAAATTGCCCGAGGAATAAAAGTTTGTCGAAACATATCGATATGGGATCTAGTTTTGAAGAGCTCGTCGCCAAGAATCTAGCGATGAAAACGAATCTTAATTTTGATGCTTCGTTCAAAAGTTATGACTTTTTGAAAATTTTGAACACACGTAATAATTACACATGGGACAAGATCTTTCCTATTTTGGAGTGAATTTTGCATCATAGCATTAGAACAAAATTTACCTTTTTTGGGTGTGTGCTCCGGAACGCTAAGGAGCACACGTGTGCTCCCTAGTCGCATCCATATATCTTTTTTCATGGTACATGTGCTTAGTATTAGGGATGTGTTTCCGTTTTAAATCTGATACCGATCCGATTGGGTTGTTACCAACTAATCCCTCTTTCTTGAGAATAATAATAAGATACATACAACAGTTCGAAAAAAGGACAATTGATTAAGATACAAGACGCCATTTATATCTAGAGTTTCGATTAGATTACTACTGAATCGATCACTCTTTCTCAAGATAAAATGCACAGTTCTCGCATTAATTCTGAATTTATTTTCAATATATTTTCGGCGTTGTGTTTTCAGTGGAAGAAGACTTTCCCGTCCACGAAGAGGGGCCTATGGTGACTTCGTATATCTCAAGATGATATGTCGGCTCAGTCTCTCAAAGGTGCTCATTACGATAGGATGTGCATGTGTTCGTTCATAGAGATGATTGTATGCGCCTATGTATGAGCGCTTGCGTATGTACTATGTTTAAAAAAGAAACCATGAGTTTAAAAAAAAAAAGAAACCATGTTACCACGGGGCGCAGGTCCACACTTCGATCATCCACATGCATGCCCATGTTGTCAGCTGCATAGCTGAATGCATCTTGCACATGACCGTGCGCAGGCCACTTGGCCGATCGATCGGCGCAAGCACCGTCGCACGCACGTTTGTACCCCATCATTCCTTTATATCTAACCCCCTAAGAATTTTTAAAATCTTGTTAGTCTGAGGCTACATTTTGAGATATTAAATTGGACCTAATACAATCTTAACACAATTACGAAATCTTCTATTAAAGATAGTAAAACTGAGTGTAAACCGAGATCTCTCAATAATTTGCATTTTCGGTCGTTCGTTTACACAATCTAGACATTCCTGGCTGTTAGATCCTGTGTGAAACATGGCCCAGCTGTCCTGTGAGCTATTGCTCGAGAGGCCGAAACGAAGGCCTCTGGTGCACTAGGCCGTCGGCCAGCTGCCTGCCCATTCCAGCGGAGCTGGGCTTCGCTAAAGGGGATCTACTAGATGCGAGGCATACAGAGAGGAGCGACCGTGTCCATCCATCCAGTCCCGATTCCTGGCGTAGTGGAGTAACAACATCCAATCAATCCAGTCCCGATGGCCAGTCTACGTCGCTCAATGCCTCGACTGGATCAACCGGAGGTGCCGGATGGGATCAAGGCAAGTCGATGCGTGGGCTTGATCAACTGGAGGAGCGGAGCAGCCCTCGCGTGCCGGTCGATGCAGTGCATGTGAGCCGACCTTCGCCACGGCATACATGTGGAGTTTAGGGGGTGAGTGGCATGGTGATCCTAGATCCACGCGACCTACAAGTTGGAGGTGGGTTTTGGGGCCTCGGAGATGCAAATGTTAAACGACAGTTTGCAGTTGGCGCATGACCTGCCGTTTTACATCTCCTGCAGGTGGAGATGCTAATTTGCATCTCAAGGTGTTGTATTTTGCATCTCCGGGAGACAGAGATGTATTTTTTCCATCTACATCATCTGTTGGAGATGGGTTTTGGGGCCTCAGAGATGCAAAAGTTAGTTATATTTACATCTACATCATAATAGTTATATTTACATCTACATCATAATAGTTGTGTGAACCGCGACAATGATGAGGGCCATGCGGTGTGCCTCTAAGATGGAGAGAGCCCGGTGCACCTCAAGAATGTCAAGGATGCCAATACAAACATGACAAGCCCCTGTGAATAGTCGACATGGTCCATTTAGTCGTCTACTTAACCCATGCCGGTTTACTATTGAAGGAAAAAATCACACCAATTTTTTTTAAACTCAAGATATTCAGAATCTTGCATGGGTTGTAAATTATATAAGTATTACCTTTGGGCTTGGAAATATGAGAAGTTGTGGCTCATGGAAAAAATACCATACTTTATTTTTTAATTCATTTTTGATGTGTGTGTGTGTGTGTTGGGGGGGGGGGACCTTTATATATTGACACGACAATGTTGTAATTTCTGTCAACACATGTGCAGCGGCACACACACGCGCGGGGCAGCCTCATCCAAAAGTTAGCGTATGGTGATTTCTACCATATAGCTACCTAATTAACGCGCAACAAACCTCAAACCTGCTTGAGATGCTGCGGATCGTCAAACATAGAGAGGAAAGAGCTTTACACATTGCGACAACAATAGTGTAAACACATGTGCAGCACCACACACACGCGCGGGGCAGCCTATCCAGAAAAAGCTGATGGTGAACTCTACCATAACTACCTAATTCACGTGCAACAAACCTCAATCCTGCTTAAGATGTTGCGGATGTCAAACATAGAGCGGAAAGCACGAAAAAATCCCCACACCTAGCTGGACATCCCCTACCTGTCAAAAATTATGCTAATTTTTTCAATAAAGCTCTTTGATTCTAAATGATTATCGTATTATGGTCCCTTGCATTTTGCACAACACAGCTGATAATTTCATATATATTCTATGTAAGTTTCTTCCACTGACACTTAGCTCGAACAATTAAGACCTTCATGTAGATTTGGGTAGTTATAACAGGTAGAATTTATTGACGCTTTAGCTATTGCATAGTCGCCTGAAAATAAAGTTAGGCTCAGTTATTTTTTTTCACTAAACATTTATTGTCCGGCGAAAACATTGGTTGATACTTTTGGGTTGGTGCATCCATGTACAAGGCTTGATCAATTGAGCAAGAAGATGTGTAACATTTGTGTGCGCAAGTCTATTGTCCATGTGTGTCTATGCGTGTGAGTGTGTGTCTATGCATGTGCGTTTTGTTTTGTCGATGGGCGTGGATGGATGTTTTCATGTGTGCGTGGAGTTAGTGTGTTTATGAAAAGAATACGAGGGGGATGACATGGTCGGTATTAGATGCAAATATAATTTTTATGCACTTTACCTATATGTAAGTGAAGAAAATATGCCCTAGAGGCAATAATAAAATTGTTATTTTATATTTTCTTATATCATGATAAATGTTTATTACTCATGCTAGAATGTATTAACCCGAAACTTGATACATGTGTGGATAAATAGACAAAAACACCGTGTCCCTAGTAAGCCTTTACTAGACTAGCTCGTCGATCAAAGATGGTTAAGTTTCCTAACCATAGACATGTGTTGTGATTTGATGAACGAGATCACATCATTAGGAGAATGATGTGATGGACAAGACCCGTCCATTAGCTTAGCATATTGACCGTTCAGTTTTACTGCTATTGCTTTCTTCATGTCAAATACATATTCCTTCGACTATGAGATTATGCAACTTCCGAATACCGGAGGAATGTCTTGTGTGCTATCAAACATCACAACATAACTGGGTGATTATAAAGATGCTCTATAGGTATCTCCGAAGGTGTTTGTTGGGTTGGCATAGATCGAGATTAGGATTTGTCACTCCGAGTATCGGAGAGGTATCTCTGGGCCCTCTCGGTAATGCACATCATAAGAAGCCTTGCAAGCGAAGTGGCTAATGAGCTAGTTATAAGATGATGTATTACGGAATGAGTAAAGAGACTTGCCGGTAACGAGATTGACCTAGCTATGTGGATAACGATGATCGAATCTCGGGCAGGTAACATACCGATGACAAAGAGAATAACGTATGTTGTCATTAGGGTTCGACCGATAAAGATGTTTGTAGAATATGTAGGAGCCAATATGAGCATCCAGGTTTCGCTATTAGTTATTGATCGGAGAGGTGTCTCGGTCATGTCTACATAGTTCTCAAACCCGTAGAGTCCGCACGCTTAATGCTCGATGACGATTTAGTATTATGTGAGTTATGTGATTTGGTGACCGAATGCTGTTCGGAGTCCCGGATGAGATCACGGACATGACGAGGAGTCTAGAAATGGTCGAGAGGCAAAGATTGATATATAGGATGATAGTATTCAGACACCAGAAGTGTTCCGGATAATATCGGGTATTTATCGAAGTACCGGGGGGGGGGGGGGTTACTGGAACCCCCGGAGGAAAGATATGGGCCATAGGAGGGGAGCACACCAGCCCACAAGGGGTGCCCCCCCCCCAAGGAAGGAGGCCGAGTGGGGAAGGGAAAGAGGGGGTTTGGCCCCCCTTTCCTTCTCTCCCTCCTATTACCTTATCCCCCCTCCGGAAATAAGGAAAGGGGGGAGGCCGAATTTGGAGAGGATGCCAAGTAGGATTCCTCCTACTTGGGGCGCCCCATGGCTGCTCCCCTCCCCCCCCATCTATATATACGTGGGAGGGGGCGCCTAGGACACACAACATCTATTCCTAGCTGTGTGCGGTGCCCCCCTCCATAGTTTATGCCTCCGGTCATATCTTCGTAGTGCTTAGGAGAAGACCTACGCGGATCACATCACCATCCCCGTCACCACGCCGTCATGCTGACGGAACTCATCTACTTCCTCGACACCTTGCTGGATCAAGAAGGCGAGGAACGCATCGCGCTGAACGTGTGCAGAACTCGAAGGTGTTGTACGTTTGTTACTTGATCGGTCGGAGCTAGAAGAAGTTCGACTACATCAACCGTGTTTTCAAACACTTCTGCTTTCGGTCTATGAGGGTACATGGACACACTCTTCCCCCCTCGTTGCTATGCATCTCCTAGATAGATCTTGCGTGAGCGTAGGAATTTTTTGAAATTGCATACTACGATTCCCAATAGTGACATTATGAGCCAGGTCTATGCGTAGATGATATGCACGAGTAGAACACAAAGAATTGTGGGTGGTGTTAGTCATACTTCTTACCACCTACGTCTTATTTTGATTCAGAGGTACTGTGGGATGAAGCGGCCCGGACTAACCTTACATGTCCACGCACATGAGACCGATTCCACCGATTGACATGCAACTAGTTTTGCATAAAGGTGGCTGGCGGGTTTCTGTTTCTCCTACTTTAGTTGAATCGAATTTAACTACTACCGGTCCTTGAAGAAGGTTAAAACAGCAAACTTGATGAATCACCATTGTGGTTTTTGCCGTAGGTAAGAACGGTTCTTGCTAGAAGCCCGTAGCAGCCACGTAAAATTGCAACAACAAAGTAGAGGACGTCTAACTTATTTTTGCAGGGTATGTTGTGATGTGATATGATCAAGACATGATGT
Source organism: Triticum urartu (assembly GCF_056163025.1). Taxonomy (NCBI): domain Eukaryota; kingdom Viridiplantae; phylum Streptophyta; class Magnoliopsida; order Poales; family Poaceae; genus Triticum; species Triticum urartu. The sequence goes on along the minus strand of NC_141875.1, from coordinate 720,751,824 downwards.
GATATATGTCATTGTACGAGATGATCATGTTTTGTAAGTTATTGGCAACCGGCAAGAGCCTTATGGTTATCTCTTTATTGTATGAAATCCAAACGCCATGTAATTGCTTTACTTTATCACTATGCGTTAGCAATAGTTGTAGAAGCAATTGTATGAAATGCAAACGCCATGTAACTGGGTGATTATAAAGGTGCTCTACAGGTGTCTCCGAAGGTACTTGTTGGGTTGGCGTATTTCGAGATTAGGATTTGTCACTCCGATTGTCGGAGAGGTATCTCTGGGCCCTCTCGGTAATGCACATCACTATAAGCCTTGCAAGCATTGTGACTAATGAGTTAGTTGCGAGATGATGTATTACGGAACAAGTAAAGAGACTTGCTGGTAACGAGATTGAACTAGGTATTGAGATACTGACGATCGAATCTCGGGCAAGTAACATACCGATGACAAATGGAATAACGTATGTTGTTATGCGGTTTGACCAATAAAGATCTTCGTAGAATATGTAGGAGCCAATATGAGCATCCAGGTTCCGCTATTGGTTATTGACCGGAGACGTGTCTCAGTCATGTCTACATAGTTCTCAAACCCGTAGGGTCCGCACGCTTAAAGTTAGATGACGATCGGTATTATGAGTTTTGTGTTTTGATGTACCGAAGGTAGTTCGGAGTCCCGGATATGATCACGGACATGACAAGGAGTCTCGAAATGGTCGAGACATAAAGATCGATATATGGACGACTATGTTCGGACACCGGAATGGTTTCGGGGAGTTTCGGACACATACCGGAGTACCGGGGGGTTACTGGAACCCCCCGGGGAGACTAATGGGCCTATTGGGCCCTAGTGGAGAAGAGGAGGGGCGGCCAAGGGCAGCCTCGCGCCCCCTCCCCCCCCGGTCCGAATTGGACAAGGAGGGGGGCAGCGCCCCCCTTTCCTTTCCCCCTCTCTCTCCTTCCCTCTCCTCTCCTACTCCCTCTTGGAAGGGGGGGTCCTACTCCGGGTGGGAGTAGGACTCCTCATGGGGCGCGCCCAGGGAGGTCGGTCCCCTCCCCCTCCTCCACTCCTTTATATATGGGGAGGGGGCACCCCTTGGAGACACAAAAATTGATCTCTTGATCTCTTAGCTGTGTGCGGTGCCCCCCTTCACCATATTCCACCTCGATAATATTGTAGCGGCGCTTAGGCGAAGCCCTGCGTCGGTAGCATCATCATCACCGTCACCACGCCGTCGTGCTGACGGAACTCTCCCTCAAAGCTCGGCTAGATCGGAGTTCGAGGGACGTCATCGAGTTGAACGTGTGCTGAACTCGGAGGTGCCGTACGTTCGATACTCGGATCGATCAGATCGTGAAGACGTACGACTACATCAACCGCGTTGTGCTAACGCTTCCACTTTTGGTCTACAAGGGTGTGTGGACACACTCTCCCCTCTCGTTGCTATGCATCACCATGATCATGTGTGTGCGTAGGAATTTTTTTTGAAATTACTATGTTCCCCAACAATACAGGCATGGGCTTGGAACACTGGAGACCGAAAGGTCGAACGTGAATCATATAGTAGATATGATCAATATAGAGATGTTCACCGTTGATGACTACTCCATCTCATGTTATGACTGGACATGGTTTAGTTGATTTGGATCACGTATCATTTAGATGACTTGAGGGATGTCTATCTAAGTGGGAGTTCTCAAGTAATTTGATTAATTGTACTTAATTTATCATGAACTTAGTCCTGATAGTATTTGCATATCTATGTTGTAGATTAATAGCTCGTGATTTAGCTCCTATATTTTTCATATATTCCGAGAGAAAACTAAGTTGAAAGATGAGAGTAGCGACGATACGGACTGGGTCCGTGATCTGAGGGTTATCCTCATTGCTGCACAGAAGAATTATGTCCTTGATGCACCGCTAGGTGACAGATCTATTGCAAGAGCAGATGCAGACGTTATGAATGTTTGACAAGCTCGGTATGATGACTACTTGATAGTTTAGTGCGCCATGCTTTACAGCTTAGAACCGGGACTTCAAAAAGGTTTTGAACACCACGGAGCATATGAGATGTTCCAAGAGTTGAAATTGGTATTTTAGACTCATGCCCATGTCGAGAGGTATGAGACCTCTGACAAATACTTTCCCTGCAAGATGGAGGAGAATAGCTCAGCAAGTGAGCATATGCTCAGAATGTCTGGGTAGTACAATCCCTTGAATAAAGTGGGAGTTAATCTTCCAGATAATATAGTGATTGACAGAGTTCTTTAGTCACTATCACCAAGCTACTAAAATTTCATGATGAACTATAATATGCAAGGGATGATGAAACTGATTCCCGAACTCTTCGCGATGCTGAAATCGGTGAAGGTAGAAATCAAGAAAGAGCATCAAATGTTGATGTTTAACAAGACCACTAGTTTCAAGAAAAAGGGGAAAAGGAAAAGAAAGGGAACTTCAAGAAGAATGGCAAGCAAGTTGCCACTCCCGTGAAGAAGCCCAAAGCTAGACCCAAGCCTGAAACTGAGTGCTTCTATTGCAAAATAAATAGTCACTGGAAGCGGAACTACCCCAAATACTTGGCGGATAAGAATGATGGCAAAGTGAACAAAGGTATTTTTAATATACAAGTTATTGATCTGTGCTTTACTAGTGTTCATAGTAGCCCATGGGTATTTGATACGGTTTAGTTGCTAAGATTAGTAACTCGAAACTGGAGTTGCAAACTGAACATAGACTAGTTAAGGGCGAGGTGACGATGTGTGTTGGAAGTGATTCCAAGGTTGATAAGATCACCATCGCATACTCCCTCTACCTTCGGGATTACTGTTGAACCTAAAAAATGTTATTTTGGTGTTTGCATTGAGCATGAATATGATTGGATCATGTATATTGCAATACGTTATTCATTTAAGTTGGAGAATAATTGTTTTTCTGTTTACATGAATAAAACCTTCTATGGTCATACACCCAATGTAAATGGTTTATTGAATCTCGATCGTAGTAATATACATATTCATTATATTGATGCCAAAAGATGCAAAGTTGATAATGATAGTGCAACATACCTGTGGCACTGCCGTTTTGGTCATATTGGTATGAAGCGCATGAAGGAACTCCATGCAGATGGACTTTTGGAATCACTTGATTGTGAATCATTTGATACTTGCGAACCATGTCTGATGGGCAAGATGACTAAAACTCTGTTCTCCGGAATAATGGAGCGAGCCAATGACTCATTGGAAATAATACAAATCGATGTATGCGGTCCAATGAGTGCTGAGGCACGCGACGGGTATCGTTATTTTTTGACCTTCACAGATGATTTGAGCAAATATGGGTATATCTACTTAATGAAACACAAGTCTGAAACAATTGAAAAGTTCAAAGAATTTCAGAGTGAAGTGGAGAATCATCATAATAAGAAAATAAAGTTTCTATGATCTGATCGCGGAGGCGAATATTTGAATTACGAGTTTGGCCTTCATTTAAAACAATGTGGAATAGTTTTCCAACTCACGCCACCTGAAACACCACAGCATAATGGTGTGTCCGAACGTTGTAACCGTACTTTATTAGATATGGTGTGATCTATGATTTCTCTTACCGATTTACCCCTATCGTTTTGGGGTTATGCATTAGAGACAGCTGCATTCATGTTAAATAGGGAACTGTCTAAATCCGTTGAGACGACACCATATGAACTATGGTTTGGCAAGAAACCCAAGCTGTCGTTTCTTAAAGTTTGTGGTTGCGACACTTATGTCAAAAGGCTTCAGCCCGATAAGCTCGAACCCAAATCAGAGAAGTGTGTCTTCATATGATATCCTAAGGAAACAATTGGGTACACCTTCTACCACAGATCCAAAGGCAAGATCTTTGTTGCCGAGAATGGAACCTTTCTAGCGAAGGAGTTTCTCTCGAAAAAAGTGAGTGCGATGAAAGTAGAACTTGATGAGGTAATTGTACTTTCTCTCGAATTGGAAAGTAGCACATCAGTGAAATCCGTTCGCATGATGCCTACACCAACTAGAAAGGAAGCTAATGATGATGATCATGAAACTTCGGATCAAGTTACTACTGGATCTCGTAGGTTGAACAGAGCACGTTCGGCACCAGAGTGGTACAGTAATCCTATCCTGGAAGTCATGTTATTAGACCATGGCGAACCTACGAACTATGAAGAAGCTACGATGAGCCCAGATTCCGACAGATGGCTTGAGGCCATGAAATCTGAGATAGGATCCATGTATGAGAACAAAGTGTGGACTTTGCTGGACTTGCCCAATGACCGACAAGCCATTAAGAATAAATGGATCTTCAAGAGGAAGACGGACATTGATGGTAGTGTTACTATCTACAAAGCTCGAATTGTCACGAAATGTTTTCGACAAGTTCATGGTGTTGACTACGATGACATTTTCTCACTCGTATTGTTTCTTAAGTCTGTCCGAATCATGTTAGCAATTGCCGCATTTTATGAAATCTAGCAAATGGATATCAAAACTTCATTCCTTAATGGATTTATTAAAGAAGAGTTGTATATGATGCAACCAGAAGGTTTTGTCAATCCTGAAGGTTCTAACAAAATGTTCAAGCTCCAGCGATCCATCTATGGACTGGTGCAAACATCTCGGACTTAGAATATACGCTTTGATGAGTTGATCAAAGCATATAGTTTTATATAGACTTATGGTGAAGACAGTATTTACAAGTGAGTGGGAGCACTACAGCCTTTCTGATAAGTATATGTGAATGACACATTGTTGATCGGAAATGATATAGAATTTTCTGACAAGCATAAAGGAGTGTTTGAAAGGAGTTTTTCAAAGAAAGAGCTCGGTGAAGCTGCTTATATATTGGGCATCAAGATCTATAGAGATAGATCAAGACGCTTGATAAGACTTTCGATGAGTACATTCCTTGATAAGATTTTGAAGGAGTTCAAAATGGATCAGTCGAGGAAGGAGTTCTTGCCTGAGTTGTAAGGTATGAAGTTGAGTAAGACTCAAATCCTGACCACGGCAGAAGATAGAAAGAGAATGAAAGTCATTCCCTATGCCTCAGCCATAGGTTCTATAAAGTATGCCATGCTGTATACCAGACCTATTGTGTACCTTGCCATGAGTTTGGCAAGGGGGTACAATAGTGATCCAAGAGTAGATCACTGGACAGCAATTGAACTGCCGAACAGGCCGTCCGAAGAATGGAGTCCTGAAAGTAAAAAAATTTAAAATAATTGGCAGCCCCTGATACGGTTTAAGCCGTGTTTTGGGCGTGCCGCGATGGTGCCCCTCCCCCTGTGCCCATGGTATCTCTAGAGCGTAGGTATGTACGCGAAGTACTGACGTCGCCTTTTTGCAAGGGTCGGGGTTGGGGCCGCATTGCTACGCCTGCTCGGATCGTGCCAGGCGGTCTTGTTGTAGGTTACTCCGGGCGCGCTTGACGGTGTCTGGTCGTTTAGTGGCCGGACTGGAGAAATGCCTGGAGAGGCTGCTTTGTACTTCCGCTGCAAGGGCCGCTGTGTGCTCCTCCATTCGGAGGGAGCGTTCGGTGTTTCCATTGACCGTAATTACTCCTCGAGGTCCTGGCATCTTGAGCTTAAGGTATGCGTAATGCGGTACCGCATTGAACTTAGCGAATGCAGTTCGCCCGAGCAGTGCGTGATAACCACTGCGAAACGGGACTATGTCGAAGGTTAACTCCTCGCTTTGCAAATTATCCGGAGATCCGAAGACCACTTCAAGTGTGACTGAGCCTGTACAGTTAGCCTCTACACCTGGTATTACGCCTTTAAAGGTCGTTTTGGTGGGCTTAATCCTCGAGGGATCTATGCCCATTTTCCGCACTGTATCCTGGTAAAGTAGGTTCAGGCTGCTGCCGCCATCCACAAGGACTCTAGTGAGATGAAATCCGTCAATAATTTGGTCTACAACCAATGCGGCGAAGCCGCCGTGACGAGTGCTAGTGGGGTGGTCCCTTCGATCAAAGGTGATCGGGCAGGAGGACCATGGGTTGAACTTTGGGGCGACTGGCTCTATCGCGTATACGTCCCTTAACGCGCGTTTCCGCTCCCTCTTGGGGATGTGGGTTGCGTATATCATGTTCACCGTCCGCACTTGTGGGGGAAAGCCCTTCTGTCCACTATTGTTCGGCGGCGGGGGCTCCTCGTCGTCATCGCTATGCGGCCCCTTGTCTTCATTTTCGGCATTTAACTTGCCTGCCTGCTTGAACACCCAACAATCCCTGTTGGTGTGATTGGCCGGCTTTTCGGGGGTGCCATGTATCTGGCATAAGCGGTCGAGTATTCGGTCCAAACTGGACGGGCCCCTAGGATTCCTTTTGAATGGCTTTTTCCGCTGACCGGATTTAGAGCCTCTGAATCCGGCATTAACTGCCGTATCCTCAGCATTGTCACCGTTACCCTCTCTACTCTTTCGTGCATGCTATGCGGGTGATATGATGATACCATGCCAAGTTTCAACATTTTCAGGATTCATTTTGTTGTGATTTTCAATTTCACGGTCATTTAGCTCTCTAAACAATTAGGTAAATGACCGAAAAACAACAAATGATGTCAGAACATGTTGGAAATTGATGACGTCGCTTTAAATGCTGCATACTGAACACAAAATAAGTCCGGAGTTCAAATAAGTTTAAAAAACATTGAAGTGGCCATGTAACAGATGAGTTCTCGTCCGAAACCCTGATACTCGGAAAGAGTTTGTCCAGTTTGTACACGAAGTGCGTCCAGTTTTTGCCGTGACCCTCTCTACTCTTTCGCGCATGCTATGCGGGTGATATGATGATACCATGCCAAGTTTCAACATTTTCAGGATTCATTTTGTAGTGATTTTCAATTTCACGGTCATTTAGCTCGCTAAACAATTAGGTAAATGACCGAAAAACAACAAATGATGTCAGAACATGTTGGAAATTGATGACGTCGCTTTAAATGCTGTATACTGAACACAAAAGAAGTCCGGAGTTCAAATAAGTTTAAAAAACATTGAAGTGGCCATGTAACAGATGAGTTCTCGTCCGAAACCCTGATACTCGGAAAGAGTTTGTCCAGTTTGTACACGAAGTGCGTCCAGTTTTTGCCGTGACCCTCTCTACTCTTTCGTGCATGCTATGCGGGTGATTTGATGATACCATGCCAAGTCTCAACATTTTCAGGATTCATTTTGTTGTGATTTTCAATTTCACGGACATTTAGCTCTCTAAACAATTAGGTAAATGACCGAAAAACAACAAATGATGTCAGAACATGTTGGAAATTGATGACGTCGCTTTAAATGCTGCATACTGAACACAAAATAAGTCCGGAGTTCAAATAAGTTTAAAAAACATTGAAGTGGCCATGTAACAGATGAGTTCTCGTCCGAAACCCTGATACTCGGAAAGAGTTTGTCCAGTTTGTACACGAAGTGCGTCCAGTTTTTGCCGTGACCCTCTCTACTCTTTCGCGCATGCTATGCGGGTGATATGATGATACCATGGCAAGTTTCAACATTTTCAGGATTCATTTTCTAGTGATTTTCAATTTCACGGTCATTTAACTCTCTAAACAATTAGGTAAATGAGCGAAAAACAACAAATGATGTCAGAACATGTTGAAAATTGATGACGTCGCTTTAAATGCTGCATACTGAACACAAAAGAAGTCCGGAGTTCAAATAAGTTTAAAAAACATTGAAGTGGCCATGTAACAGATGAGTTCTCGTCTGAAACCCTGATACTCGGAAAGAGTTTGTCCAGTTTGTACACGAAGTGCGTCCAGTTTTTGCCGTGACCCTCTCTACTCTTTCGCGCATGCTATGCGGGTGATATGATGATACCATGCCAAGTTTGAACATTTTCAGGATTCATTTTGTAGTGATTTTCAATTTCACGGTCATTTAGCTCTCTAAACAATTAGGTAAATGACCGAAAAACAACAAATGATGTCAGAACATCTTGGAAACTGATGACGTCACTTTAAATGCTGCATACTGAACACAAAAGAAGTCTGGAGTTCAAATAAGTTTAAAAAACATTGAAGTGGCCATGTAACAGATGAGTTCTCGTCCGAAACCCTGATACTCGGAAAGAGTTTGTCCAGCTTGTACACGAAGTGCGTCCAGTTTTTGTCGTGACCCTCTCTACTCTTTCGCGCAAGCTATGCGGGTGATATGATGATACCATGCCAAGTTTCAACATTTTCAGGATTTTGTAGTGATTTTCAATTTCACGGTCATTTAGCTCTCTAAACAATTAGGTAAATGACCGAAAAACAACAAATGATGTCAGAACATGTTGGAAATTGATGACGTCGCTTTACATGCTGCATACTAAACACAAAAGAAGTCCGGAGTTCAAATAAGTTTAAAAAACATTGAAGTGGCCATGTAACAGATGAGTTCTCGTCCGAAACCCTGATACTCGGAAAGAGTTTGTCCAGTTTGTACACGAAGTGCGTCCAGTTTTTGCCGTGACCCTCTCTACTCTTTCGCGCATGCTATGCGGGTGATATGATGATACCATGCCAAGTTTCAACATTTTCAGGATTCATTTTGTAGTGATTTTCAATTTCACGGTCATTTAGCTCTCTAAACAATTAGGTAAATGAGCGAAAAACAACAAATGATGTCAGAACATGTTGGAAATTGATGACGTCGCTTTAAATGCTGCATACTGAACACAAAAGAAGTTCGGAGTTCAAATAAGTTTAAAAAACATTGAAGTGGGCATGTAACAGATGAGTTCTCGTCCGAAACCCTGATACTCGGAAAGACTTTGTCCAGTTTGTACATGAAGTGCGTCCAGTTTTTGCCGTGACCCTCTCTACTCTTTCGCGCATGCTATGCGGGTGATATGATGATATCATGCCAAGTTCCAACATTTTCAGGATTCATTTTGTAGTGATTTTCAATTTCACGGTCATTTAGCTCTCTAAATAATTAGGTAAATGACCGAAAAACAACAAATGATGTCAGAACATGTTGGAAACTGATGACGTCGCTTTAAATGCTGCATACTGAACACAAAAGAAGTCCGGAGTTCAAATAAGTTTAAAAAACATTGAAGTGGCCATGTAACAGATGAGTTCTCGTCCAAAACCCTGATACTCAGAAAGAGTTTGTCCAGTTTGTACACGAAGTGCGTCCAGTTTTTGCCGTGACCCTCTCTACTCTTTCGCGCATGCTATGCGGGTGATATGATGATACCATGCCAAGTTTCAACATTTTCAGGATTCATTTTGTAGTGTTTTCAATTTCACGGTCATTTAGCTCTCTAAACAATTAGGTAAATGACCGAAAAACAACAAATGATGTCAGAACATGTTGGAAATTGATGACATCGCTTTAAATGCTGCATACTGAACACAAAAGAAGTCCGGAGTTCAAATAAGTTTAAAAAACATTGAAGTGGCCATGTAACGGATGAGTTCTCGTCCGAAACCCTGATACTCGGAAAGAGTTTGTCCAGTTTGTACACGAAGTGCGTCCAGTTTTTGCCGTGACCCTCTCTACTCTTTCGCGCATGCTATGCGGGTGATATGATGATACCATGCCAAGTTTCAACATTTTCAGGATTCATTTTGTAGTGATTTTCAATTTCACGGTCATTTAACACTCTAAACAATTAGGTAAATGAGCGAAAAACAACAAATGATGTCAGAACATGTTGGAAATTGATGACGTCGCTTTAAATGCTTCATACTTAACACAAAAGAAGTCCGGAGTTCAAATAAGTTTAAAAAACATTGAAGTGGCCATGTAACAGATGAGTTCTCGTCCGAAACCCTGATACTCGGAAAGAGTTTGTCCAGTTTGTACATGAAGTGCGTCCATTTTTTGCCGTGACCCTCTCTACTCTTTCGCGCATGCTATGCGGGTGATATGATGATACCATGCCAAGTTCCAACATTTTCAGGATTCATTTTGTAGTGATTTTCAATTTCACGGTCATTTAGCTCTCTAAACAATTAGGTAAATGACTGAAAAACAACAAATGATGTCAGAACATGTTGGAAATTGATGACGTCACTTTAAATGCTGCATACTAAACACAAAAGAAGTCCGGAGTTCAAATAAGTTTAAAAAACATTGAAGTGGCCATGTAACAGATGAGTTCTTGTCCGAAACCCTGATACTCGAAAAGAGTTTGTCCAGTTTGTACACGAAGTGTGTCCAGTTTTTGCCGTGACCCTCTCTACTCTTTCGCGCATGCTATGCGGGTGATATGATGATACCATGCCAAGTTTCAACATTTTCAGGATTCATTTTGTAGTGATTTTCAATTTCACGGTCATTTAGCTCTCTAAACAATTTGGTAAATGACCGAAAAACAACAAATGATGTCAGAACATGTTGGAAACTGATGACATCGCTTTAAATGCTGCATACTGAACACAAAAGAAGTCTGGAGTTCAAATAAATTTAAAAAACATTGAAGTGGCCATGTAACAGATGAGTTCTCGTCCGAAACCCTGATACTCGGAAAGACTTTGTCCAGTTTGTACACGAAGTGCGTCCAGTTTTTGCCGTGACCCTCTCTACTCTTTCGCGCATGCTATGCGGGTGATATGATGATACCATGCCAAGTTTCAACATTTTCAGGATTCATTTTGTAGTGATTTTCAATTTCACGGTCATTTAGCTCTCTAAACAATTAGGTAAATGACCGAAAAACAACAAATGATGTCAGAACATGTTGGAAACTGATGACGTCGCTTTAAATGCTGCATACTGAACACAAAAGAAGTCCGGAGTTCAAATAAGTTTAAAAAACATTGAAGTGGCCATGTAACAGATGAGTTCTCGTCCGAAACCCTGATACTCGGAAAGAGTTTGTCCAGTTTGTACACGAAGTGCGTCCAGTTTTTGCCGTGACCCTCTCTACTCTTTCGTGCATGCTATGAGGGTGATATGATGATACCATGCGAAGTTTCAACATTTTTAGGATTCATTTTGTTGTGATATTCAATTTCACGGTCATTTAGCTCTCTAAACAATTAGGTAAATGACCGAAAAACAACAAATGATGTCAGAACATGTTGGAAATTGATGACGTCGCTTTAAATGCTGCATACTGAACACAAAAGAAGTCCGGAGTTCAAATAAGTTTAAAAAACATTGAAGTGGCCATGTAACAGATGAGTTCTCGTCCGAAACCCTGATACTCGGAAAGAATTTGTCCAGTTTGTACACGAAGTGCGTCCAGTTTTTGCCGTGACCCTCTCTACTCTTTCGCGCATGCTATGCGGGTGATATGATGATACCATGCCAAGTTTCAACATTTTCAGGATTCATTTTGTAGTGATTTTTAATTTCACGGTCATTTAGCTCTCTAAACAATTAGGTAAATGACCGAAAAACAACAAATGATGTCAGAAAATGTTGGAAACTGATGACCTCGCTTTGAATGCTGCATACTAAACACAAAAGAAGTCCGGAGTTCAAATAAGTTTAAAAAACATTGAAGTGGCCATGTAACAGATGAGTTCTCGTCCAAAACCCTGGTACTCGGAAAGAGTTTGTCCATTTTGTACATGAAGTGCGTCCAGTTTTTGCCGTGACCCTCTCTACTCTTTCGCACATGCTATGCGGGTGATATGATGATACCATGCCAAGTTTCAACATTTTCAGGATTCATTTTGTAGTGATTTTCAATTTCACGGTCATTTAGCTCTCTAAACAATTAAGTAAATGACCGAAAAACAACAAATGATGTCAGAACATGTTGGAAATTGATGACGTCGCTTTAAATGCTTCATACTTAACACAAAAGAAGTCCGGAGTTCAAATAAGTTTAAAAAACATTGAAGTGGCCATGTAACAGATGAGTTCTTGTCCGAAACCCTGATACTCGAAAAGAGTTTGTCCAGTTTGTACACGAAGTGTGTCCAGTTTTTGCCGTGACCCTCTCTACTCTTTCGCGCATGCTATGCGGGTGATATGATGATACCATGCCAAGTTTCAACATTTTCAGGATTCATTTTGTAGTGATTTTCAATTTCACGGTCATTTAGCTCTCTAAACAATTTGGTAAATGACCGAAAAACAACAAATGATGTCAGAACATGTTGGAAACTGATGACATCGCTTTAAATGCTGCATACTGAACACAAAAGAAGTCTGGAGTTCAAATAAATTTAAAAAACATTGAAGTGGCCATGTAACAGATGAGTTCTCGTCCGAAACCCTGATACTCGGAAAGACTTTGTCCAGTTTGTACACGAAGTGCGTCCAGTTTTTGCCGTGACCCTCTCTACTCTTTCGCGCATGCTATGCGGGTGATATGATGATACCATGCCAAGTTTCAACATTTTCAGGATTCATTTTGTAGTGATTTTCAATTTCACGGTCATTTAGCTCTCTAAACAATTAGGTAAATGACCGAAAAACAACAAATGATGTCAGAACATGCTGGAAATTGATGACGTCGCTTTAAATGCTGCATACTGAACACAAAAGAAGTCCGGAGTTCAAATAAGTTTAAAAAACATTGAAGTGGCCATGTAACAGATGAGTTCTCGTCCGAAACCCTGATACTCGGAAAGAGTTTGTCCAGTTTGTACACGAAGTGCGTCCAGTTTTTGCCGTGACCCTCTCTACTCTTTCGTGCATGCTATGAGGGTGATATGATGATACCATGCGAAGTTTCAACATTTTTAGGATTCATTTTGTTGTGATATTCAATTTCACGGTCATTTAGCTCTCTAAACAATTAGGTAAATGACCGAAAAACAACAAATGATGTCAGAACATGTTGGAAATTGATGACGTCGCTTTAAATGCTGCATACTGAACACAAAAGAAGTCCGGAGTTCAAATAAGTTTAAAAAACATTGAAGTGGCCATGTAACAGATGAGTTCTCGTCCGAAACCCTGATACTCGGAAAGAATTTGTCCAGTTTGTACACGAAGTGCGTCCAGTTTTTGCCGTGACCCTCTCTACTCTTTCGCGCATGCTATGCGGGTGATATGATGATACCATGCCAAGTTTCAACATTTTCAGGATTCATTTTGTAGTGATTTTTAATTTCACGGTCATTTAGCTCTCTAAACAATTAGGTAAATGACCGAAAAACAACAAATGATGTCAGAAAATGTTGGAAACTGATGACCTCGCTTTGAATGCTGCATACTAAACACAAAAGAAGTCCGGAGTTCAAATAAGTTTAAAAAACATTGAAGTGGCCATGTAACAGATGAGTTCTCGTCCAAAACCCTGGTACTCGGAAAGAGTTTGTCCATTTTGTACATGAAGTGCGTCCAGTTTTTGCCGTGACCCTCTCTACTCTTTCGCACATGCTATGCGGGTGATATGATGATACCATGCCAAGTTTCAACATTTTCAGGATTCATTTTGTAGTGATTTTCAATTTCACGGTCATTTAGCTCTCTAAACAATTAAGTAAATGACCGAAAAACAACAAATGATGTCAGAACATGTTGGAAATTGATGACGTCGCTTTAAATGCTTCATACTTAACACAAAAGAAGTCCGGAGTTCAAATAAGTTTAAAAAACATTGAAGTGGCCATGTAACAGATGAGTTCTCGTCCGAAACCCTGATACTCGGAAAGAGTTTGTCCAGTTTGTACATGAAGTGCGTCCAGATTTTGCCGTGACCCTCTCTACTCTTTCGCGCATGCTATGCGGGTGATATGATGATACCATGCCAAGTTCCAACATTTTCAGGATTCATTTTGTAGTGATTTTCAATTTCACGGTCATTTAGCTCTCTAAACAATTAGGTAAATGACTGAAAAACAACAAATGATTTCAGAACATGTTGGAAATTGATGACGTCGCTTTAAATGCTGCATACTAAACACAAAAGAAGTCCGGAGTTCAAATAAATTTAAAAAACATTGAAGTGGCCATGTAACAGATGAGTTCTCGTCCGAAACCCTGATACTCGGAAAGAGTTTGTCCAGTTTGTACATGAAGTGCGTCCAGTTTTTGCCGTGACCCTTTCTACTCTTTCGCGCATGCTATGCGGGTGATATGATGATACCATGCCAAGTTCCAACATTTTCAGGATTCATTTTGTAGTGATTTTCAATTTCACGGTCATTTAGCTCTCTAAACAATTAGGTAAATGACTGAAAAACAACAAATGATGTCAGAACATGTTGGAAATTGATGACGTCGCTTTAAAAGCTGCATACTAAACACAAAAGAAGTCCGGAGTTCAAATAAATTTAAAAAACATTGAAGTGGCCATGTAACAGATGAGTTCTTGTCCGAAACCCTGATACTCGGAAAGAGTTTGTCCAGTTTGTACACGAAGTGCGTCCAGTTTTTGCCGTGACCCTCTCTACTCTTTCGCGCATGCTATGCGGGTGATATGATGATATCATGCCAAGTTCCAACATTTTCAGGATTCATTTTGTAGTGATTTTCAATTTCACGGTCATTTAGCTCTCTAAACAATTAGGTAAATGACCGAAAAACAACAAATGATGTCAGAACATGTTGGAAACTGATGACGTCGCTTTAAATGCTTCATACTTAACACAAAAGAAGTCCGGAGTTCAAATAAGTTTAAAAAACATTGAAGTGGCCATGTAACAGATGAGTTCTCGTCCGAAACCCTGATACTCGGAAAGAGTTTGTCCAGTTTGTACATGAAGTGCGTCCAGTTTTTGCCGTGACCCTCTCTACTCTTTCGCGCATGCTATGCGGGTGATATGATGATATCATGCCAAGTTCCAACATTTTCAGGATTCATTTTGTAGTGATTTTCAATTTCACGGTCATTTAGCTCTCTAAACAATTAGGTAAATGACCGAAAAACAACAAATGATGTCAGAACATGTTGGAAACTGATGACGTCGCTTTAAATGCTGCATACTGAACACAAAAGAAGTCCGGAGTTCAAATAAGTTTAAAAAACATTGAAGTGGCCATGTAACAGATGAGTTCTCGTCCGAAACCCTGATACTCAGAAAGAGTTTGTCCAGTTTGTACACGAAGTGCGTCCAGTTTTTGCCGTGACCCTCTCTACTCTTTCGCGCATGCTATGCGGGTGAAATGATGATACCATGCCAAGTTTCAATATTTTCAGGATTCATTTTGTAGTGTTTTCAATTTCACGGTCATTTAGCTCTCTAAACAATTAGGTAAATGCCCGAAAAACAACAAATGATGTCAGAACATGTTGGAAATTGATGACATCGCTTTAAATGCTGCATACTGAACACAAAAGAAGTCCGGAGTTCAAATAAGTTTAAAAAACATTGAAGTGGCCATGTAACAGATGAGTTCTCGTCCGAAACCCTGATACTCGGAAAGAGTTTGTCCAGTTTGTACACGAAGTGCGTCCAGTTTTTGCCGTGACCCTCTCTACTCTTTCGCGCATGCTATGCGGGTGATATGATGATACCATGCCAAGTTTCAACATTTTCAGGATTCATTTTGTAGTGATTTTCAATTTCACGGTCATTTAACACTCTAAACAATTAGGTAAATGAGCGAAAAACAACAAATGATGTCAGAACATGTTGGAAATTGATGACGTCGCTTTAAATGCTTCATACTTAACACAAAAGAAGTCCGGAGTTCAAATAAGTTTAAAAAACATTGAAGTGGCCATGTAACAGATGAGTTCTCGTCCGAAACCCTGATACTCGGAAAGAGTTTGTCCAGTTTGTACACGAAGTGCGTCCAGTTTTTGCCGTGACCCTCTCTACTCTTTCGCGCATGCTATGCGGGTGATATGATGATACCATGCCAAGTTCCAACATTTTCAGGATTCATTTTGTAGTGATTTTCAATTTCACGGTCATTTAGCTCTCTAAACAATTAGGTAAATGACTGAAAAACAACAAATGATGTCAGAACATGTTGGAAATTGATGACGTCGCTTTAAATGCTGCATACTGAACACAAAAGAAGTCCGGAGTTCAAATAAGTTTAAAAAACATTGAAGTGGCCATGTAACAGATGAGTTCTCGTCCGAAACCCTGATACTCAGAAAGAGTTTGTCCAGTTTGTACACGAAGTGCGTCCAGTTTTTGCCGTGACCCTCTCTACTCTTTCGCGCATGCTATGCGGGTGATATGATGATACCATGCCAAGTTTCAACATTTTCAGGATTCATTTTGTAGTGATTTTTAATTTCACGGTCATTTAGCTCTCTAAACAATTACGTAAATGACCGAAAAACAACAAATGATGTCAGAACATGTTGGAAATTGATGACGTCGCTTTAAATGCTGCATACTAAACACAAAAGAAGTCCGGAGTTCAAATAAGTTTAAAAAACATTGAAGTGGCCATGTAACAGATGAGTTCTTGTCCGAAACCCTGATACTCGGAAAGAGTTTGTCCAGTTTGTACACGAAGTGCGTCCAGTTTTTGCCGTGACCCTCTCTACTCTTTCGCGCATGCTATGCGGGTGATATGATGATACCATGCCAAGTTTCAACATTTTCAGGATTCATTTTTGTAGTGATTTTCAATTTCACGGTAATTTAGCTCTCTAAACAATTAGGTAAATGACCGAAAAACAACAAATGATGTCAGAACATGTTGGAAATTGATGACGTCGCTTTAAATGTTGCATACTGAACACAAAAGAAGTCCGGAGTTCAAATAAGTTTAAAAAACATTGAAGTGGCCATGTAACAGATGAGTTCTCGTCCGAAACCCTGATACTCGGAAAGAGTTTGTCCAGTTTGTACACGAAGTGCGTCCAGTTTTTGCCGTGACCCTCTCTACTCTTTCGCGCATGCTATGCGGGTGATATGATGATACCATGCCAAGTTTCAACATTTTCAGGATTCATTTTGTAGTGATTTTCAATTTCATGGTCATTTAGCTCTCTAAACAATTAGGTAAATGACCGAAAAACAACAAATGATGTCAGAACATGTTGGAAATTGATGACGTTGCTTTAAATGCTGCATACTGAACACAAAAGAAGTCCGGAGTTCAAATAAGTTTAAAAAACATTGAAGTGGCCATGTAACAGATGAGTTCTCGTCCGAAACCCTGATACTCGGAAAGAGTTTGTCCAGTTTGTACACGAAGTGCGTCCAGTTTTTGCCGTGACCCTCTCTACTCTTTCGCGCATGCTATGCGGGTGATATGATGATACCATGCCAAGTTTCAACATTTTCAGGATTCATTTTCTAGTGATTTTCAATTTCACGGTCATTAAGCTCTCTAAACAATTAGGTAAATGACCGAAAAACAACAAATGATGTCAGAACATGTTGGAAATTGATGACGTTGCTTTAAATGCTGCATACTGAACACAAAAGAAGTCCGGAGTTCAAATAAGTTTAAAAAACATTGAAGTGGCCATGTAACAGATGAGTTCTCGTCCGAAACCCTGATACTCGGAAAGAGTTTGTCCAGTTTGTACACGAAGTGCGTCCAGTTTTTGCCGTGACCCTCTCTACTCTTTCGCGCATGCTATGCGGGTGATATGATGATACCATGCCAAGTTTCAACCCTTTCAGGATTCATTTTCTAGTGATTTTCAATTTCACGGTCATTTAACTCTCTAAACAATTAGGTAAATGAGAGAAAAACAACAAATGATGTCAGAACATGTTGGAAATTGATGACACCGCTTTAAATGCTGCATACTGAACACAAAAGAAGTCCGGAGTTCAAATAAGTTTAAAAAACATTGAAGTGGCCATGTAACAGATGAGTTCTCGTCTGAAACCCTGATACTCAGAAAGAGTTTGTCCAGTTTGTACACGAAGTGCGTCCAGTTTTTGCCGTGACCCTCTCTACTCTTTCGCGCATGCTATGCGGGTGATATGATGATACCATGCCAAGTTTCAACATTTTCAGGATTCATTTTGTAGTGATTTTCAATTTCATGGTCATTTAGCTCTCTAAACAATTAGGTAAATGACCGAAAAACAACAAATGATGTCAGAACATGTTGGAAATTGATGACGTTGCTTTAAATGCTGCATACTGAACACAAAAGAAGTCCGGAGTTCAAATAAGTTTAAAAAACATTGAAGTGGCCATGTAACAGATGAGTTCTCGTCCGAAACCCTGATACTCGGAAAGAGTTTGTCCAGTTTGTACACGAAGTGCGTCCAGTTTTTGCCGTGACCCTCTCTACTCTTTCGCGCATGCTATGCGGGTGATATGATGATACCATGCCAAGTTTCAACATTTTCAGGATTCATTTTCTAGTGATTTTCAATTTCACGGTCATTAAGCTCTCTAAACAATTAGGTAAATGACCGAAAAACAACAAATGATGTCAGAACATGTTGGAAATTGATGACGTTGCTTTAAATGCTGCATACTGAACACAAAAGAAGTCCGGAGTTCAAATAAGTTTAAAAAACATTGAAGTGGCCATGTAACAGATGAGTTCTCGTCCGAAACCCTGATACTCGGAAAGAGTTTGTCCAGTTTGTACACGAAGTGCGTCCAGTTTTTGCCGTGACCCTCTCTACTCTTTCGCGCATGCTATGCGGGTGATATGATGATACCATGCCAAGTTTCAACACTTTCAGGATTCATTTTCTAGTGATTTTCAATTTCACGGTCATTTAACTCTCTAAACAATTAGGTAAATGAGAGAAAAACAACAAATGATGTCAGAACATGTTGGAAATTGATGACACCGCTTTAAATGCTGCATACTGAACACAAAAGAAGTCCGGAGTTCAAATAAGTTTAAAAAACATTGAAGTGGCCATGTAACAGATGAGTTCTCGTCTGAAACCCTGATACTCAGAAAGAGTTTGTCCAGTTTGTACACGAAGTGCGTCCAGTTTTTGCCGTGACCCTCTCTACTCTTTCGCGCATGCTATGCGGGTGATATGATGATACCATGCCAAGTTTCAACATTTTTAGGATTCATTTTGTAGTGATTTTCAATTTCACGGTCATTTAACTCTCTAAACAATTAGGTAAATGACCGAAAAACAACAAATGATGTCAGAACATGTTGGAAATTGATGACGTCGCTTTAAATGCTGCATACTGAACACAAAAGAAGTCCGGAGTTCAAATAAGTTTAAAAAACATTGAAGTGGCCATGTAACAGATGAGTTCTCGTCCGAAACCCTGATACTCGGAAAGAGTTTGTCCAGTTTGTACACGAAGTGCGTCCAGTTTTTGCCGTGACCCTCTCTACTCTTTCGTGCATGCTATGCGGGTGATATGATGATACCATGCCAAGTTTCAACATTTTCAGGATTCATTTTGTTGTGATTTTCTATTTCACGGTCATTTAGCTCTCTAAACAATTAGGTAAATGACCGAAAAACAACAAATGATGTCAGAACATGTTGGAAATTGATGACGTCGCTTTAAATGCTGCATACTGAACACAAAATAAGTCCGGAGTTCAAATAAGTTTAAAAAACATTGAAGTGGCCATGTAACAGATGAGTTCTCGTCCGAAACCCTGATACTCGGAAAGAGTTTGTCCAGTTTGTACATGAAGTGCGTCCAGTTTTTGCCGTGACCCTCTCTACTCTTTCGCGCATGCTATGCGGGTGATATGATGATACCATGCCAAGTTTCAACATTTTCAGGATTCATTTTGTAGTGATTTTCAATTTCACGGTCATTTAACTCTCTAAACAATTAGGTAAATGAGCGAAAAACAACAAATGATGTCAGAACATGTTGGAAATTGATGACGTCGCTTTAAATGTTGCATACTAAACACAAAAGAAGTCCGGAGTTCAAATAAGTTTAAAAAACATTGAAGTGGCCATGTAACAGATGAGTTCTCGTCCGAAACCCTGATACTCGGAAAGAGTTTGTCCAGTTTGTACACGAAGTGCGTCCAGTTTTTGCCGTGACCCTCTCTACTCTTTCGTGCATGCTATGCGGGTGATATGATGATACCATGCCAAGTTTCAACATTTTCAGGATTCATTTTGTTGTGATTTTCTATTTCACGGTCATTTAGCTCTCTAAACAATTAGGTAAATGACCGAAAAACAACAAATGATGTCAGAACATGTTGGAAATTGATGACGTCGCTTTAAATGTTGCATACTGAACACAAAAGAAGTCCGGAGTTCAAATAAGTTTAAAAAACATTGAAGTGGCCATGTAAGAGATGAGTTCTCGTCCGAAACCCTGATACTCGGAAAGAGTTTGTCCAGTTTGTACATGAAGTGCGTCCAGTTTTTGCCGTGACCCTCTCTACTCTTTCGCGCATGCTATGCGGGTGATATGATGATACCATGCCAAGTTTCAACATTTTCAGGATTCATTTTGTAGTGATTTTCAATTTCACGGTCATTTAACTCTCTAAACAATTAGGTAAATGAGCGAAAAACAACAAATGATGTCAGAACATGTTGGAAATTGATGACGTCGCTTTAAATGTTGCATACTAAACACAAAAGAAGTCCGGAGTTCAAATAAGTTTAAAAAACATTGAAGTGGCCATGTAACAGATGAGTTCTCGTCCGAAACCCTGATACTCGGAAAGAGTTTGTCCAGTTTGTACACGAAGGTCGTCCAGTTTTTGCCGTGACCCTCTCTACTCTTTCGCGCATGCTATGCGGGTGATAAGATGATACCATGCCAAGTTTCAACATTTTCAGGATTCATTTTGTAGTGATTTTCAATTTCACGGTCATTTAACTCTCTAAACAATTGGGTAAATGAGCGAAAAACAACAAATGATGTCAGAACATGTTGGAAATTGATGACGTCGCTTTAAATGCTTCATACTTAACAGAAAAGAAGTCCGGAGTTCAAATAAGTTTAAAAAACATTGAAGTGGCCATGTAACAGATGAGTTCTTGTCCGAAACCCTGATATTCGGAAAGAGTTTGTCCAGTTTGTACATGAAGTGCGTCCAGTTTTTGCCGTGACCCTCTCTACTCTTTCGCGCATGCTATGCGGGTGATATGATGATACCATGCCAAGTTCCAACATTTTCAGGATTCATTTTGTAGTGATTTTCAATTTCACGGTCATTTAGCTCTCTAAACAATTAGGTAAATGACTGAAAAACAACAAATGATGTCAGAACATGTTGGAAATTGATGACGTCGCTTTAAATGCTGCATACTAAACACAAAAGAAGTCCGGAGTTCAAATAAGTTTAAAAGACATTGAAGTGGCCATGTAACAGATGAGTTCTTGTCCGAAACCCTGATACTCGGAAAGAGTTTGTCCAGTTTGTACACGAAGTGCGTCCACTTTTTGCCGTGACCCTCTCTACTCTTTCGCGCATGCTATGCGGGTGATATGATGATACCATGCCAAGTTTCAACACTTTCAGGATTCATTTTCTAGTGATTTTCAATTTCACGGTCATTTAACTCTCTAAACAATTAGGTAAATGAGAGAAAAACAACAAATGATGTCAGAACATGTTGGAAATTGATGACACCGCTTTAAATGCTGCATACTGAACACAAAAGAAGTCCGGAGTTCAAATAAGTTTAAAAAACATTGAAGTGGCCATGTAACAGATGAGTTCTCGTCTGAAACCCTGATACTCAGAAAGAGTTTGTCCAGTTTGTACACGAAGTGCGTCCAGTTTTTGCCGTGACCCTCTCTACTCTTTCGCGCATGCTATGCGGGTGATATGATGATACCATGCCAAGTTTCAACATTTTCAGGATTCATTTTGTAGTGATTTTCAATTTCATGGTCATTTAGCTCTCTAAACAATTAGGTAAATGACCGAAAAACAACAAATGATGTCAGAACATGTTGGAAATTGATGACGTTGCTTTAAATGCTGCATACTGAACACAAAAGAAGTCCGGAGTTCAAATAAGTTTAAAAAACATTGAAGTGGCCATGTAACAGATGAGTTCTCGTCCGAAACCCTGATACTCGGAAAGAGTTTGTCCAGTTTGTACACGAAGTGCGTCCAGTTTTTGCCGTGACCCTCTCTACTCTTTCGCGCATGCTATGCGGGTGATATGATGATACCATGCCAAGTTTCAACATTTTCAGGATTCATTTTCTAGTGATTTTCAATTTCACGGTCATTAAGCTCTCTAAACAATTAGGTAAATGACCGAAAAACAGCAAATGATGTCAGAACATGTTGGAAATTGATGACGTTGCTTTAAATGCTGCATACTGAACACAAAAGAAGTCCGGAGTTCAAATAAGTTTAAAAAACATTGAAGTGGCCATGTAACAGATGAGTTCTCGTCCGAAACCCTGATACTCGGAAAGAGTTTGTCCAGTTTGTACACGAAGTGCGTCCAGTTTTTGCCGTGACCCTCTCTACTCTTTCGCGCATGCTATGCGGGTGATATGATGATACCATGCCAAGTTTCAACACTTTCAGGATTCATTTTCTAGTGATTTTCAATTTCACGGTCATTTAACTCTCTAAACAATTAGGTAAATGAGAGAAAAACAACAAATGATGTCAGAACATGTTGGAAATTGATGACACCGCTTTAAATGCTGCATACTGAACACAAAAGAAGTCCGGAGTTCAAATAAGTTTAAAAAACATTGAAGTGGCCATGTAACAGATGAGTTCTCGTCTGAAACCCTGATACTCAGAAAGAGTTTGTCCAGTTTGTACACGAAGTGCGTCCAGTTTTTGCCGTGACCCTCTCTACTCTTTCGCGCATGCTATGCGGGTGATATGATGATACCATGCCAAGTTTCAACATTTTTAGGATTCATTTTGTAGTGATTTTCAATTTCACGGTCATTTAACTCTCTAAACAATTAGGTAAATGACCGAAAAACAACAAATGATGTCAGAACATGTTGGAAATTGATGACGTCGCTTTAAATGCTGCATACTGAACACAAAAGAAGTCCGGAGTTCAAATAAGTTTAAAAAACATTGAAGTGGCCATGTAACAGATGAGTTCTCGTCCGAAACCCTGATACTCAGAAAGAGTTTGTCCAGTTTGTACACGAAGTGCGTCCAGTTTTTGCCGTGACCCTCTCTACTCTTTCGTGCATGCTATGCGGGTGATATGATGATACCATGCCAAGTTTCAACATTTTCAGGATTCATTTTGTTGTGATTTTCTATTTCACGGTCATTTAGCTCTCTAAACAATTAGGTAAATGACCGAAAAACAACAAATGATGTCAGAACATGTTGGAAATTGATGACGTCGCTTTAAATGCTGCATACTGAACACAAAATAAGTCCGGAGTTCAAATAAGTTTAAAAAACATTGAAGTGGCCATGTAACAGATGAGTTCTCGTCCGAAACCCTGATACTCGGAAAGAGTTTGTCCAGTTTGTACATGAAGTGCGTCCAGTTTTTGCCGTGACCCTCTCTACTCTTTCGCGCATGCTATGCGGGTGATATGATGATACCATGCCAAGTTTCAACATTTTCAGGATTCATTTTGTAGTGATTTTCAATTTCACGGTCATTTAACTCTCTAAACAATTAGGTAAATGAGCGAAAAACAACAAATGATGTCAGAACATGTTGGAAATTGATGACGTCGCTTTAAATGTTGCATACTAAACACAAAAGAAGTCCGGAGTTCAAATGAGTTTAAAAAACATTGAAGTGGCCATGTAACAGATGAGTTCTCGTCCGAAACCCTGATACTCGGAAAGAGTTTGTCCAGTTTGTACACGAAGTGCGTCCAGTTTTTGCCGTGACCCTCTCTACTCTTTCGTGCATGCTATGCGGGTGATATGATGATACCATGCCAAGTTTCAACATTTTCAGGATTCATTTTGTTGTGATTTTCTATTTCACGGTCATTTAGCTCTCTAAACAATTAGGTAAATGACCGAAAAACAACAAATGATGTCAGAACATGTTGGAAATTGATGACGTCGCTTTAAATGTTGCATACTGAACACAAAAGAAGTCCGGAGTTCAAATAAGTTTAAAAAACATTGAAGTGGCCATGTAAGAGATGAGTTCTCGTCCGAAACCCTGATACTCGGAAAGAGTTTGTCCAGTTTGTACATGAAGTGCGTCCAGTTTTTGCCGTGACCCTCTCTACTCTTTCGCGCATGCTATGCGGGTGATATGATGATACCATGCCAAGTTTCAACATTTTCAGGATTCATTTTGTAGTGATTTTCAATTTCACGGTCATTTAACTCTCTAAACAATTAGGTAAATGAGCGAAAAACAACAAATGATGTCAGAACATGTTGGAAATTGATGACGTCGCTTTAAATGTTGCATACTAAACACAAAAGAAGTCCGGAGTTCAAATAAGTTAATAAACATTGAAGTGGCCATGTAACAGATGAGTTCTCGTCCGAAACCCTGATACTCGGAAAGAGTTTGTCCAGTTTGTACACGAAGGTCGTCCAGTTTTTGCCGTGACCCTCTCTACTCTTTCGCGCATGCTATGCGGGTGATAAGATGATACCATGCCAAGTTTCAACATTTTCAGGATTCATTTTGTAGTGATTTTCAATTTCACGGTCATTTAACTCTCTAAACAATTGGGTAAATGAGCGAAAAACAACAAATGATGTCAGAACATGTTGGAAATTGATGACGTCGCTTTAAATGCTTCATACTTAACAGAAAAGAAGTCCGGAGTTCAAATAAGTTTAAAAAACATTGAAGTGGCCATGTAACAGATGAGTTCTTGTCCGAAACCCTGATATTCGGAAAGAGTTTGTCCAGTTTGTACATGAAGTGCGTCCAGTTTTTGCCGTGACCCTCTCTACTCTTTCGCGCATGCTATGCGGGTGATATGATGATACCATGCCAAGTTCCAACATTTTCAGGATTCATTTTGTAGTGATTTTCAATTTCACGGTCATTTAGCTCTCTAAACAATTAGGTAAATGACTGAAAAACAACAAATGATGTCAGAACATGTTGGAAATTGATGACGTCGCTTTAAATGCTGCATACTAAACACAAAAGAAGTCCGGAGTTCAAATAAGTTTAAAAGACATTGAAGTGGCCATGTAACAGATGAGTTCTTGTCCGAAACCCTGATACTCGGAAAGAGTTTGTCCAGTTTGTACACGAAGTGCGTGCACTTTTTGCCGTGACCCTCTCTACTCTTTCACGCATGCTATGCGGGTGATATGATGATACCATGCCAAGTTTCAACATTTTCAGGATTCATTTTGTAGTGATTTTCAATTTCACGGTCATTTAGCTCTCTAAACAATTAGGTAAATGACCGAAAAAACAAGAAATGATGTCAGAACATGTTGGAAATTGATGACGTCGCTTTAAATGTTGCATACTGAACACAAAAGAAGTCCGGAGTTCAAATAAGTTTAAAAAACATTGAAGTGGCCATGTAACAGATGAGTTCTCGTCCGAAACCCTGATACTCGGAAAGAGTTTGTCCAGTTTGTACACGAAGTGCGTCCAGTTTTTGCCGTGACCCTCTCTACTCTTTCGCGCATGCTATGCGGGTGATATGATGACACCATGCCAAGTTTCAACATTTTCAGGATTCATTTTGTAGTGATTTTCAATTTCACGGTCATTTAGCTCTCTAAACAATTAGGTAAATGACCGAAAAACAACAAATGATGTCAGAACATGTTGGAAATTGATGACGTCACTTTAAATGCTGCATACTGAACAAAAAATAAGTCCGGAGTTCAAATAAGTTTAAAAAACATTGAAGTGGCCATGTAACAGATGAGTTCTCGTCCGAAACCCTGATACTCGGAAAGAGTTTGTCCAGTTTGTAAACGAAGTGCGTCCAGTTTTTGCCGTGACCCTCTCTACTCTTTCGCGCATGCTATGCGGGTGATATGATGATACCATGCCAAGTTTCAACACTTTCAGGATTCATTTTCTAGTGATTTTCAATTTCACGGTCATTTAACTCTCTAAACAATTAGGTAAATGAGCGAAAAACAACAAATGATGTCAGAACATGTTGGAAATTGATGACACCGCTTTAAATGCTGCATACTGAACACAAAAGAAGTCCGGAGTTCAAATAAGTTTAAAAAACATTGAAGTGGCCATGTAACAGATGAGTTCTCGTCCGAAACCCTGATACTCAGAAAGAGTTTGTCCAGTTTGTACACGAAGTGCGTCCAGTTTTTGCCGTGACCCTCTCTACTCTTTCGCGCATGCTATGCGGGTGATATGATGATACCATGCCAAGTTTCAACATTTTCAGGATTCATTTTGTAGTGATTTTCAATTTCACGGTCATTTAGCTCTCTAAACAATTAGGTAAATGACCGAAAAACAACAAATGATGTCAGAACATGTTGGAAATTGATGACGTCGCTTTAAATGCTGCATACTGAACACAAAAGAAGTCCGGAGTTCAAATAAGTTTAAAAAACATTGAAGTGGCCATGTAACAGATGAGTTCTCGTCCGAAACCCTGATACTCGGAAAGAGTTTGTCCAGTTTGTACACGAAGTGCGTCCAGTTTTTGCCATGACCCTCTCTACTCTTTCGTGCATGCTACGCGGGTGATATGATGATACCATGCCAAGTTTCAACATTTTCAGGATTCATTTTGTTGTGATTTTCAATTTCACGGTCATTTAGCTCTCTAAACAATTAGGTAAATGACCGAAAAACAACAAATGATGTCAGAACATGTTGGAAATTGATGACGTCGCTTTAAATGTTGGATACTGAACACAAAAGAAGTCCGGAGTTCAAATAAGTTTAAAAAACATTGAAGTGGCCATGTAACAGATGAGTTCTCGTCCGAAACCCTGATACTCAGAAAGAGTTTGTCCAGTTTGTACACGAAGTGCGTCCAGTTTTTGTCGTGACCCTCTCTACTCTTTCGCGCATGCTATGCGGGTGATATGATGATACCATGCCAAGTTTCAACATTTTCAGGATTCATTTTGTAGTGATTTTCAATTTCACGGTCATTTAGCTCTCTAAACAATTAGGTAAATGACCGAAAAACAACAAATGATGTCAGAACATGTTGGAAATTGATGACGTCACTTTAAATGCTGCATACTGAACACAAAATAAGTCCGGAGTTCAAATAAGTTTAAAAAACATTGAAGTGGCCATGTAACAGATGAGTTCTCGTCCGAAACCCTGATACTCGGAAAGAGTTTGTCCAGTTTGTACACGAAGTGCGTCCAGTTTTTGCCGTGACCCTCTCTACTCTTTCGTGCATGCTATGCGGGTGATATGATGATACCATGCCAAGTTTCAATATTTTCAGGATTCATTTTGTTGTGATTTTCAATTTCACGGTCGTTTAGCTCTCTAAACAATTAGGTAAATGACCGAAAAACAACAAATGATGTCAGAACATGTTGGAAATTGATGACGTCGCTTTAAATGTTGCATACTGAACACAAAAGAAGTCCGGAGTTCAAATAAGTTTAAAAAACATTGAAGTGGCCATGTAACAGATGAGTTCTCGTCCGAAACCCTGATACTCGGAAAGAGTTTGTCCAGTTTGTACATGAAGTGCGTCCAGTTTTTGCCGTGACCCTCTCTACTCTTTCGCGCATGGTATGCGGGTGATATGATGATACCATGCCAAGTTTCAACATTTTCAGGATTCATTTTGTAGTGATTTTCAATTTCACGGTCATTTAACTCTCTAAACAATTGGGTAAATGAGCGAAAAACAACAAATGATGTCAGAACATGTTGGAAATTGATGACGTCGCTTTAAATGCTTCATACTTAACACAAAAGAAGTCCGGAGTTCAAATAAGTTTAAAAAACATTGAAGTGACCATGTAACAGATGAGTTCTCGTCCGAAACCCTGATACTCGGAAAGAGTTTGTCCAGGTTGTGCATGAAGTGCGTCCAGTTTTTGCCGTGACCCTCTCTACTCTTTCGAGCATGCTATTCGGGTGATATGATGATACCATGCCAAGTTCCAACATTTTCAGGATTCATTTTGTAGTGATTTTCAATTTCACGGTCATTTAGCTCTCTAAACAATTAGGTAAATGATTGAAAAACAACAAATGATGTCAGAACATCTTGGAAATTGATGACGTCGCTTTAAATGCTGCATACTAAACACAAAAGAAGTCCGGAGTTCAAATAAGTTTAAAAAACATTGAAGTGGCCATGTAACAGATGAGTTCTTGTCCGAAACATTGATGCTCGGAAAGAGTTTGTCCAGTTTGTACATGAAGTGCATCCAGTTTTTGCCGTGACCCTCTCTACTCTTTCGCGCATGCTATGCGGGTGATATGATGATACCATGCCAAGTTCCAACATTTTCAGGATTCATTTTGTAGTGATTTTCAATTTCACGGTCATTTAGCTCTCTAAACAATTAGGTAAATGACTGAAAAACAACAAATGATGTCAGAACATGTTGGAAATTGATGACGTCGCTTTAAATGCTGCATACTAAACACAAAAGAAGTCCGGAGTTCAAATAAGTTTAAAAAACATTGAAGTGGCCATGTAACAGATGAGTTCTTGTCCGAAACATTGATACTCGGAAAGAGTTTGTCCAGTTTGTACACGAAGTGCGTCCAGTTTTTGCCGTGACCCTCTACTCTTTCGCGCATGCTATGCGGGTGATATGATGATACCATGCCAAGTTTCAACATTTTCAGGATTCATTTTGTAGTGATTTTCAATTTCACGGTCATTTAGCTATCTAAACAATTAGGTAAATGACCGAAAAACAACAAATGATGTCAGAACATGTTGGAAATTGATGACGTCGCTTTAAATGTTGCATACTGAACACAAAAGAAGTCCGGAGTTCAAATAAGTTTAAAAAACATTGAAGTGGCCATGTAACACATGAGTTCTCGTCCGAAACCCTGATACTCGGAAAGAGTTTGTCCAGTTTGTACACGAAGTGCGTCCAGTTTTTGCCGTGACCCTTTCTACTCTTTCGCGCATGCTATGCGGGTGATATGATGATACCATGCCAAGTTTCAACATTTTCAGGATTCATTTTGTAGTGATTTTCATTTTCACGGTCATTTAGCTCTCTAAACAATTAGGTAAATGACCGAAAAACAACAAATGATGTCAGAACATGTTGGAAATTGATGACGTCGCTTTAAATGCTGCATACTGAACACAAAATAAGTCCGGAGTTCAAATAAGTTTAAAAAACATTGAAGTGGCCATGTAACAGATGAGTTCTCGTCCGAAACCCTGATACTCGGAAAGAGTTTGTCCAGTTTGTACACGAAGTGCGTCCAGTTTTTGCCGTGACCCTCTCTACTCTTTCGTGCATGCTATGCGGGTGATATGATGATACCATGCCAAGTTTCAACATTTTCAGGATTCATTTTGTAGTGATTTTCAATTTCACGGTCATTTAGCTCTCTAAACAATTAGGTAAATGACCGAAAAACAACAAATGATGTCAGAACATGTTGGAAATTGATGACGTCGCTTTAAATGCTGCATACTGAACACAAAAGAAGTCCGGAGTTCAAATAAGTTTAAAAAACATTGAAGTGGCCATGTAACACATGAGTTCTCGTCCGAAACCCTGATACTCGGAAAGAGTTTGTCCAGTTTGTACACGAAGTGCGTCCAGTTTTTGCCGTGACCCTCTCTACTCTTTCGCGCATGCTATGCGGGTGATATGATGATACCATGCCAAGTTTCAACATTTTCAGGATTCATTTTGTAGTGATTTTCAATTTCACGGTCATTTAGCTCTCTAAACAATTAGGTAAATGACCGAAAAACAACAAATGATGTCAGAACATGTTGGAAATTGATGACGTCGCTTTCAATGGTGCATACTGAACACAAAAGAAGTCTGGAGTTCAAATAAGTTTAAAAAACATTGAAGTGGCCATGTAACAGATGAGTTCTCGTCCGAAACCCTGATACTCGGAAAGAGTTTGTCCAGTTTGTACACGAAGTGCGTCCAGTTTTTGCCGTGACCCTCTCTACTTTTTCGCGCATGCTATGCGGGTGATATGATGATACCATGCCAAGTTTCAACATTTTCAGGATTCATTTTGTAGTGATTTTCAATTTCACGGTCATTTAGCTCTCTAAACAATTAGGTAAATGACCGAAAAACAACAAATGATGTCAGAACATGTTGGAAATTGATGACGTCGCTTTAAATGCTGCATACTGAACACAAAAGAAGTCCGGAGTTCAAATAAGTTTAAAAAACATTGAAGTGGCCATGTAACACATGAGTTCTCGTCCGAAACCCTGATACTCGGAAAGAGTTTGTCCAGTTTGTACACGAAGTGCGTCCAGTTTTTGCCGTGACCCTCTCTACTCTTTCGCGCATGCTATGCGGGTGATATGATGATACCATGCCAAGTTTCAACATTTTCAGGATTCATTTTGTAGTGATTTTCAATTTCACGGTCATTTAGCTCTCTAAACAATTAGGTAAATGACCGAAAAACAACAAATGATGTCAGAACATGTTGGAAATTGATGACGTCGCTTTAAATGGTGCATACTGAACACAAAAGAAGTCTGGAGTTCAAATAAGTTTAAAAAACATTGAAGTGGCCATGTAACAGATGAGTTCTCGTCCGAAACCCTGATACTCGGAAAGAGTTTGTCCAGTTTGTACACAAAGTGCGTCCAGTTTTTGCCGTGACCCTCTCTACTTTTTCGCGCATGCTATGCGGGTGATATGATGATACCATGCCAAGTTTCAACATTTTCAGGATTCATTTTGTAGTGATTTTCAATTTCACGGTCATTTAGCTCTCTAAACAATTAGGTAAATGACCGAAAAACAACAAATGATGTCAGAACATGTTGGAAATTGATGACGTCGCTTTAAATGCTGCATACTGAACACAAAAGAAGTCCGGAGTTCAAATAAGTTTAAAAAACATTGAAGTGGCCATGTAACAGATGAGTTCTCGTCCGAAACCCTGATACTCGGAAAGAGTTTGTCCAGTTTGTACACGAAATGCGTCCAGTTTTTGCCGTGACCCTCTCTACTCTTTCGCGCATGCTATGCGGGTGATATGATGATACCATGCCAAGTTTCAACACTTTCAGGATTCATTTTCTAGTGATTTTCAATTTCACGGTCATTTAACTCTCTAAACAATTAGGTAAATGAGCGAAAAACAACAAATGATGTCAGAACATGTTGGAAATTGATGACACCGCTTTAAATGCTGCATACTGAACACAAAAGAAGTCCGGAGTTCAAATATGTTTAAAAAACATTGAAGTGGCCATGTAACAGATGAGTTCTCGTCCGAAACCCTGATACTCGGAAAGAGTTTGTCCAGTTTGTACACGAAGTGCGTCCAGTTTTTGCCGTGACCCTCTCTACTCTTTCGCGCATGCTATGCGGGTGATATGATGATACCATGCCAAGTTTCAACATTTTCAGGATTCATTTTGTAGTGATTTTCAATTTCACGGTCATTTAGCTCTCTAAACAATTAGGTAAATGACCGAAAAACAACAAATGATGTCAGAACATGTTGGAAATTGATGACGTCGCTTTAAATGCTGCATACTAAACACAAAAGAAGTCCGGAGTTCAAATAAGTTTAAAAAACATTGAAGTGGCCATGTAACCGATGAGTTCTCGTCCGAAACCCTGATACTCGGAAAGAGTTTGTCCAGTTTGTACACGAAGTGCGTCCAGTTTTTGCCGTGACCCTCTCTACTCTTTCGCGCATGCTATGCGGGTGATATGATGATACCATGCCAAGTTCCAACATTTTCAGGATTCATTTTGTAGTGATTTTCAATTTCACGGTCATTTAGCTCTCTAAACAATTAGGTAAATGACTGAAAAACAACAAATGATGTCAGAACATGTTGGAAATTGATGACGTCGCTTTAAATGCTGCATACTGAACACAAAAGAAGTCCGGAGTTCAAATAAGTTTAAAAAACATTGAAGTGGCCATGTAACACATGAGTTCTCGTCCGAAACCCTGATACTCGGAAAGAGTTTGTCCAGTTTGTACACGAAGTGCGTCCAGTTTTTGCCGTGACCCTTTCTACTCTTTCGCGCATGCTATGCGGGTGATATGATGATACCATGCCAAGTTTCAACATTTTCAGGATTCATTTTGTAGTGATTTTCATTTTCACGGTCATTTAGCTCTCTAAACAATTAGGTAAATGACCGAAAAACAACAAATGATGTCAGAACATGTTGGAAATTGATGACGTCGCTTTAAATGCTGCATACTGAACACAAAATAAGTCCGGAGTTCAAATAAGTTTAAAAAACATTGAAGTGGCCATGTAACAGATGAGTTCTCGTCCGAAACCCTGATACTCGGAAAGAGTTTGTCCAGTTTGTACACGAAGTGCGTCCAGTTTTTGCCGTGACCCTCTCTACTCTTTCGTGCATGCTATGCGGGTGATATGATGATACCATGCCAAGTTTCAACATTTTCAGGATTCATTTTGTAGTGATTTTCAATTTCACGGTCATTTAGCTCTCTAAACAATTAGGTAAATGACCGAAAAACAACAAATGATGTCAGAACATGTTGGAAATTGATGACGTCGCTTTAAATGCTGCATACTGAACACAAAAGAAGTCCGGAGTTCAAATAAGTTTAAAAAACATTGAAGTGGCCATGTAACACATGAGTTCTCGTCCGAAACCCTGATACTCGGAAAGAGTTTGTCCAGTTTGTACACGAAGTGCGTCCAGTTTTTGCCGTGACCCTCTCTACTCTTTCGCGCATGCTATGCGGGTGATATGATGATACCATGCCAAGTTTCAACATTTTCAGGATTCATTTTGTAGTGATTTTCAATTTCACGGTCATTTAGCTCTCTAAACAATTAGGTAAATGACTGAAAAACAACAAATGATGTCAGAACATGTTGGAAATTGATGACGTCGCTTTAAATGGTGCATACTGAACACAAAAGAAGTCTGGAGTTCAAATAAGTTTAAAAAACATTGAAGTGGCCATGTAACAGATGAGTTCTCGTCCGAAACCCTGATACTCGGAAAGAGTTTGTCCAGTTTGTACACGAAGTGCGTCCAGTTTTTGCCGTGACCCTCTCTACTTTTTTGCGCATGCTATGCGGGTGATATGATGATACCATGCCAAGTTTCAACATTTTCAGGATTCATTTTGTAGTGATTTTCAATTTCACGGTCATTTAGCTCTCTAAACAATTAGGTAAATGACCGAAAAACAACAAATGATGTCAGAACATGTTGGAAATTGATGACGTCGCTTTAAATGCTGCATACTGAACACAAAAGAAGTCCGGAGTTCAAATAAGTTTAAAAAACATTGAAGTGGCCATGTAACAGATGAGTTCTCGTCTGAAACCCTGATACTCAGAAAGAGTTTGTCCAGTTTGTACACGAAGTGCGTCCAGTTTTTGCCGTGACCCTCTCTACTCTTTCGCGCATGCTATGCGGGTGATATGATGATACCATGCCAAGTTTCATTTTGTTGTGATTTTCAATTTCACGGTCATTTAGCTCTCTAAACAATTAGGTAAATGATCGAAAAACAACAAATGATGTCAGAACATGTTGGAAATTGATGACGTCGCTTTAAATGTTGCATACTGAACACAAAAGAAGTCCGGAGTTCAAATAAGTTTAAAAAACATTGAAGTGGCCATGTAACAGATGAGTTCTCGTCCGAAACCCTGATACTCAGAAAGAGTTTGTCCAGTTTGTACAGGAAGTGCGTCCAGTTTTTGCCGTGACCCTCTCTACTCTTTCGCGCATGCTATGCGGGTGATATGATGATACCATGCCAAGTTTCAACATTTTCAGGATTCATTTTGTAGTGATTTTAAATTTCACGGTCATTTAACTCTCTAAACAATTAGGTAAATGAGCGAAAAACAACAAATGATGTCAGAACATGTTGGAAATTGATGACGTCTCTTTAAATGTTGCATACTAAACACAAAAGAAGTCTGGAGTTCAAATAAGTTTAAAAAACATTGAAGTGGCCATGTAACAGATGAGTTCTCGTCCGAAACCCTGATACTCGGAAAGAGTTTGTCCAGTTTGTACACGAAGTGCGTCCAGTTTTTGCCGTGACCCTCTCTACTCTTTCGCGCATGCTATGCGGGTGATATGATGATACCATGCCAAGTTCCAACATTTTCAGGATTCATTTTGTAGTGATTTTCAATTTCACGGTCATTTAACTCTCTAAACAATTGGGTAAATGAGCGAAAAACAACAAATGATGTCAGAACATGTTGGAAATTGATGACGTCGCTTTAAATGCTTCATACTTAACACAAAAGAAGTCCGGAGTTCAAATAAGTTTAAAAAACATTGAAGTGGCCATGTAACAGATGAGTTCTCGTCCGAAACCCTGATACTCGGAAAGAGTTTGTCCAGTTTGTACATGAAGTGCGTCCAGTTTTTGGCGTGACCCTCTCTACTCTTTCGCGCATGCTATGCGGGTGATATGATGATACCATGCCAAGTTCCAACATTTTCAGGATTCATTTTGTAGTGATTTTCAATTTCACGGTCATTTAGCTCTCTAAACAATTAGGTAAATGACTGAAAAACAACAAATGATGTCAGAACATGTTGGAAATTGATGACGTCGCTTTAAATGCTGCATACTAAACACAAAAGAAGTCCGGAGTTCAAATAAGTTTAAAAGACATTGAAGTGGCCATGTAACAGATGAGTTCTTGTCCGAAACCCTGATACTCGGAAAGGGTTTGTCCAGTTTGTACACGAAGTGCGTCCAGTTTTTGCCGTGACCCTCTCTACTCTTTCGCGCATGCTATGCGGGTGATATGATGATACCATGCCAAGTTTCAACATTTTCAGGATTCATTTTGTAGTGATTTTCAATTTCACGGTCATTTAACTCTCTAAACAATTGGGTAAATGAGTGAAAAACAACAAATGATGTCAGAACATGTTGGAAATTGATGATGTCGCTTTAAATGCTTCATACTTAACACAAAAGAAGTCCGGAGTTCAAATAAGTTTAAAAAACATTGAAGTGGCCATGTAACAGATGAGTTCTCGTCCGAAACCCTGATACTCGGAAAGAGTTTGTCCAGTTTGTACATGAAGTGCGTCCAGTTTTTGCCGTGACCCTCTCTACTCTTTCGCGCATGCTATGCGGGTGATATGATGATACCATGCCAAGTTCCAACATTTTCAGGATTCATTTTGTAGTGATTTTCAATTTCACGGTCATTTAGCTCTCTAAACAATTAGGTAAATGACTGAAAAACAACAAATGATGTCAGAACATGTTGGAAATTGATGACGTCGCTTTAAATGCTGCATACTAAACACAAAAGAAGTCCGGAGTTCAAATAAGTTTAAAAGACATTGAAGTGGCCATGTAACAGGTGAGTTCTTGTCCGAAACCCTGATACTCGGAAAGGGTTTGTCCAGTTTGTACACGAAGTGCGTCCAGTTTTTGCCGTGACCCTCTCTACTCTTTCGCGCATGCTATGCGGGCGATATGATGATACCATGCCAAGTTTCAACATTTTCAGGATTCATTTTGTAGTGATTTTCAATTTCACGGTCATTTAGCTCTCTAAACAATTAGGTAAATGACCGAAAAACAACAAATGATGTCAGAACATGTTGGAAATTGATGACGTCGCTTTAAATGCTGCATACTGAACACAAAATAAGTCCGGAGTTCAAATAAGTTTAAAAAACATTGAAGTGGCCATGTAACAGATGAGTTCTCGTCCGAAACCCTGATACTCGGAAAGAGTTTGTCCAGTTTGTACACGAAGTGCGTCCAGTTTTTGCCGTGACCCTGTCTACTCTTTCGTGCATGCTATGCGGGTGATATGATGATACCATGCCAAGTTTCATTTTGTTGTGATTTTCAATTTCACGGTCATTTAGCTCTCTAAACAATTAGGTAAATGATCGAAAAACAACAAATGATGTCAGAACATGTTGGAAATTGATGACGTCGCTTTAAATGTTGCATACTGAACACAAAAGAAGTCCGGAGTTCAAATAAGTTTAAAAAACATTGAAGTGGCCATGTAACAGATGAGTTCTCGTCCGAAACCCTGATACTCAGAAAGAGTTTGTCCAGTTTGTACAGGAAGTGCGTCCAGTTTTTGCCGTGACCCTCTCTACTCTTTCGCGCATGCTATGCGGGTGATATGATGATACCATGCCAAGTTTCAACATTTTCAGGATTCATTTTGTAGTGATTTTCAATTTCACGGTCATTTAACTCTCTAAACAATTAGGTAAATGAGCGAAAAACAACAAATGATGTCAGAACATGTTGGAAATTGATGACGTCTCTTTAAATGTTGCATACTAAACACAAAAGAAGTCTGGAGTTCAAATAAGTTTAAAAAACATTGAAGTGGCCATGTAACAGATGAGTTCTCGTCCGAAACCCTGATACTCGGAAAGAGTTTGTCCAGTTTGTACACGAAGTGCGTCCAGTTTTTGCCGTGAACCTCTCTACTCTTTCGCGCATGCTATGCGGGTGATATGATGATACCATGCCAAGTTTCAACATTTTCAGGATTCATTTTGTAGTGATTTTCAATTTCACGGTCATTTAACTCTCTAAACAATTGGGTAAATGAGCGAAAAACAACAAATGATGTCAGAACATGTTGGAAATTGATGACGTCGCTTTAAATGCTTCATACTAACACAAAAGAAGTCCGGAGTTCAAATAAGTTTAAAAAACATTGAAGTGGCCATGTAACAGATGAGTTCTTGTCCGAAACCCTGATACTCGGAAAGAGTTTGTCCAGTTTGTACAGGAAGTGCGTCCAGTTTTTGTCATGACCCTCTCTACTCTTTCGCGCATGCTATGCGGGTGATATTATGATACCATGCCAAGTTCCAACATTTTCAGGATTCATTTTGTAGTGATTTTCAATTTCACGGTCATTTAGCTCTCTAAACAATTAGGTAAATGACTGAAAAACAACAAATGATGTCAGAACATGTTGGAAATTGATGACGTCGCTTTAAATGCTGCATACTAAACACAAAAGAAGTCCGGAGTTCAAATAAGTTTAAAAGACATTGAAGTGGCCATGTAACAGATGAGTTCTTGTCCGAAACCCTGATACTCGGAAAGAGTTTGTCCAGTTTGTACACGAAGTGCGTCCAATTTTTGCCGTGACCCTCTCTACTCTTTCGCGCATGCTATGCGGGTGATATGATGATACCATGCCAAGTTTCAACATTTTCAGGATTCATTTTGTAGTGATTTTCAATTTCACGGTCATTTAGCTCTCTAAACAATTAGGTAAATGACCGAAAAACAACAAATGATGTCAGAACATGTTGGAAATTGATGACGTCGCTTTAAATATTGCATACTGAACACAAAAGAAGTCCGGAGTTCAAATAATTTTAAAAAACATTGAAGTGGCCATGTAACAGATGAGTTCTCGTCCGAAACCCTGATACTCGGAAAGAGTTTGTCCAGTTTGTACACGAAGTGCGTCCAGTTTTTGCCGTGACCCTCTCTACTCTTTCGCGCATGCTATGCGGGTGATATGATGATACCATGCCAAGTTTCAACATTTTCAGGATTCATTTTGTAGTGATTTTCAATTTCACGGTCATTTAGCTCTCTAAACAATTAGGTAAATGACCGAAAAACAACAAATGATGTCAGAACATGTTGGAAATTGATGACGTCGCTTTAAATGCTGCATACTGAACACAAAAGAAGTCCGGAGTTCAAATAAGTTTAAAAAACATTGAAGTGGCCATGTAACAGATGAGTTCTCGTCCGAAACCAAGATACTCGGAAAGAGTTTGTCCAGTTTGTACACGAAGTGCGTCCAGTTTTTGCCGTGACCCTCTCTACTCTTTCGCGCATGCTATGCGGGTGATATGATGATACCATGCCAAGTTTCAACACTTTCAGGATTCACTTTCTAGTGATTTTCAATTTCACGGTCATTTAACTCTCTAAACAATTAGGTAAATGAGCGAAAAACAACAAATGATGTCAGAACATGTTGGAAATTGATGACACCGCTTTAAATGCTGCATACTGAACACAAAAGAAGTCCGGAGTTCAAATAAGTTTAAAAAACATTGAAGTGGCCATGTAACAGATGAGTTCTCGTCCGAAACCCTGATACTCAGAAAGAGTTTGTCCAGTTTGTACACGAAGTGCGTCCAGTTTTTGCCGTGACCCTCTCTACTCTTTCGCGCATGCTATGCGGGTGATATGATGATACCATGCCAAGTTTCAACATTTTCAGGATTCATTTTGTAGTGATTTTCAATTTCACGGTCATTTAGCTCTCTAAACAATTAGGTAAATAACCGAAAAACAACAAATGATGTCAGAACATGTTGGAAATTGATGACGTCGCTTTAAATGCTGCATACTGAACACAAAATAAGTCCGGAGTTCAAATAAGTTTAAAAAACATTGAAGTGGCCATGTAACAGATGAGTTCTCGTCCGAAACCCTGATACTCGGAAAGAGTTTGTCCAGTTTGTACATGAAGTGCGTCCAGTTTTTGCCGTGACCCTCTCTACTCTTTCGTGCATGCTATGCGGGTGATATGATGATACCATGCCAAGTTTCAACATTTTCAGGATTCATTTCGTTGTGATTTTCAATTTCACGGTCATTTAGCTCTCTAAACAATTAGCTAAATGACCGAAAAACAACAAATGATGTCAGAATATGTTGGAAATTGATGACGTCGCTTTAAATGTTGCATACTGAACACAAAAGAAGTCCGGAGTTCAAATAAGTTTGAAAAACATTGAAGTGGCCATGTAACAGATGAGTTCTCGTCCGAAACCCTGATACTCGGAAAGAGTTTGTCCAGTTTGTACATGAAGTGCGTCCAGTTTTTGCCGTGAAACTCTCTACTCTTTCGCGCATGCTATGCGGGTGATATGATGATACCATGCCAAGTTTCAACATTTTCAGGATTCATTTTGTAGTGATTTTCAATTTCACGGTCATTTAACTCTCTAAACAATTAGGTAAATGAGCGAAAAACAACAAATGATGTCAGAACATGTTGGAAATTGATGACGTCGCTTTAAATGTTGCATACTGAACACAAAAGAAGTCCGGAGTTCAAATAAGTTTAAAAAACATTGAAGTGGCCATGTAACAGATGAGTTCTCGTCCGAAACCCTGATACTCGGAAAGAGTTTGTCCAGTTTGTACACGAAGTGCGTCCAGTTTTTGCCGTGACCCTCTCTACTCTTTCGCGCATGCTATGCGGGTGATGTGATGATACCATGCCAAGTTTCAACATTTTCAGGATTCATTTTGTAGTGATTTTCAATTTCACGGTCATTTAACTCTCTAAACAATTAGGTAAATGAGCGAAAAACAACAAATGATGTCAGAACATGTTGGAAATTGATGACGTCGCTTTAAATGCTTCATACTTAACACAAAATAAGTCCGGAGTTCAAATAAGTTTAAAAAACATTGAAGTGGCCATGTAACAGATGAGTTCTCGTCCGAAACCCTAATACTCGGAAAGAGTTTGTCCAGTTTGTACATGAAGTGCGTCCAGTTTTTGCCGTGACCCTCTCTACTCTTTCGCGCATGCTATGCGGGTGATATGATGATACCATGCCAAGTTCCAACATTTTCAGGATTCATTTTGTAGTGATTTTCAATTTTACGGTCATTTAGCTCTCTAAACAATTTGGTAAATGACTGAAAAACAACAAATGATGTCATAACATGTTGGAAATTGATGACGTCGCTTTAAATGCTGCATACTAAACACAAAAGAAGTCCGGAGTTCAAATAAGTTTAGAAAACATTTAAGTGGCCATGTAACAGATGAGTTCTCGTCCGAAACCCTGATACTCGGAAAGAGTTTGTCCAGTTTGTACACGAAGTGCGTCCAGTTTTTGCCGTGACCCTCTCTACTCTTTCGCGCATGCTATGCGGGTGATATGATGATACCATGCCAAGTTTCAACACTTTCAGCATTCATTTTCTAGTGATTTTCAATTTCGCGGTCATTTAACTCTCTAAACAATTAGGTAAATGAGCGAAAAACAACAAATGATGTCAGAACATGTTGGAAATTGATGACACCGCTTTAAATGCTGCATACTGAACACAAAAGAAGTCCGGAGTTCAAATAAGTTTAAAAAACATTGAAGTGGCCATGTAACAGATGAGTTCTCGTCCGAAACCCTGATACTCAGAAAGAGTTTGTCCAGTTTGTACACGAAGTGCGTCCAGTTTTTGCCGTGACCCTCTCTACTCTTTCGCGCATGCTATGCGGGTGATATGATGATACCATGCCAAGTTTCAACATTTTCAGGATTCATTTTGTAGTGATTTTCAATTTCACGGTCATTTAGCTCTCTAAACAATTAGGTAAATGACCGAAAAACAACAAATGATGTCAGAACATGTTGGAAATTGATGACGTCGCTTTAAATGCTGCATACTGAACCCAAAATAAGTCGGGAGTTCAAATAAGTTTGAAAAACATTGAAGTGGCCATGTAACATATGAGTTCTCGTCCGAAACCCTGATACTCGGAAAGAGTTTGTCCAGTTTGTACACGAAGTGCGTCCAGTTTTTGCCGTGACCCTCTCTACTCTTTCGTGCATGCTATGCGGGTGATTTGATGATACCATGCCAAGTTTCAACATTTTCAGGATTCATTTTGTTGTGATTTTCAATTTCACGGTCATTTAGCTCTCTAAACAATTAGGTAAATGACCGAAAAACAACAAATGATGTCAGAACATGTTGGAAATTGATGACGTCGCTTTAAATGTTGCATACTGAACACAAAAGAAGTCCGGAGTTCAAATAAGTTTAAAAAACATTGAAGTGGCCATGTAACAGATGAGTTCTCGTCCGAAACCCTGATACTCGGAAAGAGTTTGTCCAGTTTGTACACGAAGTGCGTCCAGTTTTTGCCGTGACCCTCTCTACTCTTTCGCGCATGCTATGCGGGTGATATGATGATACCATGCCAAGTTTCAACACTTTCAGCATTCATTTTCTAGTGATTTTCAATTTCGCGGTCATTTAACTCTCTAAACAATTAGGTAAATGAGCGAAAAACAACAAATGATGTCAGAACATGTTGGAAATTGATGACACCGCTTTAAATGCTGCATACTGAACACAAAAGAAGTCCAGAGTTCAAATAAGTTTAAAAAACATTGAAGTGGCCATGTAACAGATGAGTTCTCGTCCGAAACCCTGATACTCAGAAAGAGTTTGTCCAGTTTGTACACGAAGTGCGTCCAGTTTTTGCCGTGACCCTCTCTACTCTTTCGCGCATGCTATGCGGGTGATATGATGATACCATGCCAAGTTTCAACATTTTCAGGATTCATTTTGTAGTGATTTTCAATTTCACGGTCATTTAGCTCTCTAAACAATTAGGTAAATGACCGAAAAACAACAAATGATGTCAGAACATGTTGGAAATTGATGACGTCGCTTTAAATGCTGCATACTGAACCCAAAATAAGTCGGGAGTTCAAATAAGTTTGAAAAACATTGAAGTGGCCAT
Source organism: Triticum urartu (assembly GCF_056163025.1). Classification (NCBI taxonomy): domain Eukaryota; kingdom Viridiplantae; phylum Streptophyta; class Magnoliopsida; order Poales; family Poaceae; genus Triticum; species Triticum urartu. Next base: position 720,710,545 of record NC_141875.1, on the reverse strand, counting down.
GTAACATATGAGTTCTCGTCCGAAACCCTGATACTCGGAAAGAGTTTGTCCAGTTTGTACACGAAGTGCGTCCAGTTTTTGCCGTGACCCTCTCTACTCTTTCGTGCATGCTATGCGGGTGATTTGATGATACCATGCCAAGTTTCAACATTTTCAGGATTCATTTTGTTGTGATTTTCAATTTCACGGTCATTTAGCTCTCTAAACAATTAGGTAAATGACCGAAAAACAACAAATGATGTCAGAACATGTTGGAAATTGATGACGTCGCTTTAAATGTTGCATACTGAACACAAAAGAAGTCCGGAGTTCAAATAAGTTTAAAAAACATTGAAGTGGCCATGTAACAGATGAGTTCTCGTCCGAAACCCTGATACTCGGAAAGAGTTTGTCCAGTTTGTACACGAAGTGCGTCCAGTTTTTGCCGTGACCCTCTCTACTCTTTCGCGCATGCTATGCGGGTGATATGATGATACCATGCCAAGTTCCAACATTTTCAGGATTCATTTTGTAGTGATTTTCAATTTCACGGTCATTTAGCTATCTAAACAATTAGGTAAATGACTGAAAAACAACAAATGATGTCAGAACATGTTGGAAATTGATGACGTCGCTTTAAATGCTGCATACTGAACACAAAAGAAGTCCGGAGTTCAAATAAGTTTAAAAGACATTGAAGTGGCCATGTAACAGATGAGTTCTTGTCCGAAACCCTGATACTCGGAAAGAGTTTGTCCAGTTTGTACACGAAGTGCGTCCAGTTTTTGCCGTGACCCTCTCTACTCTTTCGCGCATGCTATGCGGGTGATATGATGATACCATGCCAAGTTTCAACATTTTCAGGATTCATTTTGTAGTGATTTTCAATTTCACGGTCATTTAGCTCTCTAAACAATTAGGTAAATGACCGAAAAACAACAAATGATGTCAGAACATGTTGGAAATTGATGACGTCGCTTTAAATGCTGCATACTGAACCCAAAATAAGTCGGGAGTTCAAATAAGTTTGAAAAACATTGAAGTGGCCATGTAACATATGAGTTCTCGTCCGAAACCCTGATACTCGGAAAGAGTTTGTCCAGTTTGTACACGAAGTGCGTCCAGTTTTTGCCGTGACCCTCTCTACTCTTTCGTGCATGCTATGCGGGTGATTTGATGATACCATGCCAAGTTTCAACATTTTCAGGATTCATTTTGTTGTGATTTTCAATTTCACGGTCATTTAGCTCTCTAAACAATTAGGTAAATGACCGAAAAACAACAAATGATGTCAGAACATGTTGGAAATTGATGACGTCGCTTTAAATGTTGCATACTGAACACAAAAGAAGTCCGGAGTTCAAATAAGTTTAAAAAACATTGAAGTGGCCATGTAACAGATGAGTTCTCGTCCGAAACCCTGATACTCGGAAAGAGTTTGTCCAGTTTGTACACGAAGTGCGTCCAGTTTTTGCCGTGACCCTCTCTACTCTTTCGCGCATGCTATGCGGGTGATATGATGATACCATGCCAAGTTCCAACATTTTCAGGATTCATTTTGTAGTGATTTTCAATTTCACGGTCATTTAGCTATCTAAACAATTAGGTAAATGACTGAAAAACAACAAATGATGTCAGAACATGTTGGAAATTGATGACGTCGCTTTAAATGCTGCATACTGAACACAAAAGAAGTCCGGAGTTCAAATAAGTTTAAAAGACATTGAAGTGGCCATGTAACAGATGAGTTCTTGTCCGAAACCCTGATACTCGGAAAGAGTTTGTCCAGTTTGTACACGAAGTGCGTCCAGTTTTTGCCGTGACCCTCTCTACTCTTTCGCGCATGCTATGCGGGTGATATGATGATACCATGCCAAGTTTCAACATTTTCAGGATTCATTTTGTAGTGATTTTCAATTTCACGGTCATTTAGCTCTCTAAACAATTAGGTAAATGACCGAAAAACAACAAATGATGTCAGAACATGTTGGAAATTGATGACGTCGCTTTAAATGTTGCATACTGAACACAAAAGAAGTCCGGAGTTCAAATAAGTTTAAAAAACATTGAAGTGGCCATGTAACAGATGAGTTCTCGTCCGAAACCCTGATACTCGGAAAGAGTTTGTCCAGTTTGTACACGAAGTGCGTCCAGTTTTTGCCGTAACCCTCTCTACTCTTTCGCGCATGCTATGCGGGTGATATGATGATACCATGCCAAGTTTCAACATTTTCAGGATTCATTTTGTAGTGATTTTCAATTTCACGGTCATTTAGCTCTCTAAACAATTAGGTAAATGACCGAAAAACAACAAATGATGTCAGAACATGTTGGAAATTGATGACGTCGCTTTAAATGCTGCATACTGAACCCAAAATAAGTCGGGAGTTCAAATAAGTTTAAAAAACATTGAAGTGGCCATGTAATAGATGAGTTCTCGTCCGAAACCCTGATACTCGGAAAGAGTTTGTCCAGTTTGTACACGAAGTGCGTCCAGTTTTTGCCGTGACCCTCTCTACTCTTTCGTGCATGCTATGCGGGTGATATGATGATACCATGCCAAGTTTCAACATTTTCAGGATTCATTTTGTTGTGATTTTCAATTTCACGGTCATTTAGCTCTCTAAACAATTAGGTAAATGAGCGAAAAACAACAAATGATGTCAGAACATGTTGGAAAGTGATGACGTCGCTTTAAATGCTGCATACTGAACACAAAAGAAGTCCGGAGTTCAAATAAGTTTAAAAAACATTGAAGTGGCCATGTAACAGATGAGTTCTCGTCCGAAACCCTGATACTCGGAAAGAGTTTGTCCAGTTTGTACATGAAGTGCGTCCAGTTTTTGTCGTGACCCTCTCTACTCTTTCGCGCATGCTATGCGGGTGATATGATGATACCATGCCAAGTTCCAACATTTTCAGGATTCATTTTGTAGTGATTTTCAATTTCACGGTCATTTAGCTCTCTAAACAATTAGGTAAATGACTGAAAAACAACAAATGATGTCAGAACATGTTGGAAATTGATGACGTCGCTTTAAATGCTGCATACTGAACACAAAAGAAGTCCAGAGTTCAAATAAGTTTAAAAAACATTGAAGTGGCCATGTAACAGATGAGTTCTCGTCCGAAACCCTGATACTCGGAAAGAGTTTGTCCAGTTTGTACACGAAGTGCGTCCAGTTTTTGCCGTGACCCTCTCTACTCTTTCATCCATGCTATGCGGGTGATATGATGATACCATGCCAAGTTTCAACATTTTCAGGATTCATTTTGTTGTGATTTTCAATTTCACGGTCATTTAGCTCTCTAAACAATTAGGTAAATGACCGAAAAACAACAAATGATGTCAGAACATGTTGGAAATTGATGACGTTGCTTTAAATGCTGCATACTGAACACAAAAGAAGTCCGGAGTTCAAATAAGTTTAAAAAACATTGAAGTGGCCATGTAACAGATGAGTTCTCGTCCGAAACCTTGATACTCGGAAAGAGTTTGTCCAGTTTGTACACGAAGTGCGTCCAGTTTTTGCCGTGACCCTCTCTACTCTTTCGCGAATGCTATGCGGGTGATATGATGATACCATGCCAAGTTTCAACATTTTCAGGATTCATTTTGTAGTGATTTTTAATTTCACGGTCATTTAGCTCTCTAAACAATTAGGTAAATGACCGAAAAACAACAAATGATGTCAGAACATGTTGGAAATTGATGACGTTGCTTTAAATGTTGCATACTGAACACAAAAGAAGTCCGGAGTTCAAATAAGTTTAAAAAACATTGAAGTGGCCATGTAACAGATGAGTTCTCGTCCGAAACCCTGATACTCGGAAAGAGTTTGTCCAGTTTGTACATGAAGTGCGTCCAGTTTTTGTTGTGACCCTCTCTACTCTTTCGCGCATGCTATGCGGGTGATATGATGATACCATGCCAAGTTTCAACATTTTCAGGATTCATTTTGTAGTGATTTTCAATTTCACGGTCATTTAGCTCTCTAAACAATTAGGTAAATGACCGAAAAACAACAAATGATGTCAGAACATGTTGGAAATTGATGACGTCGCTTTAAATGCTGCATACTGAACCCAAAATAAGTCGGGAGTTCAAATAAGTTTAAAAAACATTGAAGTGGCCATGTAATAGATGAGTTCTCGTCCGAAACCCTGATACTCGGAAAGAGTTTGTCCAGTTTGTACACGAAGTGCGTCCAGTTTTTGCCGTGACCCTCTCTACTCTTTCGTGCATGCTATGCGGGTGATATGATGATACCATGCCAAGTTTCAACATTTTCAGGATTCATTTTGTTGTGATTTTCAATTTCACGGTCATTTAGCTCTCTAAACAATTAGGTAAATGAGCGAAAAACAACAAATGATGTCAGAACATGTTGGAAAGTGATGACGTCGCTTTAAATGCTGCATACTGAACACAAAAGAAGTCCGGAGTTCAAATAAGTTTAAAAAACATTGAAGTGGCCATGTAACAGATGAGTTCTCGTCCGAAACCCTGATACTCGGAAAGAGTTTGTCCAGTTTGTACATGAAGTGCGTCCAGTTTTTGTCGTGACCCTCTCTACTCTTTCGCGCATGCTATGCGGGTGATATGATGATACCATGCCAAGTTCCAACATTTTCAGGATTCATTTTGTAGTGATTTTCAATTTCACGGTCATTTAGCTCTCTAAACAATTAGGTAAATGACTGAAAAACAACAAATGATGTCAGAACATGTTGGAAATTGATGACGTCGCTTTAAATGCTGCATACTGAACACAAAAGAAGTCCAGAGTTCAAATAAGTTTAAAAAACATTGAAGTGGCCATGTAACAGATGAGTTCTCGTCCGAAACCCTGATACTCGGAAAGAGTTTGTCCAGTTTGTACACGAAGTGCGTCCAGTTTTTGCCGTGACCCTCTCTACTCTTTCATCCATGCTATGCGGGTGATATGATGATACCATGCCAAGTTTCAACATTTTCAGGATTCATTTTGTTGTGATTTTCAATTTCACGGTCATTTAGCTCTCTAAACAATTAGGTAAATGACCGAAAAACAACAAATGATGTCAGAACATGTTGGAAATTGATGACGTTGCTTTAAATGCTGCATACTGAACACAAAAGAAGTCCGGAGTTCAAATAAGTTTAAAAAACATTGAAGTGGCCATGTAACAGATGAGTTCTCGTCCGAAACCTTGATACTCGGAAAGAGTTTGTCCAGTTTGTACACGAAGTGCGTCCAGTTTTTGCCGTGACCCTCTCTACTCTTTCGCGAATGCTATGCGGGTGATATGATGATACCATGCCAAGTTTCAACATTTTCAGGATTCATTTTGTAGTGATTTTTAATTTCACGGTCATTTAGCTCTCTAAACAATTAGGTAAATGACCGAAAAACAACAAATGATGTCAGAACATGTTGGAAATTGATGACGTTGCTTTAAATGTTGCATACTGAACACAAAAGAAGTCCGGAGTTCAAATAAGTTTAAAAAACATTGAAGTGGCCATGTAACAGATGAGTTCTCGTCCGAAACCCTGATACTCGGAAAGAGTTTGTCCAGTTTGTACATGAAGTGCGTCCAGTTTTTGTTGTGACCCTCTCTACTCTTTCGCGCATGCTATGCGGGTGATATGATGATACCATGCCAAGTTCCAACATTTTCAGGATTCATTTTGTTGTGATTTTCAATTTCACGGTCATTTAGCTCTCTAAACAATTAGGTAAATGACCGAAAAACAACAAATGATGTCAGAACATGTTGGAAATTGATGACGTTGCTTTAAATGCTGCATACTAAACACAAAAGAAGTCTAGAGTTCAAATAAGTTTAAAAAACATTGAAGTGGCCATGTAACAGATGAGTTCTCGTCCGAAACCCTGATACTCGGAAAGAGTTTGTCCAGTTTGTACATGAAGTGCGTCCAGTTTTTGTCGTGACCCTCTCTACTCTTTCGCGCATGCTATGCGGGTGATATGATGATACCATGCCAAGTTCCAACATTTTCAGGATTCATTTTGTAGTGATTTTCAATTTCACGGTCATTTAGCTCTCTAAACAATTAGGTAAATGACTGAAAAACAACAAATGATGTCAGAACATGTTGGAAATTGATGACGTCGCTTTAAATGCTGCATACTGAACACAAAAGAAGTCCGGAGTTCAAATAAGTTTAAAAAACATTGAAGTGGCCATGTAACAGATGAGTTCTCGTCCGAAACCCTGATACTCGGAAAGAGTTTGTCCAGTTTGTACACGAAGTGCGTCCAGTTTTTGCCGTGACCCTCTCTACTCTTTCGTCCATGCTATGCGGGTGATATGATGATACCATGCCAAGTTTCAACATTTTCAGGATTCATTTTGTTGTGATTTTCAATTTCACGGTCATTTAGCTCTCTAAACAATTAGGTAAATGACCGAAAAACAACAAATGATGTCAGAACATGTTGGAAATTGATGACGTTGCTTTAAATGCTGCATACTGAACACAAAAGAAGTCCGGAGTTCAAATAAGTTTAAAAAACATTGAAGTGGCCATGTAACAGATGAGTTCTCGTCCGAAACCCTGATACTCGGAAAGAGTTTGTCCAGTTTGTACACGAAGTGCGTCCAGTTTTTGCCGTGACCCTCTCTACTCTTTCGCGAATGCTATGCGGGTGATATGATGATACCATGCCAAGTTTCAACATTTTCAGGATTCATTTTGTAGTGATTTTTAATTTCACGGTCATTTAGCTCTCTAAACAATTAGGTAAATGACCGAAAAACAACAAATGATGTCAGAACATGTTGGAAACTGATGACCTCGCTTTGAATGCTGCATACTGAACACAAAAGAAGTCCGGAGTGCAAATAAGTTTAAAAAACATTGAAGTGGCCATGTAACAGATGAGTTCTCGTCCAAAACCCTGGTACTCGGAAAGAGTTTGTCCAGTTTGTACATTAAGTGTGTCCAGTTTTTGCCGTGACCCTCTCTACTCTTTCGCGCATGCTATGCGGGTGATATGATGATACCATGCCAAGTTTCAACATTTTCAGGATTCATTTTGTAGTGATTTTCAATTTCACGATCATTTAGCTCTCTAAACAATTAGGTAAATGACCGAAAAACAACAAATGATGTCAGAACATGTTGGAAATTGACGATGTCGCTTTAAATGCTGCATACTGAACACAAAAGAAGGCCGGAGTTCAAATAAGTTGAAAAAACATTGAAGTGGCCATGTAACAGATGAGTTCTCGTCCGAAACCCTGATACTCGGAAAGAGTTTGTCCAGTTTGTACACGAAGTGCGTCCAGTTTTTGCCGTGACCCTCTCTACTCTTTCGCGCATGCTATGCGGGTGATATGATGATACCATGCCAAGTTTCAACATTTTCAGGATTCATTTTCTAGTGATTTTCAATTTCACGGTCATTTAACTCTCTAAACAATTAGGTAAATGAGCGAAAAACAACAAATGATGTCAGAACATGTTGAAAATTGATGACGTCGCTTTAAATGCTGCATACTGAACACAAAAGAAGTCCGGAGTTCAAATAAGTTTAAAAAACATTGAAGTGGCCATGTAACAGATGAGTTCTCGTCTGAAACCCTGATACTCGGAAAGAGTTTGTCCAGTTTGTACACGAAGTGCGTCCAGTTTTTGCCGTGACCCTCTCTACTCTTTCGCGCATGCTATGCGGGTGATATGATGATACCATGCCAAGTTTCAACATTTTCAGGATTCATTTTGTAGTGATTTTCAATTTCACGGTCATTTAGCTCTCTAAACAATTAGGTAAATGACCGAAAAACAACAAATGATGTCAGAACATCTTGGAAACTGATGACGTCACTTTAAATGCTGCATACTGAACACAAAAGAAGTCCGGAGTTCAAATAAGTTTAAAAAACATTGAAGTGGCCATGTAACAGATGAGTTCTCGTCCGAAACCCTGATACTCGGAAAGAGTTTGTCCAGTTTGTACATGAAGTGCGTCCAGTTTTTGCCGTCACCCTCTCTACTCTTTCGCGCATGCTATGCGGGTGATATGATGATACCATGCCAAGTTTCAACATTTTCAGGTTTCATTTTGTAGTGATTTTCAATTTCACGGTCATTTAGCTCTCTAAACAATTAGGTAAATGACCGAAAAACAACAAATGATGTCAGAACATGTTGGAAATTGATGACGTCGCTTTAAATGCTGCATACTAAACACAAAAGAAGTCCGGAGTTCAAATAAGTTTAAAAAACATTGAAGTGGCCATGTAACAGATGAGTTCTCGTCCGAAACCCTGATACTCGGAAAGAGTTTGTCCAGTTTGTACACGAAGTGCGTCCAGTTTTTGCCGTGACCCTCTCTACTCTTTCGCGCATGCTATGCGGGTGATATGATGATACCATGCCAAGTTTCAACATTTTCAGGATTCATTTTGTAGTGATTTTCAATTTCACGGTCATTTAGCTCTCTAAACAATTAGGTAAATGACCGAAAAACAACAAATGATGTCAGAACATGTTGGAAATTGATGACGTCGCTTTAAATGCTGCATACTGAACACAAAAGAAGTCCGGAGTTCAAATAAGTTTAAAAAACATTGAAGTGGCCATGTAACAGATGAGTTCTCGTCCGAAACCCTGATACTCGGAAAGAGTTTGTCCAGTTTGTACATGAAGTGCGTCCAGTTTTTGCCGTCACCCTCTCTACTCTTTCGCGCATGCTATGCGGGTGATATGATGATACCATGCCAAGTTTCAACATTTTCAGGATTCATTTTGTAGTGATTTTCAATTTCACGGTCATTTAGCTCTCTAAACAATTAGGTAAATGACTGAAAAACAACAAATGATGTCAAAACATGTTGGAAATTGATGACGTCGCTTTAAATGCTGCATACTGAACACAAAAGAAGTCCGGAGTTCAAATAAGTTTAAAAAACATTGAAGTGGCCATGTAACAGATGAGTTCTCGTCCAAAACCCTGATACTCGGAAAGAGTTTGTCCAGTTTGTACATGAAGTGCGTCCAGTTTTTGCCGTGACCCTCTCTACTCTTTCGCGCATGCTATGCGGGTGATATGATGATACCATGCCAAGTTTCAACATTTTCAGGATTCATTTTGTAGTGATTTTCAATTTCACGGTCATTTAGCTCTCTAAACAATTAGGTAAATGACCGAAAAACAACAAATGATGTCAGAACATGTTGGAAATTGATGACCTCGCTTTGAATGCTGCATACTGAACACAAAAGAAGTCCGGAGTTTAAATAAGTTATTAAAAATAAAAAAGAGGTGCAATGCTGGTTAATTTGCTTCAAGCCATTCAGAATAGTGTAGACTGCACTGCACATAGCTCAGTGCAATCTATGCTATTCCGCAAGGCTTGAAGCTAATCAACATGTAGGTGAGCATTGCAACTCTTCGTCATTGTCTGTGCACTCACGGCTTATAAACCGCTCATACTGCCTCTCTCTTGGCGAAGTGGGACTAAAAACAGCTTGCCATAACCTCATTAGTACCGGTTCATGGTACGAACCGGCACTAAATGGTGATGGTGGGGCCATAGCCTGACCGCAGGCTGACACAGCCTCTTTAGTACCGGTTCGTGGCATGAACCGGTACTAAAGGTTCGCCACGAACCGGTACTATTGATCGCCGCCACGAACTGGCACTAATGTACACATTAGTGCCGGCTCTAATTCAAACCGGCACTAATGTGCTTCACGTTTGACCCTTTTCCTACTAGTGAGAGCAACAAAGTGCTTCTTGGATTTTTCCCTTAAGGTTGCCCATAAAGGCCTCAAACTCATTTGCCTCCACATTAGCTCCCTCAAGTTCATTAATGCTATCCGTCGGAGAAGGATGATTAATGATGGTAGTTTTGATGTTGGGGGTTACCTTGTTGGTGGCTTTAGCCATGAGGCACTTGGCGGTGATGCTCTCATTGGGTGAGTCGAAGAGAGACACCCGTGGAGTCGTCGCAATGGCAACGGAGGCCATGGCAACCGACTCATCACCTTCATCATCGTCATCATCCTCATTGTACTCTTCTTGTACCACCAATGCCTTGGGAGGAGTCTTCTTGGTGAAGTTGCTCTTGTTGGGGAACGACTTGGCCTTGTCCTTTCGGATGAGCTTGCCACCATTGTCTTCCCTCTTCTGATACGGGCACTCCGCAACAAAATGACTCACGTTGCCACAATTGTAGCAAGTCCTTACACGTTGCTTGCTCTTCGTGCCACTTGAATTGTTTTTGCTAAAGTTTGGCCTCGAGTTTTTCTTGCTCCAAAATTGCCTTGAAGTGAGTGCCATGTGTTCATGATACGCATACTTTGTATCTTCGGGGTTGCTCTCCTCTTCTTCCTCTTCTTCTTCTTCAACAGTGAGCTTGGCCTTCAATGCAAGGTTGGGCTTCTTTGCCCTTTCAGAACGAAGCACCGCATTGTCAGCGGTCTTGTCCAAAATGTTCATGGCCACAAACTCATCCAACACTTCGCTTGAGGTCAAAGTGTGGAAGTCCGGTCTTTGACGAATGACGGAGGACATGGCCTTGTGGTAGGGCATCATTGCCTTGAGGAATTTGCGCTTGATCCAATTGTCATCCGTGTCCTTGCTCCCGTGATCTCGTAGTGAGACCGCAAGTTTGGTTACTCTCCGATAAAGCTCACGAGGTTCTTCATCTTCTTTCATTGCAAACTTATCGGCCTCATCTTGCACCACTTCATAGTTGGAGCGTTGAATGCTTGCGCTTCCCCGGTAGAGCGAGACAACACAATGCCATGCGTCTTTGGCCAAGGCGAAGGGCCGAAGATGAGGTAGGTCTTCGGGTGGGATTGCATCTTGAATGATGAAGAGAGCATTCTCATTGAATTGATTATCCGCGGCTTCTCGAGGAGTGAAGTTGCTTGGATCATGCGGATAGAAACCTTCTTCAATGATTCTCCAAAGGTTAGTGTTCACATGATTTAAATGACGTTTAAAGTGGTAAACCCAAGAATCAAAGTCCTCATTTTTCACAATCTTAGGGGGAGGACCGGCATGATTCAAATGAGTGGAAGGAACCGGTCCACCATAAACAAGTGGTGGTTCCACATGAGCAAAGATGCCGGTGCCATTTTTACCACTAGAAGAAGGAGCCTTTTCACTACTAGCTTCCCCTTTATCGGAGATAGCATCCGTCACCTTGTCGGTGGGATCACCCACTTTCAACGGTGTGGTGGATAGTTTAAGCCCCTCAAGGAATTTAGTAAACATGCTTTCAACCTCGGTCGTCATGGAGGTTTTCAATGTCTCCAAGGCCACAATGAACTCCTCACGAGAGACCGAGGTTCCCCCATCGCCCGTAGACGAGGTCAGATTCACACCGGAGTGTTCCTCCACACCGTCTACGGTATCAACCATACTCTTCAGATGGTAAAGTCCTTAATAAAGAGACAAGGCTCTGATACCAATTGAAAGGATCGATATGGTTGACTAGAGGGGGTGAATAGGCAACTAACAATTTTTAGCTTTTCTTTAACAATTTAAACTTTGCATCAAAGTAGGTTGTCTAGATATGCAACTAGGTGAGCAACCTATATGATGCAACAAAGATAGGAACACAAGCAAGTAAGTGATATGATACAAATAAGCTTGCACAAGTAAAGGTACGAGATAACCAAGAGTGGAGACGGTGGAGACGAGGATGTGTTGCCGAAGTTCCTTCTCTTTGAGAGGAAGTACGTCTCCGTTGGAGCGGTGTGGAGGCACAATGCTCCCCAAGAAGCCACTAGGGCCACCGTATTCTCCTCACGCCCTCACACAATGCGAGATGCCGTGATTCCACTATTGGTGCCCTTGGAGGCGGCGACCAAACCTTTACAAACAAGGTTGGGGCAATCTCCACAACTCAATTGGAGGCTCCCAACGACACCACGAAGCTTCACCACAATGGACTATGGCTTTGCGGTGACCTCAACCGTCTAGGATGCTCAAACAGCCAAGAGTAATAAGATCCGCAAGGGATTAGTGGGGGGAATCAAATTTCTCTTGGTGGAAGTGTGGATCGAGGCCTTCTCAACCACTCCCGAACAAATCAACAAGTTTGATTGGCTAGGGAGTGAGATCGGGCGAAAATGGAGCTTAGAGCAATAATGGAGCTTAGGGTTAGAAGAGATGAGTCAACGGGGAAGAAGGGGACTCCTTATATAGGTAGGACAAAGATCCAACCGTTCCCCACCAACCAGCCCGCGGCCAGCGGTACTACCGCAGGGCTGCGCGGTACTACCGCTTGCTACCAAGCGGTACTACCACATGGCCATGCGGTACTACCGTATAGGCCCGCGGTACTGCCGCATGTTGGGGATCGTGGCAGAAATTTAAAATTTTCTACGCATCACCAAGATCAATCTATGGAGTAATCTAGCAACGAGGGGAAGGGTAGTGCATCTACATACCCTTGTAGATCGCTAAGAGGAAGCGTTGCAAGAACGCGGATGAAGGAGTCGTACTCATAGCGATTCAGATCGCGGTTGATTCTGATCTAAGCGTCGAACAACGGCGCCTCCGTGTTCAACACACGTGCAGCCCGGTGACGTCTCCTACGCCTTGATCCTACAAGGGGAGAAGGAGAGGTTGGGGAAGACTCTGTCCAGCAGCAGGACGACGGCGTGGTGGTGGTGGAGGAGCGCGGGACTCTAGCAGGGCTTCGCCAAGCACTACGAGAGACGAGGAGGGAGAGGGGTAGGGCTGCGCCAACAGGGGAAGAACTTCGTGTGTTGGGCTGCCCCTTTGCCTCCACTATATGTAGGGGGAGAGGGAGGGCTGCGCCCCCACCTAGGGTTCCCACCCCAAGGGGTGCGGCAGCCCTAGATCCCATCTAGGGTGGCGGACACAAGGGGGAGAGGGGGAGGCGCACCAGGGGTGGGCCTTAGGGCCCATCTGCCCTAGGGTTTGCCCCCTCCCCTCTTGGAGGCGCCTTGGGCCTTGGTGGGAGGTGCCCCAGCCCACCTAGGGGCTGGTACCTTCCCACTATTGGCCCATGTATGCCTCCGGGGCCCGTGGCCCCTCCCGGTGGACCCCCGGACCCCTCCGGTGGTCCCGGTACACTACCGGTGATGCCCAGAACACTTCCGGTGGCCAAAACCATACTTCCTATATATCAATCTTTACCTGCGGACCATTACGGAACTCCTCGTGACGTCCGGGATTTCATCCGGGACTCCGAACAACATTCGGTAACTGCGTACATACTTTCCCTATAACCCTAGCGTCATCGAACCTTAAGTGTGTACACCCTACGAGCTCGGGAGTCATGCAGACATGGCCGAGACAACTCTCTGGTCAATAACCAACAGCGGGATCTGGATACCCATGTTGGCTCCCACATGCTCCACGATGATCTCATCGGATGAACCACGATGTCAAGGATTCAATCAATCCCGTATACAATTCCCTTCGTCAATCGTTACGATACTTGGCCGAGATTCGATCGTCGGTATCCCAATACCTTGTTCTATCTCATTACCGGCAAGCCTCTTTACTCGTTCCATAACACATCATCCCGTGATCAACTCCTTGGTCACATTGTGCACATTATGATAATTTCCTACCGAGTGGGCCCAGAGATACCTCTCCGTTACACGGAGTGACAAATCCCAGTCTCGATTCGTGCCAACCCAACAGACACTTTCGGAGATACCTGTAGTGAACCTTTATAGCCACCCAGTTACGTTGTGACGTTTGGCACACCCAAAGCACTCCTACGGTATCCGGGAGTTGCACAATCTCATGGTCTAAGGAAATGATACTTGACATTAGAAAAGCTTTAGCATACGAACTACACGATCTTGTGCTAGGCATAGGATTGGGTCTTGTCCATCACATCATTCTCCTAATGATGTGATCCCGTTATCAACGACATCCAATGTCCATGGTCAGGAAACCGTAACCATCTATTGATCAACGAGCTAGTCAACTAGAGGCTTACTAGGGACATGGTGTTGTCTATGTATCCACACATGTATCTGAGTTTCCTATCAATACAATTCTAGCATGGATAATAAACAATTATCATGAACAATGAAATATAATTATAATAAAAAATTTATTATTGCCTCTATGGCATATTTCCAACAGTCTCCCACTTGCACTAGAGTCAATAATCTAGTTCACATCGCCATGTGATTAACACTCACAGGTCACATCGCCATGTGACCAAAATCCAAAGAGTTTACTAGACTCAATAATCTAGTTCACATCTCTATGTGATTAACACTCAATGAGTTCTGGGTTTGATCATGTTATGCTTGTGAGAGAGGTTGTAGTCAACGGGTCTTGCCATATTCAGATCCCTATGTATTTCGCAAAACTTTATATCGTAGATGCTGCTGCCACGTTCCACTTGGAGCTATTCCAAATTGTTGCTCCATTATACGTATCCGGTATCTCTACTCAGAGCTATCCCGATAGGTGTTAAGCTTGCATCGACGTAACTCTTTATGTCGAACTCTTTATCACCTCCATAACCGAGAAACATTTCCTTATTCCTCTAAGGATAATTTTGAGTGCTATCTGGTGATCCACTCCTAGACCACCTTTGTACCCTCTTGCCAGACATGTGGCAAGGCACACATCAGGTGCGGTACTTCGGCATGGCATACCGTATAGAGCCTATGACAAAAGCATAGGGGACGACCTTCGTCCTTCCTCTTTCTTCTGCCGTGGTCAAGGTTTGAGTCTTACTCAACTTCACACCTTACAACTCAGGTAAGAACCCCTTCTTTGACTGATCTATTTTGAACTCCTTCAAAAACATGTCAAGGTGTGCGTTCTTTGGAAGTATCATCAGGCGTCTTGATCTATTTCTATAGATCCTGATGCCCAATATGTAAGCAGCTTTATCCAGGTCTTCCTTTGAAAATCACTCTTCAAACAACCGTTTATGCTTTCCAGAAATTCTACATTATTTTGAATCAACAATATGTCATCCACATATACTTATCAGAAATTTTGTAGTGCTCCCACTCACTTTCTTGTAAATACAAGTTTCTAGCAAACATTGTATAAACCTAAAAGCTTTTATCACTCCATCAAAGCATATATTCCGACTCCGAGATGCTTGCTCTAGTCCATAGAAGGATCGCTGGAGCCAGCATACCTTTTAGCATCCTTAGGATCGACAAAACCTTTTATTGTATCACATACAACTTTTTCTTACGAAAACTGGTAAGAAAACTTGTTTTGACATCCATCTGTCATATTTCATAATCGAAAAATATAGCTAATGCTAACATAATTCCGACGGACTTAAGCATCGCTACGGATGAGAAATTCTCATTGTAGTCAACTCCTTGAACTTGTGAAAAGACTCTTTCCCACAAGTCGAGCTTCATAGACGGTAACATTACCGCCCACGTCCGTCTTCTTCTTAAAGATCCATTTATCTCAATGGCTTGCCGATCATCGGGCAAGTCCACCAAAGTCCATACTTTGTTCTGATACATGGATCCTATCTCGGATTTCATGGCTTCTAACCATTTGTCAGAATACGGGCCCACCATCGCTTCTCCATAGCTCGTAGGTTCATTGTTGTCTAACAACATGATATCTAAGACAGGATTACCGTACCACTCAGGAGTAGTACATATCCTTGTCGACCTACGAGGTTCGATAGCAACTTGATCTGAAGCTTCATGATCACTATCATTAGCTTCCTATTCAACAGATGTAGGCGCCACAGAAAACATCTTTCTGTGTTGCATCACTCTCTGGTTGAAGTAAAGGTTCGACAACCTCATCAAGTTCTATCTTCCTCCCACTCAATTCTTTCGAGAGAAACTCCTTCTCGAGAAAGGACCCGTTCTTAGCGACAAACAATTTGTCCTCGGATCTGAGATAGAAGGTGTACCCAACTGTCACCTTTGGGTATCCTATGAAGATGTGTTTGTCCGCTTTGGGTTCGAGCTTCTCCGGCTGAAGCCTTAAGCATCGCAGCCCCAAACATTAAGAAACGACAACCTTGGTTTCTTGCCAAACCAATGTTCATACGATGTCGTCTCAACGGACTTATATGGTGTCCTATCTAAAGTGAATGCAGCTGTCTCTAATGCATAACCTCAAAATAATAGCGGTGGATCGGTAAGAGACATCATAAATCGCACCATATCTCATAAGGTTCGATTATGACGTCCGGACACACCATTACGCTGTGGTGTTCCAGGTGGCTTCAACTGTGAAACGATTCCACAATGTCTTAAGTGATTTCCAAACTCATAACTAAGAAAATCCCCCTTTGATCAGATCGTAGGAACATGATCTTCTTATTATGATGATTCTTAACTTCACTCTGAAGTTGCTTGAACTTTTTCAAATGTTTCAGACTTCTGCTTCATTAAGTAAATATACCTACATCTACTCAAATCGTCAGTGAAGATGAGAAAATAGCGATATCCACCGCACGCTTCAATTCTCATTGGATCACACGCATCAGCATGTATGATTTCCAACAAGTCATTTGCCCGTTTCACTGTACCTGAAAACAGGGTCTTAGTCATCCTGCCCATGAGGCATGGCTCGCATGTGTCAAGCGATTCAAAGTCAAGTGACTCCAAACATCCATCGACATGGAGTTTCTTCATGCATCTTACGCCAATATGACCTAAGCGGCAGTGCCACAAGAAAGTGGTACTATCTACATCTTTTGGCGTGAACATGTGTATTACTACGACCGAGATTCACTGAACCATTCACATAGGGTGCATGACCATGAAAGGTATTATTCATGTAAACAGAATAACCATTATTCTCTAACTTAAATAACCGTATTGCAATGAACATGATCTAATCATATTCATGCTCAACGTAGACACCTGATAACATTTATCTAGGTTCAATACTAATCCCGAAGGAAGATGGAGCGTGCGATGGTGATCTCATCAACTTTGGAAACACTTCCAACACACATCGTCACCTCGCCCTTAGCCAGTCTCCGTTTAGTCCATAGCTTTTGCTTCAAGTCACCAATAACAGCAACTGAACCGGTATCCAATACCCAGGTGCTACCAGGAGTACTAGTGAGGCACCCATTAATAACACGTATATACTTTGTTGAAGTTGCCAGCCTTCTTATCTACCATGCATTTGGGGTAATTCCGCTACCAGTGACCGTTCCCCTTATAATAGAAGCACTTAGTCTCGGGTTTGGGTTCAACCTTGGGATCCTTCACTGGAGCGGCAACTGGTTTGCCATCCATGAAGTTTCCCTTCTAGGCCTTGCCCTTCTTGAAACCAGTGGTCTTGTTAAACCATCAATACTTGATGCTATTCCTTGATTTCTACCTTTTGCGGTCTTAAGCACCGCGAACAGCTCCGGGATCAACTCCATCCCTTGCATGTCATAGTTCATCACGAAGATCTAGTAGCTTAGTGATAGTGGCTAGAGAACTCTATTAATCACTATCTTATCTGGAAGTTTAACTCCCACTAGATTTAAGTGATTGTAGCACCCAGACATTCTGAGCACATGCTCACTAGCTGGGCTATTCTCCTCCATCTTGTTGGCAAAAGAACTTGTCAGAGGTCTCATACCTCTCAACACGGGCATGAGCCTGAAATCCTAATTTCAGCTCTTGGAACATCTCATATGTTCTATGGCGTTCAAAACGTCATTGGAATCCCGATTCTAAGCCGTAAAGTATGGTGCACTAAACTATCAAGTAGTCATCAGGATGTGTCTGTCAGGTGTTCACAGCATCCACAGACGACGTTGTAGGGGTTTGCACATCGAGCGGTGCATCAAAGACGTCAGCCTTCTGTGTAGCAGTGAGGACACTCCTCGGACTACGGACCTAGTCCGCATAATTGCTTACAATATCTTTCAACTTAATCTTTCTCTAGGAACGTATTGAAACAGGGAGCTACAACGTGAGCTATTTATCTACAACATATTTGCAAAGACAATTTAGACTATGTTCATGATAATTGAGTTCATCTAATCAAATTATTTAATTAACTCCCACTCAGATAGACATCCCTCTAGTCATCTAAGTGAAACATGATCCAAATCGACTAGGCCGTGTCCGATCATCACGTGCGACAGACTAGTCATCAACGGTGAACATCTCATGTTGACCGTATCTTCTATACGACTCATGTTCGACCTTTTGGTCTTCCGTGTTCCGAGGCCATGTCTGTACATGCTAGGCTCGTCAAGTCAACCTAAGTGTTTCGCATGTGTCCCGAGGTCATGTCTGTACATTCTAGGCTTGTCAACACCCGTTGTATTCGAACGTTAGAATCTATCACACCCGATCATCACGTGGTGCTTCGAAACAACGAACCTTCGCAACGGTGCACAGTTAGGGGGAACACTTTTCTCGAAATTTTAGTGATGGATCATCTTATTTAAGCTACCGTCGTTCTAAGCAAATAAGATGTAAAACATGATAAACATCACATGCAATCAAATAGTGACATGCTATGGCCAATATCATTTTGCTCCTTTTGATCTCCATCTTCGGGGCTCCATGATCATCGTTGTCACCGGCATGACACCATGATCTCCATCATCATGATCTCCATCATCGTGTCTTCTTGAAGTTTTCTCATCATCTATTACTTCTACTACTATGGCTAACACTTTAGCAATAAAGTAAAGTAATTACATGACGTTTAAGTTGACACGCATGTCATAAATAAATTAAGACAACTCCTATGGCTCCTGCCGGTTGTCATACTCATCGACATGCAAGTCGTGATTCCTATTACAAGAACATGATCAATCTCATACATCACATATATCATTCATCACATCCTTTTGGCCATATCACATCACACGTCATATACTGCAAAAACAAGTTAGACGTCCTCTAATTGTTGTTGCAAGTTTTTACGTGGCTGCTATAGGTTTCTAGCAAGAACGTTTTTTACCTATGCGAAAACCACAACGTGATATGCCAATTTCTATTTACCCTTCACACTAGTAGAAAACAGGGCTTTGGTCCAGGCCGGGTCAGCCCATTAGTCCCGGTTCAGTCCAGAACCGGGACCAATGGGGGCATTGGACCCGGTTCATGAGCCCAGGGGGCCGGCCGAGCCACGTGGGCCATTGGTCCCGGTTCATCTGGACCTTTTGGTCCCGGTTGGTGGGACGAACCGGGACCAATGGGCCTCGCTCCTGGCCCACCACCATTGGTCCCGGTTGGTGGCTTGAACCGGGACCAAAGGCTCCCCTTTAGTCCCGGTTCATGCCACCAACCGGGACCAATGAGGTGCCTATATATACCCCCTCGCGTAAGAGCAGAGCACACTGCTCTGTTTTTTTCTGGCCGAGGGGGAGAGGGCTTGGTGGTGCTCTAGCTCACCTCCTATGCACACAAGGTGTTCGATGGAATGCCCGAGCCACACTACTTAAGCTTTCTCCTCTCCAAGCTCGACCTCCAAGCTCCATTTTCCTCAATATTTGTCTAGATTTAGCGGTCCGTCACGCCCCGTCCCCGTCTTCACCGCCGTCGATCACCCACGCCGAGCTCATCGCCAGCACCACCGTGGTGAGCCTCTTGTTCTTATCTTCTTTCTGAAAGGAAAAATATTCTTACTTGTATGTTTACATAGATACTTGTATTATTTTCTTACTTTTATTATTGCATCTTATATAGTGTAATGGTTTTGGTATCCGCCCCCGTCGGCCCTCGTCATGTCTATGATTCGGATGTGGTATATATATTATCTTTATAACTATTGGTTCATTTATTGTTTATGAAAATTATGCCGACCAACGTGACATAGATTTTATTTATGTAGGATGTATGTGAATCAGAAATGCCAACCGACCCTATTGTCGAGAGGTTAAATTTAGTTGAAGAAGAAAGCAATTTGTTGAAGGAAAAAAAATTGAGAGGAGAAGATGATATTGGAGTTGCATGTTGCGGATGTCGTCGATGATCACAAGATCAAGATGGATGCAATGCGCTTGAAGATTAGAAAGATTAGAAAATATGCCATTCATACCGAGGCTTGGTATCATTATGCCGTTGGATCAATTGTTACCTTGGTTGCGATTATGATCGCATTTGTTTTCGCATTGAAATGCTTTACATAGTTTCAATGTATGGTTTAATTAATTAGATGCTCTGGAGAGCTATATGTTGTTAGATGAGAACTATGTATGCACTTTGGTTTTAATGTGATGATGAACTTCTATTAATTTGGACACTTAATTATATATAATGCACGTAGATGAACCGGCAATGGATGTATAGTGACAGACACACCTCCGAGTACATTAAGGGCGTGCATGAGTTTCTCAATGCGGCTGAGGCAAACAAGCAGAATGGTTTTATGTGTTGTCCATGCACCGAATGTGGGAATACGAGGTCTTACTCTAACCGTAAAATCCTTCACTCCCACCTTCTTTACAAGGGTTTCATGCCACACTATAATGTTTGGACGAGGCACGGAGAAATAGGGGTTATGATGGAAGACGGCGAAGAAGAAGAGTACGATGACAACTATGTGCCCCCTGAATATGGTGATGCTGCAACGAGGGGAGCTGGTGAAGATCAAGAGGAACCAGACGATGTGCCCAATGATGCTGCAACGGGTGAAGCTGCTGAAGATCAAGAGGAACCAGACGATGTGCCCGATGATGATGATCTCCGCCGGGTCATTGTCGATGCAAGGACGCAATGCGAAAGTCAAAAGGAGAAGCTGAAGTTCGATCGCATGTTAGAGGATCACAAAAAAGGGTTGTACCCCAATTGCGAAGATGGCAACACAAAGCTCGGTACCGTACTAGAATTGCTGCAGTGGAAGGCAGAGAATGCTGTGGCTGACAAAGGATTTGAGAAGTTACTGAAAATATTGAAGAAGAAGCTTCCAAAGGATAACGAATTCCCCGACAGTACATACGCAGCAAAGAAGGTCGTATGCCCTCTAGGATTGGAGGTGGAGAAGATACATGCATGCCCTAATGACTGCATCCTCTACCGCGGTGCATACAAGGATCTGAACGCATGCCCGGTATGCGGAGCATTGCGGTATAAGATCAGACGAGATGACCCTAGTGATGTTGATGGCGAGCCCCCCAGGAAGAGGGTTCCTCAATGCAATCTCTCAAAAGGTGATCGATCCAGAAATCGTACCAAGGCTAAGGAGTGATGTGGCGCAATGTCTTGTCAATTTCGAGCTGGTGTTCCCACCATCCTTCTTCAATATCATGACGCAAGTCCTAGTTCATCTAGTCGACGAGATTGTCATCCTGGGGCCCATATTTCTACACAATATGTTCCCCTTTGAGAGGTTCATGGGAGTCCTAAAGAAATATGTCCGTAACCGCGCTAGGACAGAAGGAAGCATCTCCATGGGCCATCAAACAAAGGATGTTATCGGGTTTTGTGTTGACTTCATTCCTGGCCTTAAGAAGATAGGTATCCCTAAATCGCGGTATGAGGGGAGACTGACTGGAAAAGGCACTCTTGGAAGTGACTCAATAATATGCAGGGACGGATATTCTTGGTCTCAAGCACACTACACAGTTCTACAGAACTCTATCTTGGTGATCCGTATGTCGATGAACACAAGAACAGTCTGCGCTCCAAACACCTGGAGCAGTGCGACGACTGGATTACATGTGAACACATCAGGACTTTCAGCAGTTGGTTGGAAACACGTCTCAGAGGTGACAACACTATTTGTGATGAGTTGTACTTGTTGTCCAGGGGACCATCTTTGACTGTATTGACTTACAAAGGATACGAGATAAATGGTGCCCGGTTATAGCAATCTTGGAGATTACCTGCCCGACGATGTACATTATGATTTCATGGAGGTGCAGATACAAAGATACGAGTACGGGAAGCCTCTCGTCAAAGATGAAAGATCTCTATCAACGATGATGCAAAGATTGCATGATTGGTACTTGAAAATCTGCAGAGAGTCTGGGGGAGGAGTACTTTGTATGTGAGAGTTAAAAAGGAGCATGACCTCGTTGGAATTGATCTGTTGCCTGTTCCATTTGAGGAGTTCTTTTAGTTTTTCAATCAATTGGCCCTTGATAAAGCAACGGTCACCTGCTACTGTCTGTAAGTAGTACTACTTCTGTCATTAATTCTCTCTATATAGCTCAGCTCTTTCATTGCATGTATTTATAATTATCCTCACTATATTATGCAGATTAAAGATCGTCGAATTGAAGAAACGACAAATCGGTGATATTGGGTTCATTAACACAAATATCATAGATGCAACTCAGGTTAAATTTCATGCCACAGATACCGAGGCCAACTTGCTACGATCGTTGGTAATAAATAAAAACAAAGATATAATACTCTTTCCTTACAACTTCAAGTGAGTGTTACTGTCTTGTGCATATTCGGTTTCCCTTATATATTAGTCAAGGTTATAGTAATGTAATTGATGAGTTATGCATGCGTGTGCAGTTTCCACTATATTCTCCTAGAGATTAAGCTTGAGCAGGGACTAGTAACCGTCTTAGACTCAAGACGAAAAGATCCCCAGGACTATGCGGACATGACTCAAATGCTCGAGAAGTAAGTTAAATCGATCATTATCCATCATATCAGCAACTTTGTTCATTTCTTGATATATCAAGTAATTGTTTTCTTTGTCTGGCAGGGTTTGGAAAAAATTCACCAAAAAAGCTCCGGGACTCCCGAAGAAGCTGCAATTTAGACACCCGAAAGTAAGTACTATAGTAGCATGTTCCGCGCATCTCCTATTGATTCAAGCGCTAGTTTCAACAATACCATTTGGCATTCTTGCTTATCAGTTTGATTGACCTCTATTTCTTGTAAAGTGGTTGTGGCAGGAACAAGGGAATGATTTCTGTGGATACTACGTTTGCGAGTCCATCCACCACACGACCTGTGAGCGGGGCTACTCTGACGAACAATATGAAGTGCGTAAATAACAACATTCACAATTTTATTTTATTACCATCATTTGTGTTGAGTTTCATTCATTCATATATATATATATATATATATATATGTATTGACCCCCTTCTTCAAATTAGATGTTTCGGAAGCGGGATGAACTCCTAGCACCAGCTCGCATGCGAGCAATTCAAGAGGAATTGGCGGCATTCTTTCTTGACCATGTGATCGCTGAAGACGGAGAATACTATGTGGACCATGAGTCCGTATGTTAGGAGATTATATTTGTAAGAGATAATTATTGTATATATGTAGCCGGTAGTGTCTGATAGATATATGAGAACTTGTTGTTCGACCAATCTCTCGGAGAAGGAGAGGTGGTCGATATCACTTCTCTCTGTATGCATATATGTTCATGACGATCTTCTGTTTCCTTTGTTTGCTTACTAGCTAGCTAGCGTGTCTAGTCCTCTCTATATGTATGTATAGTATGTAGCGTCGACCAAGCACGGACATAAGAGAGGACACTTCTCTCTATTAATTATAGCTAGCTAACACAATATATGAAACACCTAAATTAACCCCCCAAAACCCCCAACCCCCCCCCTTTCAAAAAAAAACCCCAGCCACAGAAATGCTGACGCGTGGATGCTTATTGGTCCCGGTTGGTGCCACCAACCGGGACCAAAGGCCCTCCTGCCTTGGCTCCGCGCACAGGCCACGTGGAGGCCCATCTGTCCCGGTTCTGGATTGAACCGGGACTAAATGGACAGGGCATTAGTACCGACCCTTTAGTCCCGGTTCAGGAACCTGGACAAAAGGCCCTTACGAACCGGGACAACAGGCCCTTTTTCTACTAGTGTCATAAGGACCCTTTTCATTGAATCTGATCCGACTAAAGTGAGAGAGACAGACACCCGCTAGCCACCTCATGCAACTAGTGCATGTCAGTCGGTGGAACCAGTCTCACGTAAGAGTACGTGTAAGGTCGGTCCGGGCCGCTTCATCCCACGATGCCGCCGAATCAAGATAAGACTAGTAACGGCAAGTAAATTGACAATATCGACGCCCACAACTGGTTTGTGTTCTACTCGTGCATAGAAACTACGCATAGACCAAGCTCTGATGCCACTGTTGGGGATCGTAGCAGAAATTTAAAATTTTCTACGCATCACCAAGATCAATCTATGGAGTAATCTAGCAACGAGGGGAAGGGGAGTGCATCTACATACCCTTGTAGATCGCTAAGCGGAAGCGTTGCAAGAACGCTGATGAAGGAGTTGTACTCATAGCGATTCAGATTGCAGTTGATTCCGATCTAAGCGCCGAACAACGGCGCCTCCGCGTTCAACACACGCGCAGCCCGGTGACGTCTCCTACGCCTTGATCCAGCAAGGGGAGAAGGAGAGGTTGGGGAAGACTCCATCCAGCAGCAGCACGACGGTGTGGTGGTGGTGGAGGAGCGCGGGACTCCAGCAGGGCTTCGCCAAGCACTACGAGAGACGAGGAGGGAGAGGGGTAGGGCTGCGCCAACAGGGGAAGAACTTCGTGTGTTGGGCTGCCCCTTTGCCTCCACTATATATAGGGGGAGAGGGAGGGCTGCGCCCCCACCTAGGATTCCCACCCCAAGGGGTGCGGCAGCCCTAGATCCCATCTAGGGTGGCGGACACAAGGGGAAGAGGGGGAGGCGCACCAGGGGTGGGCCTTAGGGCCCATCTGCCCTAGGGTTTGCCCCCTCCCCTCTTGGAGGCGCCTTGGGCCTTGGTAGGAGGCGCCCCAGCCCACCTAGGGGCTGGTCCCTTCCCACTATTGGCCCATGTATGCCTCCGGGGCCCGTGGCCCCCCCCCCGGTGGACCCCCGGACCCCTCCGGTGGTCCCGGTACACTACCGGTGATGCTCGGAACACTTCCGGTGGCCAAAACCATACTTCCGATATATCAATCTTTACCTCCGGACCATTCCGGAACTCCTAGTGACGTTCGGGATCGCATCCGGGACTCCGAACAATATTCGGTAACCGCGTACATACTTTCCCTATAACCCTAGCGTCATCGAACCTTAAGTGTGTAGACCCTACGGGCTCGGGAGTCATGCAGACATGGCCGAGACAACTCTCTGGTCAATAACCAACAGCGGGATCTGGATACCCATGTTGGCTCCCACATGCTCCATGATGATCTCATCGGATGAACCACGATGTCAAGGATTCAATCAATCTCGTATACAATTCCCTTTTTCAATCGACACGATACTTGCCCGAGATTCGATCGTCGGTATCCCGATACCTTGTTCTATCTCGTTAGCGGCAAGTCTCTTTACTCGTTCCGTAACACATCATCCCATGATCAACTCCTTGGTCACATTGTGCACATTATGATAATGTCCTACCGAGTGGGCCCAGAGATACCTCTCCATTACACGGAGTGACAAATCCCAGTCTCGATTCGTGCCAACCCAACAGACACTTTCGGAGATACCTGTAGTGAACCTTTATAGCCACCCAGTTACGTTGTGACGTTTGGCACACCCAAAGCACTCCTACGGTGTCCAGGAGTTGCACAATATCATGGTCTAAGGAAATGATACTTGACATTAGAAAAGCTTTAGCATATGAACTACACGATCTTGTGCTAGGCTTAGGATTGGGTCTTGTCCATCACATCATTCTCCTAATGATGTGATCCCGTTATCAACGACATCCAATGTCCATGGTCAGGAAACCGTAACCATCTATTGATCAACGAGCTAGTCAACTAGAGGCTTACTAGGGACATGGTGTTGTCTATGTATCCACACATGTATCTGAGTTTCCTATCAATACAATTCTAGCATGAATAATAAACGATTATTTATGGTGTCAAAACCGGCGGATCTCGGGTAGGGGATCCCGAACTGTGCGTCTAGGCCGGATGGTAACAGGAGGCAAGGGACACGAAGTTTTACCCAGGTTCGGGCCCTCTCGATGGAGGTAAAACCCTACGTCCTGCTTGATTAATATTGATGATATGGGTAGTACAAGAGTAGATCTACCACGAGATCAGAGAGGCTAAACCCTAGAAGCTAGCCTATGGTATGATTGTTGATGTGTATGTTGTCCTACGGACTAAAACCCTCCGGTTTATATAGACAGCGGATAGGGTTAGGGTTACATAGAGTCGGTTACAATGGTAGGAGATCTAAATATCCGTATCACCAAGCTTGCCTTCCACGCCAAGGAAAGTCCCTTCTGGACACGGGACGAAGTCTTCAATCTTGTATCTTCATAGTCCAGGAGTCTGGCCGAAGGTATAGTCCGGCTATCCGAACACCCCCTAATCCAGGACTCCCTCAGTAGCCCCTGAACCAGGCTTCAATGACCACGAGTCCGGCGCGCAAATTGTCTTCGGCATTGCAAGGCGGGTTCCTCCCCCAAGTACTTCATAGAAGATTTTGAACACAAAGGTAGTGTCCGGCTCTGCAAAATAAGTTTCCACATATTGCCATAGAGAGAATAGTATTTACACAAATCTAATCTGCTGACGCACTCCGTAGTGTGACATCACAGCACGACCAAGCTTTGATTCGAACCGTTTTACTGTCCCATCTCAGCGCGTTATGCGAGGCGGTTTCCTTGGCACGTCTTGTTAAAGCAGAGATCGTGTCCCCTTATTCTGGGATTCTCATCAATACGGGCGTGGGTAACCCAACCGCGCCTTTGATTACGGCGCTTGGGAGATAAGTAAGTTTTACCAGGCTGGTGGGGACATGTAGTTGCGTCCACCCATATAAGGGGATAAAGATCCACCTTTTCACCTACTCCTTCTTCCTCCTTCATCTATCCATTCTTGCGCACTCATCCTCCAGTGCCCAAGTCTGCACTCCTCACCTCAACCTTCTCCAGCCATGTCCGGAGCGGGAGGCAAGTGGATGGTCTCCTCCGTCATGGAGGGACACATCAAAAGACTAAGGAAGGCCGGATACTTGTCTAACGACATTGCGCACCGGCTTCCCGAAAAGGGGCAGCTCATCCCCACCCCAAGCCCCCATGAGAGGGTGGTGTTCCTCCCCCATTTCCTCCGCGGACTAGGTTTTCCTCTCCATCCATTTGTCCGGGGGCTCATGATCTACTATGGCCTGGATTTCCACGATCTGGCCCCGAATTTTGTCCTCAACATCTCGGCTTTTATCGTAGTGTGCGAGGCTTTCCTCCGCATCCGCCCCCATTTCGGCCTATGGCTCAAGACCTTCAACGTCAAGCCGAAGGTGGTGCGCGGCAACCAGGCAGAGTGCGGAGGCGCCATGGTGGGCAAGATGGACAACGTCCTATGGCTCGAGGGCTCCTTTGTGGAGACCCTGAAGGGGTGGCAATCGGGGTGGTTTTACATCACCGAGCCGCGCGACGCCGAATGGGTCGCACCCCCTGAGTTCCGGTCCGGACCCCCAACGCGGCTCACGTCCTGGAAAGATACGGGCCTGTCGTGGGGTAAAAAAGGAGAGCTGACCGGACTCCAAACATGCATCAAAACCCTGGTGGACA
Organism: Triticum urartu; assembly: GCF_056163025.1. NCBI lineage: Eukaryota > Viridiplantae > Streptophyta > Magnoliopsida > Poales > Poaceae > Triticum > Triticum urartu. The sequence goes on along the minus strand of NC_141875.1, from coordinate 720,683,191 downwards.
AGAAGCTCAAACTTGTCAACGTAGTCCAGGTTATGCTCATCCGCTTGGTCCTCCTGTGCCAACAACGGGCTTTCAACCTGTGGGAGTTTGACCCGGCGCGGCACCAAACTTTGAGCAGGCTCTTCGACACGACGTACGAAGATGCCTGGAAGGTGCTTTTCAAGGGCGTCGTGGCTCTCGCATCCGCTACCGAGGATCGTGGATTCAGTGCACAGCGTCATGCTCTTGCGGTAAGCTGTTTTTTTCCTTTTACAGGGTATCAGTGTTTCATAGTTTGACTCCATGCGGGATCTAAGCTCCCTTTCCTTTGACAGGATTGGCAGGTGACGTCCGGACAGATCAACTGTCCGGCTCCTTTGCCTGAAGGCCCAGCGGACGCTCAATTGGTGAAGCTGCTGGTTCCGGCACCCTATGTGGTGCCGGAGAAGAAGGCCAAGAAGAAGGCCACGGGGACTCAAAAGAGTGCCCGACGCCCGGAGGTGTCGGATTCATCATCCGACGAATCCAAGACGCACTCCTCCCATGAAGATGAGGAGCAGGAAGAAGAGACCCCTCCCCCTCCAGCGGGGGAAGGGAAGAAAAGGAAGGCTGCCCCAACTGGGGAGGCCGAAGGGTCCAAGAAGGGGAAAACCCTTTCTCTGGACTACTCCTCCGACGCCGACGGCGGCGGAGAGGAGTGGGCGCCTAGGGCCAAGCCCCTGGCCAAATCGTAAGTATCCGGATACTAGAGTAATTCATAGTATTCGTTTGTTGCACAGCTTTCCCTTATGTCGAATGTGTTTATGCAGCCCACCCAAAGACCGGCTCGACGCGTCGTCGAGCGGCTCACTGGACTCGTCGGACGTGAACTCGCTGCCGACGGCTTCCTCCCCCCACCCTACGGACGACACCGAAGTGTTGTCCCAACAGGTTCCAATCCGGGAGGAGGTGGTCCTGGAGGCGCCGCAAGGCGACCTCCCGGACTCCAGGAGTAAAGGGGACGAAACCCCCCAGGGCTCCAAGTCCGGCCCTAGGCCGGACACCGCTCCAGAACCTTCAAAGGTTCCAGAGTCCGGCGGGGGACCTCCTTCCAAGAGGAGCAAGCCCGCCGTGCCGGTGACCTCCGTCCAATCGGAGGCGCCGGACAATCTGTTGGAGGCGCTCCAAGGCGCCTCCATCGACGAGGGGCACCGCACTATTATGAGTGCGGTGGCCAGAAGGTTCAGTCCACCAAGAGCGGACTGACTGAAGCTTGTACAAGCCTTTTAACAGACTTTGAGGTAAGTAAAGAATGCGTAGATAATATTAACGCATAGACAGTAGCCCCTGATGCTCTGTTTGGCGTTCAGAAAGAAAAGCCGGATAGAGGATCAAATAAAAATCGCAGGAGTCTAAAAAGAGTCAATATGCGTGTGCAGGCTTCCCTGCTGGTGTCCGCCGCACTAACTACGGAGGTGGACGTGCTAAAGCAGAACCTCGAGCGGTCCGAGCAAGAGCTCGGACGTGCCAAGAAGCAGCTCGAGGACAATGAAGGTATGAAATACCTTGTTTAAATTAAATATATATATATAAAGGTGCAATTGCAAAAAATGACAGGATTATCGTGGCTATTTTAGGGGCCAAGTCTGAGGTGGCGACCTTGAAGCAAGCGCTGCTCGAGGCCGAGAAGAGATCGGCCGCGGAGCGCACTGAGCGAGAAAAGTATGAGGCCGAGGTTGGCAAGGTGCGGCAAGAGCTCCAGGCTCTCATGGAAAAACATGAGAGTTTGGAGCGTGACTCAAGGACACGAGCGTCCGAGCTCGCGGCGGTTATTGAAAGTGCCAAGTCTGCCAAGGCCGAATCCCAGAAGACCCTCCAGGAGTTGGATGAGGTGAAGAAGATAGCGGCGGGTAAGGCATTTTTTATGCAAAGCAAACACATAAGCGTGAGTTACTTGTTACTTACCCGAATCCGGAGTTCTCCAGGCGCGTTCGCAGATCTTCCCCGGAGTATATCTGATGCCGCCGCATTCTATCGAGCCAAGGAGGGAAGCTCAACGGAGTAGGTGTTCTGGTCTCAGTACGCTGAGGCCGGACACCCCGTGCCCCTGAGTGACCAGTTAAAGAAACTGGTCGAGCTCCACAAGGCGGCCGAACAGGCCATGAAGGGCCTCATAGTTCGGCTGTGGCCTGGAGAGGCTCAGCCTGGGAGCTACTTCGGGCTGGTGCGGCGGCTGGTGGAGGCCTGTCCAAGGCTCGAAGTCATCAAGCACTCCGTCTGCATTGAAGGTGCCCGTAGGGCCCTTGCCCATGCGAAGGTGCACTGGGGCAAGCTGGATGCTGAGAAGCTTGTGAAGGACGGGCCACCGCCGGGGAAAGAGCATCGCAAGCCCGAGAATTATTATAAGGATGTTCTGAAGGGTGTCCGCCTTGTGGCGGATGAATGTTCTATGGATGTAATTTTTGAACAAAACTCGCTCGTTTTGTCCTGTGCGCTGAAAACTTGTTCATATGCGCTTAAGCAATGCTGTTTGAATTTAAAATATTACCTTCTGTGCGGCTGTTTATCAATTCTGAGAGATGGCGAGTCATCGGCTTCTGCCCCCGTGCCGCTAGTGCTGGGGTGTTCGGGGATAAACCTGAGGGCTCTTTTTTCCATGTTTGGGTCCTTCGAGGGAGGCGCTCAGCCCAACGAACAAGGCAATCGGACTATAATGCGTGAACACTCTCACTTAGCCATAGAATTCTATAATTTTAAATTTCGGCGAAGCCCCTGGTATTCGGAAGACCGATTTCGGGGCGCTATCCACACCTTTGCCGGATAGAGCCGGCTCCTCGCCCTAAGCGGCATAAGTCTTTAAGGACTCGAAAAGTCCTCTCGAACAGCGACCAGCTCTCGCCTCATCATGACGGTCAGTTTTAGCTTTATCCACTGAGGTGCTCGACCCAGCTCAACCGGGGCACAATCGCAGTGGTTCTCCTAGTGCTACCTTAGCCGATATAGCGGAACGTAAGGCACCAAAACATAGGAGCCGGGCAAACCCAACTATTGACCCAAGACATGATTCGGAGCCGATGCATATAATGCTATAAGTTCGGGGTGCCGCACTTGTTAAAGTGTTCGGACTTCTCACACCATGTTGAGGGGTACTGAAGCCCCTGGCGTATTTTGGCCATACCAAAGTGTACAGGTGCAACATGTCGTTAAGGAACATATATAAATATAAAAAAAGAGTAATGCAAAAATAGACAAAAGCTATGCATTGTTTATTAAAAAGAGCTGCGATCAAAGCAGAACGATACAAATAAGCGATAAGCAAAAGGTTGGACTATGTAACATGTCCGCTCCAGGGGCAAGCTACGGAATAATATGCGAAACAGGTATACTACTCGTGATAGAGACCACCTGGGAGTTCCGTAATGCGGCGTGGCTTGTCTGCTTCCCTGGTTCTTGCATCGTTTGTGCGGCAATTGAACTGCCGAACAGGCCGTCCGAAGAATGGAGTCCTAAAGTAAAAAAATTTAAAATAATTGGCAGCCCCTGATACGGTTTAAGCCGTGTTTTGGGCGTGCCGCGATGGTGCCCCTCCCCCTGTGCCCATGGTATCTCTAGAGCGTAGGTATGTACGCGAAGTACTGACGTCGCCTTTTTGCAAGGGTCGGGGTTGGGGCCGCATTGCTACGCCTGCTCGGATCGTGCCAGGCGGTCTTGTTGTAGGTTACTCCGGGCGCGCTTGACGGTGTCTGGTCATTTAGTGGCCGGACTGGAGAAATGCCTGGAGAGGCTGCTTTGTACTTCCGCTGCAAGGGCCGCTGTGTGCTCCTCCATTCGGAGGGAGCGTTCGGTGTTTCCATTGACCGTAATTACTCCTCGAGGTCCTGGCATCTTGAGCTTAAGGTATGCGTAATGCGGTACCGCATTGAACTTAGCGAATGCAGTTCGCCCGAGCAGTGCGTGATAACCACTGCGAAACGGGACTATGTCGAAGGTTAACTCCTCGCTTTGGAAATTATCCGGAGATCCGAAGACCACTTCAAGTGTGACTGAGCCTGTACAGTTGGCCTCTACACCTGGTATTACGCCTTTAAAGGTCGTTTTGGTGGGCTTAATCCTCGAGGGATCTATGCCCATTTTCCGCACTGTATCCTGGTAAAGCAGGTTCAGGCTGCTGCCGCCATCCACAAGGACTCTAGTGAGATGAAATCCGTCAATAATTTGGTCTACAACCAATGCGGCGAAGCCGCCGTGACGAGTGCTAGTGGGGTGGTCCCTTCGATCAAAGGTGATCGGGCAGGAGGACCATGGGTTGAACTTTGGGGCGACTGGCTCTATCGCGTATACGTCCCTTAACGCGCGTTTCCGCTCCCTCTTGGGGATGTGGGTTGCGTATATCATGTTCATCGTCCGCACTTGTGGGGGAAAGCCCTTCTGTCCACTATTGTTCGGCGGCGGGGGCTCCTCGTCGTCATCGCTATGCGGCCCCTTGTCTTCATTTTCGGCATTTAACTTGCCTGCCTGCTTGAACACCCAACAATCCCTGTTGGTGTGATTGGCCGGCTTTTTGGGGGTGCCATGTATCTGGCATAAGCGGTCGAGTATTCGGTCCAAACTGGACGGGCCCCTAGGATTCCTTTTGAATGGCTTTTTCCGCTGACCGGATTTAGAGCCTCTGAATCCGGCATTAACTGCCGTATCCTCAGCATTGTCACCGTTAATGCGGCGCTTCTGCTTGGTTCGACGCGACCTGCCACTACTGTCCCTGGTGTCCGAATTACCAGGGTTCTTGGTTATATTGTTGCTACGAGCAAGCCAGCTGTCTTCTCCCGCGCAAAAGAGGGTCATGAGTGTCGTGAGTGCTGCCATAGATTTCGGCTTTTCCTGTCCAAGGTGCCGGGCCAGCCACTCGTCACGGATATTGTGCTTGAAGGCTACTAGGGCCTCAGCGTCCGGACAGTCGACTATTTGATTTTTCTTTATTAGGAACCGTGTCCGGAATTGCCTGGCTGATTCATCTGGCTGCTGAATTACGTGACTTAGGTCACCGGCGTCTAGGGGTCGCACATAAGTGCCCTGGAAATGCGGCTTCCAGGTCCTCCCAACAGCTGATTGATCATGTTGGAAAGTTGTTAAGCCAATGCCGAGCTGGTCCTTTAAGCTTGAGTGGGAGGTATTTGATGGCGTGGAAATAATCGCCGCGGGCCATGTGGATATGAAGGAGATAATCCTCGATCCATACCGCAAGATCTGTTGTGCCATCATATGATTCGATGTTTACGGGTTTGAAACCCTCGGGGATTTGATGATCCATTATTTCGTCTGTAAAGCAGAGTGGGTGTGCGGCACCTCTGTACTGGACTATATCATGACATAGCTCCAATGAGCTTTGTCTACTGTGTTCGGCCCTGCCGAATTTGTGGCTGGCGTGACGGTTGCCGTCTCGAGCCGTGGGGCGCCCACGCGATCCGTAGATCGATCTCGTTTGCCTTGCCTTGTCCTCCAACATATCTCGTAAGTCCGGCGCATAGTCCCGTGCCTTGGTACGGGGTGCGGCTTGAGTGGAGGGCCGAGAGGCCTCTCTGTTGCGGCCACGAGGTGGTCGGTCGGCCGCATCAAGTGCTTCCTCCTCTAATTGGGGTAGCAACCTGCACTTTGGGTAGCTCTTGGAGGGGCGTTCGAGTTTATGCTCTTCGGCCGCAAGGACTTCAGTCCATCTGTCAACTAGCAAATCTTGATCAGCTCTAAGATGTTGCTATTTTTTCTTGAGGCTTCTTGCGGTGGCCATAAGCCTGCGTTGAAAACGCTCTTGCTCGACGGGATCCTCTGACACGACGAATTCGTCGTCGTCGAGGCTTGCCTCGTCTTCGGAAGGAGGCATATAATTATCGTCCTCGACCTCTGTCTGACGCTCTCTCATGAGGGCTGGTTTCTCCATCCTCATGTGCTAAATCTTGCTGGAGGGGGTTTTCTTCGGCACTTTTCGGAGTATTATTATCTCCCGTGCTGGAATCACCGTGTTTGTTTTGGCGGGATTTTGAGCGGCGCCGCTGACGTCGGCGCTTAGGCTGTTTCTTGGAGGGGTCATCCTCCGTTGTTCCATCGCCATCTCCCTCTTTTGGGGTGTCCACCATGTATATGTCATACGACGAGGTGGCTTTCCAGGGCCTAGTAGGCGCTGGTTCTTCATTATCTCCTTCATCGGCGTCCATACCGTCGATGTCTTCGGAGTCGAAGTTGAGCATGTCGGTTAAGTCATCGACAGCGGCTACAAAGTGGGTGGTGGGTGGGCTTTGAATTTCTTCATCGTCCGGATCCCAACCTTGCTGGCCCTAGTCCAGCCAGGGCTCTCCTGATAAAGAGAGAGACTTCAGTGTCTTCAGAATATCACCAAAAGGCGAGTGCTGAAAGATGTCCGCGGCAGTGAACTCCATGATCGGCGCCCAATCGGATTCGATTGGCAGGGGCGCGGAGTGTTCGGAGTCCGGAGAGGAGTCCGGCTCCTTGGAGTCACGAGTCTCGTAGAGTACGGGGCTGGTGTTCGGCTCAATCGCCGTTGGGATCGCAGCCCCCGAGGCGGCGTCCAACTGCCCATCCTCGATCGCCGCAGTTGGCTCCGAATTAAGGATCGGAGCCGATGCGGGTGCGGCCTCCAGGGCACTGTTCGGCGGCAGAGCTAGATCATGCTCGTCGGGACAGTGCGGCGCGCTCGGCAGTGGCTCGAATCCGTCGAAGATCAAGTCCCCGCGGATGTCAGCCGTGTAGTTTAAACTTCAAAATCTGACCTGACGGCCAGGGGCATAGCTTTCGATCTGCTCCAGATGGCCAAGTGAATTGGCCCGCAGTGCGAAGCTGCCAAAGACGAAGATCTGTCCGGGGAGGAAGGTCTCACCCTGGACTGCATCGCTGTTGAAGATCGTCGGAGCCATCGAGCCTGACGGCGACGACACAGAGGAACTCTCAATGAAAGCACCAATGTCGGTGTCAAAACCGGCGGATCTCGGGTAGGGGGTCCCGAACTGTGTGTCTAGGCCGGATGGTAACAGGAGGCAAGGGACACGAAGTTTTACCCAGGTTCGGGCCCTCTCGATGGAGGTAAAACCCTACGTCCTGCTTGATTAATTTTGATGATATGGGTAGTACAAGAGTAGATCTACCACGAGATCAGAGAGGCTAAACCCTAGAAGCTAGCCTATGGTATGATTGTTGATGTGTATGTTGTCCTACGGACTAAAACCCTCCGGTTTATATAGACACCGGATAGGGTTAGGGTTACATAGAGTCGGTTACAATGGTAGGAGATCTAAATATTCGTATCGCCAAGCTTGCCTTCCACGCCAAGGAAAGTCCCTTCCAGACACGGGACGAAGTCTTCAATCTTGTATCTTCATAGTTCAGGAGTCCGGCTATCCGAACACCCCTAATCCAGAACTCCCTCAATTATCATGAACAATGAAATATAATAATAACTAATTTGTTATTGCCTCTAGGGCATATTTCCAACACCGCAACCCCAGCGACAGCAAGGTCAGATCTGACGCGCAGGAGCTGGGGGCGGTTCTTCCATGAGCGCGGTACTACTGCGCCTCCATGCGGTACTACCGCAAGGCAGAAATCCCCTAGCCAGGGGGGAGGAAACATCCGTGCCTACTTCCGCAAAGAAACGGAAGAAGCAAAAACCCGACACAGTAGTACAGCCGAGGGGCGGTACTACTGCCTGACAACATAGTGCGGTACTACCGCGGAGCGAAAGCGGTACTACCGCGGTAGGTGCGGATGTAAAAAATTACATCCGCCCCTACTACCGCGAAGGAGCGGTACTAGCCTGGTGGGCAGCGGTAGTGCAGCTCCAGGGGAGCGGTACTACCGCACCACCGCACGGTACTACCGCTGGTGCCTACGGTACTACCGCTCTCCTGGGAGCAGTACTACTGCGACCCAACTCAGCAGCCAGAACCAGGGTGGCGAGAAAGCGGAGGAAGCTCCAAGGGAAAAGGAGGGGACAAGAAGGAGACGTGTATGTGATGATTCCACCCAAACCTTTCCGACGCGGACCCCCTCTTAATAGTACGGCTTTCCGACGACTCAAATCCACCAAAAAGAAACGTAGAAAAGACGCCGTCTTCAACAGTCTTCGAGGGGCACCCAACCGTCTTGTGCCTAGCAATGAAATGTCTGGGATACTCAACGCACACGATTAGTCCGCAAACGCGTTGTCATCAATCACCAAAACACCTTAGGGATAAATATGCCCTTACAATGGTGAATGCGTACGCAGAACATGCAATGGCAGGGGGTAGTAGTATAGTGCATACGAGGTCCTTAGAGCATCTCCAACAAGCGTCCAAAAAATGCCTCACGTGCTAAAAACCATCCTTTTTTGCGCCGGAGACAAAAAACAGCGCTCCAGCAGACGTTGTAAGGCTGCTGCCAATGCATGGGTGCTTAGATGAGGTGCTAAACACATTAAATAGGTTAGCAACTATACTCCCCAATGCATAGGTGCTTAGCTTATGGTTGCTAAGCTTGCTTCATTTAATGATTTAGCAACTAAAACTCTTCATGTATTGGTGAGCTTCCTTCCTTTAAATGTTTTGCCTAGGTTCACGCGCTTAGCGTTGTTTCTTTCTGGGGTCACCACACTCATCTCTCTCCTCTTAAATAACATGCAACATCAGATTTTTTTTTGCCTACGTGGAAGGCTTAGCACCTGTACAAGGTGGAGCATTGGGAAGGGTCTAAAATAGAGCCGCACACTTTAGCGCATGGGTGTGCGCGCGGGCTGCTGCAGGTGGGACCACCGGATTGGGCGCCGTGTTTTTGTGCAATGCAAAACCTCTTCGTCGCTCCGGCACGCAAAAAGACCATTTTAGCGCTGTAAAATAATTATAGCACGCTGAGGCGAAGCATGTCTGTTGGAGATGCTGAGAGACAGAGAGAGAGAGCATTTGAGACTTGAGCGAATGTCTCTCTGAAAAACTCCGATACGACATTCTCAATAAATGGGGATTCACTATGGACGCGGACGAGGAGGGCTAGGCGACGTACCCTCTAGAATCAGAGTCACTCATAATTAGTTCAGGGATTGGTGCAGGTTTTCGCTAATTGGCAGGAAAATCCTAATATAACGTGCTTGGGTATATGTCAATAGTAAAGAAATGTCCGGAAGTGGACGAAGAGCACCCGGCGAAGCAGCCCACTGAAATCTACACGTCCGTTATTGTCTTGGGATGCATGCAATCAATGCAGTTTAATTTATTTTGAACCAATACAGGATAAATACTCACTGGTGATGCAACGGCACCTTGAATCGCATTTATTTAGGTCCCCGCGACTCTGTTTTGTCACATGCAAACAAGTCGGGGTGGACCGAAGCATGTTCATGGCCATCAAGGAAGCCATGCCCAAGGGCGGCAAGGCCATGTCAAGGAAGCCGGTCGCGAGCACGAAGAGCCAACGACCTTGAGCACTGAGACTTAGGACGATCATGCTAAGCTTGTTTGTGATGAGGACGACCAGACCAGGACGTCGATGACTTATTACCAGTGACGATGATGACTAGAACGCTGGCGGCCGTGGGTATGCAGTACATGGAGTCATTGAACAGGGCAGACGCGGTGCATAGGACGCAAAAAACAACGACGAACAAATGTAGCACAAGATTGGGGAAGAAGTTGCAGGAGCTGTAGAAAAGGATTTGGGGAGATGATTCACAAGGAAGAAGTTGTGTCCTGGGGAAGAAGGGTTGGTGGGGAGAGGAGAGGGGTGGGAGGTATCCTGAGCATTGATTGTTTGTCCTCTGGGTGGTTGGCCGGTAGTGCCAATGCTATCGGACAATGTCAGGACATAAGTACATGCATTAATACAGGAAAAGCATGTGAAAGACACATGGCGTAATACAAACTGGTTAATATAGGAGATGTGAATCCCGACGCTAATGAATGGGTGGGATTTTGGTGGGCTGAGTCGCTGCTGAGTGCTCCTACGCACTTTCGAGAAATGTCCATACTCATTTAATTCGAGGTAGTGTGTCCCATAAACATATCAAAGATTTCAACGGAGTATTGAATGACAAAGACTTTGTGGTACACATCCATTTAATAAAAATAACTAGAGTGAAGCACTATAAACCGTAAAGATAGAAATTGTCCCTTTCACCGATGGCCTGTGGCAATTTCGTTTGTGTCTATGCGACGTGATATAATAATTTTGCTTGCGATGATTAATTGTCCCGCGCTTGCCTCGACCGCCATGGTTCCATGACACAACTGGAGCTGCCGGCCTTTGCACGTTGTTTCATGCACGCTTGCTTGGGGGCAACCCGACGAGGCTTCCACGGCTTCCACCAGCACTGCCGGCCATCAATCTTCCGAAGAAGGGCAAAAAGAAGAGGACAGGCGGACAGAATTTCTCGCCGTAGTTGTCTAAGGCAAGCGGTGGATCGGGGAAGACGAAATGCGGCGGAGGGGGTCCGAGAGGTTAACCCTAAAATTTATCTTTAAGCAAAGGTTAACCCTAAATGCCCCCCCCCCCCCGGTTGCCAGTGTATATCAAGGTTTTGGATCCCAAGTGAAGCTTTTTTCTCGAGGGGCACCGAGATTCTCGGTAACCACGAATTACTGAAAAAAATTCGGACGAAATTTAAAACCAAATTTTGAATTCAAAATTTTTGAGTTAAATATAGATAAGCGTTTAACTATTAATAGTCAGTAAAGTTGCTCTACCGTAGTGGCTCTTAACCTGCAGCTATCCCTTGCTCAGGCGCCCTGAGTTCGATCCCCGAATTCTCCAGAATTTTTCATAGGTAAAAACTTTTGCATCTCAAAAAGTTAACAAAAAGAGTGCGTAGCCAGACTCAAACCCGCGACTAAGGTCTGGGGATACAACACCTTTGCCACTGGGCCATGATAAGTTCTCTGTTTAGAGCACAGATGCAGCTTATTTAACTACAAAGTGAGCCTTTTGATTCAAAATTTTCAAAAAACTCAGGATTTTTTGCTCGGTACGAGTGTTTATCGTGGGGGAGCGGTAAACGCGGTAACCGAATATCTCGAGCGGTTACCAAAACCATGGTGTATATAGCAGCGGAGGGCCACATATCCGGGTCACACTGTTTTTATGGGCCGGGCTGATATGTAGTTCCTGTTTGGGCCGCCAAAAAGGCAAAACCCGCATATCAGCTGGAATTTCCCGGGTCGGGGGCCTTTTTATGGGATCTGCTAGTAATGCTCCTCTAACACATTTCCCTAATTCGACCACGCACTTTTTTTTTCAAGAGTATGCCAATGGTCTACTGTATTTTTATAAAAGGCAGAAAGTTATGTACAAGATCCTTGACGAGATGCGAACAAGTCATAGGGAGAACCCACACCAGCGCCTGCTTTTCACCTATCACTAAAAGGCTACTCTCTCGCGAAAGGATCTAGAGCACCGACTCCGCCTAGACCGGCCTTTCTCCACTCGTCTGTTTCTTCTAGTATCTCTGTCTTAAGTTGCAACGCCGTTCTCTACCTCAATATGTTGTTGAACACTCACGCATTGCGCTGTTTCCAGAGGGACCACACAATTAGAATTTTAACGGAATCGAAGCCTCTCCTCATCTTTCCTTTGAAGCGCATCCTCTGGCCTAGCCACCACTGCAAGAAAGTAACATCCGTGGGCGGAACCTGTATGGTGATTCTCCATGTGTGGAAGCAGGAATGCCACACCTCTGGTGCGTATCCGTAGTGTGCTAGGATGCGGTCGGCGTTGTCCTCCTCCACACACTCAATCCTCGTCCTTGCCTCCAGTATCCATCCAACCATCTTCTCCCGCTCTAACCCAATCAATGCGCTCATCAATCATTCGATCCTCTTTTATTTCGATCCAATCCAATTAGCCAACTACTAATCCTTACTAGTTTTTCTCTATATGAAAGCCAACACTGCTGGAGTATATTGATCCATATCTCCATCAGCAATCAGGCACTCTCCTCCTTCCTAACAAAAGCCATGGCCAGCGCGGCGGAGAGCTCTGGCGGCGCCACTGCCACCCGGCGCGTGCTGATGTTCCCGCTGCCGTTTCAGGGACACCTCAACCCGATGCTTCAGCTGGCCGACGTGCTGCACGCCCGGGGCCTCCGCGTCACCATCTTCCACGCCGCCTTCAACGCCCCGGACCCTGAGCGCTACCCCGCGGATTACCGCTTCGTGCCCGTCGGCGCCGGCGTGCCTACCGCCGACCTCGTCCCCACCGGCAGTAACGCCGACTTCGCTGGGGCGGTGCTGCGCATCAACGAGCGCCTGCAGGCGCCTTTCCAGGACAGCCTCCGCGCGGTGCTGGAGGAGGACGAGGAGGGAGCGGCGGCGTGCCTCGTGCTGGACTCCAACCTCCGTGGGATGCAGGTGGTCGCCGACCGGCTCGGCGTGCCGACGCTGGTGCTGCGTACGGCCGGCGCGGCCTGCCTCGTCGCCTTCATGGCCTTCCCGGCGCTCTGCGACAAGGGCCTCCTCCCACCACAAGGTACATCCCTCCACCTGACAAACAAACGGAGGTACTGTTATGAGATCATCTCGATGGTTTGATAATCTCACACGTTTAATTTACCTTTTCCCCCCTTGGGATTGCTTAGTTCAGTTGGACGTTTAACACATAGTATAACTACAAATTGAAGGAAACATTTTTTTTCATGGAACACCATATAAATCCTGCATATGTTAAATATATTGTGTTAAATATTCATTAAGTGAAAAGACTTATGGCATCCTAGTTTTCAGACGAACTCCATGTTGTGCATAAATAGTTAGAATCGGCAATATTACATATTTGTTGGTATATTATTGTATCAAAATTAACTTAAAACTGAGCAAAGCAAATATTTACAAACTAGCAATTTGATATTCCATTAATAACAATTAATATATAACGACGGAGATAAATTATAGTTGATGCGAAGAACATGGACGCCACAATATCAAAAAACGCTATGCTTTGATCAGTGAAATAAACTGTTTAGCAAGTTAGTTGAGTGTACACCAGCACCAGCAAACACATCACATTAAATGGAGAGGCGACAGAGAAATTTAGGGGGGGGGGGGGGGGGGGGTCATGTACATTCATGACACTGCAGTAATGGAAGAACATGATCATCTGGATGCATGCCATTTCTTTTTCTTTACTAAATACATTTATGTAGTTTCCCGATGTTGAGTCATGTCAATTTATTTTATATCCTTTTTGCGGGATTTGTTTTATGTTGACGTTCGTGTTATTTTCTACAATGCTTTAGGATGAGTTTTGGATAGTTAGAAAAGTTTTCATGGACAGTTTGGTGTTGTCGGAGAGATTTTTCATTTGATACATGGAGCATTGTTTAGAACTAACAACACATTTTATAACTCAAGCCAACCATTATTTTTAAACCCTCAAATATACTCATGTAATAGTTGAAACATTCTTGAATTAGAAGAATATTTTTTACCTAAAGTCTTAATAGTGCAGCTGGACCATTTAACTTCATGGAGCTCACGCTTTTAAATGGAAAGAAAAACATACTTGTCCAGACTTATACCAAAGTTAGAACTCCGCCATACAAAGTTGTACTAAAATCAGCGAAAATTAATATGGATCTGAGAGAGTAATAAATTTGGCCCAAGGTGGTTCTAAATATGCATGGCAACATGAACATGCAGGCACAGAAGATGTACATGGGTTACCACAGTGAAGTGCTATGTCTTCACGTGCATTTAATTATGTTTGCAAAATGATATAAATTTTGAATATAATATCAAGAATTAGATCCGCTTTCAATATTGAAACTCTCACGGCAAGCTCTACAAAACTAGGTATCATACGTGTATGTTTTGATGAACTTTGTTCTGTGCAACCTTTGGGCTCCAGGAACCAATGTTAATACTGTAGAAACCAACTTTAGTGTCACATTGATTGCTAGACAGATGGATGGGGAATTATTATTTTTTTGAAAAGAAGGATGTATCCTCGGCCTCTGCATCTGGATGATGCATGCAGCTATATTATTAATTATTCACAAAGATCATACAAGGTGATACATCAATAAGCCTGAAATCACCATCTTGGCAACGTTGTTGCTACTACTATCCCCTTGATGAAAGTGTGCCGAATGTCCGGTCCTAATACCGAACAGACACCATACCAAAGTCTAACATCTAAAGCCGGGTGTCCCATCCAAGCAACTACCTGGATTGGGTCCCACACTGGTCCGGCACACTCCCAGTGAGCACCACACGCTGCAAGGACCATCACCTCCATCTTCCATCGGTCCATCCTCAGAGCAGAACTGATGCACCAACCTTGCCAGACCTCTCTGCCATCAACGCCACCATGACGCCAGACAGATTCCTCCTCATGCGCGAGTCAAGATGGCTGGGGGAATATATGAAGTTACATATCTCACTCGTAGGATAGTCGGGATGAGGTGCCAACACTGAAATTGTACATCCACAGTTGGGGAGGAAGTTGCAAATCAACTGCTATCCAGTTAGTCCGGACAAGAGACGAAGCACTATCCTATGTTGCAAGGAAATTTGGAAAGAAAACATAAAGAAACAATAAAAAAATCAGAAAACCCTAAAGCAAGCACCAATTGAATGGGAAATATAGAACAATTCCACCAAATGCAAGTCCCAAGAATGAGTTGTAAAAGAAATATAGATGGCACATTGAGTTGAGTGCGATTGCATGCAAAAGTAGTGACGTATGGATAAAAACAACTGGCATTTTGGAGTGACTAGCATTGAGATGGAAGCAAGCAAATCAAAGTCTATACCTACTATTAAAGTGAGGTGATATTCTTAATTTCGTCCCGCTTCGTTTGGTCCCGCTTTAATTAATTTTACGTACGGTATTTGGTTGATCCGGAGAAAAATAAAATTGCCTATGGGAGGGTTCGATCTCATAACCTGTCAACCGGGCACGCACAGTTTGTCCAACTGACCCAGCTAGAGATATGAGTAGATTTTCTTTCTCCAGTTGCAACGCACGGGTCTTTTTGCTAGTAAACATAAAAGTGGCTTGCTCGATGCGGACGAATAACTCTCGATGGTAAGCACTTCCAAAATCCGACGCCTTTCTTGTTGCCTTAAGTTGTGTGTGTAACGGGGAAATACCCCTTGGTTCCTGGGAGTATATAGACCCTATATAGGGAAAATAAATAATTACGGAAAGAGTAAAAAAAGTTCAAAGTTTTTTGAATAAACTTGACTTCTTTTGTACTAGTATATAACTTCGCAAATAAAAACACAGCATTGACTTGAGGGCAAAAATACAAAAAATGTTGGTATATACAAGTCACTATCCACATTATGTTGACCGAATAATTGTTTTTTTACCATGAGGTCAACGGGGGTTTTCTTTCAGGACAATGCTTCGGTGCCTTAAGGCACCTACATTTGTGTCTATGACATGTGGACCCAATAGATGACTGGCCCACATATCAATGACCCAAAGGCAGGTGCCTTTAAGGCACCGAAGCTGCGTCCTTTCTTTCATGGGTTTTTTACAAGTACAATGTAAGATCAAGTTTATTCCAAAAATATTTTAGAATGTTTTTTCTTTTTTACATATAAAGTGTATATATACACCTGTGGACCAAACGGTCTGCCCCCAAGGCAAACCGCACTATACTCCGGATGGGATCTTCTACAGTACCACGATGCTCCTAATAAATGCAACCTGTCTGTCAATGCTAGCTTTTGTACAAGTAACTTTTTGAAAATGGACTGTAAAAACTAAACTCTGATTGAAATATGTTCTGGATTTTTCTAAGTAATTAATAAATGTTTCGTACCTTTTTTACAGTTAGTTTTTTAAACTGGACAGTAAAAACTAACGCTGATGGTAATATGTTCTAGAATATATTATTTAATCAATAGTTTTTGTAATGATTATTTTTATAGAAATAAATTGTTACTGTATTGGTGTGTACACTCGAGCAAGGGGCGATGCCTACCGACATATAGTTATCAAACTCCCCTTTCCCCTCCTCCTCAGGCGGCCCTGCGGATGGCAGTGGAGGAACCCTAGCCATCGGATGCCTCTCCACTTCCTCTCCCCTCCTTCCCACCCCTCGCTGCTAGAGGGGGCGACCAGGCGAAGCTTGACCGGCGCCGGTGCCGGCGGGGATTCCTCATCCCCACGTGCGGCAGTGGCTGGCGCGGGCCGGCATCTTCGTGCGCGGGCGCTGCGATGCTCAATCATGGAGACGCGGTAGCAGGTCTGTGTTTCAACGGCCCAAGGTCTTCCCTGCGGCGTGGTGGGCTATGCTGGGTTGGGGCGTGCCCTGCCATGCGCTGGCGGCAGCTGATGCGACTGCGGCCAGTTCCGGCGAGCGGCGCGGTCTGGGGCACGTTGGGGCAACTTGGGTCGCGGTTGGCCATCTCTAAAGTGCTCGATGGAGGTGGCAATGTGGTGGAGGTGGAGTTCATGCGGTGGGCGTGTGACGATCTCCTCCTAGAGCTTGCGACGTCCTGTGTGCTACGTTGTGTGGTGGCCCTCGATGGTGGCGCATCGGTGGCAGAGCATGCTGTGGGGGGCGTTTGGAGGTGATGGTGATTGGTGTCCAGAGGTGCTTGCTGCCACTGGGCGGCCGGAGGTGCCGGATGGCGCAGTGGTCTTCCCATCTATTTTTGCACAAGCAGACCTGATGGGGCGACGCCTGCCCCTCCTAGTAGTGTAGGCTGGCAGTTGGCCGATGGAGCGAGCTGGCCCGCCGGGGCAGGGGTTGACACGGATCCCCCTGATCGGGGCAAGTTGTTCCTTGTGCTTGCTCCGGTCACCTCCAGCCATGTCGCAGCGGAGTTCCATGGGTTGCTTGGGGACGGCGTCTGCTTGTTATGGCGTCGGTGTAGGCATCGTCCTTGGATGCCGAGGAGGCGGCCTCGAAAGGTGGGCTTTGCTCTCTGACGGGCTCCGTAGTGGTAGTGGTGGCTTCAACTCTTGGTTGTGTGGGCGGCAAGAGGAGTAGCGGCGGAAGGCTTTGGTCTGCTCTCTTGCAGTGGGGGTTGGATGGGCTGATCTTCGTCGCAGTGGTTGCCTGGTGTCTCCTGTGGGGCAGAGGAGTTCCCAAGTGAAACCTCTGTGCTTTGGCGCCGACGACAGCGACGTCTGGGGGTGTCAATATCCTCTTGAGGACGTTCTCGCGGCCTCTTCCCTATACCAGCAGGGTTCTGGATGAAAATCCATGTCTGCGGACTCGGCACCGGCGACGCTTGGCGTCGTAACCCTCTCGAGGGCGTTGTCGTGGAGCTATGACACCGGCTGTCGGGTCATGGCGATGTATTAGGACGTTCATGTTGTATGTTTATATTTGTTTTATCACTATCATATATCATTCGACTATGTCTTTGTTGTGTTGTTCGCTTTATTTATAAAGCGCGGCGAAAGGCTATTTCGAGACATATAGTTATCAGTTATTTTGCGTGACTAAGTGAGATCCACTAAAAACTAGCGTATTGACCATCAATGGTACTACCCCCGTCCTAATTTATTGGTCCCTTCGCATTTCATGCAAAATTTTGACAGTAAATTTAACTAAGAAAATGTTAATGTATGTAACCAAAAACAACATTATAGGAAACTATGTTCAAATATGAATCCAACAATATAATTTATGATGACATGCATTCTTATTTTCATAGTTGAATCTATGGAAAAAAAATTAGCGCAAAATACTAAGGCGACCAATAAATCAGGATGGGTAGTAATAGGTGAAGTACTGTTCTGTCAGTGGAGATTAAGTATAGAAAAAAATCCATCTGGATGTCATGCCCTGTACTAGCTTCAATATTTTTTCTAGTTCCGGCTTCTGTAAGTGGATTGGATGAGTAATTATGTCGACGTGACATTTTCAGGTGATACAGTTGCGTCATAACTGTGGTTGGAATATCATTATTAGAATAATTGTAGTACTAACAAATGCTACTCCATCCGTTCCTTTCTGTCCAAGCTATCTAAAAGAGGAGCCCTGGGAATCAGACTACTGATAATGAGTTTCCCATCAGATTGTTGGCTAGTATTCGTGACACGGAAGTAATATATGAAAAAGGTTCTAGCACTTCAGCAATTCGTTTTGTTTCTATTTCAATAGCAAATTTGTTTCCATATCAACCGGTGAAATTTTTGTCTAGAGCAACCATATTTTGTTTATACTGCAGATATTCTTTTGCTTCGAATGACCATAGAACTGTCTCCAGTGTAACAATAAAATGCTTCCAACAATACACACACATATATGATTCAATCAAACCCTTTTTTTTTACCATTGTTACTGAAGGTTTCAAGGCAAATTACATTGGGACTTTGCTTCCATAGAATTCGGTATTTACGTCCGAAGAAATGGGAATTTGCTTCCAAAGAATTCGGCATTTGCGTCCAAAGAGACAAGAATTTGCTTCCAAAAGAATTTGCTATTTGTGTCCGAAGAAATAGGAATTTGCTTCCAAACAAATTTGGTATTTGCGTCAAAAGAAATGAGAATCTGCTTCCAAAGAATTTGGAACTTGCATCTAAAAAAAATGAGGATTTGCTTCCATATACAACAAAAATGATGCACATATGACCAGTTTTTGCATCACTTGGGCACAATGCATACGCCATGCTTCCAAAGATACACATTTTGCTTCTAAATCATTACGATACTATTTTCATATATCAGAGAATTGCTTCCATATTTATATAGATTTGTTTCCATCAAAAAAGGAAAACATATATTTCAAACTACATATGATATGTTTCCACAAATGTTGACCATTTGTCTCGGTTAAACGAAGATTCGTTTCCATGGTGATCACGAAGCACTACACCATCCATGGCAGTGGCACGATCGACAAGCATAAGTGCGAAGACATTGTCTCTGTCACCATGGCCATGTGGAAAGACGTGATGCATCTTACTACCTTCCTGCAATGCGAGATATAATCATGCGAAGGAGTTAACAAAATTTGATAAACAAATCCAAGAACGATGGAGAAGAACTCTACAACTCATAAAATAATCAAAATGTCCTAATGGAAAAAGAACAATACAAACTATGCTTTCTCCATTCATTCCTGATGAATTAATGATATAAATGCAATCCAGTTCAAGCTAGTGCATCAATGGAAACTCACATGCGCTTCACCAGCGTCACCTAGCTTTGGCATGTGGTGCTGACTTGCTGAGATGCAATATCACCTGGTAATCCACCCTCCTGTATGGCGTGAGAGCCTGCCCCTGTTGGCCTTGTTTCCAATCTAAGCCGGCGATCAGGCGAGGTGGATTGGAGGCCAAAACCGTAGGTGTAGCCGGGCCGATCCTGGCAGAGTTAAGCATGGCAACGAGAGAGGTTACGAGCTCGCCGGCGAGCAGGTTAGTGGGTCAGCCTCTGCAAAGCTGCCGGACGAGATGGCACACCGACGAGGTGGTGCGGAGGCCGCAGACGGGTGGATCTGAAATTCGTGCTACCGAGAGGAGAGTCATCCAGGGGCATGGCGAGCTTGGCGATGTGCAGAAGAGATGGGAGAGTTATTTCAGGCGATTAATTTAAGAAGAGATTATAGGGTGTGGGCCAGAAAATCAGATGATTAGTATCGGGTTTGATTTCAGGGCATATCTCAGCAATGACATTAAAATACAATTCAAGGTCATCCGACGAGTCTGAAGAATGCTCCTCAACAGACGTATGTAGGAAAGTGTTTCCCTATCTAAAACCTATTATAAAAGTAAACCGAGGAATAGTTTATTTAGTTTCGTGTAAATAGTTACATGATAGCTTTTGGGCGGTACAGAATTATTAGGGCCAGCTAAAATGATTTTATAAGTATACACTGAGCTAGTACATACTACGAGCGAGCAGACAGGTTCGTAATTATTTTTTACTGCGTGCTGGGGACTAGAGAGGAAGGAAGAGGAAGCACAGGACATGATTTGACAGCAGTAGTTGGCAGTTGAGAGAGCATGCTCTGGCATTGACAACATAACTTGCAGGTGGGTCCCGCACATGGTTTTAACTTTTGGAGAGGTTTTCGATGGAATTCACTTAATTTCAATAATTTCGGTAGATACTGAAATATTTATCTTTCAGTCAAAATATTTCAACAATTTCAGCAGTACACAGGAATTCAAATACTTTTCAAAATATTTTCAAGTATTTCTAAATATTGAATTGAATTTCAAGTGAATATTTCTGTACTTTGGTCAGAATGCAAACTAATATCACTGAAATTCATTTCGGTTGGTGCTGAAACAAGTCTGAAATTGGAAGTGAAAACCATGGTCCCGCACACTTGGTACATGTGAGTGGCTTCAAAATATGAGTGGTTAAATGATTTCGTGGTTCGAATACGACACAAAGGCGAATTATACATAATATAGTGGATGCACGGATCTTGAGAGGATTGGTTGGTGGGATTTCATGGGGCAGTGCACCCGAGTGCAGTGGGGTCTTTCTCTAGCCACCTCTTACTATATAAGTTTTGTAAACATGCATCACTACTCGCATTCACATATGCATTCCACCACACACAACCACAATCACAATTCATTAATAACTAGGCATACATATTTATGGTTCTAGTTTCCTACTAATGCATATGTATCCTCACTATGTCACCTGGTGGTTGAGCATTTTCTTACCAAAATTTCAGACCATTCACAACTCAACATGCCACTGGATGATCTCCAACCACTCCGGGTGCGAGACATGGTCTTCTCAAACACAACTCCACATGAAACAATCTCCACCAGTCTAGAATGCATCGTGGAATCAGTAAGGTGTTCTTCTGGTGTCATCTTCAGCACATTCTATGACCTCGAAGATGCTGAGCTCCAAAAGGTCAGTGATAGCATGGGTGTCCCAGTGTACGCGATTGGTCCGCTTCACAAGATATCTTCAGGTACCCAGAGCAGCCTGCTGGCTCCAGATCGAACTTGTTTGGACTGGCTGGACAAGCAGGAGGAAGAGTCTGTTTTGTTCGTGAGCTTTGGGAGCTTGGCGTCGATGGACCAGGAAGAGCTAATGGAGACTGCATTGGGCTTGGCCAATAGCTGCATTCCATTTCTTTGGGTGATCAGGCATGACTTGCTTCATGGTTCGGAGAAGGTAGGCCTACCTGATGGCTTTGAGGTAGAGACACAAGGTAGGGGAATGGTGGTGAGCTGGGCCCCACAACAAGAAGTTCTTGGGCACCAGGCGGTTGGTGGATTTTGGACCCATAATGGCTGGAACTCGACGTTGGAGAGCATAAGTGAGGGTGTTCCAATGCTATGTAGACCCCATTTCGCCGACCAGATGATAAATGCAAGGTATGTCCAGGAGGTGTGGAAGATAGGATTTGAGTTAGAAGGCAAGTTGGAGAGGGGGGAGATCGAGAGGAATGTTCGAAACTTATTGTGCCAAGAAGAAGGTGCGGAAATGAGGCGAAGGGCAAAAGATCTGAAGGACAAAGCAATCCGATGCATCAAGAAAGGAGGCTCTTCGCAAACTAGAATTGATTTGTTGGTGAATTTTATAACGTCGCTACCTCCTTCCATTTAGAAGAGATATGTTTCCTATTTTCATGTGGATTCAGTCTTCAAACTTAGAATGTCGTGATAGTGGGCTTGTTTTGCATATGAGCGAAGGCTTACATACTGCTTAATACATTTCTGCCAACTTCTACACAATTCTTTTTCTATGGAAACTTTTGCATAATTCTATCTAGCAAATAATACAATTTAGTTTAGCAGAGTCATAACAAAATTAGCAGCAACGAAGAAAGTAATACTAATAATTATACAATGTTAAAACACACATGACACCTTCATGGTGAATACAATCTATCAGAACACATCCACATTTTTACCTTGTGGTCAGATTCTAGTACTATTACCATAACGAAGTAACAGGTTCACAAAATCAATCCTAGTTCGACGGAAGGAAATTAGTTAAACTACAGGTTCTAGGTATATACTACTATGCGAGCCATCGAAAAAAGGTTATTACAGAGCAAGATAGCAGCAACAACAAAATTAAAAGCACACCAGTTCAGGCATGTCACATATAAGGATCAAGATAGGACCCCCCCCCCCCCCCGACCCTTCACATACGCCCAACAAAATTCCAAAGCACCCCCGAAGAGCAAGAGTTTTTTCGTCTACGAAGTAGCTGGCCAGAGCACTCGATCAGTTTGTTTCAAGCTAGCTCTTTGTGGTAGTTCAGGGTGGACATGGTGTGGGCCGGTCCGGTCCCTGGACGAGCCACCGTTTCGACTGGCTGTTGGCGGTCTGGACCAACGGGACTGGCGGGGATAAAGCTTGGTGAGGACCGACCGGCTTGCGAGCCTGCCACGTCCCATGTGAAAACAAGGACGCCAATCGAACCCAAGACCTCCAGTAGATGAAAACTCGCCCATAGCCTCTAGAACAACAAAGCTTTGTTCATAAATATGTAGAGCAATAACATATAGACCTATTGTAACAGATCAAACCGGTACTGTACAGCCTGCACAGTACTGTAGCTAATGTGTTTTTTATATAGCTAAAACAAAACTAATGCGTTTTCAATTTTCCAAATATTTTTTGAAAACACAAACATTTTTAGGAATACGAAATGTTTCTCAGATTTGAAATTCTTTTGGAAGCACGGACATTTTTTTTTCAAATATGCGAACCTTTTTTGTTAAAAATTAAAATATTTTTTGATTATGTGAATATTATTTCAAATTTAAGAGCAATGTTTCAGAATTGTGACCGTTTTTCTGAAACTGAGAACATTTTTTTAAAGACAAATTATTTTTCCAATTTGCAAACATTTTCATGAAAATTTGATATTTTTTTAAATTTTATGAACATTTTCTAAAATACGACCATTTTTCAAATTTGTGAGCATTATTTGAAAACATATCTTTTTTTCAAAGTTTAGATTTTCTTTCAAATTTACTAACATTTTCTGAAAACATTTTTTATTTTCTTTGCCCTAAGTTTTTTTTTCTTTTTCCTTCTCTTTTATCGTTTATTCATTTTTCATGTTTCGAAATTTATTATAATTTTTGAAACTTGTTCGAAAATAAAATTGTTTGGAATGCCAGAAAATGTGTTTGTTGTCAAATATTGTTTACAATTTTATAAAATATTATTATATTTTATAAAATGTTCCAGTTCTTGAGTTTCTTCCTCACAAATTTAAGAAAGTTTTGCGTCTAAAAAAGTTGATACATTTTTTGTTTAAAAATTTAATCAATTGCTGGTAACAATTTTGAAAGAAAGATTCAAGTTTGTAAAATTTTGGAAAAAAAGGTTCAAGTTTGTAAAATTTTCATACATAATTTGAAATCCCAAAATTGTTGAAATTTTTCAAGAAATGATTAGGACATATAAAAATGTTCATTTTAATAGATAATGACAAAAATTGTAAATAACAGAAGTATTTGAATTAGTTTAAACTACATGATGACGGATGCACGGGCTGATATAGTCTGGCACACTCCTCTCAACTGTTGTTTTTGGGACTATACATAAATGCCCCCAACTTCTTGTAACTTCCTAGCACGGGAATATGATGTATCCATGCCTGGTTCGAATAATTTCCGACACCTTATGCACGTTGCGACACATTCTTCCATTAATCAGACTTTTTTCATCAACAAAATTCTAGAAAATGTAAAACATGTTGAAAACCCCAACAACTTGCCATGGTGCCTTGAATTGGTCATACAAGGCCCTGTAAAAATATTGGAGACATCTCAAGGATGTCGAGAAACAACTTGCTCTTTGACGGTGGCCTACCCGAACATGCTTCGTTCAATATGGTCTATTTTTGTACATTGTTGAAAAGACCCCAAAATTTTGCCAGTAGTTGGGCATGACATGGTAGGCATTTATGTCAGGTTTAAACGATTTCCAACACCGTATGTAAGTTGCGACATGTCCTATCATTTATCAGCCTTTTCTTTACCGAGAATACTCTGAAAATGCAGAACTTGTCAAACACCCAAGCAACTTGACTTAATGCCTTGGATTGGTTATACAAGCCAATAGAAAATATTAGGTGTGTGGATGCCTACCATGGGCATGCTCACCTGCCCGCAAAAGTTAGCGTCATTTCAAGAATGTCCAAAAAAAAATCATGTTCAACGCAAGGTGTTCGGATAGGCATCTGTGCAGGTTTGAAGGGAAAATATATTTAAAATAATAGTTAAACGTGTACGTCAAACTGTCATTTAAGTTTTTAACATAAATACATAACTAATAAATACTCCCTCCATTCCTAAATATAAGTCTTTTTAGAGATTTCAATATAAACTACAAATGGATGTATATAGACGTATTTTAGAGTGTAGGTTCACTCATTTTGCTTCGCATGTAGTCCATATTGAAATCTCTAAAAGACTTATATTTAAGAACTGAGGGAGTACAAAGAATAAAATGAAAACAGAAAATGCTTTTTATAGACGCATTTAATAAATATTTAAGAATATAAAAGTTTGCTACTACAAACTGTAATTTTGCTACTACAAACAATATTTCAAATATTTGAACAAGTTTCAAAAGGAATATAAAAGTTGAAAGAGGAAAAATACAAATGAATGAAAAAAGAGAAGAAAAACGAAAAAATAGAAAAGAAATAAAAATGATCAGGCCTTGCGCAACTGAACGATGGCATTGCTTCCGTTGGTAGCCTTCTCGAATTTTTCGGAATTTAAAAATTGTTCCCACTTCGAAAAAAAACCATTTCACAAATTCAAAAAATGTTCGCGCAAATTCAGAACACTTTTTTATTTCAAAAACTGTTATTCACATATTTTGAAATGTTTTTAAATTTAAAATTTTGTTCAGGATTTTTGATTTTTTCACAATTTTGTTCGTGCTTTTCAAAACAAATGTTGGCGTTTTGACATTCTGAACAATTTTTGAAATACAAGAACATTTATTTGAAATTACCTTAAATATTTCCAAAATTCGAATATTTGAAATTTATGAATAAAATTTTAAAATAACAAACATTTTTGGAATTTAAAGGCATGACCATTTTTGAAAAAAGAAATAAGAAATGTAACAGCAAAAACGAAAAAATGAAAAGAAGAAAAAAAACTGTGGAAGAAAGATCGGCTCACAAAGTGTTCGTAAAATGTTTTTAAAATTCTCAGCCTGTTGGTTACTAAAAGCGTCAGGCTTCAAATTGTTCACTAAAGGTAGGTGGTCCTAGCGGCTATGCGCACATGTTATTAACTAGGACGTTGCGTGTTTGATTCCAACAACGGTGATCCTTCTTCGTTTACCACCGCAAATGGGCCAGCCCAAGTGAGCTGTCTTTGCGAGCGTACAGTACAGTTTATACATTCAAATGAAAAAGATTTGCAAATTAACCTGTGGTTGAGTTGGTTAGGTGGACAGTGATATCCCCAACCCACCAGGGTTCAAATCCTGGTGCTCGCATTATTCCTGGATTTATTTTAGGATTTCCGACGATACGTTTTCGACGACGAGGCGCCTACGGTGACTTCGAGACTCACTTCTGATACAAAGCAGATCCATTAACTAGCTAACTAACTCCCGATCTGGAGAACTACCCCACGGCCACTTCTCACATCATCTTGCGGCTTAGGAGAACTAACAGGACATGGGATCGTGTCGTGTGCATGGAACACGTCCAGCCTTAGCTACGTGCATGAATCAGAGGCGACCATGCATTATTAACAGAAAAACAAACTAACTTGGTCCTTCGTGGTGGATCTCGACCCTTGCCAGCGGGAGGGCTCTGTTTTTAGTTGGTCCTTCGTGTTTTGTTAGGGTTTGTGTTTTGCTTAGTAAGACGAGACGATGGTGGCTCCATGAAGATGGAATAAGGTTCTTCCCGCCTAGCCCCGTCCCGATGGTATTTCTAGCACCGTCGATGGGCGTGTGTCTCCAGTGGATCTGTCCTTGGTGGATTTGCTCGGATCTGGTCGTAGTTCGTCTACGTTCATGTGTCTTTAGGTTGGATCCTTTCGATCTACGTCACTCTTCATCGGCGTGTTGGTCCTACGTGGCCTTAGCACGACGACTTCCAGACTGTCTACTACAGTAAATTTTGCCCAGCTCCGGTGAGGGAGGGGCGATGATGGCGGCATGCCTTCGGCTCGCTTCAGTGTTTGTAGTCGTCGCTAGGTGGTCTATGGATCTGGATGTAATTTTTACTATATCTGGTGTTTGTTATACTGCCATGAATATTAAAGATGAATAGATCGAAAGTTTTCTTAAAAAAACAATATTTCACCCCCTTAATCTCATTGCCCACTGCTGATTCTGATCACTCCCAGACGCTTACGCAGCTCGCTGAAATGCACCCTTTGTTAACACATCAGCTGATTTTGTGTGCCAACGTGATCAATCTCCACTAGTCCGGTCTCCATACAATCGCGAACGTAATGGAACTTTATCTCAATATGATTGCTGCGGTCATGGTGAACAGGATTCTTACTCGGTTCTATGGCTAATTTGTTGTCAACCGAGTAACAATCCTGTTCACCATATCTGCAATAAGGCCAGTTAACCAAATGCCTTAACATGTTGCTGCACATGCGGTGACCTACTCTGCTTCACAGGAAGAAAGAGAAACGACCTTCTATTTCTGGGAGCTCTATGTGATCAGGTTCTTGCAGAGGAAGAAGACGTATCCTGATGTACTCTTGCGATCCCCGGTGTTCCCTGCATGACCACTGTTATTGTACCCGAGCAAGTGTGCATCACCATCGTCTACCCTGTAGAAGCAACCACAGTGCATTGTACCAAAATCGCCTTGAGATATGTGCTATAAGATCAAACAGTAGGAGAGGCGTTCGTTCCGACACATCAAAAATCTGATGTCAGTTTTTTATCGTTCCGTTTTGTTTTGTTCGTCCCATAACAAAAGAAATTGCAGTCACCTAATAAAGTGACCAATTTATCAACGCTATGCTCAATAGATCGTCAAACTAATATCATTTTGATTTCTCCTCCACCAAGTCACTAACCCAACTTAATTGATCGCTGATATATGTTTTTGAACTCCGGTTAAAAAAATGTACTTATTCAAAACAAACTACATCACGAGTTTTTATTTTTATTTTTTTAGAACAAAGACGCCAGGGGCGTCCGGCTTTAAATTAATAAAGCCCACAACATAGGCAGCGTAGCACAACCACATAACTCACACTATGCAACAGGCCAAAAGCGAACAAGTCAAGGGGGAGCAACAGACCGGAGACGGAAATAAGTGCGTTACAAGGCGCGACCGGCCTAGCGAAACGAGCACGCAGGCTCGGCTGAAAGTAGAACCAAAAGGGGCTGCCCATCCCTATGGGACAGCAGACGGCGCGGACAACGGGGCGCGGGACTCGGCGTAGACAGAGCGGAGGCAACTAATAGCATGACGATGAAGATCAGAGTCCTGTTGCCTTCCCAGCGGTGTCCATTGCTGCAAGAACATGATGCATTTGAAGATAACGTCAGCAGGGTGCGAGGGAAATACACCCTCAATGGTAAGTTTGTTACGAATATGCCAGATAGCCCTTAACATGGCCGCCGCACACGTCCACATGACCCGGCGCGTCGAGCCATGAAGCGAAGACAAGGAAGACACCAGCGCGGCACGGGAGCGGGGATCCCAATCCACCCCCGCGGCTTTGCGAACCGCACTCCAAGCGAAGCGCGGCAAAGAGCACCGAAAGAAGGCGTGATCCGCATCTTCCGGCACCCCACACAAAGCGCAAGGGCCAGCGGCGGGTCCATTGCGCTTGGCCAGGTTGATCGAGGTAGGAAGGCGATCTTGGCAAAGTTGCCATAAGAAGACTTTGATCTTTAGAGAGATTTTAGCCTTCCATAGCCCCATGGCAGCCGAAGGGACCTGGCCGCGGGTAAGCTCTCTGTATAAGGACTTGACAGAAAATTTGCCAGAGCAAGAAAGCCTCCAAGAGACCGTGTCCGCGGAGTCAGACAGGCGAACATCCGCAATCAACGCCCGAAGGCGATCCCACTCCGCCATCTCCGGCCCCGTTAGTTCTCTCCGAAAATTGATGTAGGGTGGAGATGAGCTAAGGGCCGACGCGACCCATTGGTTGGGCTCAACCGCAATGGAGTAGAGTTGGCGAAATTCGGACCAAAGGGGTTGTTGGCCAATCCAAAGGTCAAGCCAAAACCGCGTGAAGCGCCCGTTGTTAACCCCAAACTTCGCACCCCTGGCAAAGAAGGGTTTAAGGTCTTGAATGGAGTTCCAGAAGGGGGACCCATGGGGGGCCGCCTCAAAGAAATTTCCATTCGGGAAGTATTTCGCACGGAGAAGGTCGATCCAGAGACCAGTCTCACCCTGAGACATCTTCCAGATCCATTTGCACATGAGTGCAATGTTCATCAGCTTGGAGTTGATGATCCCAAGGCCCCCTGGGCTTTAGGTCTGCAAACGGCCTGCCATTTAACCATATGGTATTTCCGTTTAGGACCCGCTCCTTCCCAAAAGAAGCGGGACCGCGGGGTATCCAACTTAGTGTGTACCCCGTCCGCCAGCAGGAACAAACCCATGGCAAACATAGGTAAGGATGAGAGGCTGGAGTTGGTTAAGATTAGTCTAGCCCCTGAAGACATAAATCTCCCTCTCCACGGACATACCCTATCCGCTACCTTGGAGGTGAGAGGTTCCCAATCAGCGATCGAACTCGTCTTCGCCGTGATCGGGAGGCCGAGGTATGTGAACGGAAATTGGCCAAGTTTGCAATTGAGCAAGTTGGCAACCCGCTGGCTCTCGGCCGCGCCCATCCCTATGGACACTACTTCACACTTGTGGAAGTTGATTTTAAGCCCCGACATGAGTTCGAAACACAACAGAATGGCTTTGACCGTTGCAATACTGTGAGTGTCAGGCTCGAAAAGGAGGAGTGTGTCATCCGCGTATTGCAGGTGTGACACACCCCCCGGGATCAGGTTGTCAACCACTCCCCTGATGTGGCCAGCCAGACGGGCTTTGTCTAGCATGGCGCCCAAGGCATCCGCCACAAAATTAAACAGCAGCGGCGAGGCTGGGTCCCCTTGCCGCAGCCCACGCTTGTTGCGAAAGAAGTTCCCTACTTCTCCGTTCACCGCAATCGCCGTTTGGCCTCCCGAGACCAATTGCATCATACGGTGAACCCAAACCGACGAGAATCCCCGGTCCAGGAGAACCTGTCGGAGAAACTCCCAGTTCACGCGGTCGTAAGCCTTTTCGAAGTCAAGTTTCAGTAGGATCGCGGGCTGATGAGCGCGTTTAAGGGAGTGCACAATCTCTTTTAGGGCCAGCGGCCCTTCTAAGATGTTGCGCCCCCGAATAAAGGCCGATTGGTTCCTACTAATAATACGATAAGCTACCGGAGTCAAGCGTGTCGAGCAAGCTTTCGCACAAATTTTAAACGGAACATTAATCAACGCAATGGGACGAAAGAGCCTAATATGATCCGCGCCCGGAACTTTGGGAATTAGAGAGAGAACCCCAAAGTTTACGCGAGAGATATCTACCGTTCCCCGCATAAAACCATTGCAAACGTCAAAAATAGGCCCTTTGAGCACTTGCCAGAACCTTTTGAACATCGCCACCGGCCACCCATCCGGCCCGGGAGCGGTGTCGGATTTCATGCCCAGCGTCACCTTGTCAATCTCTTCCGGGGTGAAGGCCAGGCCCAGGCCCTCATTTTCCGCTTCCGTGACCCGCAACGCAGGGTCCCACACATCCGCCCTAAGCCGGGCACGGGATTCCTCCCTGGAACCCATGAGATGGATGTAAAAATCGTAAATGTGACGTACGATATCCTGTTGCCGCAAAAGGAGCCCCTGCTCGGATTGCAAGCGCAGGATTGCACATTTGCGACGACGACCATTTGCATAGGCGTGAAAATACTGGGTATTCGCGTCACCCTTGAGCGTCCACTTGATTCCTCCACGTCTACGCCAGTACTCCTCCTTAGCTCGGAGGAGGGACTCGACCTGGGCCTCAAGCGCGTAGCGCTGAGCCCAGTCTTGCTCCGAGAAGGTCTGCACGTCCGCCACAGCGTCCATCTGAGCAAGATCCGCAGTCAACCGCGAGCGAAGCAACTTATCGTCGCGCCCCTGGTTAGCCCCCCACCCTTTAAGGGCCGCACGCAAGCCCGCGCCTGCAGCGATCCAGAACTCCATCGGCCCGCGTACGCGCCCGATCCGGGCGACGCAATTCTCCCATTTCGAAAGGAAGATTTGCTCAAAGTCCGGAGACTCTAACCACGCGGTTTCAAAGAAGAAACGGGGACTGCGTTTTAGCCTTTCCTCCCCCGAGGAGAGAATGAGGGGGACGTGGTCCGACCCTATCCTCGTCTCGGCGTGCAAGGAGCAAAGAGGAAACAGCGCCTCCCACTCCGAGGACATAAAAACCCTGTCCAAAACCGACCGCACCGGTGTAAGTTGTTTGTTGGTCCAGGTATAGCGTGCCCCCACGCGAGCCACTTCCCTAAGGGCCATAGCTGCGATTGCACTATTAAAAATGGACACCCTTGTCCAATTAATACTACCGTTGTTTTTATCCGCTCCCGAACGGATTAAGTTGAAATCCCCTCCCACAAGCAGAGGAAGGTTTCGCGTGCCCAAAGACGCAACCTTTGCGTGGAGTTCTCCCAAGAACTCGAGCGAACGCGAGTGATCGGCCGGGCCGTAAACCACAATCACCTCCCACTCGCGGAGAGTTGCACGGTGGCGCGCCGACAGAAAGAAGCAACCAGCATCCCATGCCACCACCTCCAGGCAAACTAGGTTGATACCTAGCAACATGCCTCCCGAGTGCCCGACCGCCGGCACCCAATGCCAAACAAAACGCTCCAGCGGGTCAACAGTTAGCAGGTCCCGATGATTGAAATCGGTCTTGATAGTTTCCTGCAGGCCAACTACGTCGATCGCCTCGTTTCGAATGAACTCTTTTAACTGGGTCCGCCTCCCAGCGTGGCCGAAGCCTCGGATATTCCAAAATATGTACCGCATTAGATAATGCGATTGCGGAGGCGGATACTGCGAGCGGTCACCGCTTTGGCCACGCGCCGTGTCTTGGCAAGACGACGGTTGGAGGGGGACGGCGCAGCCCCTGCTACTATGTCCTCCTGATCGGGCCGCGCAACAGTCACCAGAGAAGCCCCTGCTTCTTCTGCTGCTGGCGCAACGCGGGCCAACGCTGCCTGGGCGAGCGCGGCCTGCGCGATTTCCTTAGCACGGATAAGAGAAAGCACTTCGCGCGCTTCCCCCTCGTCAGACATCCAAACACCATTATCCGCTAAGATACCCCCCAAGCACTCATCAGAATAATCGTCAAAGATCGTAAAACGGGGCACCGGATTACCTTCAGATTCCAGGTTCTTCTGGGCCTGCAGGAGTTGGGCGTGTTGGAGGGCAGGCAGGTTGCCCTTGGCACCCTTCAGGCGGGAGCTCGCCCGCTCCTGCGTCGCCGTGGACGTCACCACCGCCTTGGAGCGCTTGGCCGTAGAAACGGGCGCCACCTTTGTCACCTCCACTCGAAGCGCATCAGAAGCGGGAGGGGAGATGACTGACGGGGTACCACCCGCCGGACCCCCAGGAGAGGCCAACGCCATCACCACCAGCCGCTGCGGGGCAGGCGTGCTCCCACAGCCCGAGGGTGGGCTCGCCGGCGCCACGAAGGGAGTCTTGCGGCCCGCCGGCTTCTTGTGGAGCCTCGTCCCACCGACCCCGAGGCCTGACGGCGCCTTGGGAGAGCGTCCCGCGGTAGCCCGAGGCTCATCCACCACCGTAGCCACCGAATCGCAGGACATGTTGGAGTCGTACTGGTTGAAACCCAACTCGTTGCTGCCCACCACCACCTGCCGCTCCTCCTGGTCCTTCGCCGCACCCGCCGCTGGAGGCACGTCCTGGGAGTCCTTGTCCATGAGCCCAAGCTTGTCCCAAGTGGCAGTGTCAAAGGAGTCATCCCCCATGCTCGTATCGAGGTCCCTGTCCTTGTCGTTCGGACCCTTGTCCACGTTGGCTGGTGGCGGGGGAGGGGGAGCCGCGCCCTGCAGCTCGCCCGCCTCGGCCTCCAGGCGAATGGTGAACCCCTCGCTGTTGAACCATACTTGAACGTAGCCCTTGAGCTTGGCCGGCGAGCGACACGCGAAGCGCATCCGTACTGGGCCCAGCCCCGTCAGCGACGCTGGATCCACCTTCATGGGCCGCCCAATCATCACCGTCCCGGCCATAAGGCGGTCCACACGGCGGTGCTTGGGTGGCACACCCCATAGCTTGACCCACACGTCCGGCATAATCTCGGCCTTGGGTTCCTCCTGGCACAGATCCTTGATGTCCGCCATGATGTCGTTGAGGGAGAGGTAGAACTTTCCGCTGCGGGTCGCCATCCGTAGCATGGCCTTGTTGGGGAAGACGACCGAGAACTGGTCGACGCCGATGGCCGTCACCTGCCAATCCCACTCCCCTTCGAAGAGGTGGGGGAGCTCCGCCTCCAAGATGGGGATTGACAGCGTGCCCGGCGCCGCCGAGATGATCGCCGCGTCCGCCACCAACGGGGCCCGGACCTCCTCGCCCTCCGTCTCCACGAAAGGGAGGCAGAAGAAGCCCTCGCCAGGAATGGCGTTGCCCATGATCTGCAGCATCAGGGGCCGACCCCGCGTGGGGCAGTGCGCCGACGCGTGCCCTTCCTCGTGACAGACGACGCACAGGGGCTTGTAGTGGCACATGTTTTGGTAGTGCCCCACCCTGCCGCACTTGAAGCACTCCGGCCCGTCGGCCTCCTCCACTGGGATCGGGGCATCAGCCGAGCCCATCGAAGCCGACGGCCCAGCCACCAGCTGCAGCGACGCCGTGCCATCCCCCTTGTGCTTCTGCTTCTTGGCCAACGGATCCCCGCTCCGCTCGCCGCCCGGAGGGAGCTGAGACTCCTTCCTCTTGAGCTCTTTCTTCTGCTCCAGCCCACGGCGCCGATATTCCTCCTTCTTCTTCTTTTTGCGCTCGCGCTCCTCTTGATGCTTCCGCTCCTGCTCCGCAATCCACCATGGAGGCGGCGGCCCCCAGCCCCCGTCTTCCACGGCCTTCGCCGACGCCTTGGAGAGCGCCTTCGCCCGAAGCTCTTGCTCGCGCTGTCGATCCGCCGCCGGAATCGGGGGTGACATGGGAGGCTTGTCGCCGCGACGGGAGCCCATCGTTACCACAGTGGCGAACGACCAAGAGAGAGGTGGGGGAGGGGCAGAGCGGATAAGGCGACGAGCAAGGTGCCCGAAGCGCCGCACCTGAGAGTGGGAGGCAGGAAACCCTAGCGACAAATCTAGGGTTCCTTTTGGCACCCACAGCCACCTATTAATAGGAGCGGGGGCCCGCGCGGCCACCTCCACGTTGGGCCTGGGCCTATGCGCAGGCTCGCGGCAGGTCGTCGGGCCAGGCTGGATAGGCCCGCGCACGGAGAGGAGCCCCTGCACCCCCCCACTCGAAGAAACTGGCTGAGCCGCCAATGGGCCCCCCGGCCCAATTACATCACGAGTTTTACAATGACCAACCCAAAAGAATTTTGAATATTGGGTATGCATTTGCATCCTGATCCCCTAATTTACTCAATGGCAACACATGCCATGAGAACATACCTCGGAAAATGTTTTCTTGGCTAGCAACCACTCACATAAGTCGAACTCAAACATCAAGGAGCTAAACACGAGACGTTTGGCTTGCCTGCGCATCTCCTTCGTCTCCAAGTCAAGGATAATGAGCAGACCATGAGGCCACTCATTAGACCACATCCTCAGCAGCACGGCGCTGCTCATCTCTCCAGAGCCCTCAAACTCAATTATCACAGCGCCCGGAGGGATGTAGGGATGCAACGACCATAGCTTCTCCTCCACATCGATTACGGCCTCCCGTTCCCATTCACCATCGTTGAGTTGTAGCCAAGAGGAGACCGTGAACCCGTCAGTGACAAGCAACCGCAGCTTCCCGTCGGGCGATTTCCCTAGGTGTCGCTGACTTTCTTGGCACTTGACGGGCGGGAGCTTCGTCGTGTCTAAACTCCCCTTGTGGACATTGTAGGTGAGTATTTTATCATAACCACATACTACAAGCCAGTGGATAACACTTCCATGAACGACGACACCGTCGCGTTCTCTTTGGAGTGACCCTAAGGTGGGGTCGATGTCACCATCATAAGTTACAGGTCCCCAGCTGGTGTGGCCAACATTTAACGATGTGGCGGTCAGAACTCTGATATTGCATCCAGTGCCATCGAGGTTGGAGTCCACATCAGCGGCCACTAGCTTGAATGGGCAGCCAATGCCATCGGCTGCGGTGAGAAGAACATATGTGATAAAATCCCAATCTATTGGAATGCCCGACGGAGCCGAGAAGAAGGTGCGGTCTCCCGTGATGAAGTCATACACGCACAGGTGGTTGGACTTGTTCTGGCGCAATCTGATGTGACGTCGCTGGAGTAGGACGAGGCCGCCATGCGATGTCATGGGTTCGTATTCGCATAAGAGGTTGGCGGTGTGGCGTGACCTGAAGCGAGACAGATGGCCGTTGCAGAAGGATGCAGCAGCGGGCATGACATCTTTGTTCGTGTAGACGTAGGCAAGGAAACGGGAAGACAGGATGCCACCTTGTTGGGTGACGCGGCGGATGAAGGACGGAGAGAAGATGTCACGGCGGAGGTCCTTGCAGGCAGCTGCGCAGCAGATGAGGGTGGAGGGGTTGGTGCGCGCGACGATCTCCAGTATGAGGTCCGCGGGGAGCGTGCATGCTACTGGCGATTCCGGCATGAACGTGTTTCTACGTCCGCGTTTCTCCGGCGGTGCCATGGGATGTCTGGCACGTATGTCGTGTATTAGGCTGGCAGGGCTGGTTTGTCATCGCGTGGCGGCCTCGTCCTACTCCAGCGACGTCACATCAGATTGCGCTGGGTGTGAGGGGCACGTGGTAGTGGCTGGGAGAACAAAAGAGCATCGGACCAGGGAACACACGTCGCAAAAGGAGGCGATCGGCATGAGAACAAGATGTTTGGAGACGCATGATAGACCACGATCCCACGACTCATGTGCAACCGACGCAAGCTTCAGCCGATCGCCCGGCCATAAACATTTCTCTTTCTCTTTTGGCTCGCTCTGTTTTGCTGCGACATGCAACAAAAGTGAAGTGTTATGAGAACCAACCCCATGTTGCCGCGTGCCCGTTCCAGGTATAAGTCAAACATGGACGAAATTCGCAAGTGCCTGCCAATGTTTTAAATAGCGGGCTATACTAAATAGCGACGAACCTCCAAATCCACTATAGCAGGCTTGCTACATATTTTTTATAGTACAAAAACTTTTTTTTGTGGGACACAATAACTTCGTTCATGAAGCTACTCAATGAGTAGATAGGACCAGGACAGACTCTGGCTGCCGGGAAGCACAAATGCCACTCCAGGGTGTTTATTCAAAATGGAAACATAACGATACACGGTTATCATGCATCACGATGTTTATATCAACACCGAGTACACGCTCGGCAAACAAACTTATTCATCCTTCGGCATATTTGTATTCCTGTGATCCATGAACCGATCTCCTCCGGCCTACTTTGAAGGAGGATAACCTGGG
Organism: Triticum urartu; assembly: GCF_056163025.1. NCBI lineage: Eukaryota > Viridiplantae > Streptophyta > Magnoliopsida > Poales > Poaceae > Triticum > Triticum urartu. Next base: position 720,647,684 of record NC_141875.1, on the reverse strand, counting down.
CGTCGCCCCGTCGGTGCCCCATAACCGCCGCCCCAGCCACCCCCATAGTTATCTCGCTTCACGCTGGCAGCTGCAATGACGTTCAACCCAAGCAGGCAAGCAGGACCTTGTCAGATTAACTTACAATTTATCACGCAAAAAGAGGGACACTAAACACTGGAACTGAAAGTTTGTTCTTTCGGATCCGGCGAAAAACTGTGGACAACTAAGCAAATGAAATAGAGAGTTTGATACCTCTGGCAGCGAACACGCCTTGGGCGGCGAACGCGAGCGAGGCCATCATCACGCACAGGAATGCGGCAAAGGTCCTGAGGTGAGCCATAGTTGAAGCAAGAGAGGGGCGTGTGTTTTCTCTGTGCTTGGAACCAATGCCATTGGCATATTTATATGCCTGCTGATGGTAAGGTAGCTTCGCCATGTGCGACCAGTGCGCGTGTACAGGTCTAAGGGCATGCGTAGACAGGTCAGACGCAGTTACATAGGCCAAAACACTACTGTCGGAGAAAGGTAGCAGTGATGGAATTTTCCACGGACCCAGCGGCGATGTTCCACAGAAAGTCGCCCAAAACTCTAATTCAAGCGTTCAGATCGACCATGTCCGTACTTTTCTTGATAGCTAGGAGCAGCAGAGCTCCAGCGGGTATGTGTATCTACACTCTGGGTTCTTTTTAGATGGTCTCTGGGCATTTTTTACTTTGCCAATCTAAAACGAGACAATGATCAGTTGATGGTCTCTGACTTTATCTGTGATAGAACAAACGCTCTTCTCGGTCGGCTTGCTATCATTTTCGAGAAGATCGCGTACAAAACGTTACAGAGGCTAATAGGCCTATATTGTGTAATTTGCTCGGGCCTATCGATCTTAGGAATTCAAACTACGATAGTGTCATTCCAAACCTCTGGAATTACCTGATTATTAATACCATTATGCACCACCTCTATCAACTTGACCCCAATATATGCCGACACTTTTTGAAAATAAACCCATGCCAGCCATCTTTGAATGTTTTGTTCTACGAAGTGGTGCTTGGAAACCCAACAGGGAAGCCAACGGCCCACTAAGCCGAGATGGTGGCTGTTCGCCCGGGACACACGTTGACGTGTAGGAGCGGTGGCTCCTATACGGAGAATAGGTCACCACGGAGCCACCGTGTGCCCCCCCCCCTCCCGCTCGCTGGAATTTCTATGAGCCGGACCACTTTTCGGGATTCACCATCAACTGGTTTTGGGAAGGTTCTAAAACCATCCACAAACAGTGTTTTTTCTTACGATTTTTTCATTCTTTTTTCTTTTCTTTTTTGTTCCTTTTTCTGTTTCCTTTTTTTCTTTCAGTTTTTCATTTTTCATTTGTATTCTTGTTTTTTAATTTGAGAAAGCCTTTCCAATTCGTGAATATTTTTTGTTTCTTTTTTGTTTTCAATTTGCAAACATCTTTTTTCAAATTCGAGAACATCGTTTGAATTTGTGAACAATTTTTGGAAATCATGGCTACTTTGCAAATACACAAACATTTTTTTTCAAATTGGTTCCTTTTTGACTTTTCACTTTTTTGTAATTTTCTTTTAGAGTTTGTGAAAAAAATTTGGTTCATCAAATTTAAAAAATGTTCATCTAATTCAATTTTTGTGCACTGGATATAAAAAATGTTCATTGGTTGCAAAAAATTCATCAAATTCCAAACTTTTCATATATTTTCAGAAAATTTTCATCAAATTTAAATTTTGTCCATTGAATAAATAATTTTTTCATCCTTTTTTTTCCAAAAATGTTCCTGAATACAATGTTTGTTCATCAGGTTCTAAAAATGTATATTGAATTCAAAATTTGTTCATCAAATACAAAAAATGTTTGTTATTATGAAAAATTTGCCAAATTTAAAAATGTTCATTCCTTTTGAAATTGCAAACATGTTTTGAATTTGGTGAACAGTTTTTTTGAATCCTTGAGCTTTTATCATTTCCCGAAAAAAATTAATATCATGAAATTTTTTTGAATTCATGAACATTTCACAAGTTGCGACTTTTTCTTGAAATCGAAAATTATTTTCAAAAAGTAAAAAAAAATAAAACAGAGAAAAGCAGAAAAAAATAATGTGCTTCCCAGCCCGCACATGGGCCAGCCCAAGAAGAAGAGGGGCGCGTGGGTGGATGGGGGTGGGGGGGGGGGAGGTGTGCGCTCCCTGGGAACTGGTGAAGTCACGCCTAGTGCGCGAAACCCTTGCTCACAGGTGTCGGTGCCGGTGTTGAGGTCTGCCGCTAACTCGAGCATGTTTGCCGCGGCTGGGTACATCACGCGGTAGTCGGAGTGGTGCACATGGATATTCTTGTCCTTCTCCGAAGCCATGAGAGCGTCGATGCGCTTGCGGATGTCCAAGGCTACTGCACCACTCACCATGTTTATGAATTCAAAAAATGTTCATGAATTCAAAAAGTCGTTAGTGAATTAAAAGAATATACATGACATAATAAATGCTTGTGATTTTTTATAAAATAATGTTAACAAATTCATAGTAAATTTTGTGATAAAATAATGTTCATGAATTTGAAAAACAAAATCTTGCATCAAACAATGTTCAGAATATTCCAAAAATGTTTACGAATTAAAAAAATTGTTCCCAAGATTTAAAAATTTCATGGACTCAAAAAATGTTCTCCAATTCATAAAATGTTCAAAATTTCAAAAAAATGCTCATGCATGCAAAAAAAAATAAAAACAAAAAAGCGTTCAAGAAATTTAAATATCATTCCCACATTTCAAAAAAATGTCTATTCAATAACAATTCGTGAATTTCAGAACATGTTCACAATTTGAGAAACATGTATCAAATATGTAAAAAATGTTAGCAAATTAGAAGAATATTAATGATTTCATAAAATGTTCACGAATAGGAATATTTTTAACTATTTAAAAAAAGTTCACTATGTCGAAAATCATTGACCATTTCAAAAAACAATTGACGAATTCAAAAGATCATCGCACAATGGAAAAAGAAAAATTGAAAATAGAAAATGAAAGAAAAAATGAAAAGAAGAAGCAAACATGAAAAAATGAAATAGAAAAGCAGAAATGAAAAAGGAAACGAAAAAGTAAAAGGAAAAGGAATATAGAAAAGAAAAAGATAAAATGAAAAGGATATAGAAAGTAAAAAAACAAAAAGAAAAAAGAATAAACCAGTTCAGGTGGAATTATCGAAAGACGGTGCAAGTTGGCCTCACTCGCCCTGGCGGCGAGCCCTAGGACCTCGGCACACACCTGGCCGTGTGGCACCCCTATGGCCTCTCTTGTTTGTTCCCAAAGCTTCCTTGTCCTTTGTTGCCCGAAAAAATTCATGTTAAATTTGCACTGTCCATCTTAGATATTGGTTTTCTGTGAAACCGAAAACACGCAAAAAGATTAACTGACACTGGGCGGTAGATTAATAGGTTAGTCCATAAAAATATATAAAAGGCTATAAAATGTATCAAAAATGATAATATAATAGAAAAAAACAATCAAAAATTAGACATAAGTTTGAAAAATATTTTAAACATCAAATAGTATGTGTGCAAAATTAGTAGAATCAATGTCATTTTGATGTTTGAAACAATTTTTATAAGTGATGGTATTTCAATACCAAATATTGACCACACACAGATTATCAATTTATTATTGAACCCACTATATCATGTAAGCCACATTGTGCCGAAATGCAGGCACACCAGAGCACGATAGTTGATAGCCTTGAGTTGCCTCATGTCCCCCCCCCCCCCCCCTAAAAACACATGTAAGACATATTTGACTCAGCAAAAATAGGTAAAGCAACATGCCATTGATTTAGTGACAACAAATCATAAACACACCTTACACTCTAGAGTTTTCTATTTACTTATACTTCACTCTAAACCTGATACTGCTATCAAAATATTTTCTTGTACCATACACATTACATATATCTACAGTTATATCTAAGGATATACATACATATACCCACTATATTCGTCCAACTTTTACAACTTAATCGTGAATACATGTGATTTTATATTATTTTTCTTGCATTTAATGCCATTGGTGGAAAATTTGTTTTAAGCGATAATGACTCAAAGAAAGTAACTATTATTACAAAATACAGATTAGTACAACGAATTTATGTTTCAAGACAGACATTAGAAGTTTATCTATCATTACATTTGAAAATATTATCACATAATTAAATATACTAGCTAAGTTATATGTGATATATTAGCTTTTAGTTTTATAAAAAAATTATATAAGTATAAAAGTTTGGTATAAATATTTAAACATGACTTGATTTACTAATTATGTTGATTTATTTAGCTAATATTTCACCTCAAGAACTATGCAGTTGGATTATCAAATCAATGGCAGAAACAATTTATGCTCGTGGTAAATACATTCTCTTCAAATATGATATTATCGATTGTGCGTTGTATTATCGGATGTTATTATATTCTATTCAAATGTGATATTATGTGATGTTTTAAAATGAAATATTTTTAACTAAGATTCCTAAATAGTTTTGAAATTCTATTTTTGTAAAATATATATCACTGACTAGCTTCTCTCACAATACCGCTCCAAATGCTTATCAGCCTATAATACTTACCAGAATGTTTTATGGGGCGGACTCTATATCTGTTCCATATCAGATTTGGAAACCCAACAGTTATTAAAAGAATCATGAAGTAGATGTCCTAATCTTATTTTTTTGTCTATAAATTGTATATTGGTTGCATGCAAATATAGGGTTTTAATCAGGCATATTGATGAATTTCACTTTTCATTGGGTGCTAAGCCTGATCATCACTGTTATCTTGGAGCTCTTGTGTTTGATGAAGATTGAAAGGTTGTTGGCGTATTATTTGATTGTGTCAAAAGTCTCCAATCTATCTAGGTCAATTATTTAAGGAAAATGTTATTGGTTATCATTCTAGAGACAAATGAGATATTGGATAAATCTACCCACCCATTATAAGTCTATCTCACATTTTCTCCTGAATTTTCATTATAAATGTCCGGTGCTTGGAGAATCATATTTTTGAGTGTATTATTATATAATAGGGATTGTATTTATTTCTCTCATTTATTTAAAAAGCAATTATTAGTTTTGAATATTCATTATCTTTGACCATTTTATAGCGAGTTGATAGAATAAAGCAATTATTAGTTTTGAATATTCATTATCTTTGACCATTTTATAGCGAGTTGATAGAATAATTTCTCATTACTAGGTCCACTCTCTTACTCCTTGAAGAATATCTGATTAATTATTCCTTTTGTGAGTTATTTATTTCAGGCCCCGAGGAGGAGGTTTTTGTGCCCCTATTATGCTTACAGAAAAAGGCACGAGAAGGCTATGGATTTCCTAGAGTGGGTACATTCGCTCCCTAGTCTTTCGGTGCAACACTGTGTGGCGTCGAGTTTTGGCTTTTGGCTGCTCGTGTAGTGTCGTCCTAAATAAATAGATGAGTTAGATGCATTATGGCCATTTGTGCTTTCGGTAAATAAATGAAGAAACCTACAGCAATATATTCCTCACTTTCGCAGCTGATTTGATTTGTTATGTGTGTACATATCCGGTCTTTGCTCTTTCAGCCAGCCGTCAAACAGATGGCGGAGGTAGACAGCTCTCACAACTTAGAGCCACATGCATTCTCATGACATCTACCAACAAGGTCGTTGCTTCTCTATTTCTGTTGTCGCAGCAGGGGAAGAAGGAAAAGGGGTTCAGCACGGGCCCTTGTTAAATTAGCATCAAGAACAACACTCAGGTTGGTTGGGTGTTCTTCATATGTTGAGATCTCGGCTTAGCACAGATTTCTGCAGTACTACTCACTGTATCTCCTCATATCTGTTTGAATTGAGTGCTTGCCAGAGTTTCTTGTCCTTGCGCTGGCCAGAAATCTAATCAACTCAGTTGCATGTTCAACTGTAGTTTCGTGGGCCTTTGGTAGTAATGCATTGTGTTCTGTTCTCTTAGTATGCCAAGTTAAGCGCACCATCGTGTAATATATATATGAGGAATTAACCATGCTCTGGAGTAATGCATTAAGTTCTGTACTCTTAGTATGCAACTTTAAGTGCACCATCGCCGTAATATATACGAGTAATTAACGACTGTGCTTTCGGCAGCCTTTTGTCAGATGCATTTGCCCTTTGGTATTCGCTTCCTACTGTAAAGTTAAATGAACCATCATTTAGATGTCTGATTATTAAGTGCCAACCATAGTTTCTGTGTAGCCTGTTGAAAATAATCTTGACGTGCGTGCGGCCGAGTCGTCGCGCGAGCCAGCAACTAGAGAACGTGGATATGCGGAGAAGTGGCGAATCCAGATCGTGCGGACGAGCGGGCGTGCTCATAATCAGGAGACTGGATCGCCAGGGAGGCTCCGCGAGAGCTACGTTTCAGTTAGTACGAAAGTGCTGTACGTTGAGGTTGTTAGGATAAGTTAGCCGGATGAGTTTGTTAGTGCATGCAATTAGGCCGGTTAGTGGGTGCCTGACTTTGTGGTGGCTGGGGCATGTGTGGGTGTGCGCACCTGGGTAGTATAAAACACCCCTGTACTGCTCGTTGGTCGCTGGTTCGTGCCAGGGTTTGAGCTCTAAGAAAGAAGCGCCCGTTCGTGCGGCGTGGCTCCGTTCATGCGGCAATGCCGTTCGTCGCCTGAAAAAACAGTGTATTGCTCTCCATCTTCTACCTCTGTCCGTGAGCGAGGGAGGGCGAGCTGGTCCGAGGTTTGTCCCAACACATAGCCTTCCATCAGTTGCCTTTGGTACTAGTGTTTCCCTCTTACTATGTTCTACTATACTTTGAGAAATTAGTGGCTGCACCCACTTTCGGTGCACCCACGGTGCACCAACGCAAGAAAACATATCAAAACATTTCAAAAAAAATATGAAACTTCGTGGAAATGATGATCAACAAATGTTATGAGGGCTTGCAAAATTTGATGGTCAAATAACATTCGAGAAGCGCTCTACAAAAAAGACAAAATTGCAAAATCTGCTCAAACAGTGCACGTACATTTTGACTAATTTTCAGTGATTTTGTCTTTTTTGTAGAGAGCTCCTCGAATGTTATTTGGCCACCAAATTTTTCAAGCCCCCATAACATTTGTTGATAATCATTTCCACGAAGTTTTAGATTTTTTCGAAATGTTTTGATATGTTTTTTTTTGCGTGGGAAGTGGCAGAAGTTGTGGTTATAATAGCAATAATCAAATGTAACATGCAGACTGGACAACTCTGTGGCAGAGGAAGCTAAATAAAAATGTGGAAGATACTGATGTATACGAAGTAGATTTGATATGCAAGATGATGTATTTGTAGTACTCTGTTTGATACTGATTACTAAGGTTGAAAACTTGTGTAGTAAATTTTTGTTCAAGTTTGATGATGTTGTTAATAGTGCACTTCTATTGTTTTGACTTTCAACATTAATCTTATTATAATGTGCAATGTGTTTATGTATGTGGATTTGATCTCTGGAATGTCCTTGTGAACTACAAAACATACTTTTATTTTTGTCTGAATGAAGTGGAGACGTGTCTCTTCCTCACTTCCTTACGTGGGAAACTTTAAACCATGACCGACCTATATTTAGCGAATGCAAAATGATAGCTATGCGCTCTAGCATACTATATTAGGCCCGCTATTTTTGTACTACCAAATGTGTTACTAGGGTGATTGAAATTGTGTTGCTACAGCTAGAATAATATGTTACCAATTATGTTACGAGAGTTAGAAAAAAGTGTTACTTTTACTGTTACTATATCTATGAAAATATGTTACGACATGTGTTGCTATAGTTATAAAAACATGTTACTGGTGCATTTAGTAACACAAATGATACATGTTACTATAGCATAATTGTAACACAATTTTTGGCGTATTGGAACAATTATCATGTGTGACAATGGATACATCTAGTAACATGGCCTAACGTAACACATCTCAAAATGTGTTACTCTATGGCACAGTAACACGTTTTTGGACATGTTGTAACACAAGTGCATGTTACAAAAGCTCTGTCCTCTTGTAGTCTCCGCCTCTTCCTCCTCCTCCGGCGAGTCAGGGCACTCCGCCTCCTCCTCTGGCGGGTGATCAGGGCACTCAGTGATACGACTATTTTGCATCATGCTTTTATATCGATATTTATTGCACTATGGGCTGTTATTATGCATTATGTCACAATTCTTATGCCTCTTCTCTCTTATTTTACAAGGTTTACATAAGGAGGGAGAATGCCGGCAGCTGGAATTCTAGGCTGGAAAAGGAGCAAATATTAGAGACCTATTCTGCACAACTCCAAAAGTCCTGAAACTCCACGAAAGCCATTTTTGGAAAATATAAAAAATATCCAGTGGAAGAAGTTCACTAGAGGGGGCCCCACCTGTCCACGAGGGTGGGGGGCCGCCCTACCCCCCTGGACGCACCCCCTACCTCGTGGGCCCCCTGTTGGCTCTCTGATGCCCATCTTCTGCTATATGAGGTCTTTTGATGAGGAAAAAATCATAAGCAACCTTTCGGGACGAGACTCCGCCGCCACGAGGTGGAACCTTGGCAGAACCAATCTAGGGCTCCGGCAGAGCTGTTCTGCTGGGGACACTTCCCTTCGGGAGGGAGAAATCATTGCCATCGTCATCACCAACGCTCCTCTCATCGAGAGAGGGCAATCTCCATCAACATCTTCACCAACACTATCTCCTCTCAAAATCCTAGTTCATCTCTTATATCCAATTTTTGTCTCCAAGTCCGGGATTGGTACTAGTAGGTTGCTAGTAGTGTCGATTACTCCTTGTAGTTGATGCTAGTTGGTTTATTTGGTGGAAGATCATATGTTCAGATTCTTTATGCATATTAATACCCTTATGATTATGAACATGAATATACTTTGTGAGTAGTTACGTTTGTTCCTGAGGACATGGGAGAAGTCTTGCTATTAGTAGTCATGTGAATTTGGTATTCGTTTGATATTTTGATGAGATGTATGTTGTCTAGCCTCTAGTGGTGTTATGTGAACGTCGACTACATAAAACTTCACCATTATTTGGGCCTAGAGGAAGGCATTGGGAAGTAATAAGTAGATGATGGGTTGCTAGAGTGACAGAAGCTTAAACCCTAGTTTATGTGTTGCTTCGTAAGGGGCTGATTTGGATCCGTATTTTCATGCTATGGTTAGGTTTACCTTAATACTTTTGTTGTAGTTGCGGATGCTTGCAATAGAGGTTAATCATAAGTGTGATGCTTGTTCAAGTAAGAACAGCACCCAAGCACCGGTCCACCCACATATCAAATTATCAAAGTACCGAACGCGAATCATATGAACGTGATGAAAACTAGCTTGATGATATTCCCATGTGTCCTCGGGAGCGCTTTTTCTTATATAAGAGTTTGTCCAGGCTTGTCCTTTGCTACAAAAAGGATTGGGCCACCTTGCTGCACTTTATTTACTTTTGTTACTTATTGCTCGTTCCAAATTATCTTATCACAAACTAATCTGTTACCACTTATTTCAGTACTTGCAGAGAATACCTTATTGAAAACCGCTTATCATTTCCTTCTGCTCCTTGTTGGGTTCGACACTCTTACTTATCGAAAGGATTACGATAGATCCCCTATACTTGTGGGTCATCACTCAGCCTCCTTCTCCGGCGCGTGGCAGCACTCCGCCTGCGCCGGCGCGCCCGAGTGGCCAGCCTCCTCCTTCTCCGCCTCGTCAGCAAGGGCGGAAGGGACCCGCCGCCGCTCCGGCTGCTCCGGCGCGTCGTAGTCCTTCTCCTCCGCCTCGTAAGAAAGGAAAGAAGACAACCGCAGCCGCTCTGTCTGCTCCGGCGTCTAGCAGTACGGCTAGAGGCGGGAGGCAATACAGATTCGGTCCTTCTCTGAAGACTCCAGAGAAGTTATCATACGAGAGGAGCCAGGAGGAAAACACGAAGATCGTGCGAGCCGAAGTGAAGAACTTCTTTCAAGGGGTGAAAGCAATGAAACATCCACCTCCGGAGGAGAAGGCAGATCCGATGAAAGCGAAGCACACTCTGGCTGCCCTGACGAAACCACCAAAGTCTCCGTCGAAAGGCAACTATGAGCGCATTGTTGAAAAGTCATTTATCGAAGCGGAGCGGTCGGGAAGTACTAGAAGTGATCAAAGGTTAAAAGAACGACGAGCTGGGAAACAAATTTCCTAGCTCAGAGAACAAGCAAACCAGTCGTCCCCCCCCGCTCAAGGTGTCTAGCGATATCGTCGCTAATGATCCGAGGATGGTGCCCGGTTATACCAATCTTGGAGATTACCTGCACGATGATGTACATTATGATTTCTTGGAGGTGGACGAACACAGATATGAGTACGGGAAGCCTCTCGTCAAAGATGAAAGCTCTCTAACAACGATGATGCGAAGATTCCATGATTTGTACATGAAAACCTGTAGAGAGTCTAGGGGAAGGAATATTTTGGCGCTGAGAGTTAAAAAGGAGCATGACCTCATTAGAATTGATCTGTTGAATGTTCCATTTGTGGAGTTCTTCCAGTTTTTCAATCAACATGCCCTCGATAAATTAACGGTCACTTGCTACTGACTGTAAGTACTACTTCTGTCATTAAGTCTCTATATATAGGTCAGCTCTTTCATTGCATGTATTTATAATTATCCTTACTATATTATGTAGATTGAAGATCGCCGAATTGAAGAAAAGACAAATTGGTGATATTAGGTTTATTAACACAAATCTCATAGATACATATACGGTTGAATTTAAGGCCAGAGAGACCGAGTACAACTTGCTACGATCGTTGGTAATAAATGAAAACAAAGATATAATACTCTTTCCTTACAACTTCAAGTGAGTGTTACTGTCTTGTGCATATTCGGTTTCCCTTATTAGTCCAAGTTATAGCTAGTAATGTAACTGATGAATTATGCATGCGTGCGCAACTTCCACTATATTCTCCTAGAGATTAAGCTTGAGAAGGGACTAGTAACCGTCTTAGACTCGAGACGAAAAGATCCCAAGGAGTATGCAGACATGACTGAAATGCTCGAGAAGTAAGTTAAATCGATCATTATCGCACCATATCGGCAACTTTGTTCATTTCCTGATATCAAGTAATCGTTTTTTTGGCTGGCAGGGTTTGGACAAAATTCACCTCAAAAGCTCCGGGACTGCCGAAGAAGCTGCAATTTAAACAGCCGAAAGTAAGTACTACTAGCATGTTCCGCGCATCTCCTAGTGATTCAAGCGCGCGCTAGTTTCATCAATACCATTTAGCATGCTTGCTTATCAGTTTGATTGACCTCTATTTTTTGTAAAGTGGTTGTGGCAGGAAGCCGGGAATGATTACTGTGGATACTACGTTTGCGAGTCCATCCACCACACGACCTGTGAGCGGGGCTACTCTGAAAAACAATATGAAGTGCGCAAATAATAATATTCACAATTTTATTTTATTACCATCATTGGTGTTGAGTTTAATTTATTCATATATATGTATTGACCCCTTTCTTCAAATTAGATAGGATGCGGGATGAACTCCTACCACCAGATCGTATGCGAGCAATTCAAGAGGAATTGGCGGCATTCTTTCTTGACCACGTGATCAATAAAGACGGAGAATACCATGTGGACCCTGAGTTCATATATAATTAGGAGATTATATTGTAAGAGATAATTATATTGTATATATGTAGCCAGTAGCGTCGGATAGATATACGAGAACTTGTTGTTCGACCAATCTCTCAGAGAAGGAGAGGTGGTCGATATCACTTCTTTCTGTATGCATATGTTCATGACGATCTTCTATTTCCTTCATTTGCTTACTAGCTAGCGTGTCTAGTCCTCTCTATACGTATAGTACGTAGCATCGACCAAGCACGGAGATAAGAGAGGGAACTTCTCTCTATTAATTAGCTAGCTAACACAATATATGAAACACCTAAATTAACCCCCCAAACCCCCATAACCCCCTCCCCTTTAAAACAAAACCCCCAGCCCCTAAAATGCTGACGCGTGGATGCCTATTACTCCTGGTTGGTGCCACCAACCGGGACCAAAGGGCCTCTTGCCTGGGCTCGCCGCACCGGTCACGTGGAGGCCCATCTGTCCTGGTTTGTGTAAGAACCGATACTAAAGGCCTAGGGCATTAGTAACAACACTTTAGTCCCGGTTCAACAACCGGGACAAACGACCCTTACGAACCGGGACAATAGGCCCTTTTTCTACTAGTGACAGTGTTCTCGCTTTTGTCTCATCACCTTATAATGGCAAGATCAAACTAATACAGATACATTATACATCTACAAATCAATTTCACAATCAATATAGTGGTAACATATGGAACTATGCAAACAATGCACTGGTAATTATAATCATGTACGTATGATCTGGACACTGAAGTACATAAAGAGAGATTTATACATAGCTAATACTATCCGCACTCTGTTGGGGAGAGCCATGGTGATGATACTGATGTTGTCTTCAAGTAATTCCCCCTATTATCAAGGATATTTCTTGGTGGCGGCACCGATTTATTTTCTAAGAATTATGGTTATCACCAATTCTATAGACCGAGCGTCCACCGAATGGTTTCAGAAGTGGATCCACATAGGGCATATTTTGGTTAGGTCTGAATTGCTTATGAAATAAAAAAAACCTTGGTCTGAGTACTATTTTAGACATGGGCAACGAATATATATAGCATAAATGATTTTCACTACTTATTATATATTAATTGGTACTCCCCCCGTCCCATAATGTAAGACATTTTTTGATACCAGTGCTAGTTACGTAAACAAACATAAAGAAATCAACATTTGGAATAAGCATCAATGTTCTCTTAAATATTAGGAATGTAAATTGGATTATCTTACTATGAAGCTATCCCAGCTTTTGCACTTTGTAAGTTCTAGGAATATTCTTTGTGTTTGTTCATTTTATATGGAAGCGACACATTTAGACGAGTTGCGAGTCTATAACTTCAAACATGATGGTTTCTGGATCAGAGAGTGAAATCATAAATCTTTAAGTGATCGATTAGATTAACTTTGAGAAGGTTAGCAGCAGGATCGAGTGGGCATGCAGGCAGATCAGCACGCTGATGGAAGAGTTAATGAATGATGCTGTGGAGCTGAAGAGGAGCTAACGTGCCTCTGGACCTTTGTCGTGCCTCTTCTCTGTGCCGTTTGCCGTGTGCTAGGTGCTTTTGCTTAGCGCTCATCCCTTTTGTCTTATCTAATATGCATCTGGACCTTTTATGTTATGTACTGTTGATCTTAATTATGTCTGAGCTATGTCTTAGTTGAGCTTTCTAATATGAAGTTGGTGTGGTGCCATGGTTGTATTGCATGATGTTGCTTTATTTTATCAAGCTGGATGATGCCTTTGGTATAAAAAATAGAATGCCATGGATCTCCAAGAAAATGAGAACGGTGAGATTGTTTCGAACCAGTTGTCACTGTGTCGAGAATGTGCACTCTCATCCACACATGGTATATGTTCTTGCTACCCATACCTTAAAACACCTGCGGTGTTACACCCAGGCATGACAATTCTGCTAGATTGTGTCGAAGTGTTAGAGCATCTAGAAACGGAGCTGACTAATGTGACCCCCCAAGAATGCACAGATTGTTGGGTTTAGTTCCTCATCGGTTGTTGGTTGTGGTAGGAGGCAAAACACATTTATAAGGGCAGGGGTCTCCTCTTCTAACATGTTAGTCTTTTAGGGGGAGAGGGCTCAAGGCATCTCGTAAGTCAATGTTGCTCTCCGGTTGTGCCTGGTAGCGTAGGCCGACCGAAAATGCTGGTGTTCATGGACCAGAGATTGCGTAACACGGATAACACCCTGTCACCGCTCATTTCTCAGCCGTTCCAACCACACTTATCATTTTCAAACTACTCCGGTGGTTGGGCGAACCTCTGGCTCCTCCTCCTTGTCATCCTCGTCCCTGAAGAGTTTCTCCTACTTCACGTCAGCCTTGTGGATAAAGCGGTCATTGGTCACCACCTTGAGCTCAAACTGAATGTATTCAAGGATGGTCGGCTGCTCTGCATGGATATCTGCCCAAAGCTCTAGGGTTAGCATTTTGTAGTAGTGACCTTGGTGCGGACCATGGTGGCGAGCGGATCGCGGGGTTGTAGTGGACTGATGAGTGGATGGGGTCAAGGCAGCGGTGTGGACGAGAGGGATAGGGAGGAAATTTTGGCGGCTAGGGTTTAACACTCGCCGGAGCGGCTTAAATTGATGTGTTTCGCCCGTCAGGCAGCGCACTGGAACGGTGGTGTTAGTGTGGACCGGTGACCACCTGGCGGGCTGATGGATTTCCTCATGGGTCCCATCCGCCACGTACGACCGACATACGGGTTGGGTATGAGGGGTGCCAGGCAACCTAGACGTTTGTGTTGGGTTTGAGGGCTCCGGTTGGGTGTGATTTTGGCATCACGCGGTGGTTGGGCCGTCCGCCCGAAAGTATAGGTTGTGGGGGGTGGGGGCGTTGAGGGGCCGGTTGTAGATGCTCTTATAACAATAGATAAAGAACATTGTACACTCGGTTTTTTCTTCTATTTTCTTACATTGGTAAAACCCAATAGAAATTGTTGTAGACTATGGATGCAGCCACTCAGGAAAAAATTATCTGCTTTGTGCAACCGATTTGGGTGGCCATCTAGCACTATTATCTATGATATATCAACTGTAGCATATATATGATATTTGCTTGAGCAAGATAAACAGTAATGTATATAATAAGCTTATTGTAAAACAAACTAAGCCCAACACTGACCCATTTACCAGAAAATAATTCTTACAACGAAATTTCTAATTTCCAAACGTTCGGATTTTAGTGTTAGATCCGAACGACCCAGCCACCGTTTGATCCGCATCTGACGGATCTGGCGAAGGGACTCGATAGAAGTTCAAACGTAACACACATCGTTCGATGAGATCATGCGGACGTGTTTTTAGGGAAGATCCATGCATTCCCACTTCCTTGCTCGGAAATCACGCTGAACCAATGACCTGCCCACTACTGGTTTTTTAGCATCTATAAAAAAAGGGGCATGAGGGGACTCGTACCTGGCACCTCACGACAGGATGTGAAATATCCTAATGCACTAACCGCATTAGCACACTCCATGTTGTGTTAAATACTAGTACAAAGCTAAACATTTTGACCCTAGTTTTTACTAGCATCACTAACCATTCAAGCTTACATTTGTCGGGTTTTTTTCATGAGTTTTTCTCTAGTGCATAGTTGTGGTTCCACTTCATCATGGAAGTAGGCATCTCTGCTAATGCTCAGATGACGATGACGACGATGTTGGTTATGTGAGACGCTTCTACATGATATGACGTCCGAGGGGTAGGAGATGTTAGCGAATGGGAGGTGGCCGGTCATCTCGAAAGGATGGGATTTTACGCACCGCGGAGATGATAGCTTTTACGTACAAACATCATGGTAACATTTGTTCGGGACGAAAGAAGTAGCTGAAACATACCACCCAATAACTTACGTGTGAATAGCTTGTTAATTTAAGCACCATACACCTGATAAATATGTGCAAACATCACGGTAACTTTTAACCTAGAAAAAAAGTTGATAACATATAGCCCAAATAACTTTTCTGTGAATATCATGATAATTTACGCATTGCAGAGCTGACAACTTACGTGCAAATACCTCGGTAACTTTAACACAGAGAATTTTTTTGATAAGGTATACCCCCGGTAACTTCTATGGAAATAACATGATAATTTAGGCACCACAGACCTGATAACTTGCGCGCCAACACCACAATTACCTTTTTTGGTGAGAAATTTTTTTGATGAAATATAACCCCCTCCCCTACCCCCAATAATTTCTGTGTGAATAGCATGGTAATTTACACGTGCATAGCTGATAACTTATGTACCCCCGAGTCTGGTAACTTTGACGGGGCAGCTAGGGGTGTTTGTTGAAACATACAATGGTAACTTATGTTTAATTAGCATGGTAATTTACACACTACATACCTAATAACTTACAGACCCCTGGCATGGTAACTTCAACTCGTGGAAAAAGTTGTTGTGACATACTACCTCCATCCGGGATTATAGTTCCCCTCGACCGCATCAGCAGGATCAAGGCAGAGCAAACGTGCATGCAAAATCTTTTGTTCCCGGTGCTAATAATTACCACATGCAGTGGCTCGCTTTTATGTTGATCTCATGCATTGGTCCGTCTTCTCCGCATGCAACGGACGCAATACTAGTCACGGAGTAAACATTGCATGCATCCTACCTTTTCACATCCAGGGTCCCTTGTGGAACAACATTCGAAACGAACGGCCTAATAAAAACAGACAACGATGTGGTGCTAGCCCGCCATATAAACCCGGACGGAGGTAGTACCCCGGTAACTTGTGCGTATACTTCATGGCACCGCGTACCTGATAACTCACATACAAATATCATGAAAAACTTTTTGACCTAGGGGGAGAAGTTGTCAAAAATACTCGCATTAATTTCTATGTAAATAGCACGGTAATTTACGCATCACATACATGATAATTTACACAATAAACATTGTGCCAGCCCTTACCAAGGAGTGGGAGCGGGAAAGTTGTTGAAACATACCCCGGTAACTTCTATGAAATTATGATTGCCGGGGGGGGGGGGGGGTAAGTTGTTGACATATCCTGTGTAAAATTTATGGTGATTATACACACGCAAACCTGATAACTTGTGTACAAACATCATGGAATCTTTGACCGGGGGAGAAAAAAAATGTCAAAACATCCTGTGGTAAGTTCTGTTTAATTTCATGGCATTGCAAACCTGATAACTTACGTAATGAACACCGTGGTAACTTTTTACCCTGGGAAGAAGTCATTGAAACAAACTCAGTAAATTTTGTGTAAATATCATGGTATTTTATGCACTGAAGACATGATAACTTATGTACAACCCCATGGTAACTTGGATCCAGGAGAAAAAAGTTGTTGAAACATACAGTCAGTAACTTTTCTGTAAATAACACGGTATTTTACACACTACGGACCTGTTGTCTTACATATAAAACTTCCCGAAAAAAGAACTTACGTGCAAAACACGTTCATATTCGAAGTAAAAAAGTACGACACACAAACACGTGGGCACACTCCATAAAGCCATATTCCTAAAGAACCCTAAAGATTCGTACTTACATTAGATCTTCATCCATGCACCGAAAAAAAACCCAGGAAGATACCTTTCTATGTACTAGGACAGTAGTAAAAAAACAGTTTAAAAGGTTTGTTTTCCAAACATTTAATGACAATGTGGGCATCGTGTACTGGTAATTGGTCTAAGTAGCAACTCGCTTTTCTACCTGACCAAGGTTCGAGTGCCATGTAGGCTCCTTTATCTGAACTTGTGGTTTTTTTTTGTTATCCTGTAAAAATCAATCCCCCTTTCCTGAACTCGCATTTTCTTTTTGCTATCCTGTAAAAATCAATTGGGAGAAGCGGATCGATTGAACTGGAAAAGTGGATTGAGGATCGAACGGGAAAAGCGGATCGAGGGAATAGTTCGGATCTAATGCTAAGACCAGAACGTTTGGAAGTTAGTCCAGTTACAATGTTTGCCACAAAAGTCTCAAAGCGCACGATCAAGAATAAATCTTTTTCGGTAATACAAACTCTGTGATAAAAATCTTGGTTGCTGGAAGCATGAGTTGTAGTGTTTTAAAATTGGAAGCCTAAATAGTGTGCAAGGAGAGAGACATCAACCAAAGAACATCAGACTCACGTATGGAGACACTTAAAACACATATTACTTGTTGCGAGATACAACACCAACACACAGAGAAAGAGAAATGTACCGCGTAAACACGGCATGGCTTTTCTTCTCCTGGTATTATAGATAATCACGTGGCGCTGTCTGGCGTTTATTCAAAAAGGGAAACACAACGATAGATAGTCTCACATCGCTATGCTTGTATCAACAACAAAGACTAGTGTTCAGTAGCTAATTTATTCATGCTTGGACAGTACTTGTATCGATCTCCAAGCTCCAACCTGCCTCCAAGTGTGGTTCCCAGGCCGCCTATATCTTCACGGATACTAATGTGCGGGTGGGCCGCTCGAACAGTAAGTAACACCAATTACACAAGGGGGATTAGGCGGATCAACCGTGTAATTCATGCTGCTTAAAGCACCTGCAATGGCGTTCGAGCCCACGCACGCACACAGGGCATCCCGTCAGACCGGGTTACAAAAATTTCCTACGCTGAAAAAACCAAGAAAGTATTGGGACTGAGAGCTGACTCACTCTGTGCATTTAAAAACCGAACCGAAAAACCATACCGAAAATAAACCGAACCGAACCAATTTTATGGTTTTTATGGTTTCTGGTTTCGGTATGGTATGAACTTTTCATACCGATTTGAACTTAGTTTTTATGGTATATACCGGAAAACCTAACGGTTAACCGAATAAACCGAAGTAAAAAATAAATTTATATTTCTTGAGATGAACAACCATACAAGTTGTCATTTTTCTTGTACATGAGTCAAATGCACTACTAAGCACGTAATTTTTTCTTGTAACATAGTCATTTTTCTATTTTTAAAATGCTAAGCACGTCCTTAATCATCAACAGATGAATCAATGCATGCATATATACTTATATATATAGTCATATACTATTTGTGTAGAATAGTATGTGTTTTGAGTCATAAATTTGCTAATTATTATTACATCATTTCCAAATTCGCGTCAACTTTGGTTTTTATGGTATATACCGAAACTATACCGAAATAATTTGGTATATACCGAAACCGAACCGTATTTTAATTTCATACCATATTTACTGAAACATTAATACCGTACAAACAGAAAAACCGTATAAATCGAACCATGTAAACTGAATAAACCGAACGCACAGGGTGAGAGCTGACTGTACGTACCGGTGGCTGGGGCGAGGCCTCTGGCGGCGAGCACGGCCTGCACGGCGAACGCGAGCGACGCCACGATCACGCACAGGAACGAGACCACGTTCTTGACGAGGGCCATTTTTGAAGGAAGGACGTGCTTGTGTTTTCGCTGTGCTTGGAAGCAATGCCAATGGCGTACTTATAAGAAGATCCAGCGCACCATGAGGACCAGAAGCAGGGTTCCAAACACCGGATATTTTCCTCAGTGTGCTGTGTGCACGTCCAAGGGCATGCGTTGACGGGTCACACAAAGCTAGACAGACCAAAACGATATGAAATGCACTGTACTGGTGTGACCTGCCACCTGATTCTGCAGACTCTAGCGACAGAAGTCATGGAGAATTCCACGGTTTGGCCCACCATGCACACCCATCGTTCTCCTTGACCACCGGGTTGGTTTCGGTCGGTCGTGTAGCTGCTTGCACCATGATGAGCTTCGCTACACCCATATAATCTTACGTAGAGAGGGATGTTACGGGATGATGTGGCAGTCATTAATTGGAAATTATTGGGGGCGCGGACCCACCCTGAAAGGAGGGGGCGAGGGGAGGTTTGATAGGTTAGACAGGAAGGTTGGTACGTTTACTGAAAGGTTTAGCATTTTTGCGTCGAGAACCACCGGGCAACTCGCAACATTTGACTGACTTTAGCTTCTTTTGCAGTCCACGTCGGTTCGTGCGGCAATGCGTATTATTCACAAGAATAATAAAAAGTGTATAATTTGATCCTTGGTAGTTTACCGAAAAAATAAACAGAGTACTAGCCATAAGGAGTTTTATAGAAAAATAAAGTCACACATTCCATACAAACGAGACTACTCTCGCGGCACGAAGGATCCCAAGTGTTTCACGCCGGGAAAAACTCAAAAGGAAGCCTAGTGCTTGATTTTTGCGAAAACCATAATAGGCATGGAAGAGATACCACGTTGGACATGAGCATTGCGCTCGGTCTAAATTTCCTATACTGTTAGCAAGAATAGTGAGGACATAGCCCTACGCCTTGAGCCGACGCTCGAGACAAGGTCTTGGAAACTTGTTACACAATAATTGTATCCACACTTCATCCTCCTCGAATGATAAACAATATAGCCATTTACTGAGCAAACATTTATTTTTAAGCTCCAAATTTTCTATGCCGAAACCTTCTTGATTTCTTTGGTTCACATAACGTATCCCACTGTGCTAATATATACTTTGTCTTATACTCATTTTCCTACCAAACAAACTACAATCTACATAAACCCAATCTTTTCCGGACTCATACGGATACTTCGTAAAAAGCATAAACATAGGTAGACTCTTAAGCACCAAGTTCACGAGGACCAGCCTTCCTCCGTAGGACATAAGTTTGGCTTTCCAATAGCTCTGCTTCTTTTTGAACCTATCCTCGATACATTTTCACTCTTTGTTCGTTAATTCACGGTGATAAGATGTTATCCCTAGATAACTGAACGAGAACGACCCAATCTAACGATCAAACAACTGTCTAGAGTTATTCTCTTCCTCTTTGGCGGGTCCAAAATAGAATAGCTCCCTTTTGTGGAAATTGATTTTGGGACCTGATAATTGCTGAAATAGACACAAGCCCACCTTAATATTTATCACCATTTCCATGAGGTGTTCCATAAAATTAATGGTATCATCAGCATAATGTAGGATCAAAACTCCCTCATCCATGAGATGTGGGATTAACCTTCCAACCTGGCCATTCTCTTCGGCTGTATTAATGAGTATTGCCAACATATCCGCAACAATATTAAATAGAATAGGGGACAACGGATTCCTCTGATGCAATCATTCTAATTCTGGAAGAAGTGACCCATGTCATCATTGACCTTAACACAGTGCTACCTCCTTGTACAAAGGTCATAACCTGCTTCCTCCAAGCAGGGTCGAAACCATTCATACACTTTACCTTATCATAAGCTTTCTTAAAATCCACTTTGGATATAACTCCATCGAGTTTCTTCGAGTGAGTTTCATATAAAGTTTCATGCAAAATGATTCGTATCTACTTTCTGAAAAATCTTGAAGCTAATATCAAGAAGGCAAATGGGTCTGAATTGCTCAATTCTAACAACCTCTTCTTTCTTAGGTGTTTGAGAAATTGTCCCAAACTGAAGCTTGAACAATTGTAGCTCACCTTTAAATAAGTCATGAAACATAGGCATCAAGTCATCCTTAATACTACCCTAGCATCGCTGGTGGAATTCCGCAGGCAATCCACCCGGCCTAGGTGCCCTATTATTCTTTATCTGCAGGATGGCCTCATGTACCTCCTTTCTGGTAAAAGGGGTACCGAGCACCTCATTCTCTTTCGAACATATCTGCAGAATGTCTCCCACGAGGTTCCCATCGTAAGAAACAAAATTATCCACTAGGGCACCAAAAAGTTTCTTATCATATTGGATATGTGTCATTTAAGGTTCTGTGACATACAGTTGCACCTTCCCTTTGTTCAATTTGGACAATCCTCTTTCTCCTATGCTTTCCATTCACAATAAGGTCAAAAAACTGAGGGTTACTCTCACCTTTTGTGACCCCTCAAACCTTTGCCCTTTGTGCCTATTTAATCACTTCATCCCTAAGAAGCTCAGCGAGACTCTCTTTAGCCTCTCGCTTGGCGAGCTGTCAGCCATATCGAGAGGATTCGTCTCAGCTTCAATATCCAGCTCATCAATGAGGTGCAGAAGTATTTCTTTTTCCACTATAAATCGCACTTGCATTCTTAGTCCAACCCCATAAAATTGTCTAAGATGCCTAATCTTAAACTTTCATGTTCTACATTAGTCTCTACTCTAGATTCCTTACCCCATTACTTGGCCACCATGACTAGAAAATCCTCTCATCCAAACCACGATAGTTTGCAAGAGAAGGCAGTCTTCTTGCCCACATGATCCTCCTCACCGGAGTCAACAAGAAGCGGTGTATGATCCGACAATCCTATTTGCAACGCTCGCACCGTCATAAGTGGAAATTTTTGTTCCCATTCCACACTACTTAGAATTCGGTCTAACCTCTCATAAGTTGGATTCTCAAGGTTATTAGCCCATGTATATTGTCGAGCCTTGAGAGCTATCTCCCTCAAGTAGATACTTTCGATAGCATTGAATATGGAGGACCATCAACCATCAAAATTATCATTATATTTTTTCTACCTTGCTACGAACGATGTTGAAATTCCCTACTAACAAGAGGGTAACCCATGATTTCCACAGATACGCACTAATTCTGCATGAAAATCGGGTTTGAACTCAGGCTACGCCGCCCCATATATAGCAACCAGCGCCCAGTACTGGTTGCTAGTACTGGTTTAGGGTTTGCGGTACATATGATATTTGCTGGTACAATTTGAGATACATAAAAATAATGTACTTAATAACCTTGTTGTTAAAAGTTAGTCCTAGAATGACCTATTCACCGCAAATGTTTGCGGAAGAAGTTTCAATTGACACGAGAATAAATCCTTTTTCGAGCATTGTGTTAGGAATATTCACTTCCTCAATGAGATGTAGTATTTTCTTGGAAAAGTAAATTAGTGTGCACGGGAGAGACATCAAGCAAACCAGATCAAAACTCACGCGAACACTTTAAGCACATATTAATTCTTACAAGGGACAACACGTAACATACGAACAAAGAGATTTATGCCGTGTAAACACGGCACGGCATGAAACGCTAAGCGGCGGCTGAAGGGCGATTGCGAGGCGATCTCCTGACGACGCTAGGGTTAGGGTTTTGGCTACGGGGGTGGTGAGAATACGGTGGTGTCTGGGGTGGTGACTACGTCTCCATCGACACGGACTGGTGTAGCCTCCCTCCTCCACGGTGTGGAACCATGGCAGAGAAGGCGAAGGTGCAATCTGCGGAGATCCTGGCGACAAAGGCAAACCCGGCGGCGACAGCGACCCCAGGAAAAGCAACGAGTGGGGGTTCTTCTAGATCCCCGATCACATGCAAGACGTTGGATCCTACCGCAAGCCTCTCTCCTAGGATGGGAGGGATGGTGCTGCTGGATAAGGAGGCGGAGGGTTTCGTCTTCGAGGAACCAGATCAAATCTTGCCCAAGAACATGAAAGTGGTCGGCGGTGGGAAAGGCGTTCTCCCCGCGATCGCTAAACATGACGGTGCTGGAGAAAACGATGCAGAGGGCTTGGGGTCTTCACCATGAGGATCGGTTCCGGGACATGGGCGACAACGTCTTCGTTGTGCACTTTGGGAGCGAAGGGGATTGGAGATATGCAATGAATAATGGACCATGGCAATATGATTTTAATGTCCTAGCCTTGAAGGAGTATGAGAGCAATGTCCGGCAGTCGGAGATTGTCTTTGATAGGATTGATGTGTGGGTAAAAATCGCTGATCTCCCACCAGGCAAGAGGACGGATGCTTTCGGAAAGGCATTGGGCGATTGGATCGGTGAAATTGTTAAAGTGGATGTTGACAAGGACGGAATGGCTAGAGGGAACCAACTGCGTGTCAGAGCAAGGATCATGCTTTTTGAGCCTTTAGTGCGGGGGGTTTTCCTCAAAAACTCTCAGGAGGACAAAGTGGGTACTTGGTACGATTTTCACTACGAAAAGATCCCCCACTTCTGCTTTGAGTGTGGACGTTTGGTGCATGAAAACAGACGATGTGTCCCTCCTGTTGACAAAGCAGCGCAATGGGGAGGCTGGCTAAGAGCATCACCGGGGAGGAGCACTGGCTCCAAGAACGAGGTGAAAGGAGGGAAAAACAACAATGCCAGCACCAGTAGCTTTATGAGTTCACAATCTGATGGAAACAACAGGGAGCAGGACAGCCATGCTCGTGCTTGAGATGTACCAGTGAAGCGCAATCTAAATGCCGAATTCGATCGTCCGGGGGATTCCCACACTGGTGGGCATAACCGGCGAGAGAAAGGGATAGTTATTTCCCCAAGCAAGGAGAAACTCAGGGGCGACTGGCCAAAAGAGAGAGATCTGAGACATGAAATTGAGAGGAAGGAGAGGGATCTCAGGGAACAGCTCAAGGCGCAACAGTGGCAAAAGGAGTACGAGCGGAAGCAATATGAAGAAAGGAGCCATTGGGAGAGGGGGTCTTCAAGCAGAGGAGGCGAGAACAGGCAGGGGTACCATTCATCCAACCCGCAAGAGAGGAAGAGGGGGTACTATGTCCGAAAGCCTCGGCAAGAGTTCGATGAAGGAAGGAGGAGGGGAGACAGCCCCCAAGGCACACCTAGCTCAAGGAAAAGGAGGCCGCATCAGATGTGGGTGCCAAAAGCGGATGGAGCCAGGCATGAGGGGGATGAGTCCTTTATTCGTGACACTAGACAGAAGACATCCTCGGTGTTTGATCGTATTGAAGAGACTCACAAGGTAATGGCGGATCATGCTACGGGGCGGGGCCGCTGCGAGCAATGATTATCTTTGCCTGGAACTGCTGAGGCTTGGGGTTGGACTCGACAGTCGGCAAGCTACGAGACCTGATTAGGTCATACAACCCAGAGGTGGTATTTTTATCAGAAACTAAAAAAAGATCGGGAGCGATGGAGAGACTCAAGTGGAGTTTGGGATTCACAAAAGGGGTGGCGGTGACTGTAAAGGAGAGAGTGGATGTTTGGCGCTATGGTGGAGAGATCATATTGAGGTCACAGTTAAGCCGTGGTGCCAATATTACATAGATGCTACGATCGCGTGCGATGGAGCCTCCTTTAGATTCACTGGAATCTATGGAGAGCCATGTGTGGATAAAAGATCGCGGACGTGGGATGCACTGCGCTATATTCGTACCCAAGATAACTTGCCGTGGTTGTGCGTGGGCGATTTCAATGCGGCTCGAAGCCAGGATGAGCAACTAGGTGGTAACCCGAGAAACAGAGGGCAGATGGAACACTTTGAGGACTTCCTAACCGACTGCGGTTTGGCAGATCTTGGCTTCTCTGGGTACCCGTTTACATGGCACAACAAGAGAGAGGGTGCGGAGAATATACAGGTACGGCTGGACCGGGTGACGTGCAACGGGGATTTTGCTCGGCTCTTCCCGGCCACTGAAGTGATGCATGTCATGACGGAGGAATCAGATCATCAGGCGCTAGTTATAAAAGCATTGAAAAAGACCGGGGACAAAGGCGAGCGTGGGCAACGACCTTTCATGTACGAGGCAACGTGGGTGCGTCATGAGCAGTATGAGACAATTGCGGCCGCTGCATGGGAGGAGGCACATGCAGCCAATCAGGGAGGAGGCCGGCTAGCGACGACATGCAACAGCCTGTGGGCCACCACGAGATCCATGCAGGAGTGGAGCCGAAGGGTTTTTGGCTCTATCAGGAAGCAAATTGGGCATCTCAATGAGCAACTGATCGATGCAAAAGAGAGGGTTGCGAGGACGGGCTACAGACAGGAGATCAAGGAGATCGAAGACCAACTACATGAGCTGTATGAGAGAGAGGAGGTGTTTTACAAACAACGTTCGCGCGTAAACTGGTTGCAGGAGGGCGATCAAAACACTAAGTATTTTCAAAACCGTGCTTCACACCGTAAACGTAAGAACACAGTCAAGGCACTTCGGTGTGAGAACAGGTCGAAGTGTTCGGATGATGAAGGGATGAGGAGGATGGCTGCCCAGTTCTATGCGCACTTATTTGCTTCTGAGGGCTCGAGGGGTGGCGAAAACGTGCTGCAACACATCGATGAATCTGTGACAGAGGCGATGAATGCAAAACTTGATTCTCCGTTCACTGATGCGGAGATAGAGCTCGCTCTCTTCTAGATGGGGCCTACGAAGACGTCGGGCCCGGACGGCCTCCCGCCCATGTTCTACCAAGGCCACTGGGCGCTGGTTAAGGACGATGTGTGTGCTGCGGTTCATGAGTTCCTCGTCGGAACTGCGCCCCCCGATGGCTTCAATGACACGATAATTGTAATGATCCCGAAAGTTAAGTCACCTGCATTTTTGGCGCAGTTCCGCCCTATCAGTTTATGTAACGTACTGTATAAGATTGCGGCGAAGGCACTGGCCAATCGCTTGAAGGTTGTTCTTCCTTTCATGATCTTTGAGGAGCAGAGTGCGTTTGTGCCAGGCAGACTTATAACAGATAATGTACTGGTTGCCTATGAGTGTGTCCATGCTACTAGGAAGAGAAAGAGGAGGAAACCTATCTGTGCGGTCAAGCTGGATATGATGAAGGCATATGACAGATTTGAGTGGGATTTTCTTGAACAGATGTTGTTGAAGTTTGGCTTCTCTGGTCACTGGATAGAGATGTTCATGAGATGCGTGAAGTCTGCAAAATTCTCGGTGAGACTTAACGGTGGGCTCTCTGAGTTTTGATCCCACCAGAGGGCTTCGACAGGGGGATCTGCTTTCTCCATACCTTTTCTTGTTTTTTGTGGAGGGCTTCTCTGCATTACTAAAGGAGGCTCGGAGAGAGGGGAACATCAAGGGGTGTCATTTGGAGGTGGTGGCCCAACAGTCACCCACCTTCTGTTTGCTGACGATAGCGTGGTCTTTGTGGAGGGGTCAAGGGCAAATTTTGAGACTCTATGCTCCATATTGCATGACTATGAAGCCGCATTAGGCCAGAAAGTAAACCTTCATAACTCAGTGATCTTTTTTGGTAAAGACACCCCGGATGAAGACAAGAACGAGCTCAAGCATGTGCTTGGAATAACGGAGGAGGCCCTGAGTGAACGATATTTAGGCCTCCCTACGGTAGTGGGGAGAGCTAAGGATGGTACATTTAAGTACGTCAAGGATAGTACTAAGGGCAAAGTTTCAGGATGGAAGGGTCAAGGTTTATCAAAAATGGCAAGGGAGGTCTTAGTCAAATCCGGACTGCAATCCACATGAACTTTTACCATGAGCCGTTTTCAACTCACGAAGAAAATGTGCGGGAACCTGTCATCTATTGCTTCAAACTTCTGGTGGGGTGAAACAGATGGTCATAAGAAGGTGCACTGGATTGGGTGGGACAAAATGTGCACGCGAAAGCATGAAGGAGGGCTGGGCTTTCGGGACCCGGAAGCGTTCAACCAAGCAATGCTTGCCAAAGCAGCTAGGCGCTTGCTGCAAGTGCCAAACTCGTTGTGTGGACGAGTTCTAAAGGCACGGTATTTTCCCGATGGGTCGATTCTTAATGCAACGTGCCCTGCCGGCGGATCATACACTTTCAGAAGTATCTTGCATGGTCGTGACCTCCTTGCTGACGGCCTGATATGGCGTATTGGCGACGGCTCACGAGTATCGGTCCACCATGATAATTGGCTCCCAAGGAGCGGTAGCCTCAAGCCACTGGACCAAAGCTACATCGCAGGCATTACACGTGTTGGGGATCTACTCGAAGACGATGGCTTTTCATGGGACAATCGAAAAGTACAGGAAATGTTCGCCCCGGATGAGGCTCAAGAGATTCTTCAAATACCAGTTCGAGGACCGGGGGTACAAGACTACCAAGCTTGGAACTACACCAAGAATGGTATCTTCATAGTTCGCTCGGCATACCATCTACGCATGAGCCAGAAGAGGGTAAGATCCGTACGGCCGAAGTCTTCATCCTCGGTGTTCGATCGTAAGTCTTGGCCGAGCCTTTGGGACACGGCAAAGTTAAAATCCACACGTGGAGGTTGATTCGGAACGGGCTTGCGATGGGAACGGAACTATTAAGGAGGAAGATCAAGCAGGGTGTTTTTTGCATGGCGTGTGGGCGGGAAGAAACAAACTACCATAGATTCTGGGGTTGCTATCATTATGCTAAGTTCTGGAAGATAATGCAGTCGGAATTGGGGGTACCGGTGGCGATCCCGCCAGAGTCAGCTTGCTCCCAGAGTGCGTTGTCGAGATGGTTGATGTCGTGGTTTGCGGAGGCTACGGATGACGAGCGAGCGGTCATGGTTCAGGGTGCATGTGCGCTCTGGCTCGCGAGGAATAATGCACGCGATGGGCAGCGGATCGAGGAGGCAGAGATGATAGCAAAAAGAGTCTTCCATCTAATGTGCGAGTGGCAATCGATACATGGCCGGAAGAGCAAGCAGAACACACCGGCGGTGAAGGAGAAATGGAGGCCCCAGGAGAAGGGGTGGGTGAAGGTAAACGTCGATGGAGCCACATCGAAAGAAGGGGACAACGGTGGAGCCGGGCTGGTATTTCGGAACCATGATGGTGCTTTCTTAGGAGGCTTTTGCCATGTCCTTCCACTGGGGAGTGATCCCGCAAGGACTGAACTCCTGGCGTGGAGAAGGGCTGCACAGGTGGCCGAGGAGCTGAACATCGCCAACCTACATATCGAGATGGATTGCAAGGAAATCGTACGTAAACTCCAAGGCACGCAAAAGGACTTCTCACCGCTGGGCCTGTGGTGGAGGAGGTCAAGCGCCTGCTGGCCTCGAGGGAGAGTTGGAAGATTGCGTGGGTTAGGCGGGATGCTAATAAAGATGCCCACTTGTTAGCTAGGGAAGCAGTTTCCACTAAGTTAAACAAGGTGTGGCTGCATGTGCCCCCAGATTTTATTTTACAGACTATTTCGGACGAAATCCCTGTGTGGGATGCTTAAATAAAAGTGGGACTGAATTTAAAAAAAAACAAAAAACACGGCACGTCCTTTCTTCTCATGCTATTGTTGATAATCGCGCGCGCGCGACAAGCAAGCATGCTGCTCGGTGCTTCAACCACCAAGTTTGGTTCCCGGGCGGCCTGTCTTCTCGGAGTCTAATGTGCAGGTATCCCACTCGAACAGTAATCATCATCGTCGTCACAATGGGGTTTAACAGGCGCATTACCCGTGTACGTGCTGCTAAAAAACCCTGCAATGGCGTTCGCGCCCACGCACGCACGCGGGACATCTCGTCGGACCGAGTCACGAAAATTTCTGAAAAGCCAGTAGATATTGGGACTGAGAGTTGACTGTACATACCCGTGGCTGGGCCGAGGCCTCTGGCGGCGAGCACGGCCTGCGCGGCGAAGGCGAGCGAGGCCAGGACCACGCACAGCAACACGGCCAAGTGCTTGAGGAAAGCCATTGTTTAAGGAAGGACGCTTGCGTTCTCGTTGTGCTTGGAAGCAATGCCAGTGGCGTACTTATACGGAGATCCAACGCACCATGAGGACTAGGTGCTGGGTACCAAATCACCGGATATTTTCCACAGTGTGCTGTGTGCACGTCCAAGGCATGTGTTGACGGGTCAGCCGAAGCTAGACAGGCCAAAACGAGATGGAATGTACTGGTGTGAACTGCCACCGCACTCTGCAGACTCTAGCGGCAGAAGTCATGGAGAAATCCACGGCTCGCCCCACCATGCACACCCATCGTTCTCCTTGACCACTGGATTGGTTTCGGTAGGTCTTTGCACCAACAAACTGGGGGCAACTCGCCACACTTGACTGACTTTAGCTTCTTTTGCAGTCCACGCCCGGTCGTGCGGCAATGCATATTATTCCGAAGAATTAAAAAATAGTGTATATATGCACGCACACGATTACAAACGTCTCGCTGTTCGCACAAATAATTAAAATAATCAATTTTAAAAGAGACATGTGACTTCGAAACGTATAGTTGATCCTTGGTAGTTTACCGAAGAATACAAAGAGTGTACAGCCATAAGGAATTTTACAGAAAAATAAAGACACACATTCCATACAAACGGGCTTGTTAGGCCTTGCACATTGCAAGTGCTTTGGAGAGGTGCTTCGAGAAATAAACCAATCTTTTCTTAAACACCGGTGCTTATTTGTACAGGGTAGACGCTTAATTAGACGTCTCTCTTGTAGAAATAGGCACTGATGCTTCAGAAAACCCGGTTTATTTTTTTAAGCACCTCCCTAAGCACCTAACATTGTACAAGGCCTTATCGTACCATGAAGGACCCCATGTGCTTCGCGCCGGCCAAAACCCAAAGAAAAGCTTCTTGCTTGATTTTACTGAAAACCATAGTAGGCATGGAAGAGATACAATGGAAGATGAGCATTGCCCTGGGGCCATAGTTCCCACGCCATGAGCAAGAATAGTGAGGACATAGCCTGCCCCTTGAGCTGACATTTGAGACAAGATCTTGGAATGTAGATACTTGCTATGTAATAACTGTATCCACACTCCATCTTCTTAGATGATAACCGATATGGCCATTTACTAAGCATATATTTATTTTCAACTTCCAAAATTTTCTTTGCCAAACCTCCTTGGTCTTTTGAAAGGGAAACATTCACTATGACTCGGCGTCGGCCAAACTAAGACGAGATGGATCGTAAGCACACAAGCCACCACAAGAGGGTTTATTTGGAAAGGGAAACATTCACTATGTTTTTCGTACTCCCTCTAATCTAAAATAAGTATCGCGGTTTTTTGTTAAGGTTGAACTAAGATTAATACATAACTGCGAACTTATTATGGTATGATATACCAGTAATGGGTGAAACTTTATTCATGGTCTGCCGTAGGTATTTATATTTCCGTGGTCCAAGTATCATCGTGTCCGGCCTATCATGGATACTTCCCGTAACCACCACCGTAAGGCTAGCCATAGTGGGAGTAACTTAGTTAGTAACATAACGCAACCCAAGACAAATGTGCTTATGTGGCAAAGAGTTAATGAGGATAGAGGTGTTTATGGTAACATAATATGTTACTGTAACATAGCGCACCCTAATGCAAAATGTGTCTACAACCTAATAAATGAAGGCTTGCATGACACTAAACTTATGTTACTACCCACTATAAAAGTAGTAACATAGACTAGTAACATAGAGCAGTTTTAACATGGTCCCTCTTACCTCCTCTTTTCACATGAGAGGTAAGAGTATAAAATAGATCTTAGCCGTTGATCTCATCAATGAATGGCTTGATTGACTCTTACCTTCTTACCTCACATGTAAAAAAAGGAGGTAAGAGGGACCATGTTAAAATTTGCCAGTAACATATACATGTTACTACTCTAAGTTACTTTTCACTAACCATGTATCCCTTCACGTTGCTCAAAGCACCTGCTGTAGCTAGGTTCAAGAACAGTCGGATTAAATTACAGCTATTTTAGACACGAGGATGATGATGATACATCTGGCGGCGAGTGCGTCTTGCGCGACGAAGGCGAGCGAGGCCAGGATCAGGCACAGGAACGCGGCCAAGTTCTTGAGCAGAGCCATTGTTGAAGGAAGGACGCTTCTGTTTTCGCTGTGCTTGGAAGCAATGCCAGTGGCGTACTTATACGCAGATCCAACGCAGCATGAGGACCAGCAGCAGGGTATCACGCGATGAAGATAATTTTACCCACCATATAGTGCTGTGTGCAGGTCCAACTCCAAGGGCATGCGTACTAGACAGGCAAGAACGATAGAAAATGACTTGTCACTGGACTCTAGCGGCAAAAGTCGTCGAGAGTTCAACGGTGCCCACCATGTCCATCGATGGCTCTCCTTGATCACCGTAAGTGGAGCACCTGCCTGCACCTTTGGGCAACTCACCACCTTCGAGAGACTGTGGCTCCTCTTGCAGTCCACGCCGGGTCGTGCGGCAACGTGCATTATTTGGAAGCCCTCAGTAGAAGAAGCATGGCATAACATGGTGTGTATGTATGCACACACTCGATTACAAACGTCTCGCTATTAGAAAAAGAATAAAAAAATCCGCATGTATCACAAAAGAGAGATAATTTGACAGCATGATCCGTGAATCAGGAGATGAATTGACATCATGACCCAGGGAACAAATAGGCAAAAATAGTTGTCGTAACACATATTTTCCGCATTGTATTTCCATGATCTGTCGCAAATAATAGGAGAATGCCATCAACTCCAAAAATATTAAACACGGTAAATTGGGACAACACAATTAGACCTGCCGCACAAGATATTAAACAGGGTGAATTGTGGCAAAACTTATGCTATGGGGTAAAACGGATGAAATCCAGCTAAAATGTGTAACTAGTATAAAAAATGTCGAAATAGGGGGTAAAAACCGGAATTTACTCTTTTGAAAATGTCAACAAATGAGATTAGCAGGAATGCTGTGATACCCAAATTACAAATTGCTAGCAAATCGACATTAGGGGGGAGGGGGTATTTGGTTTCTCCAATAATGATCCGTTCAAGGTCAAATCCTTATGGGTAATGCAAACTCTACGAAAGAAATCCCAGCTCCATGCATAGCATCAGAACTAAGAAAAAACAAAACTGATTTTGTGAGAGAATAATCAAACAAGATCAGATTCACGCAGGCACTTGAAACCAGTACTTGTTCCTTTTCTTCTTCTTTTTTTCTTTACGGGGAGCTAGTACTTGTTCTTGCAAGAGAGAATACAAAACACATGAGTGAAGAGATTTGCGCCGCGCGAACTTGTCGTGGCGGCTTTTCTTCTCATTCCAGTATTCATTCAAGGTACAAGGTAGTGTCCAGCTATATAATGACTGTAACTTACTTGATGCAGAGACTTGATAACTTTGATGCGACCCGAAGAGACTCGGCCTCGGCCAAACTCAGACGACGCGCACAACCGCCACAAGGGTGTTTATTTGTATATATATAAAGGGAAACTCAATAACAATATAAAAAGGTGCATCACTATGCTTTGCTATATATCAGCAACTGGTGCAAATTTATTCATGCTCCGCCGTACGTATTTGTATTTCGGTGCTCCAAGTATCATCGTCTCCGGCCAATCATGGAGGAGAATTCCCATAACCTTCGGGCAGGCCCGGCGGGGCCTGGTAGCTGCCCTCGTATCCGTATGGCGTCTCGTTGCTCAAAGTACCTGCGGTAGCAACGTTCATGCACAGGCAGATTGAAATACAGCTATTTGAGACACGAGGAGAAGGACACTGAACGACACTGAGAAAAAGAGAGTTGATGATACCTCTGGCGGCGAACGCGTGCTGCGTGAGGAACATGAGTGAGGCCAGGAGCACGCACAGGAACGCGGCCAAGGCTCTGGAAGTGAAAGCCATATGCTGGGATGCGTACGTAGCTGCGCTCAAGCTCTGTCCCTGGAAGGAGCTGCTGTACCTCCTCTCCTATTTATACGCGAGCTTGTGGCTGTGTCGACTGCGACTTGTTTGTCTCTGTGCGCACCAGTCCAGGAGCGTAGAAATGTAGAGGCGAATCCGATCGCCCGTTCAATATGGGCCAGGCGGCCATTTCCACAAGAAGTCCACACCAGTCCAAGGCTCTGGTTGTGATTGTGCAAGCTCTGGCCTCTGGTGACGGCCATTTCCACAAGAAGTCGTTCGTGGCCAGCGTTTCCACACACCCACCATGCACGTCTTTTTTTTCGAGCATAAGTACAGACACAAGCGCTCATATACACGCGCATACACTCACCCCTATGAACGCACACACGCACGCCCTATCCCTATGAGCACTTTTGAGAGACTGAGCCGGCATATCATCTTGAGATTTACGAAGTCACCGTAGGCGCATCGTCGTCGACGGAAACGTCTCCTCCCACTGAAAGCGTATCGCCGGAAATCCTGAAATAAATCCAGGAATAATGCGAGCACTAGGATTTAAACCCTGGTGGGTTGGGGATACCACTGTCCACCTAACCAACTCAACCACAGGTTGATTCGCCTTTTTCTTGACCGTTCGGGGAGCATGGAGCCTTACAAACTAGTGTGTGTTTATCCTGAGCCTTTTTTGCAGGGCTAAAATGAGAGGCATATAGGCCGTGAATGCTTTGATTTCCATGCATTATTTCTTCCGGGTCTTTTTTCTTAAAAAAATTGGTACCTAAGCATCTCTATTCATTGAAAAAATATGGCCGGTTGATTAACGCGAAATCAGACTAAAGCCGGCACAACAATCCACGCGGGGCAACACCGGCCGACCTGGCCAGCCACACAAAGATTCAAAATCGCCACAGTGAAGGAACACAAAGTCGAGGTTGTCACCAAGCGTGATCGTCATCACTCCTCCATAAACATGCTAGTCTGACTTTACCATCGACTTCCACCAACGAAGCCATCGTCACCAAATGCCAGAGCCGATGCCGGCCCATGCCAAACAGTCGGCCACCAATGCAGGCGCCCACACAACTCCGACTAAGCCCTAAAAAAGACAACCCCGACTAATAAAGCCATCAAAATAGAGAAGAATTGTGCAGAGCTGGCGCCAACCAACACTTCCTCGAAGACGATCAGCCACCTGTCATTGTCACCACCTAGGCACCTCCGGGGCACCTTTGACTCCGTGACGACATGGAGAGACCAAGAAGAAACCTATCGAGCATGCTAGGATGAAACCGACCCTGCACCGTCGGACGTCATCTTCGAAGCCAAACTTGGACACCACACCATCACCCTACCTGGGCACCTGCCAACCGTAATTCCATGAGCGTCTAGCACACGAAGAGCACAAACGTGATCGATGGGTCTCCATGGACAACACCCCAAAGAGGGAAGTCATGATGCGGACATTGTCGCTTGACCCGATCTGGCCTTAGGCTTTCACCCAAAGAACTGGTTCCGAGGGTGCACAGGGGATGAACTCCATGATAGTGCCTCCAAGGAGGAAAAACGACGTCCGTGGACGCCGTTGCTGTCGGCCACAGAGCCCGGCAAGCTTTCACACGAAGCACCGCCCAACACCACACCCCCACGCACCACACCTCTGCTAGCCCGCACACCTCCCACGAACCCTCTGCCGTGACTATGCAGGAGCCACCACAACCTCGCCACCGGTCAAAAAATAAAACCAGGCGAGACCGAACCATAAAAAAGAAAAGGTAGCACTATGTGTTCTTCACGGTTTTAGTAATGCAACCTATACAACATTACAGATAGCGCCAAACCAAACACTAACACTGTCTCGTTAGTTCACTGTCAAAAAGAAGATACTCTTCTCGTTAGTTCACTATCAAAAATAAGATACTCTTCTCGTTAGTTCACTGTCAAACGCTGTGGAAAAAAGGTGCGAGTGCATGTGTATGATACTGTAAATGTGTGTGTGCGCATCTATGTCATAATAAGATGTTTCTAAAGAAAAGACATTGTTATCGTGAGTTCATTAAAGGGAAGGGAGCCACACACCAAGCCGGAAGCGTGCGTGTGTGTGTTTGATATTCAAGTACGCTATCCGTACGTCATGGTGTCCAAGAAGGTTCACTTGATTATTAAGAAAAACACAAACCAAGTCCACCTTCTCTATCTTCATTTGGAGATTGTTGCCCGCGGTAGCTTCCGTTTTATCTTGGACCTCAGCTTGTTATTTCCATGAACGATTTGCACCAACTTGAGGTTCATTGCCATTGTAGCGGTCTCCAAATCTTGTTCTTCATCACTCTCCTGAGCATATGGATCCTCTTGCCACTGCATGCACACAACGATAAAACTAGTTAGCAAACATATTAACCGTGAATTAATTCAATTTAAGACAAAGCAACTACTTCCTCTGTTTTTATTTATTTCTCATATTAGCTTGTCTAAAATCGAAATTTATAAACCTTGATCAAATTTATAGAAAAACCAATACATATACAGCACCAAATCAATACCATTAGATTCACCATTGAATATATTCTAACATCATATAAATTTGTTATTGTGAATTTTTATATTGTTCTTGATAAAGTTTATAAAATTTGTCTTTAGTCAAAACTAATATGTGGAGTAAATAAAAATGAAGAGAGTATCATATTTGGACATTTTCATTGGAAAAAGAACAAAAATATCATCGGCCGAACCATAAGCCTATATAGGCTACTATATAGACTGTCCTATTTTTAATTCCACCTAGCTAGCATACCTAATAAAATATCCTTCAAAGATATGTTAAAATTCAAAAGATTATTGTCTTTGTGACACCATACATGTTCGTGCCTTTTATATGCGTGCAAAAGTTCATGCCAAAATAACAAACTATATGCTCCCGTAAAAAAAAAATCTAAATGTGCCCTTAAAAAGCAAATTTGGATAAACTTTCAATTGTGTGCACTTAATAGCCATCCCACTTAATCTGTATGTTGTGCTGTTTAATACGTGGGACCAGTTAGATCATGGTTCAATAAATCCTCTATCAAAAGAAGACATGGAAAATATATACCACTACTAACGACACTTGGTTCCTGAGCGTGTCGGACACGATGTACCCGAGGGCGCTGTTCCTGATCTCCAGGTCTTGCAGGGCGGGGAGGCTGTTGGTGCCGAAGAGATTCTCGATGGTTTGGCTGAGGAGAACGTTGTCGATGCGGAGCTTGGCGAGGCGCCCAAAGCAGGCGCCGGCGTTGGAGAAATAGGAGGGTTGCTTCATCGGGACACCGTCGATGGTGATGTCGATGGCCGCCGGTGACAGCCTCAGGCCGCGGCGAGTCCACCTGCTGATCATATCCTTCTCGGTGCTGCCGTGCCGGCGTCTGTCGTCTTGACGGTGGATGCGCAGCCGCAGGGTGTCCAAAGCCTCGCCGGAGAGACTACGGTGGAACAAGAGATTGTCCGCGAAATCCGCCAGCTTGGCTAGCGCGTCCTCCTCCGCCTCAAACAAGCGTTGATCTCGGACGCACCAATCGGCCTCTGAGTTCCGATCATCATCATCTTGCTCCGAGGCAGCGTCCTCCGAATCCTCAACGATCCGGATGCGGAAGTCGTCGCTGTCGATGTGGATGCATGGGACGGCGCGCCACAGGTGGCGCCACCGCCGCGACAGAGCGCTCGTCTCAACCACCTGGCGGGACCGGAGCTGCGAGAGGATGGCCTGGAGGAGGCAGTCCGGCAGGTTGCTCAGCCGATCCCTGGCGGCGGCGCGCTTTGCTCTGCCACGAGTCTCCATCGCATACCTACATCGTACGCACAGCTAAAGAGATTTTTATTTCCTCACGCGCGACGCGAGTATCTCCATCTACTCCCTCCGTTCCTAATATTTGTCTTTCTAGACATTTCAAATGACTACTACATACAGATGTATGTAGACATATTTTAGAATGTAAATTCACTCATTTTGCTTCGTATGTAGTCACTTGTTGAAATGCCTAGAAAGACAAGTATTTAGGAACGGAGGGAGTATATATCTTCCTAAATTCTAAAAAGTGCAGCTGTGCTGATTAGTTCTCCCGAGCACACAGGCCTGCGCGCCGTCAGATCCGCAATCATGATCGCCAGGTGTGCCACGGTCGGAGCGAATCGTCCGAGTTAATTAAACCGCTTGGGCACACAGCGAAACTGCTTCGCTATCTCTCAGAAAAAAACACACTAGCCCAATCCCCTTTTCCCCGTCGAGCAGAGGAGCGCCGGCGACGACGCCCGGGAGGTCGAGGGGGAGATGGCAGAGAAGAGGAGTCCGGCAAGCCGGTCGGCGGGGGATACAGAGCAGCCGCGCCGCCGTCTCCTCCCCCTCTTTCCAGGATCTGGAGTTTGGGTCAGCTAA
Source organism: Triticum urartu (assembly GCF_056163025.1). Lineage (NCBI taxonomy): Eukaryota > Viridiplantae > Streptophyta > Magnoliopsida > Poales > Poaceae > Triticum > Triticum urartu. The sequence continues at coordinate 720,610,428 of NC_141875.1, read as the reverse complement.
CCGTCGCGGCTCCATCGGGGACGGCCGCCACGGAGCCCACGCTGGAGGGCGATCTGGTGCTCAGGTCAGCCCGCAGCGGCTCGTCCGTGTTGTCCGCCGGCACCAAGGGCCGATCCGTCGCCTCCTCTTGCAACGGCCGCCCTGAAGCGGTGGTCTCGGGTTCGGGTATGGCGCGAAGGTAACCCTGAAGGACCCGTGCGGGAAGCTGGACTGGTTCGGGTCGTTCGCGCAGACCGCGTCAATCAGCTGCACCTGCGACGGCTTACCCGGGTGCCGCATCATGGGCTGTGTTCCTCGCTCGCTCGACGGCTCGCACCAACTTGATTTGTGAGCTGTGCGTAGGTTGATGTGTGCTTTGCTGTTCTTGTGTTTTTGCTGACACTGAAACTGAAACACGGTGCACACCAAACTTCAAAGCAAGTACACGAGAGCAACAACACAGCTTTTAAGAACAGGTGCACATGCGTCCACATTCTACAGTCTTCGCATCATTTGCACTCCTTTGACATCTTTTTCAGAAGCACCGAACGACAGATCAACCTCTACATCCTTTAATCAATGTTCAGATAGTTTACATCCTTTGCACATCGCAATTCACCGGACAATTTCATTGCAGGGGCCGTTGGGTTGCAGTTACAAGGGAGCGCTGAAATTTCTCATTTCTCAACATACTCATGTTAGAATTAATGGGCTAGGCCCATAGCAATTTCTGAAATCTCAAAGCCCATGTGTAAAATGGCAAGTGGTGGTGCTAAGTTTAGTCCCACCTTGAAAGTTGAAGAAGAGTTGGACCTCTTTATATAGTGGGTTCTCTCTACCACTCTAAGTGGTGTGTGAGAAGAGAAAGGGAAAACCACACGTGAGCGCTCGCTCGCCTCGCCTCGAGGCGAGGCGTACATGCGACATGCGCGTGAATGGTCCGCCGAAATCCGGTCCGTCTTATTTTTATGTCTTGGCAGACAAGTTTCTTGATTTCTTGTCCGGTAAGTATACGAATTAGAAACTGAGTCGGTTTGGGATTGTGGTCGCGACACAATACCGCCTCTGGTCCTAATATATATACAGCTACCGGCTGCGGCCAGAGATACACCGAAAAACACCTAGGGTTTTGCCTCATCTCACAACTTGCGCCGCCATCGTAGTCTACTCCATCCCAAACGCCGGCGTGCATCGGCGCGTGGGAGAGCAGGTCTCCGGAACCGTTCGTCTTTGCGATCCTGCACCGGGAGAGGACGCATTAGGTTTTTGGGAAGCGCTGTGCGCGACTGCTCAAATTCGTCATCACGGGTCGTCTTCCGTCCAAGTCAGGCGGTGCTACTCATCGTCGTATTCATCGCCGTCAGCAGCAGATCGTCGCCAACATCGTCATCAACACTGTCGCACCCATAATAGCCAACAACCAGTACGTCCAACATCCTCTGTTCATGTCTGTTTCTACAGCTATTGTTACGTGTTTGCTGCTGTTATGCATGTCTTGCTGTTCTTCTAGTTTGCTAGATTTTTGCATGCTAGTATCTCTTCTAGTCATGAATTATTTACTGGAATTAATCATGAACTTGCCTAATATTCCTACAATCCAAAAACCTAATTATAGGCAATTTCCTGAGTTAACTATGGCTGGATTCGCTGATGCACTGAGGCCGGATAAGTTTACCGGTGTGCACTTTAAGAGGTGGCAGGTGAAGACCACGCTCTGGCTTACTGCTCTGAAAGTTTTCCACGCTAGTGTTGGTGCTCCAGAGGGAATGACCGACGAATATCGGAGAAAATTCCAGGAAGCCAATACTATGTTTGTGGGATACATTCTGAGTGTTCTTGCTAACCGTCTGTGTGATGTGTACATGCACATAAACGATGGAAAAATTCTGTGGGATGCACTGAATGCAAAATTCGGTGCAACAGATGCAGGCAGTGAACTGTACATCATGGAGAGTTTTCATGACTACAAGATGGTGAATAACCGTTCTGTGGTTGAACAAGCTCATGAAATACAGTGCATTGTGAAGGAACTTGAACTCCTTAAATGTGTTCTACCCGACAAATTCGTGGCTGGGTGCATGATTGCAAAGTTGCCTCCTTCATGGAGGAATTTCGCCACAACTCTGAAGCATAAGAGACAGGAGATATCAGTTGAAAATCTGATTGCATCTCTTGATGTTGAAGAAAAAGCTCGGGCTAAAGATACCACTGAAAAAGGAGGTGAGGTTCAGCCTACTGCTAACATGGTGCAGAGGTACCCACAGAATAAGAACAAAGGGAAGAACAAACCTGTTTTCAACAAGCCTACCAAGACTACTACCTTCAAGAAGAAGAAGTTCAACAAGGCTGAGCTAGAGTGCAACGCCTGTGGGAAGCCTGGACACTTTTCCAAGGAATGCCCTGAACGTGCAGACCGCAGAGGGAAAACAAGCTCCAAGACTGCCAACATGGTGACCGCTAGCAATACTGATGGGTATGGTAATTTACCTATTGTGCTTTCAGTATTTCAATCATCTGCGTGGTGGATTGATTCGGGTGCTAACGTTCATGTGTGTGCTGACATCTCCCTGTTTACTTCTTATCAGGTCGCAAGGGATTCTTCCGTCCTAATGGGGAATGGGTCACATGCTTCTGTTCGTGGCATTGGCATGGTGGATCTGAAGTTTACTTCGGGAAAGATCATGCAACTAAGGAACGTGCAGCATGTCCCTACTATGAACAAGAATCTAGTTAGCGGCTCCCTTCTATGTCGAGATTAGAGTCCAATAAAGTAATCGTGTCAAGATTTGGACAATTTATAGGAAAAGGCTATGAGTGCGGAGGCTTGTTCCGTTTTTCTCTTTCAGATTTTTGCAATAAGTCAATAAACCAAATTTGTGCTAGTGTTAATGATGATGCAAGTATTTGGCACTCTCGTTTATGTCATATTAATTTTGGTTTAATGTCTCGGCTATCCAGCATGAGTTTAATTCCGAACTTCACAGTTGCCAAAGGTTCTAAGTGCCATAGTTGTGTGCAATCTAAGCAACCTCGAAAGCCTCATAAGGCTGCCGAGGAGAGAAACTTGGCACCTCTAGAACTCATACATTCTGATCTTTGTGAGATGAATGGTGTGTTGACAAAAGGTGGAAAGAGATATTTCATGACTTTGATTGATGATGCGACTAGATTTTGCTATGTTTATTTGTTGCAAACTAAAGATGAAGCATTAGACTACTTTAAAATCTATAAAGCTGAAGTTGAAAATCAACTAGAGAGAAAGATCAAGCGTCTTAGGTCCGATCGTGGTGGAGAGTATTTTCCAAAAGTTTTTGATGAATTTTGTGAGGAACATGGTATTATTCATGAGAGGACGCCTCCCTATTCACCTCAATCAAATGGAGTGGCCGAGAGGAAAAACCGCACATTGACTGACTTGGTGAATGCCATGTTAGACACTGCTGGTTTATCTAAGGCATGGTGGGGGGAGGCTCTATTGACTTCATGTCATGTCCTGAATAGAGTTCCCAACAATAATAAAGAGAAAACCCCTTATGAGGAGTGGGTTGGGAGAAAACCATCACTTTCTTATTTGCGCACTTGGGGATGTTTGGCAAAGGTCAATATTCCTATTCCTAAGAAACGCAAACTTGGACCAAAGACAGTGGATTGTGTCTTTCTAGGGTATGCTCAACGGAGCATTGCTTATAGGTTTTTAGTGGTAAAATCTGAAGTACCTGATATGCATGTTGATACTATAATGGAATCTCGTGATGCAACATTTTTTGAGAACATATTTCCTATGAAAGATATGCATAGCATTGCTAGATTTTCTTCTGAGATAATTCCTGAATCTAGTACAACTGATGAATATTTCGAACAATCACGTGAGGAAGTCCTTGAGAAGGATAACAATGAAGTTCCTAGAAGGAACAAGAGACAAAGGATTGCAAAATCCTTTGGTGATGATTTCATTGTATACCTTGTGGACGACACACCCAAGACGATTGCAGAAGCATATGCATCTCCGGATGTAGATGATTGGAAAGAAGCTGTTCATAATGAGATGGACTCAATTCTTTCTAATGGAACTTGGGAACTAAATGATAGACCATATGGTTGTAAACCTGTGGGCTGTAAGTGGGTGTTCAAAAAGAAGCTAAAGCCTGATGGTACTATTGATAAATACAAGGCACGGCTAGTGGCCAAGGGCTACACTCAGAAAGAAGGCGAAGATTACTTTGACACCTATTCACCCGTTGCTAGAATGACCACCATTCGAGTGTTACTTTCCTTGGCTGCCTCTTATGGTCTTATCATTCATCAAATGGATGTAAAGACAGCTTTTCTCAATGGAGTGTTGGAAGAGGAGATCTATATGGATCATCCTGACGGGTTTGTGGTAAAGGGTGAAGAGAGAAAGGTGTGCAAGTTGTTAAAATCTTTGTATGGTCTGAAACAGGCACCTAAGCAATGGCATGAGAAGTTTGAAAGAACTTTGACTTCTGCAGGATTTGTCATTAACGAGGCTGATAGGTGTGTTTACTATCGCCATGGTGGGGGCAATAGTGTCATATTATGTTTGTATGTGGACGACATACTGATCTTTGGTACAAACATTAATGCAATTAATGAGGTCAAGTCTTTTCTATCAAAAAGTTTTGACATGAAAGATCTGGGAGAAGCCGATGTAATTCTAAACATCAAACTTATTAAGGATGAGAGTGGGATTACATTAACGCAATCTCACTATGTTGAGAAGGTCTTGAACCGATTCGGTTTTATGGATAGCAAGCCTTCTCCAACACCTTATGATCCCAGCGTGACACTCAGAAAGAACAAGAAAGAATCGAGAGATCAATTAAGATACTCTCAAATTGTCGGTTCACTCATGTACTTAGCTAGCGCTACAAGACCAGATATCTCTTTTGCTGTGAGCAAACTGAGTAGGTTCATGTCCAACCCGGGTGATGATCATTGGCATGCACTAGAAAGAGTCTTGCGCTATCTGAGAGGTACTATGAGTTACGGAATTACTTATTCAGGGCATCCTGCTGTGCTAGAAGGATATAGTGATTCAAATTGGATCTCCGATGTTGATGTACTTTATGCAACAAGTGGGTATGTATTTACTCATGGTGGTGGCGCAGTGTCATGGAGGTCTTGCAAGCAAACCATATTGACGAGGTCAACTATGGAAGCAGAATTAACTGCTTTGGACACAGCTACTGTTGAGGCAGAATGGCTGCGTGAGCTCTTGATGGACTTGCCGGTTGTTGAAAAACCTGTACCGGCTATTCTTATGAATTGTGATAACCAAACGGTTATCGCTAAAGTGAACAATTCGAAAGATAATGCAAAGTCATCAAGACACGTGAAAAGACGTTTGAAGTCTGTCAGGAAGTTGAGAAACTCCAGAGTAATAACTGTTACGTATATACAAATAGACAAAAACCTGGCAGATCCCTTTACAAAGGGACTATCACGAAATGTGATAGATATTGCATCGAGGGAGATGGGTATGAGACCCATAGATGTTACACCATAGTAGTAACCCAACCTTTGTGATCGGAGATCCCGTGAATTAGGATCTGGGAAGAACAAGCTATTGGTTAACTGAGGAGAGTAATAACTTATGATCGTCTCCAAGTGAAGATGCAAAACTCTCAGAGCTGTAAGGCTCAGATCTGTAAGGCAGGTCGGCAACATGCCTTAATGTGGTTCTATTGGCTATAATTAGCAAAGATGCTGTCCTACAGAGCAGTCTTGAAAGCACACACCTATATGAGTTCTGACTGTAAACGTCGCAGTCTATGAGATTTGGGTGATCTCTAGTAAACTCACGAAGAGACCAGGGAGTATGACGTATAAGCTCCAAACCGCGGGGTAGCCTACTGGCGGTCAGGTACTGGTTAAGACTTTGAGTGAAACCTGTTCACACAAAACTAGCAATTCAAGGCATAGTCCATTGTCAAGTTGTGAATGGATGTAGCTTAAAGTTCTAGGCAGAAGTTCAACTTAACAGTCTCTGCTGAAACACTGGTATATTAAACAAGTGGTGAGAGAAGGCAAATCTCTAAATGGGTATTTGAGATCTGGTGGGGGATTGTTAGAATTAATGGGCTAGGCCCATAGCAATTTCTGAAATCTCAAAGCCCATGTGTAAAATGGCAAGTGGTGGTGCTAAGTTTAGTCCCACCTTGGAAGTTGAAGAAGAGTTGGACCTCTTTATATAGTGGGTTCTCTCTACCACTCTAAGTGGTGTGTGAGAAGAGAAAGGGAAAACCACACGCGCGCGCTCGCTCGCCTCGCCTCGCCTGGCCGGGCCGGGCCGGGCCGTGCCGTGCCGTGGCGTGGCGAGGCGAGGCGAGGCGAGGCGAGGCGTCGCGTACATGCGACATGTGCGTGAATGGTCCGCCGAAATCCGGTCCGTCTCCTTGCAGGAGCGCAGCTTCCTTTTGCCGTTTTATTTTTATGTCTTGGCAGACAAGTTTTTTGATTTCTTGTCCGGTAAGTATACGAATTAGAAACCGAGTTGGTTTGGGATTGTGGTCGCGACACAATACCGCCTCTGGTCCTAATATATATACAGCTACCGGCTGCGGCCAGAGATACACCGAAAAACACCTAGGGTTTTGCCTCATCTCACAACTTGCGCCGCCATCGTAGTCTACTCCATCCCAAACGCCGGCGTGCATCGGCGCGTGGGAGAGCAGGTCTCCGGAACCGTTCGTCTTTGCGATCCTGCACCGGGAGAGGTCGAATTAGGTTTTTGGGAAGCGCTGTGCGCGACTGCTCAAATTCGTCATCACGGGTCGTCTTCCGTCCAAGTCGGGCGGTGCTACTCATCGTCGTATTCATCGCCGTCAGCAGCAGATCGTCGCCAACATCGTCATCAACACTGTCGCACCCATAATAGCCAACGACCAATACGTCCAACATCCTCTGTTCATGTCTGTTTCTACAACTACTGTTACGTGTTTGCTGCTGTTATGCATGTCTTGCTGTTCTTCTAGTTTGCTAGATTTTTGCATGCTAGTATCTCTTCTAGTCATGAATTATTTACTGGAATTAATCATGAACTTGCCTAATATTCCAACAACTCAATCATAGCTAACTACTGGGATAGGATTCATCATGTGTTCCCAGGTAATCTACAAAACTTGCCTGGAAGTAGTATGTATTTTGCCTACAACACGCAACAGGACGTACTTCTGAATTTTTTTCCTATTTCCCCCAACCAGGACTTCATGCAATCTACACACTGAGAAAACAAAATCATGCCTAGGCAAAAAAGCTTTATCACTTACTTCTCAGGTACAATTCGGACGAAAAAAACTTCATTGTGATCACCCAGGGATTAGCCTGGTGCTTGCAAAAAGCTTTATGTGGTTTGCCTACATCACAAAAACAATTTGCCTAAAGACTTGCTAAACTTTGCTTAACAGTTCTTGTCCCAAAAAGCAGGAGATTTTTTTTGCTTTCTTGCTGATTGCACTGAATTTGCCCCAAAAAATGGCACCAACAACTTGTTGTGTTTTCTTATTACAAATCAAAGTAGCCTGCGAAAAAACACAAACTTTTTGCCTGATGATTATACTTAATTTGCCCCAAAACACACAAATGTCACTTGCCTATATTTTTTGTTCTAGACAAATGCAATCTAATATGCATGGAGGGAAGATGCATTCATAACAACACAACATTTACTCTTCATGTTATTTATTTTAAAAGCCAACACTGCGCAAAGTCGTTTTCTCAGGTAAGCTAGATCATGTACATGCCATTTTGGATTTCGCCCATTACTACTGCTTCTGACTCAATCCTTTGCATGAATGTGCAATTCTCCATAGCTCGAAGTCCACAAGGTGCTCACCACTGGCGGAGCTGCGTTCTGCTTTTGGAACACCAAATTTTCCCTTTCAGGTGTGTTTTAACTGCTTAATAGCTATGTGATTAATTATGCAACAAGATCCTAGTTAATCAGTAGCATCATGGTTCAACATGTAGCTTCTGATGTAGTATCTTCACTGTATGTGTTGCATACGAAATTTATCTTATCCAAACAGATTTTTCATTTTCTTAGTTCCAAGAAATTTTAACAATTTCTTCAAGATTGTTGACTTGGAATCAACAGTTTCTCAATCGGTTCAGAAATAGATAGTCTTTTGCTGTAAAACTTTGAGGTTAAGAGAATACGGTTGTGCTCGAAGCTACTTCTGTAAGGCCTCTCAACTTATGTGAAATATAATCCATACTCATACGTGCTGTTTCCTCCGATAGGTCAACTCGCAAGGAACAAGTGATGACTCAAGGATACCAGGATATCATTTGTTGCATACTGTGTTATTATTGACCAAAACTTGCCCATCATTTACTAGGTAAACTGTAGTTGCCCGAAAATCTACGTGATGGCCCATTGAATTATGAATTCTTTACCTGTGCAGTGAAGTTAGGCAATCTGTAAATAAATTTGTACACTTTATATCAGTAGCATTATTTAAGCAGCAAATTGTTGTGATTTGCACACAAGTTGCAATTGCCAATGGAGTAAGTTGCCTCAATATAAATAATACTTGCCTAAATCACTCAGTAAAAGTTTCCTATAAAAAAGGGGGATCTCTAGAGTCATTGTTGAACATCAGGGGGTAATTCATGGACGTAGCTCGGTCCCTTGTCTATTTTGTAACTGGACGCGGGAAGGGAGAGATCACTTGTGTGAATCTGGTTCGTACTTATGCACCCATCTACCTATCCATCGGATGAGCACAACACTTTAATTGATTGGGCAGTATAAAATCTAATAGCATCCGATGTACTTCCTCCGTTCCACAATGAGGTTCCATAGGGAGGTTAAATAAGAGTCTGTGGAGGGAAGTGCCCAAAACATGTCCAACACGCGATAGTTAGTTGCGGGAGATAGTGACATGACTTGCCTAGAGATCCGCTCCCATGAGTGACGTGGTTTCACCAAAAACTTGCCCAACGTATGATAAGTAGTTGCTAGAGATGCTGGCGCAAGTTTCCCAGAGATCCATCCCTGAGAGAGTTGTGTTTTTTCGCACAAAAACTAGCGCAACACATGATAGGTAGTTGCTAGAGATGCTTGCGCAAGTTCCCTAGAAATCCACTCCCGAGACCCAACAAGAGTGTGGGGGGGGGGGTCATGTCGAGTTGTCTATGGATTGGAGGAGGCGAATCGATGATTTCGATGACGATGGGATTTCGTGGTTGGGGATAGTGGTGACGTCGGGGGCAGGGGCACGCACGAGAGAAGCACACAAAAAATGAAAATATGGTCAAGGGCCACTTGCCAGAGACATGGACAAGTCGTCAGTTGCTTGGGCAGTTGACAACTTCACACCACTTTTACTATCCAGGGAAAGAGGCCAAATTATGTGGGGTGGTAAATTTTGCACCACTTTCAAAGCAACTTTTCTGTTTATGGAAAGATAACTTTAGTGGCACACAAAAGCAACTTCATTGTATAATGTGTACTAGTTAATTCGTCAAAAGTGATGGTATGAAGCTTGGTAGGCAACTTATAGGTGATGGTAGGTAACTTGATAGTCATCATAGTCAACTCAAAAAAACATTGGGATGATAGGTCACCATGATAGACGACCTAACCGAAAGTTGCTTACTGATACAAAAGTTGCCTCCATGGCACGAAAGTTGCTTGAGATTTTTTTCATCAAAGGCAATTTAATAGGTGATGCTAAGTAAATTGACGGTCATGAGATGATAACCAACTTTATAAGAGCATTGAGTTGATAGGTAGTCATGATAGGCAACCTGGCAACAAGGTGCATCATGTATGTAGTACCAAAGTTGATAGGTAGTCACAGGTAGGCAACTTTCAAGTGATGCTAGGCAATTTGGTAGTTATTGTAGGCAACTCAAAAGAACATTAGGATGATAGATGACCATGATACACAACCTAACCGAAAGTTGCCTACTGTAGTATAAAAGTTGTCTCTCTCTGGCACCAAAGTTGCTTGAGAGAAAAAGTTCATCGAAAACAAATTCATAGTTGACGCTAGGCAACTTATAGGTGATGCTAGGCAATTTGGTAGTCGTCATAGCAAACTTCAAAAGAATATTGGGATGATAGATAACCATAATACACAACCTAACAGAAAATTGCCTACTGTAGTACGAAAGTTGCCTTATACGCGGCACCAAAGTTGCTTCAGAAAAAAAGTTTGCCGAAAGCAACTTCATAGTTGATGCTAGGCAACTTATAGGTGATGTTAGGCAATTTAATAGTCATCGTAGACAACTCAAAAAAACATTAGGATGATTGGTGATCATGATACACAGCCTAACCGAAAGTTGCCTACTGTAGATCAAAAATTGCCTCTTTGTGGCAGCAAAGTTGCTTGAGAAAAAAAAGTTCGTCAAAAGCAACTCCCTAGGTGACACTAGGAAACTTGACGGTCATGATAGCCAACTTTATAAGAGCATTGAGTGGATAGGTAGTCATGACAGGCAACCGGCCAACAAGGTGCTTCATATAACACCAAAGTTGATAGATAGTTGTGGTAGGCAACTTACAGATGATGATAGGCAATTTGGTAGTCATCGTATAGCCAACTCAAAAGAACATCAGAATGATCTGATAAACAACCAAACCAAAAGTTGCTTGTTGTAGTACAAAAGTTGCCTCTTCGTGGCACCAAAATTGCCCGAGGAATAAAAGTTTGTCGAAACATATCGATATGGGATCTAGTTTTGAAGAGCTCGTCGCCAAGAATCTAGCGATGAAAACGAATCTTAATTTTGATGCTTCGTTCAAAAGTTATGACTTTTTGAAAATTTTGAACACACGTAATAATTACACATGGGACAAGATCTTTCCTATTTTGGAGTGAATTTTGCATCATAGCATTAGAACAAAATTTACCTTTTTTGGGTGTGTGCTCCGGAACGCTAAGGAGCACACGTGTGCTCCCTAGTCGCATCCATATATCTTTTTTCATGGTACATGTGCTTAGTATTAGGGATGTGTTTCCGTTTTAAATCTGATACCGATCCGATTGGGTTGTTACCAACTAATCCCTCTTTCTTGAGAATAATAATAAGATACATACAACAGTTCGAAAAAAGGACAATTGATTAAGATACAAGACGCCATTTATATCTAGAGTTTCGATTAGATTACTACTGAATCGATCACTCTTTCTCAAGATAAAATGCACAGTTCTCGCATTAATTCTGAATTTATTTTCAATATATTTTCGGCGTTGTGTTTTCAGTGGAAGAAGACTTTCCCGTCCACGAAGAGGGGCCTATGGTGACTTCGTATATCTCAAGATGATATGTCGGCTCAGTCTCTCAAAGGTGCTCATTACGATAGGATGTGCATGTGTTCGTTCATAGAGATGATTGTATGCGCCTATGTATGAGCGCTTGCGTATGTACTATGTTTAAAAAAGAAACCATGAGTTTAAAAAAAAAAAGAAACCATGTTACCACGGGGCGCAGGTCCACGCTTCGATCATCCACATGCATGCCCATGTTGTCAGCTGCATAGCTGAATGCATCTTGCACATGACCGTGCGCAGGCCACTTGGCCGATCGATCGGCGCAAGCACCGTCGCACGCACGTTTGTACCCCATCATTCCTTTATATCTAACCCCCTAAGAATTTTTAAAATCTTGTTAGTCTGAGGCTACATTTTGAGATATTAAATTGGACCTAATACAATCTTAACACAATTACGAAATCTTCTATTAAAGATAGTAAAACTGAGTGTAAACCGAGATCTCTCAATAATTTGCATTTTCGGTCGTTCGTTTACACAATCTAGACATTCCTGGCTGTTAGATCCTGTGTGAAACATGGCCCAGCTGTCCTGTGAGCTATTGCTCGAGAGGCCGAAACGAAGGCCTCTGGTGCACTAGGCCGTCGGCCAGCTGCCTGCCCATTCCAGCGGAGCTGGGCTTCGCTAAAGGGGATCTACTAGATGCGAGGCATACAGAGAGGAGCGACCGTGTCCATCCATCCAGTCCCGATTCCTGGCGTAGTGGAGTAACAACATCCAATCAATCCAGTCCCGATGGCCGGTCTACGTCGCTCAATGCCTCGACTGGATCAACCGGAGGTGCCGGATGGGATCAAGGCAAGTCGATGCGTGGGCTTGATCAACTGGAGGAGCGGAGCAGCCCTCGCGTGCCGGTCGATGCAGTGCATGTGAGCCGACCTTCGCCACGGCATACATGTGGAGTTTAGGGGGTGAGTGGCATGGTGATCCTAGATCCACGCGACCTACAAGTTGGAGGTGGGTTTTGGGGCCTCGGAGATGCAAATGTTAAACGACAGTTTGCAGTTGGCGCATGACCTGCCGTTTTACATCTCCTGCAGGTGGAGATGCTAATTTGCATCTCAAGGTGTTGTATTTTGCATCTCCGGGAGACAGAGATGTATTTTTTCCATCTACATCATCTGTTGGAGATGGGTTTTGGGGCCTCAGAGATGCAAAAGTTAGTTATATTTACATCTACATCATAATAGTTATATTTACATCTACATCATAATAGTTGTGTGAACCGCGACAATGATGAGGGCCATGCGGTGTGCCTCTAGGATGGAGAGAGCCCGGTGCACCTCAAGAATGTCAAGGATGCCAATACAAACATGACAAGCCCCTGTGAATAGTCGACATGGTCCATTTAGTCGTCTACTTAACCCATGCCGGTTTACTATTGAAGGAAAAAATCACACCAATTTTTTTTAAACTCAAGATATTCAGAATCTTGCATGGGTTGTAAATTATATAAGTATTACCTTTGGGCTTGGAAATATGAGAAGTTGTGGCTCATGGAAAAAATACCATACTTTATTTTTTAATTCATTTTTGATGTGTGTGTGTTGGGGGGGGGGGGGACCTTTATATATTGACACGACAATGTTGTAATTTCTGTCAACACATGTGCAGCGGCACACACACGCGCGGGGCAGCCTCATCCAAAAGTTAGCGTATGGTGATTTCTACCATATAGCTACCTAATTAACGCGCAACAAACCTCAAACCTGCTTGAGATGCTGCGGATCGTCAAACATAGAGAGGAAAGAGCTTTACACATTGCGACAACAATAGTGTAAACACATGTGCAGCACCACACACACGCGCGGGGCAGCCTATCCAGAAAAAGCTGATGGTGAACTCTACCATAACTACCTAATTCACGTGCAACAAACCTCAATCCTGCTTAAGATGTTGCGGATGTCAAACATAGAGCGGAAAGCACGAAAAAATCCCCACACCTAGCTGGACATCCCCTACCTGTCAAAAATTATGCTAATTTTTTCAATAAAGCTCTTTGATTCTAAATGATTATCGTATTATGGTCCCTTGCATTTTGCACAACACAGCTGATAATTTCATATATATTCTATGTAAGTTTCTTCCACTGACACTTAGCTCGAACAATTAAGACCTTCATGTAGATTTGGGTAGTTATAACAGGTAGAATTTATTGACGCTTTAGCTATTGCATAGTCGCCTGAAAATAAAGTTAGGCTCAGTTATTTTTTTTCACTAAACGTTTATTGTCCGGCGAAAACATTGGTTGATACTTTTGGGTTGGTGCATCCATGTACAAGGCTTGATCAATTGAGCAAGAAGATGTGTAACATTTGTGTGCGCAAGTCTATTGTCCATGTGTGTCTATGCGTGTGAGTGTGTGTCTATGCATGTGCGTTTTGTTTTGTCGATGGGCGTGGATGGATGTTTTCATGTGTGCGTGGAGTTAGTGTGTTTATGAAAAGAATACGAGGGGGATGACATGGTCGGTATTAGATGCAAATATAATTTTTATGCACTTTACCTATATGTAAGTGAAGAAAATATGCCCTAGAGGCAATAATAAAATTGTTATTTTATATTTTCTTATATCATGATAAATGTTTATTACTCATGCTAGAATGTATTAACCCGAAACTTGATACATGTGTGGATAAATAGACAAAAACACCGTGTCCCTAGTAAGCCTTTACTAGACTAGCTCGTCGATCAAAGATGGTTAAGTTTCCTAACCATAGACATGTGTTGTGATTTGATGAACGAGATCACATCATTAGGAGAATGATGTGATGGACAAGACCCGTCCATTAGCTTAGCATATTGACCGTTCAGTTTTACTGCTATTGCTTTCTTCATGTCAAATACATATTACTTCGACTATGAGATTATGCAACTTCCGAATACCGGAGGAATGTCTTGTGTGCTATCAAACATCACAACATAACTGGGTGATTATAAAGATGCTCTATAGGTATCTCCGAAGGTGTTTGTTGGGTTGGCATAGATCGAGATTAGGATTTGTCACTCCGAGTATCGGAGAGGTATCTCTGGGCCCTCTCGGTAATGCACATCATAAGAAGCCTTGCAAGCGAAGTGGCTAATGAGCTAGTTATAAGATGATGTATTACGGAATGAGTAAAGAGACTTGCCGGTAACGAGATTGACCTAGCTATGTGGATAACGATGATCGAATCTCGGGCAGGTAACATACCGATGACAAAGAGAATAACGTATGTTGTCATTAGGGTTCGACCGATAAAGATGTTTGTAGAATATGTAGGAGCCAATATGAGCATCCAGGTTTCGCTATTAGTTATTGATCGGAGAGGTGTCTCGGTCATGTCTACATAGTTCTCAAACCCGTAGAGTCCGCACGCTTAATGCTCGATGACGATTTAGTATTATGTGAGTTATGTGATTTGGTGACCGAATGCTGTTCGGAGTCCCGGATGAGATCACGGACATGACGAGGAGTCTAGAAATGGTCGAGAGGCAAAGATTGATATATAGGATGATAGTATTCAGACACCAGAAGTGTTCCGGATAGTATCGGGTATTTATCGAAGTACCGGGGGGGGGTTACTGGAACCCCCGGAGGAAAGATATGGGCCATATGGGCCATAGGAGGGGAGCACACCAGCCCACAAGGGGTGCCCCCCCCCCAAGGAAGGAGGCCGAGTGGGGAAGGGAAAGAGGGGGTTTGGCCCCCCTTTCCTTCTCTCCCTCCTATTACCTTATCCCCCCTCCGGAAATAAGGAAAGGGGGGAGGCCGAATTTGGAGAGGATGCCAAGTAGGATTCCTCCTACTTGGGGTGCCCCATGGCTGCTCCCCTCCCCCCCCATCTATATATACGTGGGAGGGGGCGCCTAGGACACACAACATCTATTCCTAGCTGTGTGCGGTGCCCCCCTCCACAGTTTATGCCTCCGGTCATATCTTCATAGTGCTTAGGAGAAGACCTACGCGGATCACATCACCATCCCCGTCACCACGCCGTCATGCTGACGGAACTCATCTACTTCCTCGACACCTTGCTGGATCAAGAAGGCGAGGAACGCATCGCGCTGAACGTGTGCAGAACTCGAAGGTGTTGTACGTTTGTTACTTGATCGGTCGGAGCTAGAAGAAGTTCGACTACATCAACCGTGTTTTCAAACACTTCTGCTTTCGGTCTATGAGGGTACATGGACACACTCTTCCCCCCTCGTTGCTATGCATCTCCTAGATAGATCTTGCGTGAGCGTAGGAATTTTTTGAAATTGCATACTACGATTCCCAATAGTGACATTATGAGCCAGGTCTATGCGTAGATGATATGCACGAGTAGAACACAAAGAATTGTGGGTGGTGTTAGTCATACTTCTTACCACCTACGTCTTATTTTGATTCAGAGGTACTGTGGGATGAAGCGGCCCGGACTAACCTTACATGTCCACGCACATGAGACCGATTCCACCGATTGACATGCAACTAGTTTTGCATAAAGGTGGCTGGCGGGTTTCTGTTTCTCCTACTTTAGTTGAATCGAATTTAACTACTACCGGTCCTTGAAGAAGGTTAAAACAGCAAACTTGATGAATCACCATTGTGGTTTTTGCCGTAGGTAAGAATGGTTCTTGCTAGAAGCCCGTAGCAGCCACGTAAAATTGCAACAACAAAGTAGAGGACGTCTAACTTATTTTTGCAGGGTATGTTGTGATGTGATATGATCAAGACATGATGTGATATATGTCATTGTACGAGATGATCATGTTTTGTAAGTTATTGGCAACCGGCAAGAGCCTTATGGTTATCTCTTTATTGTATGAAATCCAAACGCCATGTAATTGCTTTACTTTATCACTATGCGTTAGCAATAGTTGTAGAAGCAATTGTATGAAATGCAAACGCCATGTAACTGGGTGATTATAAAGGTGCTCTACAGGTGTCTCCGAAGGTACTTGTTGGGTTGGCGTATTTCGAGATTAGGATTTGTCACTCCGATTGTCGGAGAGGTATCTCTGGGCCCTCTCGGTAATGCACATCACTATAAGCCTTGCAAGCATTGTGACTAATGAGTTAGTTGCGAGATGATGTATTACGGAACAAGTAAAGAGACTTGCTGGTAACGAGATTGAACTAGGTATTGAGATACTGACGATCGAATCTCGGGCAAGTAACATAGCGATGACAAATGGAATAACGTATGTTGTTATGCGGTTTGACCAATAAAGATCTTCGTAGAATATGTAGGAGCCAATATGAGCATCCAGGTTCCGCTATTGGTTATTGACCGGAGACGTGTCTCAGTCATGTCTACATAGTTCTCAAACCCGTAGGGTCCGCACGCTTAAAGTTAGATGACGATCGGTATTATGAGTTTTGTGTTTTGATGTACCGAAGGTAGTTCGGAGTCCCGGATATGATCACGGACATGACGAGGAGTCTCGAAATGGTCGAGACATAAAGATCGATATATGGACGACTATGTTCGGACACCGGAATGGTTTCGGGGAGTTTCGGACACATACCGGAGTACCGGGGGGTTACTGGAACCCCCCGGGGAGACTAATGGGCCTATTGGGCCCTAGTGGAGAAGAGGAGGGGCGGCCAAGGGCAGCCTCGCGCCCCCTCCCCCCCCGGTCCGAATTGGACAAGGAGGGGGGCAGCGCCCCAATTTCCTTTCCCCCTCTCTCTCCTTCCCTCTCCTCTCCTACTCCCTCTTGGAAGGGGGGGTCCTACTCCGGGTGGGAGTAGGACTCCTCATGGGGCGCGCCCAGGGAGGTCGGTCCCCTCCCCCTCCTCCACTCCTTTATATATGGGGAGGGGGCACCCCTTGGAGACACAAAAATTGATCTCTTGATCTCTTAGCTGTGTGCGGTGCCCCCCTTCACCATATTCCACCTCGATAATATTGTAGCGGCGCTTAGGCGAAGCCCTGCGTCGGTAGCATCATCATCACCGTCACCACACCGTCGTGCTGACGGAACTCTCCCTCAAAGCTCGGCTAGATCGGAGTTCGAGGGACGTCATCGAGTTGAACGTGTGCTGAACTCGGAGGTGCCGTACGTTCGATACTCGGATCGATCAGATCGTGAAGACGTACGACTACATCAACCGCGTTGTGCTAACGCTTCCGCTTTTGGTCTACAAGGGTGTGTGGACACACTCTCCCCTCTCGTTGCTATGCATCACCATGATCATGTGTGTGCGTAGGAATTTTTTTTGAAATTACTATGTTCCCCAACAATACAGGCATGGGCTCGGAACACTGGAGACCGAAAGGTCGAACGTGAATCATATAGTAGATATGATCAATATAGAGATGTTCACCGTTGATGACTACTCCATCTCACGTTATGACTGGACATGGTTTAGTTGATTTGGATCACGTATCATTTAGATGACTTGAGGGATGTCTATCTAAGTGGGAGTTCTCAAGTAATTTGATTAATTGTACTTAATTTATCATGAACTTAGTCCTGATAGTATTTGCATATCTATGTTGTAGATTAATAGCTCGTGATTTAGCTCCTATATTTTTCATATATTCCGAGAGAAAACTAAGTTGAAAGATGAGAGTAGCGACGATACGGACTGGGTCCGTGATCTGAGGGTTATCCTCATTGCTGCACAGAAGAATTATGTCCTTGATGCACCGCTAGGTGACAGATCTATTGCAAGAGCAGATGCAGACGTTATGAATGTTTGACAAGCTCGGTATGATGACTACTTGATAGTTTAGTGCGCCATGCTTTACAGCTTAGAACCGGGACTTCAAAAAGGTTTTGAACACCACGGAGCATATGAGATGTTCCAAGAGTTGAAATTGGTATTTCAGACTCATGCCCATGTCGAGAGGTATGAGACCTCTGACAAATACTTTCCCTGCAAGATGGAGGAGAATAGCTCAGCAAGTGAGCATATGCTCAGAATGTCTGGGTAGTACAATCCCTTGAATAAAGTGGGAGTTAATCTTCCAGATAATATAGTGATTGACAGAGTTCTTTAGTCACTATCACCAAGCTACTAAAATTTCATGATGAACTATAATATGCAAGGGATGATGAAACTGATTCCCGAACTCTTCGCGATGCTGAAATCGGTGAAGGTAGAAATCAAGAAAGAGCATCAAATGTTGATGTTTAACAAGACCACTAGTTTCAAGAAAAAGGGGAAAAGGAAAAGAAAGGGAACTTCAAGAAGAATGGCAAGCAAGTTGCCACTCCCGTGAAGAAGCCCAAAGCTAGACCCAAGCCTGAAACTGAGTGCTTCTATTGCAAAATAAATAGTCACTGGAAGCGGAACTACCCCAAATACTTGGCGGATAAGAATGATGGCAAAGTGAACAAAGGTATTTTTAATATACAAGTTATTGATCTGTGCTTTACTAGTGTTCATAGTAGCCCATGGGTATTTGATACGGTTTAGTTGCTAAGATTAGTAACTCGAAACTGGAGTTGCAAACTGAACATAGACTAGTTAAGGGCGAGGTGACGATGTGTGTTGGAAGTGATTCCAAGGTTGATAAGATCACCATCGCATACTCCCTCTACCTTCGGGATTACTGTTGAACCTAAAAAATGTTATTTTGGTGTTTGCATTGAGCATGAATATGATTGGATCATGTATATTGCAATACAGTTATTCATTTAAGTTGGAGAATAATTGTTTTTCTGTTTACATGAATAAAACCTTCTATGGTCATACACCCAATGTAAATGGTTTATTGAATCTCGATCGTAGTAATATACATATTCATTATATTGATGCCAAAAGATGCAAAGTTGATAATGATAGTGCAACATACCTGTGGCACTGCCGTTTTGGTCATATTGGTATGAAGCGCATGAAGGAACTCCATGCAGATGGACTTTTGGAATCACTTGATTGTGAATCATTTGATACTTGCGAACCATGTCTGATGGGCAAGATGACTAAAACTCTGTTCTCCGGAATAATGGAGCGAGCCAATGACTTATTGGAAATAATACAAATCGATGTATGCGGTCCAATGAGTGCTGAGGCACGCGACGGGTATCGTTATTTTTTGACCTTCACAGATGATTTGAGCAAATATGGGTATATCTACTTAATGAAACACAAGTCTGAAACAATTGAAAAGTTCAAAGAATTTCAGAGTGAAGTGGAGAATCATCATAATAAGAAAATAAAGTTTCTATGATCTGATCGCGGAGGCGAATATTTGAATTACGAGTTTGGCCTTCATTTAAAACAATGTGGAATAGTTTTCCAACTCACGCCACCTGAAACACCACAGCATAATGGTGTGTCCGAACGTTGTAACCGTACTTTATTAGATATGGTGTGATCTATGATTTCTCTTACCGATTTACCCCTATCGTTTTGGGGTTATGCATTAGAGACAGCTGCATTCATGTTAAATAGGGAACTGTCTAAATCCGTTGAGACGACACCATATGAACTATGGTTTGGCAAGAAACCCAAGCTGTCGTTTCTTAAAGTTTGTGGTTGCGACACTTATGTCAAAAGGCTTCAGCCCGATAAGCTCGAACCCAAATCAGAGAAGTGTGTCTTCATATGATATCCTAAGGAAACAATTGGGTACACCTTCTACCACAGATCCAAAGGCAAGATCTTTGTTGCCGAGAATGGAACCTTTCTAGCGAAGGAGTTTCTCTCGAAAAAAGTGAGTGCGATGAAAGTAGAACTTGATGAGGTAATTGTACTTTCTCTCGAATTGGAAAGTAGCACATCAGTGAAATCCGTTCGCATGATGCCTACACCAACTAGAAAGGAAGCTAATGATGATGATCATGAAACTTCGGATCAAGTTACTACTGGATCTCGTAGGTTGAACAGAGCACGTTCGGCACCAGAGTGGTACAGTAATCCTATCCTGGAAGTCATGTTATTAGACCATGGTGAACCTACGAACTATGAAGAAGCTACGATGAGCCCAGATTCCGACAGATGGCTTGAGGCCATGAAATCTGAGATAGGATCCATGTATGAGAACAAAGTGTGGACTTTGCTGGACTTGCCCAATGACCGACAAGCCATTAAGAATAAATGGATCTTCAAGAGGA
This sequence comes from Triticum urartu, assembly GCF_056163025.1. Classification (NCBI taxonomy): domain Eukaryota; kingdom Viridiplantae; phylum Streptophyta; class Magnoliopsida; order Poales; family Poaceae; genus Triticum; species Triticum urartu. The sequence continues at coordinate 720,590,110 of NC_141875.1, read as the reverse complement.
AGACGGACATTGATGGTAGTGTTACTATCTACAAAGCTCGAATTGTCACGAAATGTTTTCGACAAGTTCATGGTGTTGACTACGATGACATTTTCTCACTCGTATCGTTGCTTAAGTCTGTCCGAATCATGTTAGCAATTGCCGCATTTTATGAAATCTAGCAAATGGATATCAAAACTTCATTCCTTAATGGATTTATTAAAGAAGAGTTGTATATGATGCAACCAGAAGGTTTTGTCAATCCCGAAGGTTCTAACAAAATGTTCAAGCTCCAGCGATCCATCTATGGACTGGTGCAAACATCTCGGAGTTAGAATATACGCTTTGATGAGTTGATCAAAGCATATAGTTTTATATAGACTTATGGTGAAGACAGTATTTACAAGTGAGTGGGAGCACTACAGCCTTTCTGATAAGTATATGTGAATGACACATTGTTGATCGGAAATGATATAGAATTTTCTGACAAGCATAAAGGAGTGTTTGAAAGGAGTTTTTCAAAGAAAGAGCTCGGTGAAGCTGCTTATATATTGGGCATCAAGATCTATAGAGATAGATCAAGACGCTTGATAAGACTTTCGATGAGTACATTCCTTGATAAGATTTTGAAGGAGTTCAAAATGGATCAGTCGAGGAAGGAGTTCTTGCCTGAGTTGTAAGGTATGAAGTTGAGTAAGACTCAAATCCTGACCACGGCAGAAGATAGAAAGAGAATGAAAGTCATTCCCTATGCCTCAGCCATAGGTTCTATAAAGTATGCCATGCTGTATACCAGACCTATTGTGTACCTTGCCATGAGTTTGGCAAGGGGGTACAATAGTGATCCAAGAGTAGATCACTGGACAGCAATTGAACTGCCGAACAGGCCGTCCGAAGAATGGAGTCCTGAAAGTAAAAAAATTTAAAATAATTGGCAGCCCCTGATACGGTTTAAGCCGTGTTTTGGGCGTGCCGCGATGGTGCCCCTCCCCCTGTGCCCATGGTATCTCTAGAGCGTAGGTATGTACGCGAAGTACTGACGTCGCCTTTTTGCAAGGGTCGGGGTTGGGGCCGCATTGCTACGCCTGCTCAGATCGTGCCAGGCGGTCTTGTTGTAGGTTACTCCGGGCGCGCTTGACGGTGTCTGGTCGTTTAGTGGCCGGACTGGAGAAATGCCTGGAGAGGCTGCTTTGTACTTCCGCTGCAAGGGCCGCTGTGTGCTCCTCCATTCGGAGGGAGCGTTCGGTGTTTCCATTGACCGTAATTACTCCTCGAGGTCCTGGCATCTTGAGCTTAAGGTATGCGTAATGCGGTACCGCATTGAACTTAGCGAATGCAGTTCGCCCGAGCAGTGCGTGATAACCACTGCGAAACGGGACTATGTCGAAGGTTAACTCCTCGCTTTGGAAATTATCCGGAGATCCGAAGACCACTTCAAGTGTGACTGAGCCTGTACAGTTGGCCTCTACACCTGGTATTACGCCTTTAAAGGTCGTTTTGGTGGGCTTAATCCTCGAGGGATCTATGCCCATTTTCCGCACTGTATCCTGGTAAAGTAGGTTCAGGCTGCTGCCGCCATCCACAAGGACTCTAGTGAGATGAAATCCGTCAATAATTTGGTCTACAACCAATGCGGCGAAGCCGCCGTGACGAGTGCTAGTGGGGTGGTCCCTTCGATCAAAGGTGATCGGGCAGGAGGACCATGGGTTGAACTTTGGGGTGACTGGCTCTATTGCGTATACGTCCCTTAACGCGCGTTTCCGCTCCCTCTTGGGGATGTGGGTTGCGTATATCATGTTCACCGTCCGCACTTGTCGGGGAAAGCCCTTCTGTCCACTATTGTTCGGCGGCGGGGGCTCCTCGTCGTCATCGCTATGCGGCCCCTTGTCTTCATTTTCGGCATTTAACTTGCCTGCCTGCTTGAACACCCAACAATCCCTGTTGGTGTGATTGGCCGGCTTTTCGGGGGTGCCACGTATCTGGGATAAGCCGTCGAGTATTCGGTCCAAACTGGACGGGCCCCTAGGATTCCTTTTGAATGGCTTTTTCCGCTGACCGGATTTAGAGCCTCTGAATCCGGCATTAACTGCCGTATCCTCAGCATTGTCACCGTTACCCTCTCTACTCTTTCGTGCATGCTATGCGGGTGATATGATGATACCATGCCAAGTTTCAACATTTTCAGGATTCATTTTGTTGTGATTTTCAATTTCACGGTCATTTAGCTCTCTAAACAATTAGGTAAATGACCGAAAAACAACAAATGATGTCAGAACATGTTGGAAATTGATGACGTCGCTTTAAATGCTGCATACTGAACACAAAATAAGTCCGGAGTTCAAATAAGTTTAAAAAACATTGAAGTGGCCATGTAACAGATGAGTTCTCGTCCGAAACCCTGATACTCGGAAAGAGTTTGTCCAGTTTGTACACGAAGTGCGTCCAGTTTTTGCCGTGACCCTCTCTACTCTTTCGCGCATGCTATGCGGGTGATATGATGATACCATGCCAAGTTTCAACATTTTCAGGATTCATTTTGTAGTGATTTTCAATTTCACGGTCATTTAGCTCGCTAAACAATTAGGTAAATGACCGAAAAACAACAAATGATGTCAGAACATGTTGGAAATTGATGACGTCGCTTTAAATGCTGTATACTGAACACAAAAGAAGTCCGGAGTTCAAATAAGTTTAAAAAACATTGAAGTGGCCATGTAACAGATGAGTTCTCGTCCGAAACCCTGATACTCGGAAAGAGTTTGTCCAGTTTGTACACGAAGTGCGTCCAGTTTTTGCCGTGACCCTCTCTACTCTTTCGTGCATGCTATGCGGGTGATTTGATGATACCATGCCAAGTCTCAACATTTTCAGGATTCATTTTGTTGTGATTTTCAATTTCACGGACATTTAGCTCTCTAAACAATTAGGTAAATGACCGAAAAACAACAAATGATGTCAGAACATGTTGGAAATTGATGACGTCGCTTTAAATGCTGCATACTGAACACAAAATAAGTCCGGAGTTCAAATAAGTTTAAAAAACATTGAAGTGGCCATGTAACAGATGAGTTCTCGTCCGAAACCCTGATACTCGGAAAGAGTTTGTCCAGTTTGTACACGAAGTGCGTCCAGTTTTTTCCGTGACCCTCTCTACTCTTTCGCGCATGCTATGCGGGTGATATGATGATACCATGCCAAGTTTCAACATTTTCAGGATTCATTTTGTAGTGATTTTTAATTTCACGGTCATTTAGCTCTCTAAACAATTAGGTAAATGACCGAAAAACAACAAATGATGTCAGAACATGTTGGAAACTGATGACCTCGCTTTGAATGCTGCATACTGAACACAAAAGAAGTCCGGTGTTCAAATAAGTTTAAAAAACATTGAAGTGGCCATGTAACAGATGAGTTCTCGTCCAAAACCCTGGTACTCGGAAAGAGTTTGTCCAGTTTGTACATGAAGTGCATCCAGTTTTTGCATTGACCCTCTCTACTCTTTCGCGCATGCTATGCGGGTGATATGATGATACCAAGCCAAGTTTCAACATTTTCAGGATTCATTTTGTAGTGATTTTCAATTTCACGGTCATTTAGCTCTCTAAACAATTAGGTAAATGACCGAAAAACAACAAGTGATGTCAGAACATGTTGGAAATTGATGACGTCGCTTTAAATGCTGCATACTGAACACAAAAGAAGTCCGGAGTTCAAATAAGTTTAAAAAACATTGAAGTGGCCATGTAACAGATGAGTTCTCGTCCGAAACCCTGATACTCGGAAAGAGTTTGTCCAGTTTGTACACGAAGTGTGTCCAGTTTTTGTCGTGACCCTCTCTACTCTTTCGCGCATGCTATGCGGGTGATATGATGATACCATGCCAAGTTTCAACATTTTCAGGATTCATTTTGTAGTGATTTTCAATTTCACGGTCATTTAGCTCTCTAAACAATTAGGTAAATGACTGAAAAACAACAAATGATGTCAGAACATGTTGGAAATTGATGACGTCGCTTTAAATGCTGCATACTAAACACAAAAGAAGTCCGGAGTTCAAATAAGTTTAAAAAACATTGAAGTGGCCATGTAACAGATGAGTTCTTGTCCGAAACCCTGATACTCGGAAAGAGTTTGTCCAGTTTGTACACGAAGTGCGTCCAGTTTTTGCCGTGACCCTCTCTACTCTTTCGCGCATGCTATGCGGGTGATATGATGATACCATGCCAAGTTTCAACATTTTCAGGATTCATTTTGTAGTGATTTTCAATTTCACGGTCATTTAACTCTCTAAACAATTAGGTAAATGAGCGAAAAACAACAAATGATGTCAGAACATGTTGGAAATTGATGACGTCGCTTTAAATGCTGCATACTGAACACAAAAGAAGTTCGGAGTTCAAATAAGTTTAAAAAACATTGAAGTGGGCATGTAACAGATGAGTTCTCGTCCGAAACCCTGATACTCGGAAAGACTTTGTCCAGTTTGTACATGAAGTGCGTCCAGTTTTTGCCGTGACCCTCTCTACTCTTTCGCGCATGCTATGCGGGTGATATGATGATATCATGCCAAGTTCCAACATTTTCAGGATTCATTTTGTAGTGATTTTCAATTTCACGGTCATTTAGCTCTCTAAACAATTAGGTAAATGACCGAAAAACAACAAATGATGTCAGAACATGTTGGAAACTGATGACGTCGCTTTAAATGCTGCATACTGAACACAAAAGAAGTCCGGAGTTCAAATAAGTTTAAAAAACATTGAAGTGGCCATGTAACAGATGAGTTCTCATCCAAAACCCTGATACTCAGAAAGAGTATGTCCATTTTGTACACGAAGTGCGTCCAGTTTTTGCCGTGACCCTCTCTACTCTTTCGCGCATGCTATGCGGGTGATATGATGGTACCATGCCAAGTTTCAACATTTTCAGGATTCATTTTGTAGTGTTTTCAATTTCACGGTCATTTAGCTCTCTAAACAATTAGGTAAATGACCGAAAAACAACAAATGATGTCAGAACATGTTGGAAATTGATGACATCGCTTTAAATGCTGCATACTGAACACAAAAGAAGTCCGGAGTTCAAATAAGTTTAAAAAACATTGAAGTGGCCATTTAACAGATGAGTTCTCGTCCGAAACCCTGATACTCGGAAAGAGTTTGTCCAGTTTGTACACGAAGTGCGTCCAGTTTTTGCCGTGACCCTCTCTACTCTTTCGCGCATGCTATGCGGGTGATATGATGATACCATGCCAAGTTTCAACATTTTCAGGATTCATTTTGTAGTGATTTTCAATTTCACGGTCATTTAACACTCTAAACAATTAGGTAAATGAGCGAAAAACAACAAATGATGTCAGAACATGTTGGAAATTGATGACGTCGCTTTAAATGCTTCATACTTAACACAAAAGAAGTCCGGAGTTCAAATAAGTTTAAAAAACATTGAAGTGGCCATGTAACAGATGAGTTCTCGTCCGAAACCCTGATACTCGGAAAGAGTTTGTCCAGTTTGTACATGAAGTGCGTCCAGTTTTTGCCGTGACCCTCTCTACTCTTTCGCGCATGCTATGCGGGTGATATGATGATACCATGCCAAGTTCCAACATTTTCAGGATTCATTTTGTAGTGATTTTCAATTTCACGGTCATTTAGCTCTCTAAACAATTAGGTAAATGACTGAAAAACAACAAATGATGTCAGAACATGTTGGAAATTGATGACGTCACTTTAAATGCTGCGTACTAAACACAAAAGAAGTCCGGAGTTCAAATAAGTTTAAAAAACATTGAAGTGGCCATGTAACAGATGAGTTCTTGTCCGAAACCCTGATACTCGGAAAGAGTTTGTCCAGTTTGTACACGAAGTGCGTCCAGTTTTTTCCGTGACCCTCTCTACTCTTTCGCGCATGCTATGCGGGTGATATGATGATACCATGCCAAGTTTCAACATTTTCAGGATTCATTTTGTAGTGATTTTCAATTTCACGGTCATTTAGCTCTCTAAACAATTTGGTAAATGACCGAAAAACAACAAATGATGTCAGAACATGTTGGAAACTGATGACATCGCTTTAAATGCTGCATACTGAACACAAAAGAAGTCTGGAGTTCAAATAAATTTAAAAAACATTGAAGTGGCCATGTAACAGATGAGTTCTCGTCCGAAACCCTGATACTCGGAAAGACTTTGTCCAGCTTGTACACGAAGTGCGTCCAGTTTTTGCCGTGACCCTCTCTACTCTTTCGCGCATGCTATGCGGGTGATATGATGATACCATGCCAAGTTTCAACATTTTCAGGATTCATTTTGTAGTGATTTTCAATTTCACGGTCATTTAGCTCTCTAAACAATTAGGTAAATGACCGAAAAACAACAAATGATGTCAGAACATGTTGGAAATTGATGACGTCGCTTTAAATGCTGCATACTGAACACAAAAGAAGTCCGGAGTTCAAATAAGTTTAAAAAACATTGAAGTGGCCATGTAACAGATGAGTTCTCGTCCGAAACCCTGATACTCGGAAAGAGTTTGTCCAGTTTGTACACGAAGTGCGTCCAGTTTTTGCCGTGACCCTCTCTACTCTTTCGCGCATGCTATGCGGGTGATATGATGATATCATGCCAAGTTCCAACATTTTCAGGATTCATTTTGTAGTGATTTTCAATTTCACGGTCATTTAGCTCTCTAAACAATTAGGTAAATGACCGAAAAACAACAAATGATGTCAGAACATGTTGGAAACTGATGACGTCGCTTTAAATGCTGCATACTGAACACAAAAGAAGTCCGGAGTTCAAATAAGTTTAAAAAACATTGAAGTGGCCATGTAACAGATGAGTTCTCATCCAAAACCCTGATACTCAGAAAGAGTATGTCCATTTTGTACACGAAGTGCGTCCAGTTTTTGCCGTGACCCTCTCTACTCTTTCGCGCATGCTATGCGGGTGATATGATGGTACCATGCCAAGTTTCAACATTTTCAGGATTCATTTTGTAGTGTTTTCAATTTCACGGTCATTTAGCTCTCTAAACAATTAGGTAAATGACCGAAAAACAACAAATGATGTCAGAACATGTTGGAAATTGATGACATCGCTTTAAATGCTGCATACTGAACACAAAAGAAGTCCGGAGTTCAAATAAGTTTAAAAAACATTGAAGTGGCCATTTAACAGATGAGTTCTCGTCCGAAACCCTGATACTCGGAAAGAGTTTGTCCAGTTTGTACACGAAGTGCGTCCAGTTTTTGCCGTGACCCTCTCTACTCTTTCGCGCATGCTATGCGGGTGATATGATGATACCATGCCAAGTTTCAACATTTTCAGGATTCATTTTGTAGTGATTTTCAATTTCACGGTCATTTAACACTCTAAACAATTAGGTAAATGAGCGAAAAACAACAAATGATGTCAGAACATGTTGGAAATTGATGACGTCGCTTTAAATGCTTCATACTTAACACAAAAGAAGTCCGGAGTTCAAATAAGTTTAAAAAACATTGAAGTGGCCATGTAACAGATGAGTTCTCGTCCGAAACCCTGATACTCGGAAAGAGTTTGTCCAGTTTGTACATGAAGTGCGTCCAGTTTTTGCCGTGACCCTCTCTACTCTTTCGCGCATGCTATGCGGGTGATATGATGATACCATGCCAAGTTCCAACATTTTCAGGATTCATTTTGTAGTGATTTTCAATTTCACGGTCATTTAGCTCTCTAAACAATTAGGTAAATGAGCGAAAAACAACAAATGATGTCAGAACATGTTGGAAATTGATGACGTCGCTTTAAATGCTTCATACTTAACACAAAAGAAGTCCGGAGTTCAAATAAGTTTAAAAAACATTGAAGTGGCCATGTAACAGATGAGTTCTCGTCCGAAACCCTGATACTCGGAAAGAGTTTGTCCAGTTTGTACATGAAGTGCGTCCAGTTTTTGCCGTGACCCTCTCTACTCTTTCGCGCATGCTATGCGGGTGATATGATGATACCATGCCAAGTTCCAACATTTTTAGGATTCATTTTGTAGTGATTTTCAATTTCACGGTCATTTAGCTCTCTAAACAATTAGGTAAATGACTGAAAAACAACAAATGATGTCAGAACATGTTGGAAATTGATGACGTCACTTTAAATGCTGCGTACTCAACACAAAAGAAGTCCGGAGTTCAAATAAGTTTAAAAAACATTGAAGTGGCCATGTAACAGATGAGTTCTTGTCCGAAACCCTGATACTCGGAAAGAGTTTGTCCAGTTTGTACACGAAGTGCGTCCAGTTTTTGCCGTGACCCTCTCTACTCTTTCGCGCATGCTATGCGGGTGATATGATGATATCATGCCAAGTTCCAACATTTTCAGGATTCATTTTGTAGTGATTTTCAATTTCACGGTCATTTAGCTCTCTAAACAATTAGGTAAATGACCGAAAAACAACAAATGATGTCAGAACATGTTGGAAACTGATGACGTCGCTTTAAATGCTGCATACTGAACACAAAAGAAGTCCGGAGTTCAAATAAGTTTAAAAAACATTGAAGTGGCCATGTAACAGATGAGTTCTCATCCAAAACCCTGATACTCAGAAAGAGTATGTCCATTTTGTACACGAAGTGCGTCCAGTTTTTGCCGTGACCCTCTCTACTCTTTCGCGCATGCTATGCGGGTGATATGATGGTACCATGCCAAGTTTCAACATTTTCAGGATTCATTTTGTAGTGTTTTCAATTTCACGGTCATTTAGCTCTCTAAACAATTAGGTAAATGACCGAAAAACAACAAATGATGTCAGAACATGTTGGAAATTGATGACATCGCTTTAAATGCTGCATACTGAACACAAAAGAAGTCCGGAGTTCAAATAAGTTTAAAAAACATTGAAGTGGCCATTTAACAGATGAGTTCTCGTCCGAAACCCTGATACTCGGAAAGAGTTTGTCCAGTTTGTACACGAAGTGCGTCCAGTTTTTGCCGTGACCCTCTCTACTCTTTCGCGCATGCTATGCGGGTGATATGATGATACCATGCCAAGTTTCAACATTTTCAGGATTCATTTTGTAGTGATTTTCAATTTCACGGTCATTTAACACTCTAAACAATTAGGTAAATGAGCGAAAAACAACAAATGATGTCAGAACATGTTGGAAATTGATGACGTCGCTTTAAATGCTTCATACTTAACACAAAAGAAGTCCGGAGTTCAAATAAGTTTAAAAAACATTGAAGTGGCCATGTAACAGATGAGTTCTCGTCCGAAACCCTGATACTCGGAAAGAGTTTGTCCAGTTTGTACATGAAGTGCGTCCAGTTTTTGCCGTGACCCTCTCTACTCTTTCGCGCATGCTATGCGGGTGATATGATGATACCATGCCAAGTTCCAACATTTTCAGGATTCATTTTGTAGTGATTTTCAATTTCACGGTCATTTAGCTCTCTAAACAATTAGGTAAATGACTGAAAAACAACAAATGATGTCAGAACATGTTGGAAATTGATGACGTCACTTTAAATGCTGCGTACTAAACACAAAAGAAGTCCGGAGTTCAAATAAGTTTAAAAAACATTGAAGTGGCCATGTAACAGATGAGTTCTTGTCCGAAACCCTGATACTCGGAAAGAGTTTGTCCAGTTTGTACACGAAGTGCGTCCAGTTTTTGCCGTGACCCTCTCTACTCTTTCGCGCATGCTATGCGGGTGATATGATGATACCATGCCAAGTTTCAACATTTTCAGGATTCATTTTGTAGTGATTTTCAATTTCACGGTCATTTAGCTCTCTAAACAATTAGGTAAATGACCGAAAAACAACAAATGATGTCAGAACATGTTGGAAATTGATGACATCGCTTTAAATGCTGCATACTGAACACAAAAGAAGTCCGGAGTTCAAATAAGTTTAAAAAACATTGAAGTGGCCATTTAACAGATGAGTTCTCGTCCGAAACCCTGATACTCGGAAAGAGTTTGTCCAGTTTGTACACGAAGTGCGTCCAGTTTTTGCCGTGACCCTCTCTACTCTTTCGCGCATGCTATGCGGGTGATATGATGATACCATGCCAAGTTTCAACATTTTCAGGATTCATTTTGTAGTGATTTTCAATTTCACGGTCATTTAACACTCTAAACAATTAGGTAAATGAGCGAAAAACAACAAATGATGTCAGAACATGTTGGAAATTGATGACGTCGCTTTAAATGCTTCATACTTAACCCAAAAGAAGTCCGGAGTTCAAATAAGTTTAAAAAACATTGAAGTGGCCATGTAACAGATGAGTTCTCGTCCGAAACCCTGATACTCGGAAAGAGTTTGTCCAGTTTGTACATGAAGTGCGTCCAGTTTTTGCCGTGACCCTCTCTACTCTTTCGCGCATGCTATGCGGGTGATATGATGATACCATGCCAAGTTCCAACATTTTCAGGATTCATTTTGTAGTGATTTTCAATTTCACGGTCATTTAGCTCTCTAAACAATTTGGTAAATGACCGAAAAACAACAAATGATGTCAGAACATGTTGGAAACTGATGACATCGCTTTAAATGCTGCATACTGAACACAAAAGAAGTCTGGAGTTCAAATAAATTTAAAAAACATTGAAGTGGCCATGTAACAGATGAGTTCTCGTCCGAAACCCTGATACTCGGAAAGACTTTGTCCAGCTTGTACACGAAGTGCGTCCAGTTTTTGCCGTGACCCTCTCTACTCTTTCGCGCATGCTATGCGGGTGATATGATGATACCATGCCAAGTTTCAACATTTTCAGGATTCATTTTGTAGTGATTTTCAATTTCACGGTCATTTAGCTCTCTAAACAATTAGGTAAATGACCGAAAAACAACAAATGATGTCAGAACATGTTGGAAATTGATGACGTCGCTTTAAATGCTGCATACTAAACACAAAAGAAGTCCGGAGTTCAAATAAGTTTAAAAAACATTGAAGTGGCCATGTAACAGATGAGTTCTCGTCCGAAACCCTGATACTCGGAAAGAGTTTGTCCAGTTTGTACACGAAGTGCGTCCAGTTTTTGCCGTGACCCTCTCTACTCTTTCGCGCATGCTATGCGGGTGATATGATGATATCATGCCAAGTTCCAACATTTTCAGGATTCATTTTGTAGTGATTTTCAATTTCACGGTCATTTAGCTCTCTAAACAATTAGGTAAATGACCGAAAAACAACAAATGATGTCAGAACATGTTGGAAACTGATGACGTCGCTTTAAATGCTGCATACTGAACACAAAAGAAGTCCGGAGTTCAAATAAGTTTAAAAAACATTGAAGTGGCCATGTAACAGATGAGTTCTCATCCAAAACCCTGATACTCAGAAAGAGTATGTCCATTTTGTACACGAAGTGCGTCCAGTTTTTGCCGTGACCCTCTCTACTCTTTCGCGCATGCTATGCGGGTGATATGATGGTACCATGCCAAGTTTCAACATTTTCAGGATTCATTTTGTAGTGTTTTCAATTTCACGGTCATTTAGCTCTCTAAACAATTAGGTAAATGACCGAAAAACAACAAATGATGTCAGAACATGTTGGAAATTGATGACATCGCTTTAAATGCTGCATACTGAACACAAAAGAAGTCCGGAGTTCAAATAAGTTTAAAAAACATTGAAGTGGCCATTTAACAGATGAGTTCTCGTCCGAAACCCTGATACTCGGAAAGAGTTTGTCCAGTTTGTACACGAAGTGCGTCCAGTTTTTGCCGTGACCCTCTCTACTCTTTCGCACATGCTATGCGGGTGATATGATGATACCATGCCAAGTTTCAACATTTTCAGGATTCATTTTGTAGTGATTTTCAATTTCACGGTCATTTAGCTCTCTAAACAATTAGGTAAATGACCGAAAAACAACAAATGATGTCAGAACATGTTGGAAATTGATGACGTCGCTTTAAATGCTTCATACTTAACACAAAAGAAGTCCGGAGTTCAAATAAGTTTAAAAAACATTGAAGTGGCCATGTAACAGATGAGTTCTCGTCCGAAACCCTGATACTCGGAAAGAGTTTGTCCAGTTTGTACACGAAGTGCGTCCAGTTTTTTCCGTGACCCTCTCTACTCTTTCGCGCATGCTATGCGGGTGATATGATGATACCATGCCAAGTTTCAACATTTTCAGGATTCATTTTGTAGTGATTTTTAATTTCACGGTCATTTAGCTCTCTAAACAATTAGGTAAATGACCGAAAAACAACAAATGATGTCAGAACATGTTGGAAACTGATGACGTCGCTTTAAATGTTGCATACTGAACACAAAAGAAGTCCGGAGTTCAAATAAGTTTAAAAAACATTGAAGTGGCCATGTAACAGATGAGTTCTCGTCCGAAACCCTGGTACTCGGAAAGAGTTTGTCCAGTTTGTACATGAAGTGCGTCCAGTTTTTGCCGTGACCCTCTCTACTCTTTCGCGCATGCTATGCGGGTGATATGATGATACCATGCCAAGTTCCAACATTTTCAGGATTCATTTTGTAGTGATTTTCAATTTCACGGTCATTTAGCTCTCTAAACAATTAGGTAAATGACTGAAAAACAACAAATGATGTCAGAACATGTTGGAAATTGATGACGTCGCTTTAAATGTTGCATACTGAACACAAAAGAAGTCCGGAGTTCAAATAAGTTTAAAAAACATTGAAGTGGCCATGTAACAGATGAGTTCTCGTCCGAAACCCTGATACTCGGAAAGAGTTTGTCCAGTTTGTACACGAAGTGCGTCCAGTTTTTGCCGTGACCCTCTCTACTCTTTCGCGCATGCTATGCGGGTGATATGATGATACCATGCCAAGTTTCAACATTTTCAGGATTCATTTTGTAGTGATTTTCAATTTCACGGTCATTTAGCTCTCTAAACAATTAGGTAAATGACTGAAAAACAACAAATGATGTCAGAACATGTTGGAAATTGATGACGTCGCTTTAAATGCTGCATACTAAACACAAAAGAAGTCCGGAGTTCAAATAAGTTTAAAAAACATTGAAGTGGCCATGTAACAGATGAGTTCTTGTCCGAAACCCTGATACTCGGAAAGAGTTTGTCCAGTTTGTACACGAAGTGCGTCCAGTTTTTGCCGTGACCCTCTCTACTCTTTCGCGCATGCTATGCGGGTGATATGATGATACCATGCCAAGTTTCAACATTTTCAGGATTCATTTTGTAGTGATTTTCAATTTCACGGTCATTTAACTCTCTAAACAATTAGGTAAATGAGCGAAAAACAACAAATGATGTCAGAACATGTTGGAAATTGATGACGTCGCTTTAAATGCTGCATACTGAACACAAAAGAAGTTCGGAGTTCAAATAAGTTTAAAAAACATTGAAGTGGGCATGTAACAGATGAGTTCTCGTCCGAAACCCTGATACTCGGAAAGAGTTTGTCCAGTTTGTACACGAAGTGCGTCCAGTTTTTGCCGTGACCCTCTCTACTCTTTCGTGCATGCTATGCGGGTGATATGATGATACCATGCCAAGTTTCAACATTTTCAGGATTCATTTTGTAGTGATTTTCAGTTTCACGGTCATTTAACTCTCTAAACAATTAGGTAAATGAGCGAAAAACAACAAATGATGTCAGAACATGTTGGAAATTGATGACGTCGCTTTAAATGTTGCATACTAAACACAAAAGAAGTCCGGAGTTCAAATAAGTTTAAAAAACATTGAAGTGGCCATGTAACAGATGAGTTCTCGTCCGAAACCCTGATACTCGGAAAGAGTTTGTCCAGTTTGTACACGAAGTGCGTCCAGTTTTTGCCGTGACCCTCTCTACTCTTTCACGCATGCTATGCGGGTGATATGATGATACCATGCCAAGTTTCAACATTTTCAGGATTCATTTTGTAGTGATTTTCAATTTCACGGTCATTTAACTCTCTAAACAATTGGGTAAATGAGCGAAAAACAACAAATGATGTCAGAACATGTTGGAAATTGATGACGTCGCTTTAAATGCTTCATACTTAACACAAAAGAAGTCCGGAGTTCAAATAAGTTTAAAAAACATTGAAGTGGCCATGTAACAGATGAGTTCTCGTCCGAAACCCTGATACTCGGAAAGAGTTTGTCCAGTTTGTACATGAAGTGCGTCCAGTTTTTGCCGTGACCCTCTCTACTCTTTCGCGCATGCTATGCGGGTGATATGATGATACCATGCCAAGTTCCAACATTTTCAGGATTCATTTTGTAGTGATTTTCAATTTCACGGTCATTTAGCTCTCTAAACAATTAGGTAAATGACCGAAAAACAACAAATGATGTCAGAACATGTTGGAAATTGATGACGTCGCTTTAAATGCTGCATACTAAACACAAAAGAAGTCCGGAGTTCAAATAAGTTTAAAAAACATTGAAGTGGCCATGTAACAGATGAGTTCTTGTCCGAAACCCTGATACTCGGAAAGAGTTTGTCCAGTTTGTACACGAAGTGCGTCCAGTTTTTGCCGTGACCCTCTCTACTCTTTCGCGCATGCTATGCGGGTGATATGATGGTACCATGCCAAGTTTCAACATTTTCAGGATTCATTTTGTAGTGATTTTCAATTTCACGGTCATTTAGCTCTCTAAACAATTAGGTAAATGACCGAAAAACAACAAATGATGTCAGAACATGTTGGAAATTGATGACGTTGCTTTAAATGCTGCATACTGAACACAAAAGAAGTCCGGAGTTCAAATAAGTTTAAAAAACATTGAAGTGGCCATGTAACAGATGAGTTCTCGTCCGAAACCCTGATACTCGGAAAGAGTTTGTCCAGTTTGTACACGAAGTGCGTCCAGTTTTTGCCGTGACCCTCTCTACTCTTTCGCGCATGCTATGCGGGTGATATGATGATACCATGCGAAGTTTCAACATTTTTAGGATTCATTTTGTTGTGATATTCAATTTCACGGTCATTTAGCTCTCTAAACAATTAGGTAAATGACCGAAAAACAACAAATGATGTCAGAACATGTTGGAAATTGATGACGTCGCTTTAAATGCTGCATACTGAACACAAAAGAAGTCCGGAGTTCAAATAAGTTTAAAAAACATTGAAGTGGCCATGTAACAGATGAGTTCTCGTCCGAAACCCTGATACTCGGAAAGAGTTTGTCCAGTTTGTACACGAAGTGCGTCCAGTTTTTGCCGTGACCCTCTCTACTCTTTCGCGCATGCTATGCGGGTGATATGATGATATCATGCCAAGTTCCAACATTTTCAGGATTCATTTTGTAGTGATTTTCAATTTCACGGTCATTTAGCTCTCTAAACAATTAGGTAAATGACCGAAAAACAACAAATGATGTCAGAACATGTTGGAAACTGATGACGTCGCTTTAAATGCTGCATATTGAACACAAAAGAAGTCCGGAGTTCAAATAAGTTTAAAAAACATTGAAGTGGCCATGTAACAGATGAGTTCTCGTCCGAAACCCTGATACTCAGAAAGAGTTTGTCCAGTTTGTACACGAAGTGCGTCCAGTTTTTGCCGTGACCCTCTCTACTCTTTCGCGCATGCTATGCGGGTGAAATGATGATACCATGCCAAGTTTCAATATTTTCAGGATTCATTTTGTAGTGTTTTCAATTTCACGGTCATTTAGCTCTCTAAACAATTAGGTAAATGCCCGAAAAACAACAAATGATGTCAGAACATGTTGGAAATTGATGACGTCGCTTTAAATGCTGCATACTAAACACAAAAGAAGTCCGGAGTTCAAATAAGTTTAAAAAACATTGAAGTGGCCATGTAACAGATGAGTTCTTGTCCGAAACATTGATGCTCGGAAAGAGTTTGTCCAGTTTGTACATGAAGTGCGTCCAGTTTTTGCCGTGACCCTTTCTACTCTTTCGCGCATGCTATGCGGGTGATATGATGATACCATGCCAAGTTCCAACATTTTCAGGATTCATTTTGTAGTGATTTTCAATTTCACGGTCATTTAGCTCTCTAAACAATTAGGTAAATGACTGAAAAACAACAAATGATGTCAGAACATGTTGGAAATTGATGACGTCGCTTTAAATGCTGCATACTAAACACAAAAGAAGTCCGGAGTTCAAATAAGTTTAAAAAACATTGAAGTGGCCATGTAACAGATGAGTTCTCGTCCGAAACCCTGATACTCGGAAAGAGTTTGTCCAGTTTGTACACGAAGTGCGTCCAGTTTTTGCCGTGACCCTCTCTACTCTTTCGCGCATGCTATGCGGGTGATATGATGATACCATGCCAAGTTTCAACATTTTCAGGATTCATCTTGTAGTGATTTTCAATTTCACGGTCATTTAACTCTCTAAACAATTGGGTAAATGAGCGAAAAACAACAAATGATGTCAGAACATGTTGGAAATTGATGACGTCGCTTTAAATGCTTCATACTTAACACAAAAGAAGTCCGGAGTTCAAATAAGTTTAAAAAACATTGAAGTGGCCATGTAACAGATGAGTTCTCGTCCGAAACCCTGATACTCGGAAAGAGTTTGTCCAGTTTGTACATGAAGTGCGTCCAGTTTTTGCCGTGACCCTCTCTACTCTTTCGCGCATGCTATGCGGGTGATATGATGATACCATGCCAAGTTCCAACATTTTCAGGATTCATTTTGTAGTGATTTTCAATTTCACGGTCATTTAGCTCTCTAAACAATTAGGTAAATGACCGAAAAACAACAAATGATGTCAGAACATGTTGGAAATTGATGACGTCGCTTTAAATGCTGCATACTAAACACAAAAGAAGTCCGGAGTTCAAATAAGTTTAAAAAACATTGAAGTGGCCATGTAACAGATGAGTTCTTGTCCGAAACCCTGATACTCGGAAAGAGTTTGTCCAGTTTGTACACGAAGTGCATCCAGTTTTTGCCGTGACCCTCTCTACTCTTTCGCGCATGCTATGCGGGTGATATGATGATACCATGCCAAGTTTCAACATTTTCAGGATTCATTTTTGTAGTGATTTTCAATTTCACGGTCATTTAGCTCTCTAAACAATTAGGTAAATGACCGAAAAACAACAAATGATGTCAGAACATGTTGGAAATTGATGACGTCGCTTTAAATGCTGCATACTGAACACAAAAGAAGTCCGGAGTTCAAATAAGTTTAAAAAACATTGAAGTGGCCATGTAACAGATGAGTTCTCGTCCGAAACCCTGATACTCGGAAAGAGTTTGTCCAGTTTGTACACGAAGTGCGTCCAGTTTTTGCTGTGACCCTCTCTACTCTTTCGCGCATGCTATGCGGGTGATATGATGATACCATGCCAAGTTTCAACATTTTCAGGATTCCTTTTGTAGTGATTTTCAATTTCACGGTCATTTAGCTCTCTAAACAATTAGGTAAATGACCGAAAAACAACAAATGATGTCAGAACATGTTGGAAATTGATGACGTCGCTTTAAATGTTGCATACTGAACACAAAAGAAGTCCGGAGTTCAAATAAGTTTAAAAAGCATTGAAGTGGCCATGTAACACATGAGTTCTCGTCCGAAACCCTGATACTCGGAAAGAGTTTGTCCAGTTTGTACACGAAGTGCGTCCAGTTTTTGCCGTGACCCTCTCTACTCTTTCGCGCACGCTATGCGGGTGATATGATGATACCATGCCAAGTTTCAACATTTTCAGGATTCATTTTGTAGTGATTTTCAATTTCACGGTCATTTAGCTCTCTAAACAATTAGGTAAATGACCGAAAAACAACAAATGATGTCAGAACATGTTGGAAATTGATGACGTCGCTTTAAATGTTGCATACTGAACACAAAAGAAGTCCGGAGTTCAAATAAGTTTAAAAAACATTGAAGTGGCCATGTAACAGATGAGTTCTCGTCCGAAACCCTGATACTCGGAAAGAGTTTGTCCAGTTTGTACACGAAGTGCGTCCAGTTTTTGCCGTGACCCTCTCTACTATTTCGCGCATGCTATGCGGGTGATATGATGATACCATGCCAAGTTTCAACATTTTTAGGATTCATTTTGTAGTGATTTTCAATTTCACGGTCATTTAACTCTCTAAACATTTAGGTAAATGAGCGAAAAACAACAAATGATGTCAGAACATGTTGGAAATTGATGACGTCGCTTTAAATGTTGCATACTGAACACAAAAGAAGTCCGGAGTTCAAATAAGTTTAAAAAACATTGAAGTGGCCATGTAACAGATGAGTTCTTGTCCGAAACCCTGATACTCGGAAAGAGTTTGTCCAGTTTGTACACGAAGTGCGTCCAGTTTTTGCCGTGACCCTCTCTACTCTTTCGCGCATGCTATGCGGGTGATATGATGATACCATGCCAAGTTTCAACATTTTCAGGATTCATTTTGTAGTGATTTTCAATTTCACGGTCATTTAGCTCTCTAAACAATTAGGTAAATGAGCGAAAAACAACAAATGATGTCAGAACATGTTGGAAATTGATGACGTCGCTTTAAATGCTGCATACTGAACACAAAAGAAGTCCGGAGTTCAAATAAGTTTAAAAAACATTGAAGTGGCCATGTAACAGATGAGTTCTCGTCCGAAACCCTGATACTCGGAAAGAGTTTGTCCAGTTTGTACACGAAGTGCGTCCAGTTTTTGCCGTGACCCTCTCTACTCTTTCGCGCATGCTATGCGGGTGATATGATGATACCATGCCAAGTTTCAACACTTTCAAGATTCATTTTCTAGTGATTTTCAATTTCACGGTCATTTAACTCTCTAAACAATTAGGTAAATGAGCGAAAAACAACAAATGATGTCAGAACATGTTGGAAATTGATGACGCCGCTTTAAATGCTGCATACTGAACACAAAAGAAGTCCGGAGTTCAAATAAGTTTAAAAAACATTGAAGTGGCCATGTAACAGATGAGTTCTCGTCCGAAACCCTGATACTCGGTAAGAGTTTGTCCAGTTTGTACACGAAGTGCGTCCAGTTTTTGCCGTGACCCTCTCTACTCTTTCGTGCATGCTATGCGGGTGATATGATGATACCATGCCAAGTTTCAACATTTTCAGGATTCATTTTGTTGTGATTTTCAATTTCACGGTCATTTAGCTCTCTAAACAATTAGGTAAATGACCGAAAAACAACAAATGATGTCAAAACATGTTGGAAATTGATGACGTCGCTTTAAATGCTGCATACTGAACACAAAAGAAGTCCGGAGTTCAAATAAGTTTAAAAAACATTGAAGTGGCCATGTAACAGATGAGTTCTCGTCCGAAACCCTGATACTCGGAAAGAGTTTGTCCAGTTTGTATACGAAGTGCGTCCAGTTTTTGCCGTGACCCTCTCTACTCTTTCGCGCATGCTATGCGGGTGATATGATGATACCATGCCAAGTTTCAACATTTTCAGGATTCATTTTGTAGTGATTTTCAATTTCACGGTCATTTAGCTCTCTAAACAATTAGGTAAATGACCGAAAAACAACAAATGATGTCAGAACATGTTGGAAATTGATGACGTCGCTTTAAATGCTGCATACTAAACACAAAAGAAGTCCGGAGTTCAAATAAGTTTAAAAAACATTGAAGTGGCCATGTAACAGATGAGTTCTTGTCCGAAACCCTGATACTCGGAAAGAGTTTGTCCAGTTTGTACACGAAGTGCATCCAGTTTTTGCCGTGACCCTCTCTACTCTTTCGCGCATGCTATGCGGGTGATATGATGATACCATGCCAAGTTTCAACATTTTCAGGATTCATTTTTGTAGTGATTTTCAATTTCACGGTCATTTAGCTCTCTAAACAATTAGGTAAATGACCGAAAAACAACAAATGATGTCAGAACATGTTGGAAATTGATGACGTCGCTTTAAATGCTGCATACTGAACACAAAAGAAGTCCGGAGTTCAAATAAGTTTAAAAAACATTGAAGTGGCCATGTAACAGATGAGTTCTCGTCCGAAACCCTGATACTCGGAAAGAGTTTGTCCAGTTTGTACACGAAGTGCGTCCAGTTTTTGCTGTGACCCTCTCTACTCTTTCGCGCATGCTATGCGGGTGATATGATGATACCATGCCAAGTTTCAACATTTTCAGGATTCCTTTTGTAGTGATTTTCAATTTCACGGTCATTTAGCTCTCTAAACAATTAGGTAAATGACCGAAAAACAACAAATGATGTCAGAACATGTTGGAAATTGATGACGTCGCTTTAAATGTTGCATACTGAACACAAAAGAAGTCCGGAGTTCAAATAAGTTTAAAAAACATTGAAGTGGCCATGTAACACATGAGTTCTCGTCCGAAACCCTGATACTCGGAAAGAGTTTGTCCAGTTTGTACACGAAGTGCGTCCAGTTTTTGCCGTGACCCTCTCTACTCTTTCGCGCACGCTATGCGGGTGATATGATGATACCATGCCAAGTTTCAACATTTTCAGGATTCATTTTGTAGTGATTTTCAATTTCACGGTCATTTAGCTCTCTAAACAATTAGGTAAATGACCGAAAAACAACAAATGATGTCAGAACATGTTGGAAATTGATGACGTCGCTTTAAATGTTGCATACTGAACACAAAAGAAGTCCGGAGTTCAAATAAGTTTAAAAAACATTGAAGTGGCCATGTAACAGATGAGTTCTCGTCCGAAACCCTGATACTCGGAAAGAGTTTGTCCAGTTTGTACACGAAGTGCGTCCAGTTTTTGCCGTGACCCTCTCTACTATTTCGCGCATGCTATGCGGGTGATATGATGATACCATGCCAAGTTTCAACATTTTTAGGATTCATTTTGTAGTGATTTTCAATTTCACGGTCATTTAACTCTCTAAACATTTAGGTAAATGAGCGAAAAACAACAAATGATGTCAGAACATGTTGGAAATTGATGACGTCGCTTTAAATGTTGCATACTGAACACAAAAGAAGTCCGGAGTTCAAATAAGTTTAAAAAACATTGAAGTGGCCATGTAACAGATGAGTTCTTGTCCGAAACCCTGATACTCGGAAAGAGTTTGTCCAGTTTGTACACGAAGTGCGTCCAGTTTTTGCCGTGACCCTCTCTACTCTTTCGCGCATGCTATGCGGGTGATATGATGATACCATGCCAAGTTTCAACATTTTCAGGATTCATTTTGTAGTGATTTTCAATTTCACGGTCATTTAGCTCTCTAAACAATTAGGTAAATGAGCGAAAAACAACAAATGATGTCAGAACATGTTGGAAATTGATGACGTCGCTTTAAATGCTGCATACTGAACACAAAAGAAGTCCGGAGTTCAAATAAGTTTAAAAAACATTGAAGTGGCCATGTAACAGATGAGTTCTCGTCCGAAACCCTGATACTCGGAAAGAGTTTGTCCAGTTTGTACACGAAGTGCGTCCAGTTTTTGCCGTGACCCTCTCTACTCTTTCGCGCATGCTATGCGGGTGATATGATGATACCATGCCAAGTTTCAACACTTTCAAGATTCATTTTCTAGTGATTTTCAATTTCACGGTCATTTAACTCTCTAAACAATTAGGTAAATGAGCGAAAAACAACAAATGATGTCAGAACATGTTGGAAATTGATGACGCCGCTTTAAATGCTGCATACTGAACACAAAAGAAGTCCGGAGTTCAAATAAGTTTAAAAAACATTGAAGTGGCCATGTAACAGATGAGTTCTCGTCCGAAACCCTGATACTCGGTAAGAGTTTGTCCAGTTTGTACACGAAGTGCGTCCAGTTTTTGCCGTGACCCTCTCTACTCTTTCGTGCATGCTATGCGGGTGATATGATGATACCATGCCAAGTTTCAACATTTTCAGGATTCATTTTGTTGTGATTTTCAATTTCACGGTCATTTAGCTCTCTAAACAATTAGGTAAATGACCGAAAAACAACAAATGATGTCAAAACATGTTGGAAATTGATGACGTCGCTTTAAATGCTGCATACTGAACACAAAAGAAGTCCGGAGTTCAAATAAGTTTAAAAAACATTGAAGTGGCCATGTAACAGATGAGTTCTCGTCCGAAACCCTGATACTCGGAAAGAGTTTGTCCAGTTTGTACACGAAGTGCGTCCAGTTTTTGCCGTGACCCTCTCTACTCTTTCGCGCATGCTATGCGGGTGATATGATGATACCATGCCAAGTTTCAACACTTTCAAGATTCATTTTCTAGTGATTTTCAATTTCACGGTCATTTAACTCTCTAAACAATTAGGTAAATGAGCGAAAAACAACAAATGATGTCAGAACATGTTGGAAATTGATGACGCCGCTTTAAATGCTGCATACTGAACACAAAAGAAGTCCGGAGTTCAAATAAGTTTAAAAAACATTGAAGTGGCCATGTAACAGATGAGTTCTCGTCCGAAACCCTGATACTCGGAAAGAGTTTGTCCAGTTTGTACACGAAGTGCGTCCAGTTTTTGCCGTGACCCTCTCTACTCTTTCGCGCATGCTATGCGGGTGATATGATGATACCATGCCAAGTTTCAACACTTTCAGGATTCATTTTGTAGTGATTTTCAATTTCACGGTCATTTAACTTTCTAAACAATTAGGTAAATGAGCGAAAAACAACAAATGATGTCAGAACATGTTGGAAATTGATGACGCCGCTTTAAATGCTGCATACTGAACACAAAAGAAGTCCGGAGTTCAAATAAGTTTAAAAAACATTGAAGTGGCCATGTAACAGATGAGTTCTCGTCCGAAACCCTGATACTCGGAAAGAGTTTGTCAAGTTTGTACACGAAGTGCGTCCAGTTTTTGCCGTGACCCTCTCTACTCTTTCGTGCATGCTATGCGGGTGATATGATGATACCATGCCAAGTTTCAACATTTTCAGGATTCATTTTGTTGTGATTTTCAATTTCACGGTCATTTAGCTCTCTAAACAATTAGGTAAATGACCGAAAAACAACAAATGATGTCAGAACATGTTGGAAATTGATGACGTCGCTTTAAATGCTGCATACTGAACACAAAATAAGTCCGGAGTTCAAATAAGTTTAAAAAACATTGAAGTGGCCATGTAACAGATGAGTTCTCGTCCGAAACCTTGATACTCGGAAAGAGTTTGTCCAGTTTGTACACGAAGTGCGTCCAGTTTTTGCCGTGACCCTCTCTACTCTTTCGCGCATGCTATGCGGGTGATATGATGATACCATGCCAAGTTTCAACACTTTCAGGATTCATTTTCTAGTGATTTTCAATTTCACGGTCATTTAACTCTCTAAACAATTAGGTAAATGAGCGAAAAACAACAAATGATGTCAGAACATGTTGGAAATTGATGACGCCGCTTTAAATGCTGCATACTGAACACAAAAGAAGTCCGGAGTTCAAATAAGTTTAAAAAACATTGAAGTGGCCATGTAACAGATGAGTTCTCGTCCGAAACCCTGATACTCGGAAAGAGTTTGTCCAGTTTGTACACGAAGTGCGTCCAGTTTTTGCCGTGACCCTCTCTACTCTTTCGCGCATGCTATGCGGGTGATATGATGATACCATGCCAAGTTTCAACATTTTCAGGATTCATTTTGTAGTGATTTTCAATTTCACGGTCATTTAGCTCTCTAAACAATTAGGTAAATGACCGAAAAACAACACATGATGTCAGAACATGTTGGAAATTGATGACGTCGCTTTAAATGCTGCATACTGAACACAAAAGAAGTCCGGAGTTCAAATAAGTTTAAAAAACATTGAAGTGGCCATGTAACACATGAGTTCTCGTCCAAAACCCTGATACTCAGAAAGAGTTTGTCCAGTTTGTACACGAAGTGCGTCCAGTTTTTGCCGTGACCCTCTCTACTCTTTCGCGCATGCTATGCGGGTGATATGATGATACCATGCCAAGTTTCAACATTTTTAGGATTCATTTTGTAGTGATTTTCAATTTCACGGTCATTTAGCTCTCTAAACAATTAGGTAAATGACCGAAAAACAACAAATGATGTCAGAACATGTTGGAAATTGATGACGTCGCTTTAAATGTTGCATACTGAACACAAAAGAAGTCCGGAGTTCAAATAAGTTTAAAAAACATTGAAGTGGCCATGTAACAGATGAGTTCTCGTCCGAAACCCTGATACTCGGAAAGAGTTTGTCCAGTTTGTACACGAAGTGCGTCCAGTTTTTGCCGTGACCCTCTCTACTTTTTCGCGCATGCTATGCGGGTGATATGATGATACCATGCCAAGTTTCAACATTTTCAGGATTCATTTTGTAGTGATTTTCAATTTCACGGTCATTTAGCTCTCTAAACAATTAGGTAAATGACCGAAAAACAACAAATGATGTCAGAACATGTTGGAAATTGATGACGTCGCTTTAAATGCTGCATACTGAACACAAAAGAAGTCCGGAGTTCAAATAAGTTTAAAAAACATTGAAGTGGCCATGTAACAGATGAGTTCTCGTCCGAAACCCTGATACTCGGAAAGAGTTTGTCCAGTTTGTACACGAAATGCGTCCAGTTTTTGCCGTGACCCTATCTACTCTTTCGCGCATGCTATGCGGATGATATGATGATACCATGCCAAGTTTCAACACTTTCAGGATTCATTTTCTAGTGATTTTCAATTTCACGGTCATTTAACTCTCTAAACAATTAGGTAAATGAGCGAAAAACAACAAATGATGTCAGAACATGTTGGAAATTGATGACACCGCTTTAAATGCTGCATACTGAACACAAAAGAAGTCCGGAGTTCAAATATGTTTAAAAAACATTGAAGTGGCCATGTAACAGATGAGTTCTCGTCCGAAACCCTGATACTCAGAAAGAGTTTGTCCAGTTTGTACACGAAGTGCGTCCAGTTTTTGCCGTGACCCTCTCTACTCTTTCGCGCATGCTATGCGGGTGATATGATGATACCATGCCAAGTTTCAACATTTTCAGGATTCATTTTGTTGTGATTTTCAATTTCACGGTCATTTAGCTCTCTAAACAATTAGGTAAATGACCGAAAAACAACAAATGATGTCAGAACATGTTGGAAATTGATGACGTCGCTTTAAATGCTGCATACTGAACACAAAATAAGTCCGGAGTTCAAATAAGTTTAAAAAACATTGAAGTGGCCATGTAACAGATGAGTTCTCGTCCGAAACCCTGATACTCGGAAAGAGTTTGTCCAGTTTGTACACGAAGTTCGTCCAGTTTTTGCCGTGACCCTCTCTACTCTTTCGCGCATGCTATGCGGGTGATATGATGATACCATGCCAAGTTTCAACATTTTCAGGATTCATTTTGTTGTGATTTTCAATTTCACGGTCATTTAGCTCTCTAAACAATTAGGTAAATGACCGAAAAACAACAAATGATGTCAGAACATGTTGGAAATTGATGACGTCGCTTTAAATGTTGCATACTGAACACAAAAGAAGTCCGGAGTTCAAATAAGTTTAAAAAACATTGAAGTGGCCATGTAACAGATGAGTTCTTGTCCGAAACCCTGATACTCAGAAAGAGTTTGTCCAGTTTGTACACGAAGTGCGTCCAGTTTTTGCCGTGACCCTCTCTACTCTTTCGCGCATGCTATGCGGGTGATATGATGATACCATGCCAAGTTTCAACATTTTCAGGATTCATTTTGTAGTGATTTTCAATTTCACGGTCATTTAGCTCTCTAAACAATTAGGTAAATGACCGAAAAACAACAAATGATGTCAGAACATGTTGGAAATTGATGACGTCGCTTTAAATGCTGCATACTGAACACAAAATAAGTCCGGAGTTCAAATAAGTTTAAAAAACATTGAAGTGGCCATGTAACAGATGAGTTCTCGTCCGAAACCCTGATACTCGGAAAGAGTTTGTCCAGTTTGTACACGAAGTGCGTCCAGTTTTTGCCGTGACCCTCTCTACTCTTTCGTGCATGCTATGCGGGTGATATGATGATACCATGCCAAGTTTCAACATTTTCAGGATTCATTTTGTAGTGATTTTCAATTTCACGGTCATTTAGCTCTCTAAACAATTAGGTAAATGACCGAAAAACAACAAATGATGTCAGAACATGTTGGAAATTGATGACGTCGCTTTAAATGCTTCATACTTAACACAAAAGAAGTCCGGAGTTCAAATAAGTTTAAAAAACATTGAAGTGGCCATGTAACAGATGAGTTCTCGTCCGAAACCCTGATACTCGGAAAGAGTTTGTCCAGTTTGTACATGAAGTGCGTCCAGTTTTTGCCGTGACCCTCTCTACTCTTTCGCGCATGCTATGCGGGTGATATGATGATACCATGCCAAGTTCCAACATTTTCAGGATTCATTTTGTAGTGATTTTCAATTTCACGGTCATTTAGCTCTCTAAACAATTAGGTAAATGACTGAAAAACAACAAATGATGTCAGAACATGTTGGAAATTGATGACGTCGCTTTAAATGCTGCATACTAAACACAAAAGAAGTCCGGAGTTCAAATAAGTTTAAAAGACATTGAAGTGGCCATGTAACAGATGAGTTCTTGTCCGAAACCCTGATACTCGGAAAGGGTTTGTCCAGTTTGTACACGAAGTGCGTCCAGTTTTTGCCGTGACCCTCTCTACTCTTTCGCGCATGCTATGCGGGTGATATGATGATACCATGCCAAGTTTCAACATTTTCAGGATTCATTTTGTAGTGATTTTCAATTTCACGGTCATTTAGCTCTCTAAACAATTAGGTAAATGACCGAAAAACAACAAATGATGTCAGAACATGTTGGAAATTGATGACGTCGCTTTAAATGTTGCATACTGAACACAAAAGAAGTCCGGAGTTCAAATAAGTTTAAAAAACATTGAAGTGGCCATGTAACAGATGAGTTCTAGTCCGAAACCCTGATACTCGGAAAGAGTTTGTCCAGTTTGTACACGAAGTGCGTCCAGTTTTTCCCGTGACCCTGTCTACTCTTTCGCGCATGCTATGCGGGTGATATGATGATACCATGCCAAGTTTGAACATTTTCAGGATTCATTTTGTAGTGATTTTCAATTTCACGGTCATTTAGCTCTCTAAACAATTAGGTAAATGACCGAAAAACAACAAATGATGTCAGAACATGTTGGAAATTGATGACGTCGCTTTAAATGCTGCATACTGAACACAAAAGAAGTCCGGAGTTCAAATAAGTTTAAAAAACATTGAAGTGGCCATGTAACAGATGAGTTCTCGTCCGAAACCCTGATACTCGGAAAGAGTTTGTCCAGTTTGTACACGAAGTGCGTCCAGTTTTTTCCGTGACCCTCTCTACTCTTTCGCGCATGCTATGCGGGTGATATGATGATACCATGCCAAGTTTCAACACTTTCAGGATTCATTTTCTAGTGATTTTCAATTTCACGGTCATTTAACTCTCTAAACAATTAGGTAAATGAGCGAAAAACAACAAATGATGTCAGGACATGTTGGAAATTGATGACACCGCTTTAAATGCTGCATACTGAACACAAAAGAAGTCCGGAGTTCAAATAAGTTTAAAAAACATTGAAGTGGCCATGTAACAGATGAGTTCTCGTCCGAAACCCTGATACTCAGAAAGAGTTTGTCCAGTTTGAACACGAAGTGCGTCCAGTTTTTGCCGTGACCCTCTCTACTCTTTCGCGCATGCTATGCGGGCGATATGATGATACCATGCCAAGTTTCAACATTTTCAGGATTCATTTTTTAGTGATTTTCAATTTCACGGTCATTTAGCTCTCTAAACAATTAGGTAAATGACCGAAAAACAACAAATGATGTCAGAACATGTTGGAAATTGATGACGTCGCTTTAAATGCTGCATACTGAACACAAAATAAGTCCGGAGTTCAAATAAGTTTAAAAAACATTGAAGTGGCCATGTATCAGATGAGTTCTCGTCCGAAACCCTGATACTCGGAAAGAGTTTGTCCAGTTTGTACACGAAGTGCGTCCAGTTTTTGCCGTGACCCTCTCTACTCTTTCGTGCATGCTATGCGGGTGATATGATGATACCATGCCAAGTTTCATTTTGTTGTGATTTTCAATTTCACGGTCATTTAGCTCTCTAAACAATTAGGTAAATGATCGAAAAACAACAAATGATGTCAGAACATGTTGGAAATTGATGACGTCGCTTTAAATGTTGCATACTGAACACAAAAGAAGTCCGGAGTTCAAATAAGTTTAAAAAACATTGAAGTGGCCATGTAACAGATGAGTTCTCGTCCGAAACCCTGATACTCAGAAAGAGTTTGTCCAGTTTGTACAGGAAGTGCGTCCAGTTTTTGCCGTGACCCTCTCTACTCTTTCGCGCATGCTATGCGGGTGATATGATGATACCATGCCAAGTTTCATTTTGTTGTGATTTTCAATTTCACGGTCATTTAGCTCTCTAAACAATTAGGTAAATGATCGAAAAACAACAAATGATGTCAGAACATGTTGGAAATTGATGACGTCGCTTTAAATGCTGCATACTGAACACAAAAGAAGTCCGGAGTTCAAATAAGTTTAAAAAACATTGAAGTGGCCATGTAACAGATGAGTTCTCGTCCGAAACCAAGATACTCGGAAAGAGTTTGTCCAGTTTGTACACG
This sequence comes from Triticum urartu, assembly GCF_056163025.1. Classification (NCBI taxonomy): domain Eukaryota; kingdom Viridiplantae; phylum Streptophyta; class Magnoliopsida; order Poales; family Poaceae; genus Triticum; species Triticum urartu. The sequence continues at coordinate 720,561,664 of NC_141875.1, read as the reverse complement.
AAGTGCGTCCAGTTTTTGCCGTGACCCTCTCTACTCTTTCGCGCATGCTATGCGGGTGATATGATGATACCATGCCAAGTTTCAACACTTTCAGGATTCACTTTCTAGTGATTTTCAATTTCACGGTCATTTAACTCTCTAAACAATTAGGTAAATGAGCGAAAAACAACAAATGATGTCAGAACATTTTGGAAATTGATGACACCGCTTTAAATGCTGCATACTGAACACAAAAGAAGTCCGGAGTTCAAATAAGTTTAAAAAACATTGAAGTGGCCATGTAACAGATGAGTTCTCGTCCGAAACCCTGATACTCAGAAAGAGTTTGTCCAGTTTGTACACGAAGTGCGTCCAGTTTTTGCCGTGACCCTCTCTACTCTTTCGCGCATGCTATGCGGGTGATATGATGATACCATGCCAAGTTTCAACATTTTCAGGATTCATTTTGTAGTGATTTTCAATTTCACGGTCATTTAGCTCTCTAAACAATTAGGTAAATGACCGAAAAACAACAAATGATGTCAGAACATGTTGGAAATTGATGACGTCGCTTTAAATGCTGCATACTGAACACAAAATAAGTCCGGAGTTCAAATAAGTTTAAAAAACATTGAAGTGGCCATGTAACAGATGAGTTCTCGTCCGAAACCCTGATACTCGGAAAGAGTTTGTCCAGTTTGTACACGAAGTGCGTCCAGTTTTTGCCGTGACCCTCTCTACTCTTTCGTGCATGCTATGCGGGTGATATGATGATACCATGCCAAGTTTCAACATTTTCAGGATTCATTTTGTTGTGATTTTCAATTTCACGGTCATTTAGCTCTCTAAACAATTAGGTAAATGACCGAAAAACAACAAATGATGTCAGAATATGTTGGAAATTGATGACGTCGCTTTAAATGTTGCATACTGAACACAAAAGAAGTCCGGAGTTCAAATAAGTTTGAAAAACATTGAAGTGGCCATGTAACAGATGAGTTCTCGTCCGAAACCCTGATACTCGGAAAGAGTTTGTCCAGTTTGTACATGAAGTGCGTCCAGTTTTTGCCGTGAAACTCTCTACTCTTTCGCGCATGCTATGCGGGTGATATGATGATACCATGCCAAGTTTCAACATTTTCAGGATTCATTTTGTAGTGATTTTCAATTTCACGGTCATTTAACTCTCTAAACAATTAGGTAAATGAGCGAAAAACAACAAATGATGTCAGAACATGTTGGAAATTGATGACGTCGCTTTAAATGTTGCATACTGAACACAAAAGAAGTCCGGAGTTCAAATAAGTTTAAAAAACATTGAAGTGGCCATGTAACAGATGAGTTCTCGTCCGAAACCCTGATACTCGGAAAGAGTTTGTCCAGTTTGTACACGAAGTGCGTCCAGTTTTTGCCGTGACCCTCTCTACTCTTTCGCGCATGCTATGCGGGTGATGTGATGATACCATGCCAAGTTTCAACATTTTCAGGATTCATTTTGTAGTGATTTTCAATTTCACGGTCATTTAACTCTCTAAACAATTAGGTAAATGAGCGAAAAACAACAAATGATGTCAGAACATGTTGGAAAGTGATGACGTCGCTTTAAATGCTTCATACTTAACACAAAAGAAGTCCGGAGTTCAAATAAGTTTAAAAAATATTGAATTGGCCATGTAACAGATGAGTTCTCGTCCGAAACCCTGATACTCGGAAAGAGTTTGTCCAGTTTGTACATGAAGTGCGTCCAGTTTTTGCCGTGACCCTCTCTACTCTTTCGCGCATGCTATGCGGGTGATATGATGATACCATGCCAAGTTCCAACATTTTCAGGATTCATTTTGTAGTGATTTTCAATTTCACGGTCATTTAGCTCTCTAAACAATTTGGTAAATGACTGAAAAACAACAAATGATGTCATAACATGTTGGAAATTGATGACGTCGCTTTAAATGCTGCATACTAAACACAAAAGAAGTCCGGAGTTCAAATAAGTTTAGAAAACATTGAAGTGGCCATGTAACAGATGAGTTCTCGTCCGAAACCCTGATACTCGGAAAGAGTTTGTCCAGTTTGTACACGAAGTGCGTCCAGTTTTTGCCGTGACCCTCTCTACTCTTTCGCGCATGCTATGCGGGTGATATGATGATACCATGCCAAGTTTCAACACTTTCAGCATTCATTTTCTAGTGATTTTCAATTTCACGGTCATTTAGCTCTCTAAACAATTAGGTAAATGACCGAAAAACAACAAATGATGTCAGAACATGTTGGAAATTGATGACGTTGCTTTAAATGCTGCATACTGAACACAAAAGAAGTCCGGAGTTCAAATAAGTTTAAAAAACATTGAAGTGGCCATGTAACAGATGAGTTCTCGTCCGAAACCCTGATACTCAGAAAGAGTTTGTCCAGTTTGTACACGAAGTGCGTCCAGTTTTTGCCGTGACCCTCTCTACTCTTTCGCGCATGCTATGCGGATGATATGATGATACCATGCCAAGTTTCAACATTTTCAGGATTCATTTTGTAGTGATTTTCAATTTCACGGTCATTTAGCTCTCTAAACAATTAGGTAAATGACCGAAAAACAACAAATGATGTCAGAACATGTTGGAAATTGATGACGTCGCTTTAAATGCTGCATACTGAACCCAAAATAAGTCGGGAGTTTAAATAAGTTTGAAAAACATTGAAGTGGCCATGTAACATATGAGTTCTCGTCCGAAACCCTGATACTCGGAAAGAGTTTGTCCAGTTTGTACATGAAGTGCGTCCAGTTTTTGCCGTGACCCTCTCTACTCTTTCGTGCATGCTATGCGGGTGATATGATGATACCATGCCAAGTTTCAACATTTTCAGGATTCATTTTGTTGTGATTTTCAATTTCACGGTCATTTAGCTCTCTAAACAATTAGGTAAATGACCGAAAAACAACAAATGATGTCAGAACATGTTGGAAATTGATGACGTCGCTTTAAATGTTGCATACTGAACACAAAAGAAGTCCGGAGTTCAAATAAGTTTAAAAAACATTGAAGTGGCCATGTAACAGATGAGTTCTCGTCCGAAACCCTGATACTCGGAAAGAGTTTGTCCAGTTTGTACACGAAGTGCGTCCAGTTTTTGCCGTGACCCTCTCTACTCTTTCGCGCATGCTATGCGGGTGATATGATGATACCATGCCAAGTTCCAACATTTTGAGGATTCATTTTGTAGTGATTTTCAATTTCACGGTCATTTAGCTATCTAAACAATTAGGTAAATGACTGAAAAACAACAAATGATGTCAGAACATGTTGGAAATTGATGACGTCGCTTTAAATGCTGCATACTAAACACAAAAGAAGTCCGGAGTTCAAATAAGTTTAAAAGACATTGAAGTGGCCATGTAACAGATGAGTTCTTGTCCGAAACCCTGATACTCGGAAAGAGTTTGTCCAGTTTGTACACGAAGTGCGTCCAGTTTTTGCCGTGACCCTCTCTACTCTTTCGCGCATGCTATGCGGGTGATATGATGATACCATGCCAAGTTTCAACATTTTCAGGATTCATTTTGTAGTGATTTTCAATTTCACGGTCATTTAGCTCTCTAAACAATTAGGTAAATGACCGAAAAACAACAAATGATGTCAGAACATGTTGGAAATTGATGACGTCGCTTTAAATGTTGCATACTGAACACAAAAGAAGTCCGGAGTTCAAATAAGTTTAAAAAACATTGAAGTGGCCATGTAACAGATGAGTTCTCGTCCGAAACCCTGATACTCGGAAAGAGTTTGTCCAGTTTGTACACGAAGTGCGTCTAGTTTTTGCCGTAACCCTCTCTACTCTTTCGCGCATGCTATGCGGGTGATATGATGATACCATGCCAAGTTTCAACATTTTCAGGATTCATTTTGTAGTGATTTTCAATTTCACGGTCATTTAGCTCTCTAAACAATTAGGTAAATGACCGAAAAACAACAAATGATGTCAGAACATGTTGGAAATTGATGACGTCGCTTTAAATGCTGCATACTGAACCCAAAATAAGTCGGGAGTTCAAATAAGTTTAAAAAACATTGAAGTGTCCATGTAACAGATGAGTTCTCGTCCGAAACCCTGATACTCGGAAAGAGTTTGTCCAGTTTGTACACGAAGTGCGTCCAGTTTTTGCCGTGACCCTCTCTACTCTTTCGTGCATGCTATGCGGGTGATATGATGATACCATGCCAAGTTTCAACATTTTCAGGATTCATTTTGTTGTGATTTTCAATTTCACGGTCATTTAGCTCTCTAAACAATTAGGTAAATGAGCGAAAAACAACAAATGATGTCAGAACATGTTGGAAAGTGATGACGTCGCTTTAAATGCTGCATACTGAACACAAAAGAAGTCCGGAGTTCAAATAAGTTTAAAAAACATTGAAGTGGCCATGTAACAGATGAGTTCTCGTCCGAAACCCTGATACTCGGAAAGAGTTTGTCCAGTTTGTACATGAAGTGCGTCCAGTTTTTGTCGTGACCCTCTCTACTCTTTCGCGCATGCTATGCGGGTGATATGATGATACCATGCCAAGTTCCAACATTTTCAGGATTCATTTTGTAGTGATTTTCAATTTCACGGTCATTTAGCTCTCTAAACAATTAGGTAAATGACTGAAAAACAACAAATGATGTCAGAACATGTTGGAAATTGATGACGTCACTTTAAATGCTGCATACTGAACACAAAAGAAGTCCGGAGTTCAAATAAGTTTAAAAAACATTGAAGTGGCCATGTAACAGATGAGTTCTCGTCCGAAACCCTGATACTCGGAAAGAGTTTGTCCAGTTTGTACACGAAGTGCGTCCAGTTTTTGCCGTGACCCTCTCTACTCTTTCATCCATGCTATGCGGGTGATATGATGATACCATGCCAAGTTTCAACATTTTCAGGATTCATTTTGTTGTGATTTTCAATTTCACGGTCATTTAGCTCTCTAAACAATTAGGTAAATGACCGAAAAACAACAAATGATGTCAGAACATGTTGGAAATTGATGACGTTGCTTTAAATGCTGCATACTGAACACAAAAGAAGTCCGGAGTTCAAATAAGTTTAAAAAACATTGAAGTGGCCATGTAACAGATGAGTTCTCGTCCGAAACCTTGATACTCGGAAAGAGTTTGTCCAGTTTGTACACGAAGTGCGTCCAGTTTTTGCCGTGACCCTCTCTACTCTTTCGCGAATGCTATGCGGGTGATATGATGATACCATGCCAAGTTTCAACATTTTCAGGATTCATTTTGTAGTGATTTTTAATTTCACGGTCATTTAGCTCTCTAAACAATTAGGTAAATGACCGAAAAACAACAAATGATGTCAGAACATGTTGGAAATTGATGACGTTGCTTTAAATGCTGCATACTGAACACAAAAGAAGTCCGGAGTTCAAATAATTTTAAAAAACATTGAAGTGGCCATGTAACAGATGAGTTCTCGTCCGAAACCCTGATACTCGGAAAGAGTTTGTCCAGTTTGTACACGAAGTGCATCCAGTTTTTGTTGTGACCCTCTCTACTCTTTCGCGCATGCTATGCGGGTGATATGATGATACCATGCCAAGTTCCAACATTTTCAGGATTCATTTTGTTGTGATTTTCAATTTCACGGTCATTTAGCTCTCTAAACAATTAGGTAAATGACCGAAAAACAACAAATGATGTCAGAACATGTTGGAAATTGATGATGTTGCTTTAAATGCTGCATACTAAACACAAAAGAAGTCTGGAGTTCAAATAAGTTTAAAAAACATTGAAGTGGCCATGTAACAGATGAGTTCTCGTCCGAAACCCTGATACTCGGAAAGAGTTTGTCCAGTTTGTACATGAAGTGCGTCCAGTTTTTGTCGTGACCCTCTCTACTCTTTCGCGCATGCTATGCGGGTGATATGATGATACCATGCCAAGTTCCAACATTTTCAGGATTCATTTTGTAGTGATTTTCAATTTCACGGTCATTTAGCTCTCTAAACAATTAGGTAAATGACTGAAAAACAACAAATGATGTCAGAACATGTTGGAAATTGATGACGTCGCTTTAAATGCTGCATACTGAACACAAAAGAAGTCCGGAGTTCAAATAAGTTTAAAAAACATTGAAGTGGCCATGTAACAGATGAGTTCTCGTCCGAAACCCTGATACTCGGAAAGAGTTTGTCCAGTTTGTACACGAAGTGCGTCCAGTTTTTGCCGTGACCCTCTCTACTCTTTCGTCCATGCTATGCGGGTGATATGATGATACCATGCCAAGTTTCAACATTTTCAGGATTCATTTTGTTGTGATTTTCAATTTCACGGTCATTTAGCTCTCTAAACAATTAGGTAAATGACTGAAAAACAACAAATGATGTCAGAACATGTTGGAAATTGATGACGTTGCTTTAAATGCTGCATACTAAACACAAAAGAAGTCCGGAGTTCAAATAAGTTTAAAAAACATTGAAGTGGCCATGTAACAGATGAGTTCTCGTCCGAAACCCTGATACTCGGAAAGAGTTTGTCCAGTTTGTACACGAAGTGCGTCCAGTTTTTGCCGTGACCCTCTCTACTCTTTCGCGAATGCTATGCGGGTGATATGATGATACCATGCCAAGTTTCAACATTTTCAGGATTCATTTTGTAGTGATTTTTAATTTCACGGTCATTTAGCTCTCTAAACAATTAGGTAAATGACCGAAAAACAACAAATGATGTCAGAACATGTTGGAAACTGATGACCTCGCTCTGAATGCTGCATACTGAACACAAAAGAAGTCCGGAGTTCAAATAAGTTTAAAAAACATTGAAGTGGCCATGTAACAGATGAGTTCTCGTCCAAAACCCTGGTACTCGGAAAGAGTTTGTCCAGTTTGTACATTAAGTGCGTCCAGTTTTTGCCGTGACCCTCTCTACTCTTTCGCGCATGCTATGCGGGTGATATGATGATACCATGCCAAGTTTCAACATTTTCAGGATTCATTTTGTAGTGATTTTCAATTTCACGATCATTTAGCTCTCTAAACAATTAGGTAAATGACCGAAAAACAACAAATGATGTCAGAACATGTTGGAAATTGACGATGTCGCTTTAAATGCTGCATACTGAACACAAAAGAAGGCCGGAGTTCAAATAAGTTGAAAAAACATTGAAGTGGCCATGTAACAGATGAGTTCTCGTCCGAAACCCTGATACTCGGAAAGAGTTTGTCCAGTTTGTACACGAAGTGCGTCCAGTTTTTGCCGTGACCCTCTCTACTCTTTCGCGCATGCTATGCGGGTGATATGATGATACCATGCCAAGTTTCAACATTTTCAGGATTCATTTTCTAGTGATTTTCAATTTCACGGTCATTTAACTCTCTAAACAATTAGGTAAATGAGCGAAAAACAACAAATGATGTCAGAACATGTTGAAAATTGATGATGTCGCTTTAAATGCTGCATACTGAACACAAAAGAAGTCCGGAGTTCAAATAAGTTTAACAAACATTGAAGTGGCCATGTAACAGATGAGTTCTCGTCTGAAACCCTGATACTCGGAAAGAGTTTGTCCAGTTTGTACACGAAGTGCGTCCAGTTTTTGCCGTGACCCTCTCTACTCTTTCGCGCATGCTATGCGGGTGATATGATGATACCATGCCAAGTTTCAACATTTTCAGGATTCATTTTGTAGTGATTTTCAATTTCACGGTCATTTAGCTCTCTAAACAATTAGGTAAATGACCGAAAAACAACAAATGATGTCAGAACATCTTGGAAACTGATGACGTCACTTTAAATGCTGCATACTGAACACAAAAGAAGTCCGGAGTTCAAATAAGTTTAAAAAACGTTGAAGTGGCCATGTAACAGATGAGTTCTCGTCCGAAACCCTGATACTCAGAAAGAGTTTGTCCAGCTTGTACACGAAGTGCGTCCAGTTTTTGTCGTGACCCTCTCTACTCTTTCGCGCATGCTATGCGGGTGATATGATGATACCATGCCAAGTTTCAACATTTTCAGGATTCATTTTGTAGTGATTTTCAATTTCACGGTCATTTAGCTCTCTAAACAATTAGGTAAATGACCGAAAAACAACAAATGATGTCAGAACATGTTGGAAATTGATGACGTCGCTTTAAATGCTGCATACTAAACACAAAAGAAGTCCGGAGTTCAAATAAGTTTAAAAAACATTGAAGTGGCCATGTAACAGATGAGTTCTCGTCCGAAACCCTGATACTCGGAAAGAGTTTGTCCAGTTTGTACACGAAGTGCGTCCAGTTTTTGCCGTGACCCTCTCTACTCTTTCGCGCATGCTATGCGGGTGATATGATGATACCATGCCAAGTTTCAACATTTTCAGGATTCATTTTGTAGTGATTTTCAATTTCACGGTCATTTAGCTCTCTAAACAATTAGGTAAATGACCGAAAAACAAAAAATGATGTCAGAACATGTTGGAAATTGATGACGTCGCTTTAAATGCTGCATACTGAACACAAAAGAAGTCCGGAGTTCAAATAAGTTTAAAAAACATTGAAGTGGCCATGTAACAGATGAGTTCTCGTCCGAAACCCTGATACTCGGAAAGAGTTTGTCCAGTTTGTACATGAAGTGCGTCCAGTTTTTGCCGTCACCCTCTCTACTCTTTCGCGCATGCTATGCGGGTGATATGATGATACCATGCCAAGTTTCAACATTTTCAGGATTCATTTTGTAGTGATTTTCAATTTCACGGTCATTTAGCTCTCTAAACAATTAGGTAAATGACCGAAAAACAACAAATGATGTCAAAACATGTTGGAAATTGATGACGTCGCTTTAAATGCTGCATACTGAACACAAAAGAAGTCCGGAGTTCAAATAAGTTTAAAAAACATTGAAGTGGCCATGTAACAGATGAGTTCTCGTCCGAAACCCTGATACTCGGAAAGAGTTTGTCCAGTTTGTACATGAAGTGTGTCCAGTTTTTGCCGTGACCCTCTCTACTCTTTCGCGCATGCTATGCGGGTGATATGATGATACCATGCCAAGTTTCAACATTTTCAGGATTCATTTTGTAGTGATTTTCAATTTCACGGTCATTTAGCTCTCTAAACAATTAGGTAAATGACCGAAAAACAACAAATGATGTCAGAACATGTTGGAAATTGATGACCTCGCTTTGAATGCTGCATACTGAACACAAAAGAAGTCCGGAGTTTAAATAAGTTATTAAAAATAAAAAAGAGGTGCAATGCTGGTTAATTTGCTTCAAGCCATTCAGAATAGTGTAGACTGCACTGCACATAGCTCAGTGCAATCTATGCTATTCCGCAAGGCTTGAAGCTAATCAACATGTAGGTGAGCATTGCAACTCTTCGTCATTGTCTGTGCACTCACGGCTTATAAACCGCTCATACTGCCTCTCTCTTGGCGAAGTGGGACTAAAAACAGCTTGCCATAACCTCATTAGTACCGGTTCATGGTACGAACCGGCACTAAATGGTGATGGTGGGGCCATAGCCTGACCGCAGGCTGACACAGCCTCTTTAGTACCGGTTCGTGGCATGAACCGGTACTAAAGGTTCGCCACGAACCGGTACTATTGATCGCCGCCACGAACTGGCACTAATGTACACATTAGTGCCGGCTCTAATTCAAACCGGCACTAATGTGCTTCACGTTTGACCCTTTTCCTACTAGTGAGAGCAACAAAGTGCTTCTTGGATTTTTCCCTTAAGGTTGCCCATAAAGGCCTCAAACTCATTTGCCTCCACATTAGCTCCCTCAAGTTCATTAATGCTATCCGTCGGAGAAGGATGATTAATGATGGTAGTTTTGATGTTGGGGGTTACCTTGTTGGTGGCTTTAGCCATGAGGCACTTGGCGGTGATGCTCTCATTGGGTGAGTCGAAGAGAGACACCCGTGGAGTCGTCGCAATGGCAACGGAGGCCATGGCAACCGACTCATCACCTTCATCATCGTCATCATCCTCATTGTACTCTTCTTGTACCACCAATGCCTTGGGAGGAGTCTTCTTGGTGAAGTTGCTCTTGTTGGGGAACGACTTGGCCTTGTCCTTTCGGATGAGCTTGCCACCATTGTCTTCCCTCTTCTGATACGGGCACTCCGCAACAAAATGACTCACGTTGCCACAATTGTAGCAAGTCCTTACACGTTGCTTGCTCTTCGTGCCACTTGAATTGTTTTTGCTAAAGTTTGGCCTCGAGTTTTTCTTGCTCCAAAATTGCCTTGAAGCGAGTGCCATGTGTTCATGATACGCATACTTTGTATCTTCGGGGTTGCTCTCCTCTTCTTCCTCTTCTTCTTCTTCAACAGTGAGCTTGGCCTTCAATGCAAGGTTGGGCTTCTTTGCCCTTTCAGAACGAAGCACCGCATTGTCAGCGGTCTTGTCCAAAATGTTCATGGCCACAAACTCATCCAACACTTCGCTTGAGGTCAAAGTGTGGAAGTCCGGTCTTTGACGAATGACGGAGGACATGGCCTTGTGGTAGGGCATCATTGCCTTGAGGAATTTGCGCTTGATCCAATTGTCATCCGTGTCCTTGCTCCCGTGATCTCGTAGTGAGACCGCAAGTTTGGTTACTCTCCGATAAAGCTCACGAGGTTCTTCATCTTCTTTCATTGCAAACTTATCGGCCTCATCTTGCACCACTTCATAGTTGGAGCGTTGAATGCTTGCGCTTCCCCGGTAGAGCGAGACAACACAATGCCATGCGTCTTTGGCCAAGGCGAAGGGCCGAAGATGAGGTAGGTCTTCGGGTGGGATTGCATCTTGAATGATGAAGAGAGCATTCTCATTGAATTGATTATCCGCGGCTTCTCGAGGAGTGAAGTTGCTTGGATCATGCGGATAGAAACCTTCTTCAATGATTCTCCAAAGGTTAGTGTTCACATGATTTAAATGACGTTTAAAGTGGTAAACCCAAGAATCAAAGTCCTCATTTTTCACAATCTTAGGGGGAGGACCGGCATGATTCAAATGAGTGGAAGGAACCGGTCCACCATAAACAAGTGGTGGTTCCACATGAGCAAAGATGCCGGTGCCATTTTTACCACTAGAAGAAGGAGCCTTTTCACTACTAGCTTCCCCTTTATCGGAGATAGCATCCGTCACCTTGTCGGTGGGATCACCCACTTTCAACGGTGTGGTGGATAGTTTAAGCCCCTCAAGGAATTTAGTAAACATGCTTTCAACCTCGGTCGTCATGGAGGTTTTCAATGTCTCCAAGGCCACATTGAACTCCTCACGAGAGACCGAGGTTCCCCCATCGCCCGTAGACGAGGTCAGATTCACACCGGAGTGTTCCTCCACACCGTCTACGGTATCAACCATACTCTTCAGACGGTAAAGTCCTTAATAAAGAGACAAGGCTCTGATACCAATTGAAAGGATCGATATGGTTGACTAGAGGGGGTGAATAGGCAACTAACAATTTTTAGCTTTTCTTTAACAATTTAAACTTTGCATCAAAGTAGGTTGTCTAGATATGCAACTAGGTGAGCAACCTATATGATGCAACAAAGATAGGAACACAAGCAAGTAAGTGATATGATACAAATAAGCTTGCACAAGTAAAGGTACGAGATAACCAAGAGTGGAGACGGTGGAGACGAGGATGTGTTGCCGAAGTTCCTTCTCTTTGAGAGGAAGTACGTCTCCGTTGGAGCGGTGTGGAGGCACAATGCTCCCCAAGAAGCCACTAGGGCCACCGTATTCTCCTCACGCCCTCACACAATGCGAGATGCCGTGATTCCACTATTGGTGCCCTTGGAGGCGGTGACCAAACCTTTACAAACAAGGTTGGGGCAATCTCCACAACTCAATTGGAGGCTCCCAACGACACCACGAAGCTTCACCACAATGGACTATGGCTTTGCGGTGACCTCAACCGTCTAGGATGCTCAAACAGCCAAGAGTAATAAGATCCGCAAGGGATTAGTGGGGGGAATCAAATTTCTCTTGGTGGAAGTGTGGATCGAGGCCTTCTCAACCACTCCCGAACAAATCAACAAGTTTGATTGGCTAGGGAGTGAGATCGGGCGAAAATGGAGCTTAGAGCAATAATGGAGCTTAGGGTTAGAAGAGATGAGTCAACGGGGAAGAAGGGGACTCCTTATATAGGTAGGACAAAGATCCAACCGTTCCCCACCAACCAGCCCGCGGCCAGCGGTACTACCGCAGGGCTGCGCGGTACTACCGCTTGCTACCAAGCGGTACTACCACATGGCCATGCGGTACTACCGTATAGGCCCGCGGTACTGCCGCATGTTGGGGATCGTGGCAGAAATTTAAAATTTTCTACGCATCACCAAGATCAATCTATGGAGTAATCTAGCAACGAGGGGAAGGGTAGTGCATCTACATACCCTTGTAGATCGCTAAGAGGAAGCGTTGCAAGAACGCGGATGAAGGAGTCGTACTCATAGCGATTCAGATCGCGGTTGATTCTGATCTAAGCGTCGAACAACGGCGCCTCCGTGTTCAACACACGTGCAGCCCGGTGACGTCTCCTACGCCTTGATCCTACAAGGGGAGAAGGAGAGGTTGGGGAAGACTCTGTCCAGCAGCAGGACGACGGCGTGGTGGTGGTGGAGGAGCGCGGGACTCTAGCAGGGCTTCGCCAAGCACTACGAGAGACGAGGAGGGAGAGGGGTAGGGCTGCGCCAACAGGGGAAGAACTTCGTGTGTTGGGCTGCCCCTTTGCCTCCACTATATGTAGGGGGAGAGGGAGGGCTGCGCCCCCACCTAGGGTTCCTACCCCAAGGGGTGCGGCAGCCCTAGATCCCATCTAGGGTGGCGGACACAAGGGGGAGAGGGGGAGGCGCACCAGGGGTGGGCCTTAGGGCCCATCTGCCCTAGGGTTTGCCCCCTCCCCTCTTGGAGGCGCCTTGGGCCTTGGTGGGAGGCGCCCCAGCCCACCTAGGGGCTGGTACCTTCCCACTATTGGCCCATGTATGCCTCCGGGGCCCGTAGCCCCTCCCGGTGGACCCCCGGACCCCTCCGGTGGTCCCGGTACACTACCGGTGATGCCCAGAACACTTCCGGTGGCCAAAACCATACTTCCTATATATCAATCTTTACCTGCGGACCATTACGGAACTCCTCGTGACGTCCGGGATTTCATCCGGGACTCCGAACAACATTCGGTAACTGCGTACATACTTTCCCTATAACCCTAGCGTCATCGAACCTTAAGTGTGTACACCCTACGAGCTCGGGAGTCATGCAGACATGGCCGAGACAACTCTCTGGTCAATAACCAACAGCGGGATCTGGATACCCATGTTGGCTCCCACATGCTCCACGATGATCTCATCGGATGAACCACGATGTCAAGGATTCAATCAATCCCGTATACAATTCCCTTCGTCAATCGTTACGATACTTGGCCGAGATTCGATCGTCGGTATCCCAATACCTTGTTCTATCTCATTACCGGCAAGTCTCTTTACTCGTTCCGTAACACATCATCCCGTGATCAACTCCTTGGTCACATTGTGCACATTATGATAATTTCCTACCGAGTGGGCCCAGAGATACCTCTCCGTTACACGGAGTGACAAATCCCAGTCTCGATTCGTGCCAACCCAACAGACACTTTCGGAGATACCTGTAGTGAACCTTTATAGCCACCCAGTTACGTTGTGACGTTTGGCACACCCAAAGCACTCCTACGGTATCCGGGAGTTGCACAATCTCATGGTCTAAGGAAATGATACTTGACATTAGAAAAGCTTTAGCATACGAACTACACGATCTTGTGCTAGGCATAGGATTGGGTCTTGTCCATCACATCATTCTCCTAATGATGTGATCCCGTTATCAACGACATCCAATGTCCATGGTCAGGAAACCGTAACCATCTATTGATCAACGAGCTAGTCAACTAGAGGCTTACTAGGGACATGGTGTTGTCTATGTATCCACACATGTATCTGAGTTTCCTATCAATACAATTCTAGCATGGATAATAAACAATTATCATGAACAATGAAATATAATTATAATAAAAAATTTATTATTGCCTCTATGGCATATTTCCAACAGTCTCCCACTTGCACTAGAGTCAATAATCTAGTTCACATCGCCATGTGATTAACACTCACAGGTCACATCGCCATGTGACCAAAATCCAAAGAGTTTACTAGACTCAATAATCTAGTTCACATCTCTATGTGATTAACACTCAATGAGTTCTGGGTTTGATCATGTTATGCTTGTGAGAGAGGTTGTAGTCAACGGGTCTTGCCATATTCAGATCCCTATGTATTTCGCAAAACTTTATATCGTAGATGCTGCTGCCACGTTCCACTTGGAGCTATTCCAAATTGTTGCTCCATTATACGTATCCGGTATCTCTACTCAGAGCTATCCCGATAGGTGTTAAGCTTGCATCGACGTAACTCTTTATGTCGAACTCTTTATCACCTCCATAACCGAGAAACATTTCCTTATTCCTCTAAGGATAATTTTGAGTGCTATCTGGTGATCCACTCCTAGATCACCTTTGTACCCTCTTGCCAGACATGTGGCAAGGCACACATCAGGTGCGGTACTTCGGCATGGCATACCGTATAGAGCCTATGACAAAAGCATAGGGGACGACCTTCGTCCTTCCTCTTTCTTCTGCCGTGGTCAAGCTTTGAGTCTTACTCAACTTCACACCTTACAACTCAGGTAAGAACCCCTTCTTTGACTGATCTATTTTGAACTCCTTCAAAAACATGTCAAGGTGTGCGTTCTTTGAAAGTATCATCAGGCGTCTTGATCTATTTCTATAGATCCTGATGCCCAATATGTAAGCAGCTTTATCCAGGTCTTCCTTTGAAAATCACTCTTCAAACAACCGTTTATGCTTTCCAGAAATTCTACATTATTTTGAATCAACAATATGTCATCCACATATACTTATCAGAAATTTTGTAGTGCTCCCACTCACTTTCTTGTAAATACAAGTTTCTAGCAAACATTGTATAAACCTAAAAGCTTTTATCACTCCATCAAAGCATATATTCCGACTCCGAGATGCTTGCTCTAGTCCATAGAAGGATCGCTGGAGCCAGCATACCTTTTAGCATCCTTAGGATCGACAAAACCTTTTATTGTATCACATACAACTTTTTCTTACGAAAACTGGTAAGAAAACTTGTTTTGACATCCATCTGTCATATTTCATAATCGAAAAATATAGCTAATGCTAACATAATTCCGATGGACTTAAGCATCGCTACGGATGAGAAATTCTCATTGTAGTCAATTCCTTGAACTTGTGAAAAGACTCTTTCCCACAAGTCGAGCTTCATAGACGGTAACATTACCGCCCACGTCCGTCTTCTTCTTAAAGATCCATTTATCTCAATGGCTTGCCGATCATCGGGCAAGTCCACCAAACTCCATACTTTGTTCTGATACATGGATCCTATCTCGGATTTCATGGCTTCTAACCATTTGTCAGAATACGGGCCCACCATCGCTTCTCCATAGCTCGTAGGTTCATTGTTGTCTAACAACATGATATCTAAGACAGGATTACCGTACCACTCAGGAGTAGTACATATCCTTGTCGACCTACGAGGTTCGATAGCAACTTGATCTGAAGCTTCATGATCACTATCATTAGCTTCCTATTCAACAGATGTAGGCGCCACAGAAAACATCTTTCTGTGTTGCATCACTCTCTGGTTGAAGTAAAGGTTCGACAACCTCATCAAGTTCTATCTTCCTCCCACTCAATTCCTTCGAGAGAAACTCCTTCTCGAGAAAGGACCCGTTCTTAGCGACAAACAATTTGTCCTCGGATCTGAGATAGAAGGTGTACCCAACTGTCACCTTTGGGTATCCTATGAAGATGTGTTTGTCCGCTTTGGGTTCGAGCTTCTCCGGCTGAAGCCTTAAGCATCGCAGCCCCAAACATTAAGAAACGACAACCTTGGTTTCTTGCCAAACCAATGTTCATACGATGTCATCTCAACGGACTTATATGGTGTCCTATCTAAAGTGAATGCAGCTGTCTCTAATGCATAACCTCAAAATAATAGCGGTGGATCGGTAAGAGACATCATAAATCGCACCATATCTCATAAGGTTCGATTATGACGTCCGGACACACCATTACGCTGTGGTGTTCCAGGTGGCTTCAACTGTGAAACGATTCCACAATGTCTTAAGTGATTTCCAAACTCATAACTAAGAAAATCCCCCTTTGATCAGATCGTAGGAACATGATCTTCTTATTATGATGATTCTTAACTTCACTCTGAAGTTGCTTGAACTTTTTCAAATGTTTCAGACTTCTGCTTCATTAAGTAAATATACCTACATCTACTCAAATCGTCAGTGAAGATGAGAAAATAGCGATATCCACCGCACGCTTCAATTCTCATTGGATCACACGCATCAGCATGTATGATTTCCAACAAGTCATTTGCCCGTTTCACTGTACCTGAAAACAGGGTCTTAGTCATCCTGCCCATGAGGCATGGCTCGCATGTGTCAAGCGATTCAAAGTCAAGTGACTCCAAACATCCATCGACATGGAGTTTCTTCATGCATCTTACGCCAATATGACCTAAGCGGCAGTGCCACAAGAAAGTGGTACTATCTACATCTTTTGGCGTGAACATGTGTATTACTACGACCGAGATTCACTGAACCATTCACATAGGGTGCATGACCATGAAAGGTATTATTCATGTAAACAGAATAACCATTATTCTCTAACTTAAATAACCGTATTGCAATGAACATGATCTAATCATATTCATGCTCAACGTAGACACCTGATAACATTTATCTAGGTTCAATACTAATCCCGAAGGAAGATGGAGCGTGCGATGGTGATCTCATCAACTTTGGAAACACTTCCAACACACATCGTCACCTCGCCCTTAGCCAGTCTCCGTTTAGTCCATAGCTTTTGCTTCAAGTCACCAATAACAGCAACTGAACCGGTATCCAATACCCAGGTGCTACCAGGAGTACTAGTGAGGCACCCATTAATAACACGTATATACTTTGTTGAAGTTGCCAGCCTTCTTATCTACCATGCATTTGGGGTAATTCCGCTACCAGTGACCGTTCCCCTTATAATAGAAGCACTTAGTCTCGGGTTTGGGTTCAACCTTGGGATCCTTCACTGGAGCGGCAACTGGTTTGCCATCCATGAAGTTTCCCTTCTAGGCCTTGCCCTTCTTGAAACCAGTGGTCTTGTTAAACCATCAATACTTGATGCTATTCCTTGATTTCTACCTTTTGCGGTCTTAAGCACCGCGAACAGCTCCGGGATCAACTCCATCCCTTGCATGTCATAGTTCATCACGAAGATCTAGTAGCTTAGTGATAGTGGCTAGAGAACTCTATTAATCACTATCTTATCTGGAAGTTTAACTCCCACTAGATTTAAGTGATTGTAGCACCCAGACATTCTGAGCACATGCTCACTAGCTGGGCTATTCTCCTCCATCTTGTTGGCAAAAGAACTTGTCAGAGGTCTCATACCTCTAAACACGGGCATGAGCCTGAAATCCTAATTTCAGCTCTTGGAACATCTCATATGTTCTATGGCGTTCAAAACGTCATTGGAATCCCGATTCTAAGCCGTAAAGTATGGTGCACTAAACTATCAAGTAGTCATCAGGATGTGTCTGTCAGGTGTTCACAGCATCCACAGACGACGTTGTAGGGGTTTGCACATCGAGCGGTGCATCAAAGACGTAAGCCTTCTGTGTAGCAGTGAGGACACTCCTCGGACTACGGACCTAGTCCGCATAATTGCTTACAATATCTTTCAACTTAATCTTTCTCTAGGAACGTATTGAAACAGGGAGCTACAACGTGAGCTATTTATCTACAACATATTTGCAAAGACAATTTAGACTATGTTCATGATAATTGAGTTCATCTAATCAAATTATTTAATTAACTCCCACTCAGATAGACATCCCTCTAGTCATCTAAGTGAAACATGATCCAAATCGACTAGGCCGTGTCCGATCATCACGTGCGACAGACTAGTCATCAACGGTGAACATCTCATGTTGACCGTATCTTCTATACGACTCATGTTCGACCTTTCGGTCTTCCGTGTTCCGAGGCCATGTCTGTACATGCTAGGCTCGTCAAGTCAACCTAAGTGTTTCGCATGTGTCCCGAGGCCATGTCTGTACATTCTAGGCTTGTCAACACCCGTTGTATTCGAACGTTAGAATCTATCACACCCGATCATCACGTGGTGCTTCGAAACAACGAACCTTCGCAACGGTGCACAGTTAGGGGGAACACTTTTCTCGAAATTTTAGTGATGGATCATCTTATTTAAGCTACCGTCGTTCTAAGCAAATAAGATGTAAAACATGATAAACATCACATGCAATCAAATAGTGACATGCTATGGCCAATATCATTTTGCTCCTTTTGATCTCCATCTTCGGGGCTCCATGATCATCGTTGTCACCGGCATGACACCATGATCTCCATCATCATGATCTCCATCATCGTGTCTTCTTGAAGTTTTCTCATCATCTATTACTTCTACTACTATGGCTAACACTTTAGCAATAAAGTAAAGTAATTACATGACGTTTAAGTTGACACGCATGTCATAAATAAATTAAGACAACTCCTATGGCTCCTGCCGGTTGTCATACTCATCGACATGCAAGTCGTTATTCCTATTACAAGAACATGATCAATCTCATACATCACATATATCATTCATCACATCCTTTTGGCCATATCACATCACACGTCATATACTGCAAAAACAAGTTAGACGTCCTCTAATTGTTGTTGCAAGTTTTTACGTGGCTGCTATAGGTTTCTAGCAAGAACGTTTTTTACCTATGCGAAAACCACAACGTGATATGCCAATTTCTATTTACCCTTCACACTAGTAGAAAACAGGGCTTTGGTCCAGGCCGGGTCAGCCCATTAGTCCCGGTTCAGTCCAGAACCGGGACCAATGGGGGCATTGGACCCGGTTCATGAGCCCAGGGGGCCGGCCGAGCCACGTGGGCCATTGGTCCCGGTTCATCTGGACCTTTTGGTCCCGGTTGGTGGGACGAACCGGGACCAATGGGCCTCGCTCCTGGCCCACCACCATTGGTCCCGGTTGGTGGCTTGAACCGGGACCAAAGGCTCCCCTTTAGTCCCGGTTCATGCCACCAACCGGGACCAATGAGGTGCCTATATATACCCCCTCGCGTAAGAGCAGAGCACACTGCTCTGTTTTTTTCTGGCCGAGGGGGAGAGGGCTTGGTGGTGCTCTAGCTCACCTCCTATGCACACAAGGTGTTCGATGGAATGCCCGAGCCACACTACTTAAGCTTTCTCCTCTCCAAGCTCGACCTCCAAGCTCCATTTTCCTCAATATTTGTCTAGATTTAGCGGTCCGTCACGCCCCGTCCCCGTCTTCACCGCCGTCGATCACCCACGCCGAGCTCATCGCCAGCACCACCGTGGTGAGCCTCTTGTTCTTATCTTCTTTCTGAAAGGAAAAATATTCTTACTTGTATGTTTACATAGATACTTGTATTATTTTCTTACTTTTATTATTGCATCTTATATAGTGTAATGGTTTTGGTATCCGCCCCCGTCGGCCCTCGTCATGTCTATGATTCGGATGTGGTATATATATTATCTTTATAACTATTGGTTCATTTATTGTTTATGAAAATTATGCCGACCAACGTGACATAGATTTTATTTATGTAGGATGTATGTGAATCAGAAATGCCAACCGACCCTATTGTCGAGAGGTTAAATTTAGTTGAAGAAGAAAGCAATTTGTTGAAGGAAAAAAAATTGAGAGGAGAAGATGATATTGGAGTTGCATGTTGCGGATGTCGTCGATGATCACAAGATCAAGATGGATGCAATGCGCTTGAAGATTAGAAAGATTAGAAAATATGCCATTCATACCGAGGCTTGGTATCATTATGCCGTTGGATCAATTGTTACCTTGGTTGCGATTATGATCGCATTTGTTTTCGCATTGAAATGCTTTACATAGTTTCAATGTATGGTTTAATTAATTAGATGCTCTGGAGAGCTATATGTTGTTAGATGAGAACTATGTATGCACTTTGGTTTTAATGTGATGATGAACTTCTATTAATTTGGACACTTAATTATATATAATGCATGTAGATGAACCGGCAATGGATGTATAGTGACAGACACACCTCCGAGTACATTAAGGGCGTGCATGAGTTTCTCAATGCGGCTGAGGCAAACAAGCAGAATGGTTTTATGTGTTGTCCATGCACTGAATGTGGGAATACGAGGTCTTACTCTAACCGTAAAATCCTTCACTCCCACCTTCTTTACAAGGGTTTCATGCCACACTATAATGTTTGGACGAGGCACGGAGAAATAGGGGTTATGATGGAAGACGGCGAAGAAGAAGAGTACGATGACAACTATGTGCCCCCTGAATATGGTGATGCTGCAACGAGGGGAGCTGGTGAAGATCAAGAGGAACCAGACGATGTGCCCAATGATGCTGCAACGGGTGAAGCTGCTGAAGATCAAGAGGAACCAGACGATGTGCCCGATGATGATGATCTCCGCCGGGTCATTGTCGATGCAAGGACGCAATGCGAAAGTCAAAAGGAGAAGCTGAAGTTCGATCGCATGTTAGAGGATCACAAAAAAGGGTTGTACCCCAATTGCGAAGATGGCAACACAAAGCTCGGTACCGTACTAGAATTGCTGCAGTGGAAGGCAGAGAATGCTGTGGCTGACAAAGGATTTGAGAAGTTACTGAAAATATTGAAGAAGAAGCTTCCAAAGGATAACGAATTCCCCGACAGTACATACGCAGCAAAGAAGGTCGTATGCCCTCTAGGATTGGAGGTGGAGAAGATACATGCATGCCCTAATGACTGCATCCTCTACCGCGGTGCATACAAGGATCTGAACGCATGCCCGGTATGCGGAGCATTGCGGTATAAGATCAGACGAGATGACCCTAGTGATGTTGATGGCGAGCCCCCCAGGAAGAGGGTTCCTCAATGCAATCTCTCAAAAGGTGATCGATCCAGAAATCGTACCAAGGCTAAGGAGTGATGTGGCGCAATGTCTTGTCAATTTCGAGCTGGTGTTCCCACCATCCTTCTTCAATATCATGACGCAAGTCCTAGTTCATCTAGTCGACGAGATTGTCATCCTGGGGCCCATATTTGTACACAATATGTTCCCCTTTGAGAGGTTCATGGGAGTCCTAAAGAAATATGTCCGTAACCGCGCTAGGACAGAAGGAAGCATCTCCATGGGCCATCAAACAAAGGATGTTATCGGGTTTTGTGTTGACTTCATTCCTGGCCTTAAGAAGATAGGTATCCCTAAATCGCGGTATGAGGGGAGACTGACTGGAAAAGGCACTCTTGGAAGTGACTCAATAATATGCAGGGACGGATATTCTTGGTCTCAAGCACACTACACAGTTCTACAGAACTCTATCTTGGTGATCCGTATGTCGATGAACACAAGAACAGTCTGCGCTCCAAACACCTGGAGCAGTGCGACGACTGGATTACATGTGAACACATCAGGACTTTCAGCAGTTGGTTGGAAACACGTCTCAGAGGTGACAACACTATTTGTGATGAGTTGTACTTGTTGTCCAGGGGACCATCTTTGACTGTATTGACTTACAAAGGATACGAGATAAATGGTGCCCGGTTATAGCAATCTTGGAGATTACCTGCCCGACGATGTACATTATGATTTCATGGAGGTGCAGATACAAAGATACGAGTACGGGAAGCCTCTCGTCAAAGATGAAAGATCTCTATCAACGATGATGCAAAGATTGCATGATTGGTACTTGAAAATCTGCAGAGAGTCTGGGGGAGGAGTACTTTGTATGTGAGAGTTAAAAAGGAGCATGACCTCGTTGGAATTGATCTGTTGCCTGTTCCATTTGAGGAGTTCTTTTAGTTTTTCAATCAATTGGCCCTTGATAAAGCAACGGTCACCTGCTACTGTCTGTAAGTAGTACTACTTCTGTCATTAATTCTCTCTATATAGCTCAGCTCTTTCATTGCATGTATTTATAATTATCCTCACTATATTATGCAGATTAAAGATCGTCGAATTGAAGAAACGACAAATCGGTGATATTGGGTTCATTAACACAAATATCATAGATGCAACTCAGGTTAAATTTCATGCCACAGATACCGAGGCCAACTTGCTACGATCGTTGGTAATAAATAAAAACAAAGATATAATACTCTTTCCTTACAACTTCAAGTGAGTGTTACTGTCTTGTGCGTATTCGGTTTCCCTTATATATTAGTCAAGGTTATAGTAATGTAATTGATGAGTTATGCATGCGTGTGCAGTTTCCACTATATTCTCCTAGAGATTAAGCTTGAGCAGGGACTAGTAACCGTCTTAGACTCAAGACGAAAAGATCCCCAGGACTATGCGGACATGACTCAAATGCTCGAGAAGTAAGTTAAATCGATCATTATCCATCATATCAGCAACTTTGTTCATTTCTTGATATATCAAGTAATTGTTTTCTTTGTCTGGCAGGGTTTGGAAAAAATTCACCAAAAAAGCTCCGGGACTCCCGAAGAAGCTGCAATTTAGACACCCGAAAGTAAGTACTATAGTAGCATGTTCCGCGCATCTCCTATTGATTCAAGCGCTAGTTTCAACAATACCATTTGGCATTCTTGCTTATCAGTTTGATTGACCTCTATTTCTTGTAAAGTGGTTGTGGCAGGAACAAGGGAATGATTTCTGTGGATACTACGTTTGCGAGTCCATCCACCACACGACCTGTGAGCGGGGCTACTCTGACGAACAATATGAAGTGCGTAAATAACAACATTCACAATTTTATTTTATTACCATCATTTGTGTTGAGTTTCATTCATTCATATATATATATATATATGTATTGACCCCCTTCTTCAAATTAGATGTTTCGGAAGCGGGATGAACTCCTAGCACCAGCTCGCATGCGAGCAATTCAAGAGGAATTGGCGGCATTCTTTCTTGACCATGTGATCGCTGAAGACGGAGAATACTATGTGGACCATGAGTCCGTATGTTAGGAGATTATATTTGTAAGAGATAATTATTGTATATATGTAGCCGGTAGTGTCTGATAGATATATGAGAACTTGTTGTTCGACCAATCTCTCGGAGAAGGAGAGGTGGTTGATATCACTTCTCTCTGTATGCATATATGTTCATGACGATCTTCTGTTTCCTTTGTTTGCTTACTAGCTAGCTAGCGTGTCTAGTCCTCTCTATATGTATGTATAGTATGTAGCGTCGACCAAGCACGGACATAAGAGAGGACACTTCTCTCTATTAATTATAGCTAGCTAACACAATATATGAAACACCTAAATTAACCCCCCAAAACCCCCAACCCCCCCCCCTTTCAAAAAAAAACCCCAGCCACAGAAATGCTGACGCGTGGATGCTTATTGGTCCCGGTTGATGCCACCAACCGGGACCAAAGGCCCTCCTGCCTTGGCTCCGCGCACAGGCCACGTGGAGGCCCATCTGTCCCGGTTCTGGATTGAACCGGGACTAAATGGACAGGGCATTAGTACCGACCCTTTAGTCCCGGTTCAGGAACCTGGACAAAAGGCCCTTACGAACCGGGACAACAGGCCCTTTTTCTACTAGTGTCATAAGGACCCTTTTCATTGAATCTGATCCGACTAAAGTGAGAGAGACAGACACCCGCTAGCCACCTCATGCAACTAGTGCATGTCAGTCGGTGGAACCAGTCTCACGTAAGAGTACGTGTAAGGTCGGTCCGGGCCGCTTCATCCCACGATGCCGCCGAATCAAGATAAGACTAGTAACGGCAAGTAAATTGACAATATCGACGCCCACAACTGGTTTGTGTTCTACTCGTGCATAGAAACTACGCATAGACCTAGCTCTGATGCCACTGTTGGGGATCGTAGCAGAAATTTAAAATTTTCTACGCATCACCAAGATCAATCTATGGAGTAATCTAGCAACGAGGGGAAGGGGAGTGCATCTACATACCCTTGTAGATCGCTAAGCGGAAGCGTTGCAAGAACGCTGATGAAGGAGTTGTACTCATAGCGATTCAGATTGCAGTTGATTCCGATCTAAGCGCCGAACAACGGCGCCTCCGCGTTCAACACACGCGCAGCCCGGTGACGTCTCCTACGCCTTGATCCAGCAAGGGGAGAAGGAGAGGTTGGGGAAGACTCCATCCAGCAGCAGCACGACGGTGTGGTGGTGGTGGAGGAGCGCGGGACTCCAGCAGGGCTTCGCCAAGCACTACGAGAGACGAGGAGGGAGAGGGGTAGGGCTGCGCCAACAGGGCAAGAACTTCGTGTGTTGGGCTGCCCCTTTGCCTCCACTATATATAGGGGGAGAGGGAGGGCTGCGCCCCCACCTAGGATTCCCACCCCAAGGGGTGCGGCAGCCCTAGATCCCATCTAGGGTGGCGGACACAAGGGGAAGAGGGGGAGGCGCACCAGGGGTGGGCCTTAGGGCCCATCTGCCCTAGGGTTTGCCCCCTCCCCTCTTGGAGGTGCCTTGGGCCTTGGTAGGAGGCGCCCCAGCCCACCTAGGGGCTGGTCCCTTCCCACTATTGGCCCATGTATGCCTCCGGGGCCCGTGGCCCCCCCCCGGTGGACCCCCGGACCCCTCCGGTGGTCCCGGTACACTACCGGTGATGCTCGGAACACTTCCGGTGGCCAAAACCATACTTCCGATATATCAATCTTTACCTCCGGACCATTCCGGAACTCCTAGTGACGTTCGGGATCTCATCCGGGACTCCGAACAATATTCGGTAACCGCGTACATACTTTCCCTATAACCCTAGCGTCATCGAACCTTAAGTGTGTAGACCCTACGGGCTCGGGAGTCATGCAGACATGGCCGAGACAACTCTCTGGTCAATAACCAACAGCGGGATCTGGATACCCATGTTGGCTCCCACATGCTCCATGATGATCTCATCGGATGAACCACGATGTCAAGGATTCAATCAATCTCGTATACAATTCCCTTTTTCAATCGACACGATACTTGCCCGAGATTCGATCGTCGGTATCCCGATACCTTGTTCTATCTCGTTAGCGGCAAGTCTCTTTACTCGTTCCGTAACACATCATCCCATGATCAACTCCTTGGTCACATTGTGCACATTATGATAATGTCCTACCGAGTGGGCCCAGAGATACCTCTCCATTACACGGAGTGACAAATCCCAGTCTCGATTCGTGCCAACCCAACAGACACTTTCGGAGATACCTGTAGTGAACCTTTATAGCCACCCAGTTACGTTGTGACGTTTGGCACACCCAAAGCACTCCTACGGTGTCCAGGAGTTGCACAATATCATGGTCTAAGGAAATGATACTTGACATTAGAAAAGCTTTAGCATATGAACTACACGATCTTGTGCTAGGCTTAGGATTGGGTCTTGTCCATCACATCATTCTCCTAATGATGTGATCCCGTTATCAACGACATCCAATGTCCATGGTCAGGAAACCGTAACCATCTATTGATCAACGAGCTAGTCAACTAGAGGCTTACTAGGGACATGGTGTTGTCTATGTATCCACACATGTATCTGAGTTTCCTATCAATACAATTCTAGCATGAATAATAAACGATTATTTATGGTGTCAAAACCGGCGGATCTCGGGTAGGGGATCCCGAACTGTGCGTCTAGGCCGGATGGTAACAGGAGGCAAGGGACACGAAGTTTTACCCAGGTTCGGGCCCTCTCGATGGAGGTAAAACCCTACGTCCTGCTTGATTAATATTGATGATATGGGTAGTACAAGAGTAGATCTACCACGAGATCAGAGAGGCTAAACCCTAGAAGCTAGCCTATGGTATGATTGTTGATGTGTATGTTGTCCTACGGACTAAAACCCTCCGGTTTATATAGACAGCGGATAGGGTTAGGGTTACATAGAGTCGGTTACAATGGTAGGAGATCTAAATATCCGTATCACCAAGCTTGCCTTCCACGCCAAGGAAAGTCCCTTCCGGACACGGGACGAAGTCTTCAATCTTGTATCTTCATAGTCCAGGAGTCCGGCCGAAGGTATAGTCCGGCTATCCAAACACCCCCTAATCCAGGACTCCCTCAGTAGCCCCTGAACCAGGCTTCAATGACCACGAGTCCGGCGCGCAAATTGTCTTCGGCATTGCAAGGCGGGTTCCTCCCCCAAGTACTTCATAGAAGATTTTGAACACAAAGGTAGTGTCCGGCTCTGCAAAATAAGTTTCCACATATTGCCATAGAGAGAATAGTATTTACACAAATCTAATCTGCTGACGCACTCCGTAGTGTGACATCACAGCACGACCAAGCTTTGATTCGAACCGTTTTACTGTCCCATCTCAGCGCGTTATGCGAGGCGGTTTCCTTGGCACATCTTGTTAAAGCAGAGATCGTGTCCCCTTATTCTGGGATTCTCATCAATACAGGCGTGGGTAACCCAACCGCGCCTTTGATTACGGCGCTT
Organism: Triticum urartu; assembly: GCF_056163025.1. NCBI lineage: Eukaryota > Viridiplantae > Streptophyta > Magnoliopsida > Poales > Poaceae > Triticum > Triticum urartu. Next base: position 720,535,188 of record NC_141875.1, on the reverse strand, counting down.
GGGAGATAAGTAAGTTTTACCAGGCTGGTGGGGACATGTAGTTGCGTCCACCCATATAAGGGGATAAAGATCCACCTTTTCACCTACTCCTTCTTCCTCCTTCATCTATCCATTCTTGCGCACTCATCCTCCAGTGCCCAAGTCTGCACTCCTCACCTCAACCTTCTCCAGCCATGTCCGGAGCGGGAGGCAAGTGGATGGTCTCCTCCGTCATGGAGGGACACATCAAAAGACTAAGGAAGGCCGGATACTTGTCTAACGACATTGCGCACCGGCTTCCCGAAAAGGGGCAGCTCATCCCCACCCCAAGCCCCCATGAGAGGGTGGTGTTCCTCCCCCATTTCCTCCGCGGACTAGGTTTTCCTCTCCATCCATTTGTCCGGGGGCTCATGATCTACTATGGCCTGGATTTCCACGATCTGGCCCCGAATTTTGTCCTCAACATCTCGGCTTTTATCGTAGTGTGCGAGGCTTTCCTCCGCATCCGCCCCCATTTCGGCCTATGGCTCAAGACCTTCAACGTCAAGCCGAAGGTGGTGCGCGGCAACCAGGCGGAGTGCGGAGGCGCCATGGTGGGCAAGATGGACAACGTCCTATGGCTCGAGGGCTCCTTTGTGGAGACCCTGAAGGGGTGGCAATCGGGGTGGTTTTACATCACCGAGCCGCGCGACGCCGAATGGGTCGCACCCCCTGAGTTCCGGTCCGGACCCCCAACGCGGCTCACGTCCTGGAAAGATACGGGCCTGTCGTGGGGTAAAAAAGGAGAGCTGACCGGACTCCAAACATGCATCAAAACCCTGGTGGACAAGAAGCTCAAACTTGTCAACGTAGTCCAGGTTATGCTCATCCGCTTGGTCCTCCTGTGCCAACAACGGGCTTTCAACCTGTGGGAGTTTGACCCGGCGCGGCACCAAACTTTGAGCAGGCTCTTCGACACGACGTACGAAGATGCCTGGAAGGTGCTTTTCAAGGGCGTCGTGGCTCCCGCATCCGCTACCGAGGATCGTGGATTCAGTGCACAGCGTCATGCTCTTGCGGTAAGCTGTTTTTTTCCTTTTACAGGGTATCAGTGTTTCATAGTTTGACTCCATGCGGGATCTAAGCTCCCTTTCCTTTGACAGGATTGGCAGGTGACGTCCGGACAGATCAACTGTCCGGCTCCTTTGCCTGAAGGCCCAGCGGACGCTCAATTGGCGAAGCTGCTGGTTCCGGCACCCTATGTGGTGCCGGAGAAGAAGGCCAAGAAGAAGGCCACGGGGACTCAAAAGAGTGCCCGACGCCCGGAGGTGTCGGATTCATCATCCGACGAATCCAAGACGCACTCCTCCCATGAAGATGAGGAGCAGGAAGAAGAGACCCCTCCCCCTCCAGCGGGGGAAGGGAAGAAAAGGAAGGCTGCCCCAACTGGGGAGGCCGAAGGGTCCAAGAAGGGGAAAACCCTTTCTCTGGACTACTCCTCCGACGCCGACGGCGGCGGAGAGGAGTGGGCGCCTAGGGCCAAGCCCCTGGCCAAATCGTAAGTATCCGGATACCAGAGTAATTCATAGTATTCGTTTGTTGCACAGCTTTCCCTTATGTCGAATGTGTTTATGCAGCCCACCCAAAGACCGGCTCGACGCGTCGTCGAGCGGCTCACTGGACTCGTCGGACGTGAACTCGCTGCCGACGGCTTCCTCCCCCCACCCTACGGACGACACCGAAGTGTTGTCCCAACAGGTTCCAATCCGGGAGGAGGTGGTCCTGGAGGCGCCGCAAGGCGACCTCCCGGACTCCAGGAGTAAAGGGGACGAAACCCCCCAGGGCTCCAAGTCCGGCCCTAGGCCGGACACCGCTCCAGAACCTTCAAAGGTTCCAGAGTCCGGCGGGGGACCTCCTTCCAAGAGGAGCAAGCCCGTCGTGCCGGTGACCTCCGTCCAATCGGAGGCGCCGGACAATCTGTTGGAGGCGCTCCAAGGCGCCTCCATCGACGAGGGGCACCGCACTATTATGAGTGCGGTGGCCAGAAGGTTCAGTCCACCAAGAGCGGACTGACTGAAGCTTGTACAAGCCTTTTAACAGACTTTGAGGTAAGTAAAGAATGCGTAGATAATATTACCGCATAGACAGTAGCCCCTGATGCTCTGTTTGGCGTTCAGAAAGAAAAGCCGGATAGAGGATCAAATAAAAATCGCAGGAGTCTAAAAAGAGTCAATATGCGTGTGTAGGCTTCCCTGCTGGTGTCCGCCGCACTAACTACGGAGGTGGACGTGCTAAAGCAGAACCTCGAGCGGTCCGAGCAAGAGCTCGGACGTGCCAAGAAGCAGCTCGAGGACAATGAAGGTATGAAATACCTTGTTTAAATTAAATATATATATATAAAGGTGCAATTGCAAAAAATGACAGGATTATCGTGGCTATTTTAGGGGCCAAGTCTGAGGTGGCGACCTTGAAGCAAGCGCTGCTCGAGGCCGAGAAGAGATCGGCCGCGGAGCGCACTGAGCGAGAAAAGTATGAGGCCGAGGTTGGCAAGGTGCGGCAAGAGCTCCAGGCTCTCATGGAAAAACATGAGAGTTTGGAGCGTGACTCAAGGACACGAGCGTCCGAGCTCGCGGCGGTTATTGAAAGTGCCAAGTCTGCCAAGGCCGAATCCCAGAAGACCCTCCAGGAGTTGGATGAGGTGAAGAAGATAGCGGCGGGTAAGGCATTTTTTATGCAAAGCAAACACATAAGCGTGAGTTACTTGTTACTTACCCGAATCCGGAGTTCTCCAGGCGCGTTCGCAGATCTTCCCCGGAGTATATCTGATGCCGCCGCATTCTATCGAGCCAAGGAGGGAAGCTCAACGGAGTAGGTGTTCTGGTCTCAGTACGCTGAGGCCGGACACCCCGTGCCCCTGAGTGACCAGTTAAAGAAACTGGTCGAGCTCCACAAGGCGGCCGAACAGGCCATGAAGGGCCTCATAGTTCGGCTGTGGCCTGGAGAGGCTCAGCCTGGGAGCTACTTCGGGCTGGTGCGGCGGCTGGTGGAGGCCTGTCCAAGGCTCGAAGTCATCAAGCACTCCGTCTGCATTGAAGGTGCCCGTAGGGCCCTTGCCCATGCGAAGGTGCACTGGGGCAAGCTGGATGCTGAGAAGCTTGTGAAGGACGGGCCACCGCCGGGGAAAGAGCATCGCAAGCCCGAGAATTATTATAAGGATGTTCTGAAGGGTGTCCGCCTTGTGGCGGATGAATGTTCTATGGATGTAATTTTTGAACAAAACTCGCTCGTTTTGTCCTGTGCGCTGAAAACTTGTTCATATGCGCTTAAGCAATGCTGTTTGAATTTAAAATATTACCTTCTGTGTGGCTGTTTATCAATTCTGAGAGATGGCGAGTCATCGGCTTCTGCCCCCGTGCCGCTAGTGCTGGGGTGTTCGGGGATAAACCTGAGGGGTCTTTTTTCCATGTTTGGGTCCTTCGAGGGAGGCGCTCAGCCCAACGAACAAGGCAATCGGACTATAATGCGTGAACACTCTCACTTAGCCATAGAATTCTATAATTTTAAATTTCGGCGAAGCCCCTGGTATTCGGAAGACCGATTTCGGGGCGCTATCCACACCTTTGCCGGACAGAGCCGGCTCCTCGCCCTAAGCGGCATAAGTCTTTAAGGACTCGAAAAGTCCTCTCGAACAGCGACCAGCTCTCGCCTCATCATGACGGTCAGTTTTAGCTTTATCCACTGAGGTGCTCAACCCAGCTCAACCGGGGCACAATCGCAGTGGTTCTCCTAGTGCTACCTTAGCCGATATAGCGGAACGTAAGGCACCAAAACATAGGAGCCGGGCAAACCCAACTATTGACCCAAGACATGATTCGGAGCCGATGCATATAATGCTATAAGTTTGGGGTGCCGCACTTGTTAAAGTGTTCGGACTTCTCACACCATGTTGAGGGGTACTGAAGCCCCTGGCGTATTTTGGCCATACCAAAGTGTACAGGTGCAACATGTCGTTAAGGAACATATATAAATATAAAAAAAGAGTAATGCAAAAATAGACAAAAGCTATGCATTGTTTATTAAAAAGAGCTGCGATCAAAGCAGAACGATACAAATAAGCGATAAGCAAAAGGTTGGACTATGTAACATGTCCGCTCCAGGGGCAAGCTACGGAATAATATGCGAAACAGGTATACTACTCGTGATAGAGACCACCTGGGAGTTCCGTAATGCGGCGTGGCTTGTCTGCTTCCCTGGTTCTTGCATCGTTTGTGCGGCAATTGAACTGACGAACAGGCCGTCCGAAGAATGGAGTCCTAAAGTAAAAAAATTTAAAATAATTGGCAGCCCCTGATACGGTTTAAGCCGTGTTTTAGGCGTGCCGCGATGGTGCCCCTCCCCCTGTGCCCATGGTATCTCTAGAGCGTAGGTATGTACGCGAAGTACTGACGTCGCCTTTTTGCAAGGGTCGGGGTTGGGGCCGCATTGCTACGCCTGCTCGGATCGTGCCAGGCGATCTTGTTGTAGGTTACTCCGGGCGCGCTTGACGGTGTCTGGTCGTTTAGTGGCCGGACTGGAGAAATGCCTGGAGAGGCTGCTTTGTACTTCCGCTGCAAGGGCCGCTGTGTGCTCCTCCATTCGGAGGGAGCGTTCGGTGTTTCCATTGACCGTAATTACTCCTCGAGGTCCTGGCATCTTGAGCTTAAGGTATGCGTAATGCGGTACCGCATTGAACTTAGCGAATGCAGTTCGCCCGAGCAGTGCGTGATAACCACTGCGAAACGGGACTATGTCGAAGGTTAACTCCTCGCTTTGGAAATTATCCGGAGATCCGAAGACCACTTCAAGTGTGACTGAGCCTGTACAGTTGGCCTCTACACCTGGTATTACGCCTTTAAAGGTCGTTTTGGTGGGCTTAATCCTCGAGGGATCTATGCCCATTTTCCGCACTGTATCCTGGTAAAGCAGGTTCAGGCTGCTGCCGCCATCCACAAGGACTCTAGTGAGATGAAATCCGTCAATAATTTGGTCTACAACCAATGCGGCGAAGCCGCCGTGACGAGTGCTAGTGGGGTGGTCCCTTCGATCAAAGGTGATCGGGCAGGAGGACCATGGGTTGAACTTTGGGGCGACTGGCTCTATCGCGTATACGTCCCTTAACGCGCGTTTCCGCTCCCTCTTGGGGATGTGGGTTGCGTATATCATGTTCATCGTCCGCACTTGTGGGGGAAAGCCCTTCTGTCCACTATTGTTCGGCGGCGGGGGCTCCTCGTCGTCATCGCTATGCGGCCCCTTGTCTTCATTTTCGGCATTTAACTTGCCTGCCTGCTTGAACACCCAACAATCCCTGTTGGTGTGATTGGCCGGCTTTTTGGGGGTGCCATGTATCTGGCATAAGCGGTCGAGTATTCGGTCCAAACTGGACGGGCCCCTAGGATTCCTTTTGAATGGCTTTTTCCGCTGACCGGATTTAGAGCCTCTGAATCCGGCATTAACTGCCGTATCCTCAGCATTGTCACCGTTAATGCGGCGCTTCTGCTTGGTTCGACGCGACCTGCCACTACTGTCCCTGGTGTCCGAATTACCAGGGTTCTTGGTTATATTGTTGCTACGAGCAAGCCAGCTGTCTTCTCCCGCGCAAAAGAGGGTCATGAGTGTCGTGAGTGCTGCCATAGATTTCGGCTTTTCCTGTCCAAGGTGCCGGGCCAGCCACTCGTCACGGATATTGTGCTTGAAGGCTACTAGGGCCTCAGCGTCCGGACAGTCGACTATTTGATTTTTCTTTATTAGGAACCGTGTCCGGAATTGCCTGGCTGATTCATCTGGCTGCTGAATTACGTGACTTAGGTCACCGGCGTCTAGGGGTCGCACATAAGTGCCCTGGAAATGCGGCTTCCAGGTCCTCCCAACAGCTGATTGATCATGTTGGAAAGTTGTTAAGCCAATGCCGAGTTGGTCCTTTAAGCTTGAGTGGGAGGTATTTGATGGCGTGGAAATAATCGCCGCGGGCCATGTGGATATGAAGGAGATAATCCTCGATCCATACCGCAAGATCTGTTGTGCCATCATATGATTCGATGTTTACGGGTTTGAAACCCTCGGGGATTTGATGATCCATTATTTCGTCTGTAAAGCAGAGTGGGTGTGCGGCACCTCTGTACTGGACTATATCATGACGTAGCTCCAATGAGCTTTGTCTACTGTGTTCGGCCCTGCCGAATTTGTGGCTGGCGTGACGGTTGCCGTCTCGAGCCGTGGGGCGCCCACGCGATCCGTAGATCGATCTCGTTTGCCTTGCCTTGTCCTCCAACATATCTCGTAAGTCCGGCGCATAGTCCCGTGCCTTGGTACGGGGTGCGGCTTGAGTGGAGGGCCGAGAGGCCTCTCTGTTGCGGCCACGAGGTGGTCGGTCGGCCGCATCAAGTGCTTCCTCCTCTAATTGGGGTAGCAACCTGCACTTTGGGTAGCTCTTGGAGGGGCGTTCGAGTTTATGCTCTTCGGCCGCAAGGACTTCAGTCCATCTGTCAACTAGCAAATCTTGATCAGCTCTAAGATGTTGCTATTTTTTCTTGAGGCTTCTTGCGGTGGCCATAAGCCTGCGTTGAAAACGCTCTTGCTCGACGGGATCCTCTGGCACGACGAATTCGTCGTCGTCGAGGCTTGCCTCGTCTTCGGAGGGAGGCATATAATTATCGTCCTCGACCTCTGTCTGACGCTCTCTCATGAGGGCTGGTTTCTCCATCCTCATGTGCTAAATCTTGCTGGAGGGGGTTTTCTTCGGCACTTTTCGGAGTATTATTATCTCCCGTGCTGGAATCACCGTGTTTGTTTTGGCGGGATTTTGAGCGGCGCCGCTGACGTCGGCGCTTAGGCTGTTTCTTGGAGGGGTCATCCTCCGTTGTTCCATCGCCATCTCCCTCTTTTGGGGTGTCCATCACGTATATGTCATACGACGAGGTGGCTTTCCAGGGCCTAGTAGGCGCTGGTTCTTCATTATCTCCTTCATCGGCGTCCATACCGTCGATGTCTTCGGAGTCGAAGTTGAGCATGTCGGTTAAGTCATCGACAGCGGCTACAAAGTGGGTGGTGGGTGGGCTTTGAATTTCTTCATCGTCCGGATCCCAACCTTGCTGGCCCTAGTCCAGCCAGGGCTCTCCTGATAAAGAGAGAGACTTCAGTGTCTTTAGAATATCACCAAAAGGCGAGTGCTGAAAGATGTCCGCGGCAGTGAACTCCATGATCGGCGCCCAATCGGATTCGATTGGCAGGGGCGCGGAGTGTTCGGAGTCCGGAGAGGAGTCCGGCTCCTTGGAGTCACGAGTCTCGTAGAGTACGGGGCTGGTGTTCGGCTCAATCGCCGTTGGGATCGCAGCCCCCGAGGCGGCGTCCAACTGCCCATCCTCGATCGCCGCAGTTGGCTCCGAATTAAGGATCGGAGCCGATGCGGGTGCGGCCTCCAGGGCACTGTTCGGCGGCAGAGCTAGATCATGCTCGTCGGGACAGTGCGGCGCGCTCGGCAGTGGCTCGAATCCGTCGAAGATCAAGTCCCCGCGGATGTCAGCCGTGTAGTTTAAACTTCAAAATCTGACCTGACGGCCAGGGGCATAGCTTTCGATCTGCTCCAGATGGCCAAGTGAATTGGCCCGCAGTGCGAAGCTGCCAAAGACGAAGATCTGTCCGGGGAGGAAGGTCTCACCCTGGACTGCATCGCTGTTGAAGATCGTCGGAGCCATCGAGCCTGACGGCGACGACACAGAGGAACTCTCAATGAAAGCACCAATGTCGGTGTCAAAACCGGCGGATCTCGGGTAGGGGGTCCCGAACTGTGTGTCTAGGCCGGATGGTAACAGGAGGCAAGGGACACGAAGTTTTACCCAGGTTCGGGCCCTCTCGATGGAGGTAAAACCCTACGTCCTGCTTGATTAATTTTGATGATATGGGTAGTACAAGAGTAGATCTACCACGAGATCAGAGAGGCTAAACCCTAGAAGCTAGCCTATGGTATGATTGTTGATGTGTATGTTGTCCTACGGACTAAAACCCTCCGGTTTATATAGACACCGGATAGGGTTAGGGTTACATAGAGTCGGTTACAATGGTAGGAGATCTAAATATTCGTATCGCCAAGCTTGCCTTCCACGCCAAGGAAAGTCCCTTCCAGACACGGGACGAAGTCTTCAATCTTGTATCTTCATAGTTCAGGAGTCCGGCTATCCGAACACCCCTAATCCAGAACTCCCTCAATTATCATGAACAATGAAATATAATAATAACTAATTTGTTATTGCCTCTAGGGCATATTTCCAACACCGCAACCCCAGCGACAGCAAGGTCAGATCTGACGCGCAGGAGCTGGGGGCGGTTCTTCCATGAGCGCGGTACTACTGCGCCTCCATGCGGTACTACCGCAAGGCAGAAATCCCCTAGCCAGGGGGGAGGAAACATCCGTGCCTACTTCCGCAAAGAAACGGAAGAAGCAAAAACCCGACACAGTAGTACAGCCGAGGGGCGGTACTACTGCCTGACAACATAGTGCGGTACTACCGCGGAGCGAAAGCGGTACTACCGCGGTAGGTGCGGATGTAAAAAATTACATCCGCCCCTACTACCGCGAAGGAGCGGTACTAGCCTGGTGGGCAGCGGTAGTGCAGCTCCAGGGGAGCGGTACTACCGCACCACCGCACGGTACTACCGCTGGTGCCTACGGTACTACCGCTCTCCTGGGAGCAGTACTACTGCGACCCAACTCAGCAGCCAGAACCAGGGTGGCGAGAAAGCGGAGGAAGCTCCAAGGGAAAAGGAGGGGACAAGAAGGAGACGTGTATGTGATGATTCCACCCAAACCTTTCCGACGCGGACCCCCTCTTAATAGTACGGCTTTCCGACGACTCAAATCCACCAAAAAGAAACGTAGAAAAGACGCCGTCTTCAACAGTCTTCGAGGGGCACCCAACCGTCTTGTGCCTAGCAATGAAATGTCTGGGATACTCAACGCACACGATTAGTCCGCAAACGCGTTGTCATCAATCACCAAAACACCTTAGGGATAAATATGCCCTTACAATGGTGAATGCGTACGCGGAACATGCAATGGCAGGGGGTAGTAGTATAGTGCATACGAGGTCCTTAGAGCATCTCCAACAAGCGTCCAAAAAATGCCTCACGTGCTAAAAACCATCCTTTTTTGCGCCGGAGACAAAAAACAGCGCTCCAGCAGACGTTGTAAGGCTGCTGCCAATGCATGGGTGCTTAGATGAGGTGCTAAACACATTAAATAGGTTAGCAACTATACTCCCCAATGCATAGGTGCTTAGCTTATGGTTGCTAAGCTTGCTTCATTTAATGATTTAGCAACTAAAACTCTTCATGTATTGGTGAGCTTCCTTCCTTTAAATGTTTTGCCTAGGTTCACGCGCTTAGCGTTGTTTCTTTCTGGGGTCACCACACTCATCTCTCTCCTCTTAAATAACATGCAACATCAGATTTTTTTTTGCCTACGTGGAAGGCTTAGCACCTGTACAAGGTGGAGCATTGGGAAGGGTCTAAAATAGAGCCGCACACTTTAGCGCATGGGTGTGCGCGCGGGCTGCTGCAGGTGGGACCACCGGATTGGGCGCCGTGTTTTTGTGCAATGCAAAACCTCTTCGTCGCTCCGGCACGCAAAAAGACCATTTTAGCGCTGTAAAATAATTATAGCACGCTGAGGCGAAGCATGTCTGTTGGAGATGCTGAGAGACAGAGAGAGAGAGCATTTGAGACTTGAGCGAATGTCTCTCTGAAAAACTCCGATACGACATTCTCAATAAATGGGGATTCACTATGGACGCGGACGAGGAGGGCTAGGCGACGTACCCTCTAGAATCAGAGTCACTCATAATTAGTTCAGGGATTGGTGCAGGTTTTCGCTAATTGGCAGGAAAATCCTAATATAACGTGCTTGGGTATATGTCAATAATAAAGAAATGTCCGGAAGTGGACGAAGAGCACCCGGCGAAGCAGCCCACTGAAATCTACACGTCCGTTATTGTCTTGGGATGCATGCAATCAATGCAGTTTAATTTATTTTGAACCAATACAGGATAAATACTCACTGGTGATGCAACGGCACCTTGAATCGCATTTATTTAGGTCCCCGCGACTCTGTTTTGTCACATGCAAACAAGTCGGGGTGGACCGAAGCATGTTCATGGCCATCAAGGAAGCCATGCCCAAGGGCGGCAAGGCCATGTCAAGGAAGCCGGTCGCGAGCACGAAGAGCCAACGACCTTGAGCACTGAGACTTAGGACGATCATGCTAAGCTTGTTTGTGATGAGGACGACCAGACCAGGACGTCGATGACTTATTACCAGTGACGATGATGACTAGAACGCTGGCGGCCGTGGGTATGCAGTACATGGAGTCATTGAACAGGGCAGACGCGGTGCATAGGACGCAAAAAACAACGACGAACAAATGTAGCACAAGATTGGGGAAGAAGTTGCAGGAGCTGTAGAAAAGGATTTGGGGAGATGATTCACAAGGAAGAAGTTGTGTCCTGGGGAAGAAGGGTTGGTGGGGAGAGGAGAGGGGTGGGAGGTATCCTGAGCATTGATTGTTTGTCCTCTGGGTGGTTGGCCGGTAGTGCCAATGCTATCGGACAATGTCAGGACATAAGTACATGCATTAATACAGGAAAAGCATGTGAAAGACACATGGCGTAATACAAACTGGTTAATATAGGAGATGTGAATCCCGACGCTAATGAATGGGTGGGATTTTGGTGGGCTGAGTCGCTGCTGAGTGCTCCTACGCACTTTCGAGAAATGTCCATACTCATTTAATTCGAGGTAGTGTGTCCCATAAACATATCAAAGATTTCAACGGAGTATTGAATGACAAAGACTTTGTGGTACACATCCATTTAATAAAAATAACTAGAGTGAAGCACTATAAACCGTAAAGATAGAAATTGTCCCTTTCACCGATGGCCTGTGGCAATTTCGTTTGTGTCTATGCGACGTGATATAATAATTTTGCTTGCGATGATTAATTGTCCCGCGCTTGCCTCGACCGCCATGGTTCCATGACACAACTGGAGCTGCCGGCCTTTGCACGTTGTTTCATGCACGCTTGCTTGGGGGCAACCCGACGAGGCTTCCACGGCTTCCACCAGCACTGCCGGCCATCAATCTTCCGAAGAAGGGCAAAAAGAAGAGGACAGGCGGACAGAATTTCTCGCCGTAGTTGTCTAAGGCAAGCGGTGGATCGGGGAAGACGAAATGCGGCGGAGGGGGTCCGAGAGGTTAACCCTAAAATTTATCTTTAAGCAAAGGTTAACCCTAAATGCCCCCCCCCCCGGTTGCCAGTGTATATCAAGGTTTTGGATCCCAAGTGAAGCTTTTTTCTCGAGGGGCACCGAGATTCTCGGTAACCACGAATTACTGAAAAAAATTCGGACGAAATTTAAAACCAAATTTTGAATTCAAAATTTTTGAGTTAAATATAGATAAGCGTTTAACTATTAATAGTCAGTAAAGTTGCTCTACCGTAGTGGCTCTTAACCTGCAGATATCCCTTGCTCAGGCGCCCTGAGTTCGATCCCCGAATTCTCCAGAATTTTTCATAGGTAAAAACTTTTGCATCTCAAAAAGTTAACAAGAAGAGTGCGTAGCCAGACTCAAACCCGCGACTAAGGTCTGGGGATACAACACCTTTGCCACTGGGCCATGATAAGTTCTCTGTTTAGAGCACAGATGCAGCTTATTTAACTACAAAGTGAGCCTTTTGATTCAAAATTTTCAAAAAACTCAGGATTTTTTGCTCGGTACGAGTGTTTATCGTGGGGGAGCGGTAAACGCGGTAACCGAATATCTCGAGCGGTTACCAAAACCATGGTGTATATAGCAGCGGAGGGCCACATATCCGGGTCACACTGTTTTTATGGGCCGGGCTGATATGTAGTTCCTGTTTGGGCCGCCAAAAAGGCAAAACCCGCATATCAGCTGGAATTTCCCGGGTCGGGGGCCTTTTTATGGGATCTGCTAGTAATGCTCCTCTAACACATTTCCCTAATTCGACCACGCACTTTTTTTTTCAAGAGTATGCCAATGGTCTACTGTATTTTTATAAAAGGCAGAAAGTTATGTACAAGATCCCTGACGAGATGCGAACAAGTCATAGGGAGAACCCACACCAGCGCCTGCTTTTCACCTTTCACTAAAAGGCTACTCTCTCGCGAAAGGATCTAGAGCACCGACTCCGCCTAGACCGGCCTTTCTCCACTCGTCTGTTTCTTCTAGTATCTCTGTCTTAAGTTGCAACGCCGTTCTCTACCTCAATATGTTGTTGAACACTCACGCATTGCGCTGTTTCCAAAGGGACCACACAATTAGAATTTTAACGGAATCGAAGCCTCTCCTCATCTTTCCTTTGAAGCGCATCCTCTGGCCTAGCCACCACTGCAAGAAAGTAACATCCGTGGGCGGAACCTGTATGGTGATTCTCCATGTGTGGAAGCAGGAATGCCACACCTCTGGTGCGTATCCGTAGTGTGCTAGGATGCGGTCGGCGTTGTCCTCCTCCACACACTCAATCCTCGTCCTTGCCTCCAGTATCCATCCAACCATCTTCTCCCGCTCTAACCCAATCAATGCGCTCATCAATCATTCGATCCTCTTTTATTTCGATCCAATCCAATTAGCCAACTACTAATCCTTACTAGTTTTTCTCTATATGAAAGCCAACACTGCTGGAGTATATTGATCCATATCTCCATCAGCAATCAGGCACTCTCCTCCTTCCTAACAAAAGCCATGGCCAGCGCGGCGGAGAGCTCTGGCGGCGCCACTGCCACCCGGCGCGTGCTGATGTTCCCGCTGCCGTTTCAGGGACACCTCAACCCGATGCTTCAGCTGGCCGACGTGCTGCACGCCCGGGGCCTCCGCGTCACCATCTTCCACGCCGCCTTCAACGCCCCGGACCCTGAGCGCTACCCCGCGGATTACCGCTTCGTGCCCGTCGGCGCCGGCGTGCCTACCGCCGACCTCGTCCCCACCGGCAGTAACGCCGACTTCGCTGGGGCGGTGCTGCGCATCAACGAGCGCCTGCAGGCGCCTTTCCAGGACAGCCTCCGCGCGGTGCTGGAGGAGGACGAGGAGGGAGCGGCGGCGTGCCTCGTGCTGGACTCCAACCTCCGTGGGATGCAGGTGGTCGCCGACCGGCTCGGCGTGCCGACGCGGGTGCTGCGTACGGCCGGCGCGGCCTGCCTCGTCGCCTTCATGGCCTTCCCGGCGCTCTGCGACAAGGGCCTCCTCCCACCACAAGGTACATCCCTCCACCTGACAAACAAACGGAGGTACTGTTATGAGATCATCTCGATGGTTTGATAATCTCACACGTTTAATTTACCTTTTCCCCCCTTGGGATTGCTTAGTTCAGTTGGACGTTTAACACATAGTATAACTACAAATTGAAGGAAACATTTTTTTTCATGGAACACCATATAAATCCTGCATATGTTAAATATATTGTGTTAAATATTCATTAAGTGAAAAGACTTATGGCATCCTAGTTTTCAGACGAACTCCATGTTGTGCATAAATAGTTAGAATCGGCAATATTACATATTTGTTGGTATATTATTGTATCAAAATTAACTTAAAACTGAGCAAAGCAAATATTTACAAACTAGCAATTTGATATTCCATTAATAACAATTAATATATAACGACGGAGATAAATTATAGTTGATGCGAAGAACATGGACGCCACAATATCGAAAAACGCTATGCTTTGATCAGTGAAATAAACTGTTTAGCAAGTTAGTTGAGTGTACACCAGCACCAGCAAACACATCACATTAAATGGAGAGGCGACAGAGAAATTTAGGGGGGGGGGGGGGGGTCATGTACATTCATGACACTGCAGTAATGGAAGAACATGATCATCTGGATGCATGCCATTTCTTTTTCTTTACTAAATACATTTATGTAGTTTCCCGATGTTGAGTCATGTCAATTTATTTTATATCCTTTTTGCGGGATTTGTTTTATGTTGACGTTCGTGTTATTTTCTACAATGCTTTAGGATGAGTTTTGGATAGTTAGAAAAGTTTTCATGGACAGTTTGGTGTTGTCGGAGAGATTTTTCATTTGATACATGGAGCATTGTTTAGAACTAACAACACATTTTATAACTCAAGCCAACCATTATTTTTAAACCCTCAAATATACTCATGTAATAGTTGAAACATTCTTGAATTAGAAGAATATTTTTTACCTAAAGTCTTAATAGTGCAGCTGGACCATTTAACTTCATGGAGCTCACGCTTTTAAATGGAAAGAAAAACATACTTGTCCAGACTTATACCAAAGTTAGAACTCCGCCATACAAAGTTGTACTAAAATCAGCGAAAATTAATATGGATCTGAGAGAGTAATAAATTTGGCCCAAGGTGGTTCTAAATATGCATGGCAACATGAACATGCAGGCACAGAAGATGTACATGGGTTACCACAGTGAAGTGCTATGTCTTCACGTGCATTTAATTATGTTTGCAAAATGATATAAATTTTGAATATAATATCAAGAATTAGATCCGCTTTCAATATTGAAACTCTCACGGCAAGCTCTACAAAACTAGGTATCATACGTGTATGTTTTGATGAACTTTGTTCTGTGCAACCTTTGGGCTCCAGGAACCAATGTTAATACTGTAGAAACCAACTTTAGTGTCACATTGATTGCTAGACAGATGGATGGGGAATTATTATTTTTTTGAAAAGAAGGATGTATCCTCGGCCTCTGCATCTGGATGATGCATGCAGCTATATTATTAATTATTCACAAAGATCATACAAGGTGATACATCAATAAGCCTGAAATCACCATCTTGGCAACGTTGTTGCTACTACTATCCCCTTGATGAAAGTGTGCCGAATGTCCGGTCCTAATACCGAACAGACATCATACCAAAGTCTAACATCTAAAGCCGGGTGTCCCATCCAAGCAACTACCTGGATTGGGTCCCACACTGGTCCGGCACACTCCCAGTGAGCACCACACGCTGCAAGGACCATCACCTCCATCTTCCATCGGTCCATCCTCAGAGCAGAACTGATGCACCAACCTTGCCAGACCTCTCTGCCATCAACGCCACCATGACGCCAGACAGATTCCTCCTCATGCGCGAGTCAAGATGGCTGGGGGAATATATGAAGTTACATATCTCACTCGTAGGATAGTCGGGATGAGGTGCCAACACTGAAATTGTACATCCACAGTTGGGGAGGAAGTTGCAAATCAACTGCTATCCAGTTAGTCCGGACAAGAGACGAAGCACTATCCTATGTTGCAAGGAAATTTGGAAAGAAAACATAAAGAAACAATAAAAAAATCAGAAAACCCTAAAGCAAGCACCAATTGAATGGGAAATATAGAACAATTCCACCAAATGCAAGTCCCAAGAATGAGTTGTAAAAGAAATATAGATGGCACATTGAGTTGAGTGCGATTGCATGCAAAAGTAGTGACGTATGGATAAAAACAACTGGCATTTTGGAGTGACTAGCATTGAGATGGAAGCAAGCAAATCAAAGTCTATACCTACTATTAAAGTGAGGTGATATTCTTAATTTCGTCCCGCTTCGTTTGGTCCCGCTTTAATTAATTTTACGTACGGTATTTGGTTGATCCGGAGAAAAATAAAATTGCCTATGGGAGGGTTCGATCTCATAACCTGTCAACCGGGCACGCACAGTTTGTCCAACTGACCCAGCTAGAGATATGAGTAGATTTTCTTTCTCCAGTTGCAACGCACGGGTCTTTTTGCTAGTAAACATAAAAGTGGCTTGCTCGATGCGGACGAATAACTCTCGATGGTAAGCACTTCCAAAATCCGACGCCTTTCTTGTTGCCTTAAGTTGTGTGTGTAACGGGGAAATACCCCTTGGTTCCTGGGAGTATATAGACCCTATATAGGGAAAATAAATAATTACGGAAAGAGTAAAAAAAGTTCAAAGTTTTTTGAATAAACTTGACTTCTTTTGTACTAGTATATAACTTCGCAAATAAAAACACAGCATTGACTTGAGGGCAAAAATACAAAAAATGTTGGTATATACAAGTCACTATCCACATTATGTTGACCGAATAATTGTTTTTTTACCATGAGGTCAACGGGGGTTTTCTTTCAGGACAATGCTTCGGTGCCTTAAGGCACCTACATTTGTGTCTATGACATGTGGACCCAATAGATGACTGGCCCACATATCAATGACCCAAAGGCAGGTGCCTTTAAGGCACCGAAGCTGCGTCCTTTCTTTCATGGGTTTTTTACAAGTACAATGTAAGATCAAGTTTATTCCAAAAATATTTTAGAATGTTTTTTCTTTTTTACATATAAAGTGTATATATACACCTGTGGACCAAACGGTCTGCCCCCAAGGCAAACCGCACTATACTCCGGATGGGATCTTCTACAGTACCACGATGCTCCTAATAAATGCAACCTGTCTGTCAATGCTAGCTTTTGTACAAGTAACTTTTTGAAAATGGACTGTAAAAACTAAACTCTGATTGAAATATGTTCTGGATTTTTCTAAGTAATTAATAAATGTTTCGTACCTTTTTTACAGTTAGTTTTTTAAACTGGACAGTAAAAACTAACGCTGATGGTAATATGTTCTAGAATATATTATTTAATCAATAGTTTTTGTAATGATTATTTTTATAGAAATAAATTGTTACTGTATTGGTGTGTACACTCGAGCAAGGGGCGATGCCTACCGACATATAGTTATCAAACTCCCCTTTCCCCTCCTCCTCAGGCGGCCCTGCGGATGGCAGTGGAGGAACCCTAGCCATCGGATGCCTCTCCACTTCCTCTCCCCTCCTTCCCACCCCTCGCTGCTAGAGGGGGCGACCAGGCGAAGCTTGACCGGCGCCGGTGCCGGCGGGGATTCCTCATCCCCACGTGCGGCAGTGGCTGGCGCGGGCCGGCATCTTCGTGCGCGGGAGCTGCGATGCTCAATCATGGAGACGCGGTAGCAGGTCTGTGTTTCAACGGCCCAAGGTCTTCCCTGCGGCGTGGTGGGCTATGCTGGGTTGGGGCGTGCCCTGCCATGCGCTGGCGGCAGCTGATGCGACTGCGGCCAGTTCCGGCGAGCGGCGCGGTCTGGGGCACGTTGGGGCAACTTGGGTCGCGGTTGGCCATCTCTAAAGTGCTCGATGGAGGTGGCAATGTGGTGGAGGTGGAGTTCATGCGGTGGGCGTGTGACGATCTCCTCCTAGAGCTTGCGACGTCCTGTGTGCTACGTTGTGTGGTGGCCCTCGATGGTGGCGCATCGGTGGCAGAGCATGCTGTGGGGGGCGTTTGGAGGTGATGGTGATTGGTGTCCAGAGGTGCTTGCTGCCACTGGGCGGCCGGAGGTGCCGGATGGCGCAGTGGTCTTCCCATCTATTTTTGCACAAGCAGACCTGATGGGGCGACGCCTGCCCCTCCTAGTAGTGTAGGCTGGCAGTTGGCCGATGGAGCGAGCTGGCCCGCCGGGGCAGGGGTTGACACGGATCCCCCTGATCGGGGCAGGTTGTTCCTTGTGCTTGCTCCGGTCACCTCCAGCCATGTCGCAGCGGAGTTCCATGGGTTGCTTGGGGACGGCGTCTGCTTGTTATGGCGTCGGTGTAGGCATCGTCCTTGGATGCCGAGGAGGCGGCCTCGAAAGGTGGGCTTTGCTCTCTGACGGGCTCCGTAGTGGTAGTGGTGGCTTCAACTCTTGGTTGTGTGGGCGGCAAGAGGAGTAGCGGCGGAAGGCTTTGGTCTGCTCTCTTGCAGTGGGGGTTGGATGGGCTGATCTTCGTCGCAGTGGTTGCCTGGTGTCTCCTGTGGGGCAGAGGAGTTCCCAAGTGAAACCTCTATGCTTTGGCGCCGACGACAGCGACGTCTGGGGGTGTCAATATCCTCTTGAGGACGTTCTCGCGGCCTCTTCCCTATACCAGCAGGGTTCTGGATGAAAATCCATGTCTGCGGACTCGGCACCGGCGACGCTTGGCGTCGTAACCCTCTCGAGGGCGTTGTCGTGGAGCTATGACACCGGCTGTCGGGTCATGGCGATGTATTAGGACGTTCATGTTGTATGTTTATATTTGTTTTATCACTATCATATATCATTCGACTATGTCTTTGTTGTGTTGTTCGCTTTATTTATAAAGCGCGGCGAAAGGCTATTTCGAGACATATAGTTATCAGTTATTTTGCGTGACTAAGTGAGATCCACTAAAAACTAGCGTATTGACCATCAATGGTACTACCCCCGTCCTAATTTATTGGTCCCTTCGCATTTCATGCAAAATTTTGACAGTAAATTTAACTAAGAAAATGTTAATGTATGTAACCAAAAACAACATTATAGGAAACTATGTTCAAATATGAATCCAACAATATAATTTATGATGACATGCATTCTTATTTTCATAGTTGAATCTATGGAAAAAAAATTAGCGCAAAATACTAAGGCGACCAATAAATCAGGATGGGTAGTAATAGGTGAAGTACTGTTCTGTCAGTGGAGATTAAGTATAGAAAAAAATCCATCTGGATGTCATGCCCTGTACTAGCTTCAATATTTTTTCTAGTTCCGGCTTCTGTAAGTGGATTGGATGAGTAATTATGTCGACGTGACATTTTCAGGTGATACAGTTGCGTCATAACTGTGGTTGGAATATCATTATTAGAATAATTGTAGTACTAACAAATGCTACTCCATCCGTTCCTTTCTGTCCAAGCTATCTAAAAGAGGAGCCCTGGGAATCAGACTACTGATAATGAGTTTCCCATCAGATTGTTGGCTAGTATTCGTGACACGGAAGTAATATATGAAAAAGGTTCTAGCACTTCAGCAATTCGTTTTGTTTCTATTTCAATAGCAAATTTGTTTCCATATCAACCGGTGAAATTTTTGTCTAGAGCAACCATATTTTGTTTATACTGCAGATATTCTTTTGCTTCGAATGACCATAGAACTGTCTCCAGTGTAACAATAAAATGCTTCCAACAATACACACACATATATGATTCAATCAAACCCTTTTTTTTTACCATTGTTACTGAAGGTTTCAAGGCAAATTACATTGGGACTTTGCTTCCATAGAATTCGGTATTTACGTCCGAAGAAATGGGAATTTGCTTCCAAAGAATTCGGCATTTGCGTCCAAAGAGACAAGAATTTGCTTCCAAAAGAATTTGCTATTTGTGTCCGAAGAAATAGGAATTTGCTTCCAAACAAATTTGGTATTTGCGTCAAAAGAAATGAGAATCTGCTTCCAAAGAATTTGAAACTTGCATCTAAAAAAAATGAGGATTTGCTTCCATATACAACAAAAATGATGCACATATGACCAGTTTTTGCATCACTTGGGCACAATGCATACGCCATGCTTCCAAAGATACACATTTTGCTTCTAAATCATTACGATACTATTTTCATATATCAGAGAATTGCTTCCATATTTATATAGATTTGTTTCCATCAAAAAAGGAAAACATATAATGATATGTTTCCACAAATGTTGACCATTTGTCTCGGTTAAACGAAGATTCGTTTCCATGGTGATCACGAAGCACTACACCATCCATGGCAGTGGCACGATCGACAAGCATAAGTGCGAAGACATTGTCTCTGTCACCATGGCCATGTGGAAAGACGTGATGCATCTTACTACCTTCCTGCAATGCGAGATATAATCATGCGAAGGAGTTAACAAAATTTGATAAACAAATCCAAGAACGATGGAGAAGAACTCTACAACTCATAAAATAATCAAAATGTCCTAATGGAAAAAGAACAATACAAACTATGCTTTCTCCATTCATTCCTGATGAATTAATGATATAAATGCAATCCAGTTCAAGCTAGTGCATCAATGGAAACTCACATGCGCTTCACCAGCGTCACCTAGCTTTGGCATGTGGTGCTGACTTGCTGAGATGCAATATCGCCTGGTAATCCACCCTCCTGTATGGCGTGAGAGCCTGCCCCTGTTGGCCTTGTTTCCAATCTAAGCCGGCGATCAGGCGAGGTGGATTGGAGGCCAAAACCGTAGGTGTAGCCGGGCCGATCCTGGCAGAGTTAAGCATGGCGACGAGAGAGGTTACGAGCTCGCCGGCGAGCAGGTTAGTGGGTCAGCCTCTGCAAAGCCGCCGGACGAGATGGCACACCGACGAGGTGGTGCGGAGGCCGCAGACGGGTGGATCTGAAATTCGTGCTACCGAGAGGAGAGTCATCCAGGGGCATGGCGAGCTTGGCGATGTGCAGAAGAGATGGGAGAGTTATTTCAGGCGATTAATTTAAGAAGAGATTATAGGGTGTGGGCCAGAAAATCAGATGATTAGTATCGGGTTTGATTTCAGGGCATATCTCAGCAATGACATTAAAATACAATTCAAGGTCATCCGACGAGTCTGAAGAATGCTCCTCAACAGACGTATGTAGGAAAGTGTTTCCCTATCTAAAACCTGTTATAAAAGTAAACCGAGGAATAGTTTATTTAGTTTCGTGTAAATAGTTACATGATAGCTTTTGGGCGGTACAGAATTATTAGGGCCAGCTAAAATGATTTTATAAGTATACACTGAGCTAGTACATACTACGAGCGAGCAGACAGGTTCGTAATTATTTTTTACTGCGTGCTGGGGACTAGAGAGGAAGGGAGAGGAAGCACAGGACATGATTTGACAGCAGTAGTTGGCAGTTGAGAGAGCATGCTCTGGCATTGACAACATAACTTGCAGGTGGGTCCCGCACATGGTTTTAACTTTTGGAGAGGTTTTCGATGGAATTCACTTAATTTCAATAATTTCGGTAGATACTGAAATATTTATCTTTCAGTCAAAATATTTCAACAATTTCAGCAGTACACAGGAATTCAAATACTTTTCAAAATATTTTCAAGTATTTCTAAATATTGAATTGAATTTCAAGTGAATATTTCTGTACTTTGGTCAGAATGCAAACTAATATCACTGAAATTCATTTCGGTTGGTGCTGAAACAAGTCTGAAATTGGAAGTGAAAACCATGGTCCCGCACACTTGGTACATGTGAGTGGCTTCAAAATATGAGTGGTTAAATGATTTCGTGGTTCGAATACGACACAAAGGCGAATTATACATAATATAGTGGATGCACGGATCTTGAGAGGATTGGTTGGTGGGATTTCATGGGGCAGTGCACCCGAGTGCAGTGGGGTCTTTCTCTAGCCACCTCTTACTATATAAGTTTTGTAAACATGCATCACTACTCGCATTCACATATGCATTCCACCACACACAACCACAATCACAATTCATTAATAACTAGGCATACATATTTATGGTTCTAGTTTCCTACTAATGCATATGTATCCTCACTATGTCACCTGGTGGTTGAGCATTTTCTTACCAAAATTTCAGACCATTCACAACTCAACATGCCACTGGATGATCTCCAACCACTCCGGGTGCGAGACATGGTCTTCTCAAACACAACTCCACATGAAACAATCTCCACCAGTCTAGAATGCATCGTGGAATCAGTAAGGTGTTCTTCTGGTGTCATCTTCAGCACATTCTATGACCTCGAAGATGCTGAGCTCCAAAAGGTCAGTGATAGCATGGGTGTCCCAGTGTACGCGATTGGTCCGCTTCACAAGATATCTTCAGGTACCCAGAGCAGCCTGCTGGCTCCAGATCGAACTTGTTTGGACTGGCTGGACAAGCAGGAGGAAGAGTCTGTTTTGTTCGTGAGCTTTGGGAGCTTGGCGTCGATGGACCAGGAAGAGCTAATGGAGACTGCATTGGGCTTGGCCAATAGCCGCATTCCATTTCTTTGGGTGATCAGGCATGACTTGCTTCATGGTTCGGAGAAGGTAGGCCTACCTGATGGCTTTGAGGTAGAGACACAAGGTAGGGGAATGGTGGTGAGCTGGGCCCCACAACAAGAAGTTCTTGGGCACCAGGCGGTTGGTGGATTTTGGACCCATAATGGCTGGAACTCGACGTTGGAGAGCATAAGTGAGGGTGTTCCAATGCTATGTAGACCCCATTTCGCCGACCAGATGATAAATGCAAGGTATGTCCAGGAGGTGTGGAAGGTAGGATTTGAGTTAGAAGGCAAGTTGGAGAGGGGGGAGATCGAGAGGAATGTTCGAAACTTATTGTGCCAAGAAGAAGGTGCGGAAATGAGGCGAAGGGCAAAAGATCTGAAGGACAAAGCAATCTGATGCATCAAGAAAGGAGGCTCTTCGCAAACTAGAATTGATTTGTTGGTGAATTTTATAACGTCGCTACCTCCTTCCATTTAGAAGAGATATGTTTCCTATTTTCATGTGGATTCAGTCTTCAAACTTAGAATGTCGTGATAGTGGGCTTGTTTTGCATATGAGCGAAGGCTTACATACTGCTTAATACATTTCTGCCAACTTCTACACAATTCTTTTTCTATGGAAACTTTTGCATAATTCTATCTAGCAAATAATACAATTTAGTTTAGCAGAGTCATAACAAAATTAGCAGCAACGAAGAAAGTAATACTAATAATTATACAATGTTAAAACACACATGACACCTTCATGGTGAATACAATCTATCAGAACACATCCACATTTTTACCTTGTGGTCAGATTCTAGTACTATTACCATAACGAAGTAACAGGTTCACAAAATCAATCCTAGTTCGACGGAAGGAAATTAGTTAAACTACAGGTTCTAGGTATATACTACTATGCGAGCCATCGAAAAAAGGTTATTACAGAGCAAGATAGCAGCAACAACAAAATTAAAAGCACACCAGTTCAGGCATGTCACATAACCCCCCCCCCCCCCCCCCCGACCCTTCACATACGCCCAACAAAATTCCAAAGCACCCCCGAAGAGCAAGAGTTTTTTCGTCTACGAAGTAGCTGGCCAGAGCACTCGATCAGTTTGTTTCAAGCTAGCTCTTTGTGGTAGTTCAGGGTGGACATGGTGTGGGCCGGTCCGGTCCCTGGACGAGCCACCGTTTAAAGCTTGGTGAGGACCGACCGGCTTGCGAGCCTGCCACGTCCCATGTGAAAACAAGGACGCCAATCGAACCCAAGACCTCCAGTAGATGAAAACTCGCCCATAGCCTCTAGAACAACAAAGCTTTGTTCATAAATATGTAGAGCAATAACATATAGACCTACTGTAACACATCAAACCGGTACTGTACAGCCTGCACAGTACTGTAGCTAATGTGTTTTTTATATAGCTAAAACAAAACTAATGCGTTTTCAATTTTCCAAATATTTTTTGAAAACACAAACATTTTTAGGAATACGAAATGTTTCTCAGATTTGAAATTCTTTTGGAAGCACGGACATTTTTTTTCCAAATATGCGAACCTTTTTTGTTAAAAATTAAAATATTTTTTGATTATGTGAATATTATTTCAAATTTAAGAGCAATGTTTCAGAATTGTGACCGTTTTTCTGAAACTGAGAACATTTTTTTAAAGACAAATTATTTTTCCAATTTGCAAACATTTTCATGAAAATTTGATATTTTTTTAAATTTTATGAACATTTTCTAAAATACGACCATTTTTCAAATTTGTGAGCATTATTTGAAAACATATCTTTTTTTCAAAGTTTAGATTTTCTTTCAAATTTACTAACATTTTCTGAAAACATTTTTTATTTTCTTTGCCCTAAGTTTTTTTTTCTTTTTCCTTCTCTTTTATCGTTTATTCATTTTTCATGTTTCGAAATTTATTATAATTTTTGAAACTTGTTCGAAAATAAAATTGTTTGGAATGCCAGAAAATGTTTTTGTTGTCAAATATTGTTTACAATTTTATAAAATATTATTATATTTTATAAAATGTTCCAGTTCTTGAGTTTCTTCCTCACAAATTTAAGAAAGTTTTGCGTCTAAAAAAGTTGATACATTTTTTGTTTAAAAATTTAATCAATTGCTGGTAACAATTTTGAAAGAAAGATTCAAGTTTGTAAAATTTTGGAAAAAAAGGTTCAAGTTTGTAAAATTTTCATACATAATTTGAAATCCCAAAATTGTTGAAATTTTTCAAGAAATGATTAGGACATATAAAAATGTTCATTTTAATAGATAATGACAAAAATTGTAAATAACAGAAGTATTTGAATTAGTTTAAACTACATGATGACGGATGCACGGGCTGATATAGTCTGGCACACTCCTCTCAACTGTTGTTTTTGGGACTATACATAAATGCCCCCAACTTCTTGTAACTGCCTAGCACGGGAATATGATGTATCCATGCCTGGTTCGAATAATTTCCGACACCTTATGCACGTTGTGACACATTCTTCCATTAATCAGACTTTTTTCATCAACAAAATTCTAGAAAATGTAAAACATGTTGAAAACCCCAACAACTTGCCATGGTGCCTTGAATTGGTCATACAAGGCCCTGTAAAAATATTGGAGACATCTCAAGGATGTCGAGAAACAACTTGCTCTTTGACGGTGGCCTACCCGAACATGCTTCGTTCAATATGGTCTATTTTTGTACATTGTTGAAAAGACCCCAAAATTTTGCCAGTAGTTGGGCATGACATGGTAGGCATTTATGTCAGGTTTAAACGATTTCCAACACCGTATGTAAGTTGCGACATGTCCTATCATTTATCAGCCTTTTCTTTACCGAGAATACTCTGAAAATGCAGAACTTGTCAAACACCCAAGCAACTTGACTTAATGCCTTGGATTGGTTATACAAGCCAATAGAAAATATTAGGTGTGTGGATGCCTACCATGGGCATGCTCACCTGCCCGCAAAAGTTAGCGTCATTTCAAGAATGTCCAAAAAAAAATCATGTTCAACGCAAGGTGTTCGGATAGGCATCTGTGCAGGTTTGAAGGGAAAATATATTTAAAATAATAGTTAAACGTGTACGTCAAACTGTCATTTAAGTTTTTAACATAAATACATAACTAATAAATACTCCCTCCATTCCTAAATATAAGTCTTTTTAGAGATTTCAATATAAACTACAAATGGATGTATATAGACGTATTTTAGAGTGTAGGTTCACTCATTTTGCTTCGCATGTAGTCCATATTGAAATCTCTAAAAGACTTATATTTAAGAACTGAGGGAGTACAAAGAATAAAATGAAAACAGAAAATGCTTTTTATAGACGCATTTAATAAATATTTAAGAATATAAAAGTTTGCTACTACAAACTGTAATTTTGCTACTACAAACAATATTTCAAATATTTGAACAAGTTTCAAAAGGAATATAAAAGTTGAAAGAGGAAAAATACAAATTAATGAAAAAAGAGAAGAAAAACGAAAAAATAGAAAAGAAATAAAAATGATCAGGCCTTGCGCAACTGAACGATGGCATTGCTTCCGTTGGTAGCCTTCTCGAATTTTTCGGAATTTAAAAATTGTTCCCACTTCGAAAAAAAACCATTTCACAAATTCAAAAAATGTTCGCGCAAATTCAGAACACTTTTTTATTTCAAAAACTGTTATTCACATATTTTGAAATGTTTTTAAATTTAAAATTTTGTTCAGGATTTTTGATTTTTTCACAATTTTGTTCGTGCTTTTCAAAACAAATGTTGGCGTTTTGACATTCTGAACAATTTTTGAAATACAAGAACATTTATTTGAAATTACCTTAAATATTTCCAAAATTCGAATATTTGAAATTTATGAATAAAATTTTAAAATAACAAACATTTTTGGAATTTAAAGGCATGACCATTTTTGAAAAAAGAAATAAGAAATGTAACAGCAAAAACGAAAAAATGAAAAGAAGAAAAAAAACTGTGGAAGAAAGATCGGCTCACAAAGTGTTCGTAAAATGTTTTTAAAATTCTCAGCCTGTTGGTTACTAAAAGCGTCAGGCTTCAAATTGTTCACTAAAGGTAGGTGGTCCTAGCGGCTATGCGCACATGTTATTAACTAGGACGTTGCGTGTTTGATTCCAACAACGGTGATCCTTCTTCGTTTACCACCGCAAATGGGCCAGCCCAAGTGAGCTGTCTTTGCGAGCGTACAGTACAGTTTATACATTCAAATGGAAAAGATTTGCAAATTAACCTGTGGTTGAGTTGGTTAGGTGGACAGTGATATCCCCAACCCACCAGGGTTCAAATCCTGGTGCTCGCATTATTCCTGGATTTATTTCAGGATTTCCGACGATACGTTTTCGACGACGAGGCGCCTACGGTGACTTCGAGACTCACTTCTGATACAAAGCAGATCCATTAACTAGCTAACTAACTCCCGATCTGGAGAACTACCCCACGGCCACTTCTCACATCATCTTGCGGCTTAGGAGAACTAACAGGACATGGGATCGTGTCGTGTGCATGGAACACGTCCAGCCTTAGCTACGTGCATGAATCAGAGGCGACCATGCATTATTAACAGAAAAACAAACTAACTTGACGTGGCAACTGAAATTAGGTAGGTCCAATATTTCACCCCTTACAACACTCATTCTCGTTATAATTCAAGATATTAATTGGGCAGTGAATTTCACTTTTAGTGGAGCCGTCTCCTTTCCAAGAAAAGTCTAGGATTCCCCTGCCTCCCGCCTGCGCCGCCACCGGCCCGCCTCGTCTCCGGTGGCCTTAGGGCCATGGCGGCGTGGTGGATCTCGACCCTTGCCAGCGGGAGGGCTCTGTTTTTAGTTGGTCCTTCGTGTTTTGTTAGGGTTTGTGTTTTGCTTAGTAAGACGAGACGATGGTGGCTCCATGAAGATGGAATAAGGTTCTTCCCGCCTAGCCCCGTCCCGATGGTATTTCTAGCACCGTCGATGGGCGTGTGTCTCCAGTGGATCTGTCCTTGGTGGATTTGCTCGGATCTGGTCGTAGTTCGTCTACGTTCATGTGTCTTTAGGTTGGATCCTTTCGATCTACGTCACTCTTCATCGGCGTGTTGGTCCTACGTGGCCTTAGCACGACGACTTCCAGACTGTCTACTACAGTAAATTTTGCCCAGCTCCGGTGAGGGAGGGGCGATGATGGCGGCATGCCTTCGGCTCGCTTCAGTGTTTGTAGTCGTCGCTAGGTGGTCTATGGATCTGGATGTAATTTTTACTATATCTGGTGTTTGTTATACTGCCATGAATATTAAAGATGAATAGATCGAAAGTTTTCTTAAAAAAACAATATTTCACCCCCTTAATCTCATTGCCCACTGCTGATTCTGATCACTCCCAGACGCTTACGCAGCTCGCTGAAATGCACCCTTTGTTAACACATCAGCTGATTTTGTGTGCCAACGTGATCAATCTCCACTAGTCCGGTCTCCATACAATCGCGAACGTAATGGAACTTTATCTCAATATGATTGCTGCGGTCATGGTGAACAGGATTCTTACTCGGTTCTATGGCTAATTTGTTTTCAACCGAGTAACAATCCTGTTCACCATATCTGCAATAAGGCCAGTTAACCAAATGCCTTAACATGTTGCTGCACATGCGGTGACCTACTCTGCTTCACAGGAAGAAAGAGAAACGACCTTCTATTTCTGGGAGCTCTATGTGATCAGGTTCTTGCAGAGGAAGAAGACGTATCCTGATGTACTCTTGCGATCCCCGGTGTTCCCTGCATGACCACTGTTATTGTACCCGAGCAAGTGTGCATCACCATCGTCTACCCTGTAGAAGCAACCACAGTGCATTGTACCAAAATCGCCTTGAGATATGTGCTATAAGATCAAACAGTAGGAGAGGCGTTCGTTCCGACACATCAAAAATCTGATGTCAGTTTTTTATCGTTCCGTTTTGTTTTGTTCGTCCCATAACAAAAGAAATTGCAGTCACCTAATAAAGTGACCAATTTATCAACGCTATGCTCAATAGATCGTCAAACTAATATCATTTTGATTTCTCCTCCACCAAGTCACTAACCCAACTTAATTGATCGCTGATATATGTTTTTGAACTCCGGTTAAAAAAATGTACTTATTCAAAACAAACTACATCACGAGTTTTTATTTTTATTTTTTTAGAACAAAGACGCCAGGGGCGTCCGGCTTTAAATTAATAAAGCCCACAACATAGGCAGCGTAGCACAACCACATAACTCACACTATGCAACAGGCCAAAAGCGAACAAGTCAAGGGGGAGCAACAGACCGGAGACGGAAATAAGTGCGTTACAAGGCGCGACCGGCCTAGCGAAACGAGCACGCAGGCTCGGCTGAAAGTAGAACCAAAAGGGGCTGCCCATCCCTATGGGACAGCAGACGGCGCGGACAACGGGGCGCGGGACTCGGCGTAGACAGAGCGGAGGCAACTAATAGCATGACGATGAAGATCAGAGTCCTGTTGCCTTCCCAGCGGTGTCCATTGCTGCAAGAACATGATGCATTTGAAGATAACGTCAGCAGGGTGCGAGGGAAATACACCCTCAATGGTAAGTTTGTTACGAATATGCCAGATAGCCCTTAACATGGCCGCCGCACACGTCCACATGACCCGGCGCGTCGAGCCATGAAGCGAAGACAAGGAAGACACCAGCGCGGCACGGGAGCGGGGATCCCAATCCACCCCCGCGGCTTTGCGAACCGCACTCCAAGCGAAGCGCGGCAAAGAGCACCGAAAGAAGGCGTGATCCGCATCTTCCGGCACCCCACACAAAGCGCAAGGGCCAGCGGCGGGTCCATTGCGCTTGGCCAGGTTGATCGAGGTAGGAAGGCGATCTTGGCAAAGTTGCCATAAGAAGACTTTGATCTTTAGAGGGATTTTAGCCTTCCATAGCCCCATGGCAGCCGAAGGGACCTGGCCGCGGGTAAGCTCTCTGTATAAGGACTTGACAGAAAATTTGCCAGAGCAAGAAAGCCTCCAAGAGACCGTGTCTGCGGAGTCAGACAGGCGAACATCCGCAATCAACGCCCGAAGGCGATCCCACTCCGCCATCTCCGGCCCCGTTAGTTCTCTCCGAAAATTGATGTAGGGTGGAGATGAGCTAAGGGCCGACGCGACCCATTGGTTGGGCTCAACCGCAATGGAGTAGAGTTGGCGAAATTCGGACCAAAGGGGTTGTTGGCCAATCCAAAGGTCAAGCCAAAACCGCGTGAAGCGCCCGTTGTTAACCCCAAACTTCGCACCCCTGGCAAAGAAGGGTTTAAGGTCTTGAATGGAGTTCCAGAAGGGGGACCCATGGGGGGCCGCCTCAAAGAAATTCCCATTCGGGAAGTATTTCGCACGGAGAAGGTCGATCCAGAGACCAGTCTCACCCTGAGACATCTTCCAGATCCATTTGCACATGAGTGCAATGTTCATCAGCTTGGAGTTGATGATCCCAAGGCCCCCTGGGCTTTAGGTCTGCAAACGGCCTGCCATTTAACCATATGGTATTTCCGTTTAGGACCCGCTCCTTCCCAAAAGAAGCGGGACCGCGGGGTATCCAACTTAGTGTGTACCCCGTCCGCCAGCAGGAACAAACCCATGGCAAACATAGGTAAGGATGAGAGGCTGGAGTTGGTTAAGATTAGTCTAGCCCCTGAAGACATAAATCTCCCTCTCCACGGACATACCCTATCCGCTACCTTGGAGGTGAGAGGTTCCCAATCAGCGATCGAACTCGTCTTCGCCGTGATCGGGAGGCCGAGGTATGTGAACGGAAATTGGCCAAGTTTGCAATTGAGCAAGTTGGCAACCCGCTGGCTCTCGGCCGCGTCCATCCCTATGGACACTACTTCACACTTGTGGAAGTTGATTTTAAGCCCCGACATGAGTTCGAAACACAACAGAATGGCTTTGACCGTTGCAATACTGTGAGTGTCAGACTCGAAAAGGAGGAGTGTGTCATCCGCGTATTGCAGGTGTGACACACCCCCCGGGATCAGGTTGTCAACCACTCCCCTGATGTGGCCAGCCAGACGGGCTTTGTCTAGCATGGCGCCCAAGGCATCCGCCACAAAATTAAACACCAGCGGCGAGGCTGGGTCCCCTTGCCGCAGCCCACGCTTGTTGCGAAAGAAGTTCCCTACTTCTCCGTTCACCGCAATCGCCGTTTGGCCTCCCGAGACCAATTGCATCATACGGTGAACCCAAACCGACGAGAATCCCCGGTCCAGGAGAACCTGTCGGAGAAACTCCCAGTTCACGCGGTCGTAAGCCTTTTCGAAGTCAAGTTTCAGTAGGATCGCGGGCTGATGAGCGCGTTTAAGGGAGTGCACAATCTCTTTTAGGGCCAGCGGCCCTTCTAAGATGTTGCGCCCCCGAATAAAGGCCGATTGGTTCCTACTAATAATACGATAAGCTACCGGAGTCAAGCGTGTCGAGCAAGCTTTCGCACAAATTTTAAACGGAACATTAATCAACGCAATGGGACGAAAGAGCCTAATATGATCCGCGCCCGGAACTTTGGGAATTAGAGAGAGAACCCCAAAGTTTACGCGAGAGATATCTACCGTTCCCCGCATAAAACCATTGCAAACGTCAAAAATAGGCCCTTTGAGCACTTGCCAGAACCTTTTGAACATCGCCACCGGCCACCCATCCGGCCCAGGAGCGGTGTCGGATTTCATGCCCAGCATCACCTTGTCAATCTCTTCCGGGGTGAAGGCCAGGCCCAGGCCCTCATTTTCCGCTTCCGTGACCCGCAACGCAGGGTCCCACACATCCGCCCTAAGCCGGGCACGGGATTCCTCCCTGGAACCCATGAGATGGATGTAAAAATCGTAAATGTGACGTACGATATCCTGTTGCCGCAAAAGGAGCCCCTGCTCGGATTGCAAGCGCAGGATTGCACATTTGCGACGACGACCATTTGCATAGGCGTGAAAATACTGGGTATTCGCGTCACCCTTGAGCGTCCACTTGATTCCTCCACGTCTACGCCAGTACTCCTCCTTAGCTCGGAGGAGGGACTCGACCTGGGCCTCAAGCGCGTAGCGCTGAGCCCAGTCTTGCTCCGAGAAGGTCTGCACGTCCGCCACAGCGTCCATCTGAGCAAGATCCGCAGTCAACCGCGAGCGAAGCAACTTATCGTCGCGCCCCTGGTTAGCCCCCCACCCTTTAAGGGCCGCACGCAAGCCCGCGCCTGCAGCGATCCAGAACTCCATCGGCCCGCGTACGCGCCCGATCCAGGCGACGCAATTCTCCCATTTCGAAAGGAAGATTTGCTCAAAGTCCGGAGACTCTAACCACGCGGTTTCAAAGAAGAAACGGGGACTGCGTTTTAGCCTTTCCTCCCCCGAGGAGAGAATGAGGGGGACGTGGTCCGACCCTATCCTCGTCTCGGCGTGCAAGGAGCAAAGAGGAAACAGCGCCTCCCACTCCGAGGACATAAAAACCCTGTCCAAAACCGACCGCACCGGTGTAAGTTGTTTGTTGGTCCAGGTATAGCGTGCCCCCACGCGAGCCACTTCCCTAAGGGCCATAGCTGCGATTGCACTATTAAAAATGGACACCCTTGTCCAATTAATACTACCGTTGTTTTTATCCGCTCCCGAACGGATTAAGTTGAAATCCCCTCCCACAAGCAGAGGAAGGTTTCGCGTGCCCAAAGACGCAACCTTTGCGTGGAGTTCTCCCAAGAACTCGAGCGAACGCGAGTGATCGGCCGGGCCGTAAACCACAATCACCTCCCACTCGCGGAGAGTTGCACGGTGGCGCGCCGACAGAAAGAAGCAACCAGCATCCCATGCCACCACCTCCAGGCAAACTAGGTTGATACCTAGCAACATGCCTCCCGAGTGCCCGACCGCCGGCACCCAATGCCAAACAAAACGCTCCAGCGGGTCAACAGTTAGCAGGTCCCGATGATTGAAATCGGTCTTGATAGTTTCCTGCAGGCCAACTACGTCGATCGCCTCGTTTCGAATGAACTCTTTTAACTGGGTCCGCCTCCCAGCGTGGCCGAAGCCTCGGATATTCCAAAATATGTACCGCATTAGATAATGCGATTGCGGAGGCGGATACTGCGAGCGGTCACCGCTTTGGCCACGCGCCGTGTCTTGGCAAGACGACGGTTGGAGGGGGACGGCGCAGCCCCTGCTACTATGTCCTCCTGATCGGGCCGCGCAACAGTCACCAGAGAAGCCCCTGCTTCTTCTGCTGCTGGCGCAACGCGGGCCAACGCTGCCTGGGCGAGCGCGGCCTGCGCGATTTCCTTAGCACGGATAAGAGAAAGCACTTCGCGCGCTTCCCCCTCGTCAGACATCCAAACACCACTATCCGCTAAGATACCCCCCAAGCACTCATCAGAATAATCGTCAAAGATCGTAAAACGGGGCACGGGATTACCTTCAGATTCCAGGTTCTTCTGGGCCTGCAGGAGTTGGGCATGTTGGAGGGCAGGCAGGTTGCCCTTGGCACCCTTCAGGCGGGAGCTCGCCCGCTCCTGCGTCGCCGTGGACGTCACCACCGCCTTGGAGCGCTTGGCCGTAGAAACGGGCGCCACCTTTGTCACCTCCACTCGAAGCGCATCAGAAGCGGGAGGGGAGATGACTGACGGGGTACCACCCGCCGGACCCCCAGGAGAGGCCAACGCCATCACCACCAGCCGCTGCGGGGCAGGCGTGCTCCCACAGCCCGAGGGTGGGCTCGCCGGCGCCACGAAGGGAGTCTTGCGGCCCGCCGGCTTCTTGTGGAGCCTCGTCCCACCGACCCCGAGGCCTGACGGCGCCTTGGGAGAGCGTCCCTCGGTAGCCCGAGGCTCATCCACCACCGTAGCCACCGAATCGCAGGACATGTTGGAGTCGTACTGGTTGAAACCCAACTCGTTGCTGCCCACCACCACCTGCCGCTCCTCCTGGTCCTTCGCCGCACCCGCCGCTGGAGGCACGTCCTGGGAGTCCTTGTCCATGAGCCCAAGCTTGTCCTAAGTGGCAGTGTCAAAGGAGTCATCCCCCATGCTCGTATCGAGGTCCCTGTCCTTGTCGTTCGGACCCTTGTCCACGTTGGCTGGTGGCGGGGGAGGGGGAGCCGCGCCCTGCAGCTCGCCCGCCTCGGCCTCCAGGCGAATGGTGAACCCCTCGCTGTTGAACCATACTTGAACGTAGCCCTTGAGCTTGGCCGGCGAGCGACACGCGAAGCGCATCCGTACTGGGCCCAGCCCCGTCAGCGACGCTGGATCCACCTTCATGGGCCGCCCAATCATCACCGTCCCGGCCATAAGGTGGTCCACACGGCGGTGCTTGGGTGGCACACCCCATAGCTTGACCCACACGTCCGGCATAATCTCGGCCTTGGGTTCCTCCTGGCACAGATCCTTGATGTCCGCCATGATGTCGTTGAGGGAGAGGTAGAACTTTCCGCTGCGGGTCGCCATCCGTAGCATGGCCTTGTTGGGGAAGACGACCGAGAACTGGTCGACGCCAATGGCCGTCACCTGCCAATCCCACTCCCCTTCGAAGAGGTGGGGGAGCTCCGCCTCCAAGATGGGGATCGACAGCGTGCCCGGCGCCGCCGAGATGATCGCCGCGTCCGCCACCAACGGGGCCCGGACCTCCTCGCCCTCCGTCTCCACGAAAGGGAGGCAGAAGAAGCCCTCGCCAGGAATGGCGTTGCCCATGATCTGCAGCATCAGGGGCCGACCCCGCGTGGGGCAGTGCGCCGACGCGTGCCCTTCCTCGTGACAGACGACGCACAGGGGCTTGTAGTGGCACATGTTTTGGTAGTGCCCCACCCTGCCGCACTTGAAGCACTCCGGCCCGTCGGCCTCCTCCACTGGGATCGGGGCATCAGCCGAGCCCATCGAAGCCGACGGCCCAGCCACCAGCTGCAGCGACGCCGTGCCATCCCCCTTGTGCTTCTGCTTCTTGGCCAACGGATCCCCGCTCCGCTCGCCGCCCGGAGGGAGCTGAGACTCCTTCCTCTTGAGCTCTTTCTTCTGCTCCAGCCCACGGCGCCGATATTCCTCCTTCTTCTTCTTTTTGCGCTCGCGCTCCTCTTGATGCTTCCGCTCCTGCTCCGCAATCCACCATGGAGGCGGCGGCCCCCAGCCCCCGTCTTCCACGGCCTTCGCCGACGCCTTGGAGAGCGCCTTCGCCCAAAGCTCTTGCTCGCGCTGTCGATCCGCCGCCGGAATCGGGGGTGACATGGGAGGCTTGTCGCCGCGACGGGAGCCCATCGTTACCACAGTGGCGAACGACCAAGAGAGAGGTGGGGGAGGGGCAGAGCGGATAAGGCGACGAGCAAGGTGCCCGAAGCGCCGCACCTGAGAGTGGGAGGCAGGAAACCCTAGCGACAAATCTAGGGTTCCTTTTGGCACCCACAGCCACCTATTAATAGGAGCGGGGGCCCGCGCGGCCACCTCCACGTTGGGCCTGGGCCTATGCGCAGGCTCGCGGCAGGTCGTCGGGCCAGGCTGGATAGGCCCGCGCACGGAGAGGAGCCCCTGCACCCCCCCACTCGAAGAAACTGGCTGAGCCGCCAATGGGCCCCCCGGCCCAATTACATCACGAGTTTTACAATGACCAACCCAAAAGAATTTTGAATATTGGGTATGCATTTGCATCCTGATCCCCTAATTTACTCAATGGCAACACATGCCATGAGAACATACCTCGGAAAATGTTTTCTTGGCTAGCAACCACTCACATAAGTCGAACTCAAACATCAAGGAGCTAAACACGAGACGTTTGGCTTGCCTGCGCATCTCCTTCGTCTCCAAGTCAAGGATAATGAGCAGACCATGAGGCCACTCATTAGACCACATCCTCAGCAGCACGGCGCTGCTCATCTCTCCAGAGCCCTCAAACTCAATTATCACAGCGCCCGGAGGGATGTAGGGATGCAACGACCATAGCTTCTCCTCCACATCGATTACGGCCTCCCGTTCCCATTCACCATCGTTGAGTTGTAGCCAAGAGGAGACCGTGAACCCGTCAGTGACAAGCAACCGCAGCTTCCCGTCGGGCGATTTCCCTAGGTGTCGCTGACTTTCTTGGCACTTGACGGGCGGGAGCTTCGTCGTGTCTAAACTCCCCTTGTGGACATTGTAGGTGAGTATTTTATCATAACCACATACTACAAGCCAGTGGATAACACTTCCATGAACGACGACACCGTCGCGTTCTCTTTGGAGTGACCCTAAGGTGGGGTCGATGTCACCATCATAAGTTACAGGTCCCCAGCTGGTGTGGCCAACATTTAACGATGTGGCGGTCAGAACTCTGATATTGCATCCAGTGCCATCGAGGTTGGAGTCCACATCAGCGGCCACTAGCTTGAATGGGCAGCCAATGCCATCGGCTGCGGTGAGAAGAACATATGTGATAAAATCCCAATCTATTGGAATGCCCGACGGAGCCGAGAAGAAGGTGCGGTCTCCCGTGATGAAGTCATACACGCACAGGTGGTTGGACTTGTTCTGGCGCAATCTGATGTGATGTCGCTGGAGTAGGACGAGGCCGCCATGCGATGTCATGGGTTCGTATTCGCATAAGAGGTTGGCGGTGTGGCGTGACCTGAAGCGAGACAGATGGCCGTTGCAGAAGGATGCAGCAGCGGGCATGACATCTTTGTTCGTGTAGACGTAGGCAAGGAAACGGGAAGACAGGATGCCACCTTGTTGGGTGACGCGGCGGATGAAGGACGGAGAGAAGATGTCACGGCGGAGGTCCTTGCAGGCAGCTGCGCAGCAGATGAGGGTGGAGGGGTTGGTGCGCGCGACGATCTCCAGTATGAGGTCCGCGGGGAGCATGCATGCTACTGGCGATTCCGGCATGAACGTGTTTCTACGTCCGCGTTTCTCCGGCGGTGCCATGGGATGTCTGGCACGTATGTCGTGTATTAGGCTGGCAGGGCTGGTTTGTCATCGCGTGGCGGCCTCGTCCTACTCCAGCGACGTCACATCAGATTGCGCTGGGTGTGAGGGGCACGTGGTAGTGGCTGGGAGAACAAAAGAGCATCGGACCAGGGAACACACGTCGCAAAAGGAGGCGATCGGCACGAGAACAAGATGTTTGGAGACGCATGATAGACCACGATCCCACGACTCATGTGCAACCGACGCAAGCTTCAGCCGATCGCCCGGCCATAAACATTTCTCTTTCTCTTTTGGCTCGCTCTGTTTTGCTGCGACATGCAACAAAAGTGAAGTGTTATGAGAACCAACCCCATGTTGCCGCGTGCCCGTTCCAGGTATAAGTCAAACATGGACGAAATTCGCAAGTGCCTGCCAATGTTTTAAATAGCGGGCTATACTAAATAGCGACGAACCTCCAAATCCACTATAGCAGGCTTGCTACATATTTTTTATAGTACAAAAACTTTTTTTTGTGGGACACAATAACTTCGTTCATGAAGCTACTCAATGAGTAGATAGGACCAGGACAGACTCTGGCTGCCGGGAAGCACAAATGCCACTCCAGGGTGTTTATTCAAAATGGAAACATAACGATACACGGTTATCATGCATCACGATGTTTATATCAACACCGAGTACACGCTCGGCAAACAAACTTATTCATCCTTCGGCATATTTGTATTCCTGTGATCCATGAACCGATCTCCTCCGGCCTACTTTGAAGGAGGATAACCTGGGCGTCGCCCCGTCGGTGCCCCATAACCGCCGCCCCAGCCACCCCCATAGTTATCTCGCTTCACGCTGGCAGCTGCAATGACGTTCAACCCAAGCAGGCAAGCAGGACCTTGTCAGATTAACTTACAATTTATCACGCAAAAAGAGGGACACTAAACACTGGAACTGAAAGTTTGTTCTTTCGGATCCGGCGAAAAACTGTGGACAACTAAGCAAATGAAATAGAGAGTTTGATACCTCTGGCAGCGAACACGCCTTGGGCGGCGAACGCGAGCGAGGCCATCATCACGCACAGGAATGCGGCAAAGGTCCTGAGGTGAGCCATAGTTGAAGCAAGAGAGGGGCGTGTGTTTTCTCTGTGCTTGGAACCAATGCCATTGGCATATTTATATGCCTGCTGATGGTAAGGTAGCTTCGCCATGTGCGACCAGTGCGCGTGTACAGGTCTAAGGGCATGCGTAGACAGGTCAGACGCAGTTACATAGGCCAAAACACTACTGTCGGAGAAAGGTAGCAGTGATGGAATTTTCCACGGACCCAGCGGCGATGTTCCACAGAAAGTCGCCCAAAACTCTAATTCAAGCGTTCAGATCGACCATGTCCGTACTTTTCTTGATAGCTAGGAGCAGCAGAGCTCCAGCGGGTATGTGTATCTACACTCTGGGTTCTTTTTAGATGGTCTCTGGGCATTTTTTACTTTGCCAATCTAAAACGAGACAATGATCAGTTGATGGTCTCTGACTTTATCTGTGATAGAACAAACGCTCTTCTCGGTCGGCTTGCTATCATTTTCGAGAAGATCGCGTACAAAACGTTACAGAGGCTAATAGGCCTATATTGTGTAATTTGCTCGGGCCTATCGATCTTAGGAATTCAAACTACGATAGTGTCATTCCAAACCTCTGGAATTACCTGATTATTAATACCATTATGCACCACCTCTATCAACTTGACCCCAATATATGCCGACACTTTTTGAAAATAAACCCATGCCAGCCATCTTTGAATGTTTTGTTCTACGAAGTGGTGCTTGGAAACCCAACAGGGAAGCCAACGGCCCACTAAGCCGAGATGGTGGCTGTTCGCCCGGGACACACGTTGACGTGTAGGAGCGGTGGCTCCTATACGGAGAATAGGTCACCACGGAGCCACCGTGTGCCCCCCCCCCCCCTCCCGCTCGCTGGAATTTCTATGAGCCGGACCACTTTTCGGGATTCACCATCAACTGGTTTTGGGAAGGTTCTAAAACCATCCACAAACAGTGTTTTTTCTTACGATTTTTTCATTCTTTTTTCTTTTCTTTTTTGTTCCTTTTTCTGTTTCCTTTTTTTCTTTCAGTTTTTCATTTTTCATTTGTATTCTTGTTTTTTAATTTGAGAAAGCCTTTCCAATTCGTGAATATTTTTTGTTTCTTTTTTGTTTTCAATTTGCAGACATCTTTTTTCAAATTCGAGAACATCGTTTGAATTTGTGAACAATTTTTGGAAATCATGACTACTTTGCAAATACACAAACATTTTTTTTCAAATTGGTTCCTTTTTGACTTTTCACTTTTTTGTAATTTTCTTTTAGAGTTTGTGAAAAAAATTTGGTTCATCAAATTTAAAAAATGTTCATCTAATTCAATTTTTGTGCACTGGATATAAAAAATGTTCATTGGTTGCAAAAAATTCATCAAATTCCAAACTTTTCATATATTTTCAGAAAATTTTCATCAAATTTAAATTTTGTCCATTGAATAAATAATTTTTTCATCCTTTTTTTTCCAAAAATGTTCCTGAATACAATGTTTGTTCATCAGGTTCTAAAAATGTATATTGAATTCAAAATTTGTTCATCAAATACAAAAAATGTTTGTTATTATGAAAAATTTGCCAAATTTAAAAATGTTCATTCCTTTTGAAATTGCAAACATGTTTTGAATTCGGTGAACAGTTTTTTTGAATCCTTGAGCTTTTATCATTTCCCGAAAAAAATTAATATCATGAATTTTTTTTGAATTCATGAACATTTCACAAGTTGCGACTTTTTCTTGAAATCGAAAATTATTTTCAAAAAGTAAAAAAAATTAAAACAGAGAAAAGCAGAAAAAATAATGTGCTTCCCAGCCCGCACATGGGCCAGCCCAAGAAGAAGAGGGGCGCGTGGGTGGATGGGGGTGGGGGGGGGGGGGGAGGTGTGCGCTCCCTGGGAACTGGTGAAGTCACGCCTAGTGCGCGAAACCCTTGCTCACAGGTGTCGGTGCCGGTGTTGAGGTCTGCCGCTAACTCGAGCATGTTTGCCGCGGCTGGGTACATCACGCGGTAGTCGGAGTGGTGCACATGGATATTCTTGTCCTTCTCCGAAGCCATGAGAGCGTCGATGCGCTTGCGGATGTCCAAGGCTACTGCACCACTCACCATGTTTATGAATTCAAAAAATGTTCATGAATTCAAAAAGTCGTTAGTGAATTAAAAGAATATACATGACATAATAAATGCTTGTGATTTTTTATAAAATAATGTTAACAAATTCATAGTAAATTTTGTGATAAAATAATGTTCATGAATTTGAAAAACAAAATCTTGCATCAAACAATGTTCAGAATATTCCAAAAATGTTTACGAATTAAAAAAATTGTTCCCAAGATTTAAAAATTTCATGGACTCAAAAAATGTTCTCCAATTCATAAAATGTTCAAAATTTCAAAAAAATGCTCATGCATGCAAAAAAAAATAAAAACAAAAAAGCGTTCAAGAAATTTAAATATCATTCCCACATTTCAAAAAAATGTCTATTCAATAACAATTCGTGAATTTCAGAACATGTTCACAATTTGAGAAACATGTATCAAATATGTAAAAAATGTTAGCAAATTAGAAGAATATTAATGATTTCATAAAATGTTCACGAATAGGAATATTTTTAACTATTTAAAAAAAGTTCACTATGTCGAAAATCATTGACCATTTCAAAAAACAATTGACGAATTCAAAAGATCATCGCACAATGGAAAAAGAAAAATTGAAAATAGAAAATGAAAGAAAAAATGAAAAGAAGAAGCAAACATGAAAAAATGAAATAGAAAAGCAGAAATGAAAAAGGAAACGAAAAAGTAAAAGGAAAAGGAATATAGAAAAGAAAAAGATAAAATGAAAAGGATATAGAAAGTAAAAAAACAAAAAGAAAAAAGAATAAACCAGTTCAGGTGGAATTATCGAAAGACGGTGCAAGTTGGCCTCACTCGCCCTAGCGGCGAGCCCTAGGACCTCGGCACACACCTGGCCGTGTGGCACCCCTATGGCCTCTCTTGTTTGTTCCCAAAGCTTCCTTGTCCTTTGTTGCCCGAAAAAATTCATGTTAAATTTGCACTGTCCATCTTAGATATTGGTTTTCTGTGAAACCGAAAACACGCAAAAAGATTAACTGACACTGGGCGGTAGATTAATAGGTTAGTCCATAAAAATATATAAAAGGCTATAAAATGTATCAAAAATGATAATATAATAGAAAAAAACAATCAAAAATTAGACATAAGTTTGAAAAATATTTTAAACATCAAATAGTATGTGTGCAAAATTAGTAGAATCAATGTCATTTTGATGTTTGAAACAATTTTTATAAGTGATGGTATTTCAATACCAAATATTGACCACACACAGATTATCAATTTATTATTGAACCCACTATATCATGTAAGCCACATTGTGCCGAAATGCAGGCACACCAGAGCACGATAGTTGATAGCCTTGAGTTGCCTCATGTCCCCCCCCCCCCCCCCTAAAAACACATGTAAGACATATTTGACTCAGCAAAAATAGGTAAAGCAACATGCCATTGATTTAGTGACAACAAATCATAAACACACCTTACACTCTAGAGTTTTCTATTTACTTATACTTCACTCTAAACCTGATACTGCTATCAAAATATTTTCTTGTACCATACACATTACATATATCTACAGTTATATCTAAGGATATACATACATATACCCACTATATTCGTCCAACTTTTACAACTTAATCGTGAATACATGTGATTTTATATTATTTTTCTTGCATTTAATGCCATTGGTGGAAAATTTGTTTTAAGCGATAATGACTCAAAGAAAGTAACTATTATTACAAAATACAGATTAGTACAACGAATTTATGTTTCAAGATAGACATTAGAAGTTTATCTATCATTACATTTGAAAATATTATCACATAATTAAATATACTAGCTAAGTTATATGTGATATATTAGCTTTTAGTTTTATAAAAAAATTATATAAGTATAAAAGTTTGGTATAAATATTTAAACATGACTTGATTTACTAATTATGTTGATTTATTTAGCTAATATTTCACCTCAAGAACTATGCAGTTGGATTATCAAATCAATGGCAGAAACAATTTATGCTCGTGGTAAATACATTCTCTTCAAATATGATATTATCGATTGTGCGTTGTATTATCGGATGTTATTATATTCTATTCAAATGTGATATTATGTGATGTTTTAAAATGAAATA
The DNA here is from genome assembly GCF_056163025.1 of Triticum urartu. NCBI lineage: Eukaryota > Viridiplantae > Streptophyta > Magnoliopsida > Poales > Poaceae > Triticum > Triticum urartu. Next base: position 720,494,258 of record NC_141875.1, on the reverse strand, counting down.
TTTTTAACTAAGATTCCTAAATAGTTTTGAAATTCTATTTTTGTAAAATATATATCACTGACTAGCTTCTCTCACAATACCGCTCCAAATGCTTATCAGCCTATAATACTTACCAGAATGTTTTATGGGGCGGACTCTATATCTGTTCCATATCAGATTTGGAAACCCAACAGTTATTAAAAGAATCATGAAGTAGATGTCCTAATCTTATTTTTTTGTCTATAAATTGTATATTGGTTGCATGCAAATATAGGGTTTTAATCAGGCATATTGATGAATTTCACTTTTCATTGGGTGCTAAGCCTGATCATCACTGTTATCTTGGAGCTCTTGTGTTTGATGAAGATTGAAAGGTTGTTGGCGTATTATTTGATTGTGTCAAAAGTCTCCAATCTATCTAGGTCAATTATTTAAGGAAAATGTTATTGGTTATCATTCTAGAGACAAATGAGATATTGGATAAATCTACCCACCCATTATAAGTCTATCTCACATTTTCTCCTGAATTTTCATTATAAATGTCCGGTGCTTGGAGAATCATATTTTTGAGTGTATTATTATATAATAGGGATTGTATTTATTTCTCTCATTTATTTAAAAAGCAATTATTAGTTTTGAATATTCATTATCTTTGACCATTTTATAGCGAGTTGATAGAATAAAGCAATTATTAGTTTTGAATATTCATTATCTTTGACCATTTTATAGCGAGTTGATAGAATAATTTCTCATTACTAGGTCCACTCTCTTACTCCTTGAAGAATATCTGATTAATTATTCCTTTTGTGAGTTATTTATTTCAGGCCCCGAGGAGGAGGTTTTTGTGCCCCTATTATGCTTACAGAAAAAGGCACGAGAAGGCTATGGATTTCCTAGAGTGGGTACATTCGCTCCCTAGTCTTTCGGTGCAACACTGTGTGGCGTCGAGTTTTGGCTTTTGGCTGCTCGTGTAGTGTCGTCCTAAATAAATAGATGAGTTAGATGCATTATGGCCATTTGTGCTTTCGGTAAATAAATGAAGAAACCTACAGCAATATATTCCTCACTTTCGCAGCTGATTTGATTTGTTATGTGTGTACATATCCGGTCTTTGCTCTTTCAGCCAGCCGTCAAACAGATGGCGGAGGTAGACAGCTCTCACAACTTAGAGCCACATGCATTCTCATGACATCTACCAACAAGGTCGTTGCTTCTCTATTTCTGTTGTCGCAGCAGGGGAAGAAGGAAAAGGGGTTCAGCACGGGCCCTTGTTAAATTAGCATCAAGAACAACACTCAGGTTGGTTGGGTGTTCTTCATATGTTGAGATCTCGGCTTAGCACAGATTTCTGCAGTACTACTCACTGTATCTCCTCATATCTGTTTGAATTGAGTGCTTGCCAGAGTTTCTTGTCCTTGCGCTGGCCAGAAATCTAATCAACTCAGTTGCATGTTCAACTGTAGTTTCGTGGGCCTTTGGTAGTAATGCATTGTGTTCTGTTCTCTTAGTATGCCAAGTTAAGCGCACCATCGTGTAATATATATATGAGGAATTAACCATGCTCTGGAGTAATGCATTAAGTTCTGTACTCTTAGTATGCAACTTTAAGTGCACCATCGCCGTAATATATACGAGTAATTAACGACTGTGCTTTCGGCAGCCTTTTGTCAGATGCATTTGCCCTTTGGTATTCGCTTCCTACTGTAAAGTTAAATGAACCATCATTTAGATGTCTGATTATTAAGTGCCAACCATAGTTTCTGTGTAGCCTGTTGAAAATAATCTTGACGTGCGTGCGGCCGAGTCGTCGCGCGAGCCAGCAACTAGAGAACGTGGATATGCGGAGAAGTGGCGAATCCAGATCGTGCGGACGAGCGGGCGTGCTCATAATCAGGAGACTGGATCGCCAGGGAGGCTCCGCGAGAGCTACGTTTCAGTTAGTACGAAAGTGCTGTACGTTGAGGTTGTTAGGATAAGTTAGCCGGATGAGTTTGTTAGTGCATGCAATTAGGCCGGTTAGTGGGTGCCTGACTTTGTGGTGGCTGGGGCATGTGTGGGTGTGCGCACCTGGGTAGTATAAAACACCCCTGTACTGCTCGTTGGTCGCTGGTTCGTGCCAGGGTTTGAGCTCTAAGAAAGAAGCGCCCGTTCGTGCGGCGTGGCTCCGTTCATGCGGCAATGCCGTTCGTCGCCTGAAAAAACAGTGTATTGCTCTCCATCTTCTACCTCTGTCCGTGAGCGAGGGAGGGCGAGCTGGTCCGAGGTTTGTCCCAACACATAGCCTTCCATCAGTTGCCTTTGGTACTAGTGTTTCCCTCTTACTATGTTCTACTATACTTTGAGAAATTAGTGGCTGCACCCACTTTCGGTGCACCCACGGTGCACCAACGCAAGAAAACATATCAAAACATTTCAAAAAAAATATGAAACTTCGTGGAAATGATGATCAACAAATGTTATGAGGGCTTGCAAAATTTGATGGTCAAATAACATTCGAGAAGCGCTCTACAAAAAAGACAAAATTGCAAAATCTGCTCAAACAGTGCACGTACATTTTGACTAATTTTCAGTGATTTTGTCTTTTTTGTAGAGAGCTCCTCGAATGTTATTTGGCCACCAAATTTTTCAAGCCCCCATAACATTTGTTGATAATCATTTCCACGAAGTTTTAGATTTTTTCGAAATGTTTTGATATGTTTTTTTTTGCGTGGGAAGTGGCAGAAGTTGTGGTTATAATAGCAATAATCAAATGTAACATGCAGACTGGACAACTCTGTGGCAGAGGAAGCTAAATAAAAATGTGGAAGATACTGATGTATACGAAGTAGATTTGATATGCAAGATGATGTATTTGTAGTACTCTGTTTGATACTGATTACTAAGGTTGAAAACTTGTGTAGTAAATTTTTGTTCAAGTTTGATGATGTTGTTAATAGTGCACTTCTATTGTTTTGACTTTCAACATTAATCTTATTATAATGTGCAATGTGTTTATGTATGTGGATTTGATCTCTGGAATGTCCTTGTGAACTACAAAACATACTTTTATTTTTGTCTGAATGAAGTGGAGACGTGTCTCTTCCTCACTTCCTTACGTGGGAAACTTTAAACCATGACCGACCTATATTTAGCGAATGCAAAATGATAGCTATGCGCTCTAGCATACTATATTAGGCCCGCTATTTTTGTACTACCAAATGTGTTACTAGGGTGATTGAAATTGTGTTGCTACAGCTAGAATAATATGTTACCAATTATGTTACGAGAGTTAGAAAAAAGCGTTACTTTTACTGTTACTATATCTATGAAAATATGTTACGACATGTGTTGCTATAGTTATAAAAACATGTTACTGGTGCATTTAGTAACACAAATGATACATGTTACTATAGCATAATTGTAACACAATTTTTGGCGTATTGGAACAATTATCATGTGTGACAATGGATACATCTAGTAACATGGCCTAACGTAACACATCTCAAAATGTGTTACTCTATGGCACAGTAACACGTTTTTGGACATGTTGTAACACAAGTGCATGTTACAAAAGCTCTGTCCTCTTGTAGTCTCCGCCTCTTCCTCCTCCTCCGGCGAGTCAGGGCACTCCGCCTCCTCCTCTGGCGGGTGATCAGGGCACTCAGTGATACGACTATTTTGCATCATGCTTTTATATCGATATTTATTGCACTATGGGCTGTTATTATGCATTATGTCACAATTCTTATGCCTCTTCTCTCTTATTTTACAAGGTTTACATAAGGAGGGAGAATGCCGGCAGCTGGAATTCTAGGTTGGAAAAGGAGCAAATATTAGAGACCTATTCTGCACAACTCCAAAAGTCCTGAAACTCCACGAAAGCCATTTTTGGAAAATATAAAAAATATCCAGTGGAAGAAGTTCACTAGAGGGGGCCCCACCTGTCCACGAGGGTGGGGGGCGCGCCCTACCCCCCTGGACGCACCCCCTACCTCGTGGGCCCCCTGTTGGCTCTCTGATGCCCATCTTCTGCTATATGAGGTCTTTTGATGAGGAAAAAATCATAAACAACCTTTCGGGACGAGACTCCGCCGCCACGAGGTGGAACCTTGGCAGAACCAATCTAGGGCTCCGGCAGAGCTGTTCTGCTGGGGACACTTCCCTTCGGGAGGGAGAAATCATTGCCATCGTCATCACCAACGCTCCTCTCATCGAGAGAGGGCAATCTCCATCAACATCTTCACCAACACTATCTCCTCTCAAAATCCTAGTTCATCTCTTATATCCAATTTTTGTCTCCAAGTCCGGGATTGGTACTAGTAGGTTGCTAGTAGTGTCGATTACTCCTTGTAGTTGATGCTAGTTGGTTTATTTAGTGGAAGATCATATGTTCAGATTCTTTATGCATATTAATACCCTTATGATTATGAACATGAATATACTTTGTGAGTAGTTACGTTTGTTCCTGAGGACATGGGAGAAGTCTTGCTATTAGTAGTCATGTGAATTTGGTATTCGTTTGATATTTTGATGAGATGTATGTTGTCTAGCCTCTAGTGGTGTTATGTGAACGTCGACTACATAACACTTCACCATTATTTGGGCCTAGAGGAAGGCATTGGGAAGTAATAAGTAGATGATGGGTTGCTAGAGTGACAGAAGCTTAAACCCTAGTTTATGTGTTGCTTCGTAAGGGGCTGATTTGGATCCGTATTTTCATGCTATGGTTAGGTTTACCTTAATACTTTTGTTGTAGTTGCGGATGCTTGCAATAGAGGTTAATCATAAGTGTGATGCTTGTTCAAGTAAGAACAGCACCCAAGCACCGGTCCACCCACATATCAAATTATCAAAGTACCGAACGCGAATCATATGAACGTGATGAAAACTAGCTTGATGATATTCCCATGTGTCCTCGGGAGCGCTTTTTCTTATATAAGAGTTTGTCCAGGCTTGTCCTTTGCTACAAAAAGGATTGGGCCACCTTGCTGCACTTTATTTACTTTTGTTACTTATTGCTCGTTCCAAATTATCTTATCACAAACTAATCTGTTACCACTTATTTTAGTACTTGCAGAGAATACCTTATTGAAAACCGCTTATCATTTCCTTCTGCTCCTTGTTGGGTTCGACACTCTTACTTATCGAAAGGATTACGATAGATCCCCTATACTTGTGGGTCATCACTCAGCCTCCTTCTCCGGCGCGTGGCAGCACTCCGCCTGCGCCGGCGCGCCCGAGTGGCCAGCCTCCTCCTTCTCCGCCTCGTCAGCAAGGGCGGAAGGGACCCGCCGCCGCTCCGGCTGCTCCGGCGCGTCGTAGTCCTTCTCCTCCGCCTCGTAAGAAAGGAAAGAAGACAACCGCAGCCGCTCTGTCTGCTCCGGCGTCTAGCAGTACGGCTAGAGGCGGGAGGCAATACAGATTCGGTCCTTCTCTGAAGACTCCAGAGAAGTTATCATACGAGAGGAGCCAGGAGGAAAACACGAAGATCGTGCGAGCCGAAGTGAAGAACTTCTTTCAAGGGGTGAAAGCAATGAAACATCCACCTCCGGAGGAGAAGGCAGATCCGATGAAAGCGAAGCACACTCTGGCTGCCCTGACGAAACCACCAAAGTCTCCGTCGAAAGGCAACTATGAGCGCATTGTTGAAAAGTCATTTATCGAAGCGGAGCGGTCGGGAAGTACTAGAAGTGATCAAAGGTTAAAAGAACGACGAGCTGGGAAACAAATTTCCTAGCTCAGAGAACAAGCAAACCAGTCGTCCCCCCCGCTCAAGGTGTCTAGCGATATCGTCGCTAATGATCCGAGGATGGTGCCCGGTTATACCAATCTTGGAGATTACCTGCACGATGATGTACATTATGATTTCTTGGAGGTGGACGAACACAGATATGAGTACGGGAAGCCTCTCGTCAAAGATGAAAGCTCTCTAACAACGATGATGCGAAGATTCCATGATTTGTACATGAAAACCTATAGAGAGTCTAGGGGAAGGAATATTTTGGCGCTGAGAGTTAAAAAGGAGCATGACCTCGTTAGAATTGATCTGTTGAATGTTCCATTTGTGGAGTTCTTCCAGTTTTTCAATCAACATGCCCTCGATAAATTAACGGTCACTTGCTACTGACTGTAAGTACTACTTCTGTCATTAAGTCTCTATATATAGGTCAGCTCTTTCATTGCATGTATTTATAATTATCCTTACTATATTATGTAGATTGAAGATCGCCGAATTGAAGAAAAGACAAATTGGTGATATTAGGTTTATTAACACAAATCTCATAGATACATATACGGTTGAATTTAAGGCCAGAGAGACCGAGTACAACTTGCTACGATCGTTGGTAATAAATGAAAACAAAGATATAATACTCTTTCCTTACAACTTCAAGTGAGTGTTACTGTCTTGTGCATATTCGGTTTCCCTTATTAGTCCAAGTTATAGCTAGTAATGTAATTGATGAATTATGCATGCGTGCGCAACTTCCACTATATTCTCCTAGAGATTAAGCTTGAGAAGGGACTAGTAACCGTCTTAGACTCGAGACGAAAAGATCCCAAGGAGTATGCAGACATGACTGAAATGCTCGAGAAGTAAGTTAAGTCGATCATTATCGCACCATATCGGCAACTTTGTTCATTTCCTGATATCAAGTAATCGTTTTTTTGGCTGGCAGGGTTTGGACAAAATTCACCTCAAAAGCTCCGGGACTGCCGAAGAAGCTGCAATTTAAACAGCCGAAAGTAAGTACTACTAGCATGTTCCGCGCATCTCCTAGTGATTCAAGCGCGCGCTAGTTTCATCAATACCATTTAGCATGCTTGCTTATCAGTTTGATTGACCTCTATTTTTTGTAAAGTGGTTGTGGCAGGAAGCCGGGAATGATTACTGTGGATACTACGTTTGCGAGTCCATCCACCACACGACCTGTGAGCGGGGCTACTCTGAAAAACAATATGAAGTGCGCAAATAATAATATTCACAATTTTATTTTATTACCATCATTGGTGTTGAGTTTAATTTATTCATATATATGTATTGACCCCTTTCTTCAAATTAGATAGGATGCGGGATGAACTCCTACCACCAGATCGTATGCGAGCAATTAAAGAGGAATTGGCGGCATTCTTTCTTGACCACGTGATCAATAAAGACGGAGAATACCATGTGGACCCTGAGTTCATATATAATTAGGAGATTATATTGTAAGAGATAATTATATTGTATATATGTAGCCAGTAGCGTCGGATAGATATACGAGAACTTGTTGTTCGACCAATCTCTCAGAGAAGGAGAGGTGGTCGATATCACTTCTTTCTGTATGCATATGTTCATGACGATCTTCTATTTCCTTCATTTGCTTACTAGCTAGCGTGTCTAGTCCTCTCTATACGTATAGTACGTAGCATCGACCAAGCACGGAGATAAGAGAGGGAACTTCTCTCTATTAATTAGCTAGCTAACACAATATATGAAACACCTAAATTAACCCCCCAAACCCCCATAACCCCCCTCCCCTTTAAAACAAAACCCCCAGCCCCTAAAATGCTGACGCGTGGATGCCTATTACTCCTGGTTGGTGCCACCAACCGGGACCAAAGGGCCTCTTGCCTGGGCTCGCCGCACCGGTCACGTGGAGGCCCATCTGTCCCGGTTTGTGTAAGAACTGATACTAAAGGCCTAGGGCATTAGTAACAACACTTTAGTCCCGGTTCAACAACCGGGACAAACGACCCTTACGAACCGGGACAATAGGCCCTTTTTCTACTAGTGACAGTGTTCTCGCTTTTGTCTCATCACCTTATAATGGCAAGATCAAACTAATACAGATACATTATACATCTACAAATCAATTTCACAATCAATATAGTGGTAACATATGGAACTATGCAAACAATGCACTGGTAATTATAATCATGTACGTATGATCTGGACACTGAAGTACATAAAGAGAGTTTTATACGTAGCTAATACTATCCGCACTCTGTTGGGGAGAGCCATGGTGATGATACTGATGTTGTCTTCAAGTAATTCCCCCTATTATCAAGGATATTTCTTGGTGGTGGCACCGATTTATTTTCTAAGAATTATGGTTATCACCAATTCTATAGACCGAGCGTCCACCGAATGGTTTCAGAAGTGGATCCACATAGGGCATATTTTGGTTAGGTCTGAATTGCTTATGAAATAAAAAAAACCTTGGTCTGAGTACTATTTTAGACATGGGCAACGAATATATATAGCATAAATGATTTTCACTACTTATTATATATTAATTGGTACTCCCCCCGTCCCATAATGTAAGACATTTTTTGATACCAGTGCTAGTTACGTAAACAAACATAAAGAAATCAACATTTGGAATAAGCATCAATGTTCTCTTAAATATTAGGAATGTAAATTGGATTATCTTACTATGAAGCTATCCCAGCTTTTGCACTTTGTAAGTTCTAGGAATATTCTTTGTGTTTGTTCATTTTATATGGAAGCGACACATTTAGACGAGTTGCGAGTCTATAACTTCAAACATGATGGTTTCTGGATCAGAGAGTGAAATCATAAATCTTTAAGTGATCGATTAGATTAACTTTGAGAAGGTTAGCAGCAGGATCGAGTGGGCATGCAGGCAGATCAGCACGCTGATGGAAGAGTTAATGAATGATGCTGTGGAGCTGAAGAGGAGCTAACGTGCCTCTGGACCTTTGTCGTGCCTCTTCTCTGTGCCGTTTGCCGTGTGCTAGGTACTTTTGCTTAGCGCTCATCCCTTTTGTCTTATCTAATATGCATCTGGACCTTTTATGTTATGTACTGTTGATCTTAATTATGTCTGAGCTATGTCTTAGTTGAGCTTTCTAATATGAAGTTGGTGTGGTGCCATGGTTGTATTGCATGATGTTGCTTTATTTTATCAAGCTGGATGATGCCTTTGGTATAAAAAATAGAATGCCATGGATCTCCAAGAAAATGAGAACGGTGAGATTGTTTCGAACCAGTTGTCACTGTGTCGAGAATGTGCACTCTCATCCACACATGGTATATGTTCTTGCTACCCATACCTTAAAACACCTGCGGTGTTACACCCAGGCATGACAATTCTGCTAGATTGTGTCGAAGTGTTAGAGCATCTAGAAACGGAGCTGACTAATGTGACCCCCCAAGAATGCACAGATTGTTGGGTTTAGTTCCTCATCGGTTGTTGGTTGTGGTAGGAGGCAAAACACATTTATAAGGGCAGGGGTCTCCTCTTCTAACATGTTAGTCTTTTAGGGGGAGAGGGCTCAAGGCATCTCGTAAGTCAATGTTGCTCTCCGGTTGTGCCTGGTAGCGTAGGCCGATCGAAAATGCTGGTGTTCACGGACCAGAGATTGCGTAACACGGATAACACCCTGTCACCGCTCATTTCTCAGCCGTTCCAACCACACTTATCATTTTCAAACTACTCCGGTGGTTGGGCGAACCTCTGGCTCCTCCTCCTTGTCATCCTCGTCCCTGAAGAGTTTCTCCTACTTCACGTTAGCCTTGTGGATAAAGCGGTCATTGGTCACCACCTTGAGCTCAAACTGAATGTATTCAAGGATGGTCGGCTGCTCTGCATGGATATCTGCCCAAAGCTCTAGGGTTAGCATTTTGTAGTAGTGACCTTGGTGCGGACCATGGTGGCGAGCGGATCGCGGGGTTGTAGTGGACTGATGAGTGGATGGGGTCAAGGCAGCGGTGTGGACGAGAGGGATAGGGAGGAAATTTTGGCGGCTAGGGTTTAACACTCGCCGGAGCGGCTTAAATTGATGTGTTTCGCCCGTCAGGCAGCGCACTGGAACGGTGGTGTTAGTGTGGACCGGTGACCACCTGGCGGGCTGATGGATTTCCTCATGGGTCCCATCCGCCACGTACGACCGACATACGGGTTGGGTATGAGGGGTGCCAGGCAACCTAGACGTTTGTGTTGGGTTTGAGGGCTCCGGTTGGGTGTGATTTTGGCATCACGCGGTGGTTGGGCCGTCCGCCCGAAAGTATAGGTTGTGGGGAGTGGGGGCGTTGAGGGGCCGGTTGTAGATGCTCTTATAACAATAGATAAAGAACATTGTACACTCGGTTTTTTCTTCTATTTTCTTACATTGGTAAAACCCAATAGAAATTGTTGTAGACTATGGATGCAGCCACTCAGGAAAAAATTATCTGCTTTGTGCAACCGATTTGGGTGGCCATCTAGCACTATTATCTATGATATATCAACTGTAGCATATATATGATATTTGCTTGAGCAAGATAAACAGTAATGTATATAATAAGCTTATTGTAAAACAAACTAAGCCCAACACTGACCCATTTACCAGAAAATAATTCTTACAACGAAATTTCTAATTTCCAAACGTTCGGATTTTAGTGTTAGATCCGAACGACCCAGCCACCGTTTGATCCGCATCTGACGGATCTGGCGAAGGGACTCGATAGAAGTTCAAACGTAACACACATCGTTCGATGAGATCATGCGGACGTGTTTTTAGGGAAGATCCATGCATTCCCACTTCCTTGCTCGGAAATCACGCTGAACCAATGACCTGCCCACTACTGGTTTTTTAGCATCTATAAAAAAAGGGGCATGAGGGGACTCGTACCTGGCACCTCACGACAGGATGTGAAATATCCTAATGCACTAACCGCATTAGCACGCTCCATGTTGTGTTAAATACTAGTACAAAGCTAAACATTTTGACCCTAGTTTTTACTAGCATCACTAACCATTCAAGCTTACATTTGTCGGGTTTTTTTCATGAGTTTTTCTCTAGTGCATAGTTGTGGTTCCACTTCATCATGGAAGTAGGCATCTCTGCTAACGCTCAGATGACGATGACGACGATGTTGGTTATGTGAGACGCTTCTACATGATATGACGTCCGAGGGGTAGGAGATGTTAGCGAATGGGAGGTGGCCGGTCATCTCGAAAGGATGGGATTTTACGCACCGCGGAGATGATAGCTTTTACGTACAAACATCATGGTAACATTTGTTCGGGACGAAAGAAGTAGCTGAAACATACCACCCAATAACTTACGTGTGAATAGCTTGTTAATTTAAGCACCATACACCTGATAAATATGTGCAAACATCACGGTAACTTTTAACCTAGAAAAAAAGTTGATAACATATAGCCCAAATAACTTTTCTGTGAATATCATGATAATTTACGCATTGCAGAGCTGACAACTTACGTGCAAATACCTCGGTAACTTTAACACAGAGAATTTTTTTGATAAGGTATACCCCCGGTAACTTCTATGGAAATAACATGATAATTTAGGCACCACAGACCTGATAACTTGCGCGCCAACACCACAATTACCTTTTTTGGTGAGAAATTTTTTTGATGAAATATAACCCCCTCCCCTACCCCCAATAATTTCTGTGTGAATAGCATGGTAATTTACACGTGCATAGCTGATAACTTATGTACCCCCGAGTCTGGTAACTTTGACGGGGCAGCTAGGGGTGTTTGTTGAAACATACAATGGTAACTTATGTTTAATTAGCATGGTAATTTACACACTACATACCTAATAACTTACAGACCCCTGGCATGGTAACTTCAACTCGTGGAAAAAGTTGTTGTGACATACTACCTCCATCCGGGATTATAGTTCCCCTCGACCGCATCAGCAGGATCAAGGCAGAGCAAACGTGCATGCAAAATCTTTTGTTCCCGGTGCTAATAATTACCACATGCAGTGGCTCGCTTTTATGTTGATCTCATGCATTGGTCCGTCTTCTCCGCATGCAACGGACGCAATACTAGTCACGGAGTAAACATTGCATGCATCCTACCTTTTCACATCCAGGGTCCCTTGTGGAACAACATTCGAAACGAACGGCCTAATAAAAACAGACAACGATGTGGTGCTAGCCCGCCATATAAACCCGGACGGAGGTAGTACCCCGGTAACTTGTGCGTATACTTCATGGTGATTCATGCACCGCGTACCTGATAACTCACATACAAATATCATGAAAAACTTTTTGACCTAGGGGGAGAAGTTGTCAAAAATACTCGCATTAATTTCTATGTAAATAGCACGGTAATTTACGCATCACATACATGATAATTTACACAATAAACATTGTGCCAGCCCTTACCAAGGAGTGGGAGCGGGAAAGTTGTTGAAACATACCCCGGTAACTTCTATGAAATTATGATTGCCGGGGGGGGGGGGGGGGGTAAGTTGTTGACATATCCTGTGTAAAATTTATGGTGATTATACACACGCAAACCTGATAACTTGTGTACAAACATCATGGAATCTTTGACCGGGGGAGAAAAAAAATGTCAAAACATCCTGTGGTAAGTTCTGTTTAATTTCATGGCATTGCAAACCTGATAACTTACGTAATGAACACCGTGGTAACTTTTTACCCTGGGAAGAAGTCATTGAAACAAACTCAGTAAATTTTGTGTAAATATCATGGTATTTTATGCACTGAAGACATGATAACTTATGTACAACCCCATGGTAACTTGGATCCAGGAGAAAAAAGTTGTTGAAACATACAGTCAGTAACTTTTCTGTAAATAACACGGTATTTTACACACTACGGACCTGTTGTCTTACATATAAAACTTCCCGAAAAAAGAACTTACGTGCAAAACACGTTCATATTCGAAGTAAAAAAGTACGACACACAAACACGTGGGCACACTCCATAAAGCCATATTCCTAAAGAACCCTAAAGATTCGTACTTACATTAGATCTTCATCCATGCACCGAAAAAAAACCCAGGAAGATACCTTTCTATGTACTAGGACAGTAGTAAAAAAACAGTTTAAAAGGTTTGTTTTTCCAAACATTTAATGACAATGTGGGCATCGTGTACTGGTAATTGGTCTAAGTAGCAACTCGCTTTTCTACCTGACCAAGGTTCGAGTGCCATGTAGGCTCCTTTATCTGAACTTGTGGTTTTTTTTTGTTATCCTGTAAAAATCAATCCCCCTTTCCTGAACTCGCATTTTCTTTTTGCTATCCTGTAAAAATCAATTGGGAGAAGCGGATCGATTGAACTGGAAAAGTGGATTGAGGATCGAACGGGAAAAGCGGATCGAGGGAATAGTTCGGATCTAATGCTAAGACCAGAACGTTTGGAAGTTAGTCCAGTTACAATGTTTGCCACAAAAGTCTCAAAGCGCACGATCAAGAATAAATCTTTTTCGGTAATACAAACTCTGTGATAAAAATCTTGGTTGCTGGAAGCATGAGTTGTAGTGTTTTAAAATTGGAAGCCTAAATAGTGTGCAAGGAGAGAGACATCAACCAAAGAACATCAGACTCACGTATGGAGACACTTAAAACACATATTACTTGTTGCGAGATACAACACCAACACACAGAGAAAGAGAAATGTACCGCGTAAACACGGCATGGCTTTTCTTCTCCTGGTATTATAGATAATCACGTGGCGCTGTCTGGCGTTTATTCAAAAAGGGAAACACAACGATAGATAGTCTCACATCGCTATGCTTGTATCAACAACAAAGACTAGTGTTCAGTAGCTAATTTATTCATGCTTGGACAGTACTTGTATCGATCTCCAAGCTCCAACCTGCCTCCAAGTGTGGTTCCCAGGCCGCCTATATCTTCACGGATACTAATGTGCGGGTGGGCCGCTCGAACAGTAAGTAACACCAATTACACAAGGGGGATTAGGCGGATCAACCGTGTAATTCATGCTGCTTAAAGCACCTGCAATGGCGTTCGAGCCCACGCACGCACACAGGGCATCTCGTCAGACCGGGTTACAAAAATTTCCTACGCTGAAAAAACCAAGAAAGTATTGGGACTGAGAGCTGACTCACTCTGTGCATTTAAAAACCGAACCGAAAAACCATACCGAAAATAAACCGAACCGAACCAATTTTATGGTTTTTATGGTTTCTGGTTTCGGTATGGTATGAACTTTTCATACCGATTTGAACTTAGTTTTTATGGTATATACCGGAAAACCTAACGGTTAACCGAATAAACCGAAGTAAAAAATAAATTTATATTTCTTGAGATGAACAACCATACAAGTTGTCATTTTTCTTGTACATGAGTCAAATGCACTACTAAGCACGTAATTTTTTCTTGTAACATAGTCATTTTTCTATTTTTAAAATGCTAAGCACGTCCTTAATCATCAACAGATGAATCAATGCATGCATATATACTTATATATATAGTCATATACTATTTGTGTAGAATAGTATGTGTTTTGAGTCATAAATTTGCTAATTATTATTACATCATTTCCAAATTCGCGTCAACTTTGGTTTTTATGGTATATACCGAAACTATACCGAAATAATTTGGTATATACCGAAACCGAACCGTATTTTAATTTCATACCATATTTACTGAAACATTAATACCGTACAAACAGAAAAACCGTATAAATCGAACCATGTAAACTGAATAAACCGAACGCACAGGGTGAGAGCTGACTGTACGTACCGGTGGCTGGGGCGAGGCCTCTGGCGGCGAGCACGGCCTGCACGGCGAACGCGAGCGACGCCACGATCACGCACAGGAACGAGACCACGTTCTTGACGAGGGCCATTTTTGAAGGAAGGACGTGCTTGTGTTTTCGCTGTGCTTGGAAGCAATGCCAATGGCGTACTTATAAGAAGATCCAGCGCACCATGAGGACCAGAAGCAGGGTTCCAAACACCGGATATTTTCCTCAGTGTGCTGTGTGCACGTCCAAGGGCATGCGTTGACGGGTCACACAAAGCTAGACAGACCAAAACGATATGAAATGCACTGTACTGGTGTGACCTGCCACCTGATTCTGCAGACTCTAGCGACAGAAGTCATGGAGAATTCCACGGTTTGGCCCACCATGCACACCCATCGTTCTCCTTGACCACCGGGTTGGTTTCGGTCGGTCGTGTAGCTGCTTGCACCATGATGAGCTTCGCTACACCCATATAATCTTACGTAGAGAGGGATGTTACGGGATGATGTGGCAGTCATTAATTGGAAATTATTGGGGGCGCGGACCCACCCTGAAAGGAGGGGGCGAGGGGAGGTTTGATAGGTTAGACAGGAAGGTTGGTACGTTTACTGAAAGGTTTAGCATTTTTGCGTCGAGAACCACCTGGCAACTCGCAACATTTGACTGACTTTAGCTTCTTTTGCAGTCCACGTCGGTTCGTGCGGCAATGCGTATTATTCACAAGAATAATAAAAAGTGTATAATTTGATCCTTGGTAGTTTACCGAAAAAATAAACAGAGTACTAGCCATAAGGAGTTTTATAGAAAAATAAAGTCACACATTCCATACAAACGAGACTACTCTCGCGGCACGAAGGATCCCAAGTGTTTCACGCCGGGAAAAACTCAAAAGGAAGCCTAGTGCTTGATTTTTGCGAAAACCATAATAGGCATGGAAGAGATATCACGTTGGACATGAGCATTGCGCTCGGTCTAAATTTCCTATACTGTTAGCAAGAATAGTGAGGACATAGCCCTACGCCTTGAGCCGACGCTCGAGACAAGGTCTTGGAAACTTGTTACACAATAATTGTATCCACACTTCATCCTCCTCGAATGATAAACAATATAGCCATTTACTGAGCAAACATTTATTTTTAAGCTCCAAATTTTCTATGCCGAAACCTTCTTGATTTCTTTGGTTCACATAACGTATCCCACTGTGCTAATATATACTTTGTCTTATACTCATTTTCCTACCAAACAAACTACAATCTACATAAACCCAATCTTTTCCGGACTCATACGGATACTTCGTAAAAAGCATAAACATAGGTAGACTCTTAAGCACCAAGTTCACGAGGACCAGCCTTCCTCCGTAGGACATAAGTTTGGCTTTCCAATAGCTCTGCTTCTTTTTGAACCTATCCTCGATACATTTTCACTCTTTGTTCGTTAATTCACGGTGATAAGATGTTATCCCTAGATAACTGAACGAGAACGACCCAATCTAACGATCAAACAACTGTCTAGAGTTATTCTCTTCCTCTTTGGCGGGTCCAAAATAGAATAGCTCCCTTTTGTGGAAATTGATTTTGGGACCTGATAATTGCTGAAATAGACACAAGCCCACCTTAATATTTATCACCATTTCCATGAGGTGTTCCATAAAATTAATGGTATCATCAGCATAATGTAGGATCAAAACTCCCTCATCCATGAGATGTGGGATTAACCTTCCAACCTGGCCATTCTCTTCGGCTGTATTAATGAGTATTGCCAACATATCCGCAACAATATTAAATAGAATAGGGGACAACGGATTCCTCTGATGCAATCATTCTAATTCTGGAAGAAGTGACCCATGTCATCATTGACCTTAACACAGTGCTACCTCCTTGTACAAAGGTCATAACCTGCTTCCTCCAAGCAGGGTCGAAACCATTCATACACTTTACCTTATCATAAGCTTTCTTAAAATCCACTTTGGATATAACTCCATCGAGTTTCTTCGAGTGAGTTTCATATAAAGTTTCATGCAAAATGATTCGTATCTACTTTCTGAAAAATCTTGAAGCTAATATCAAGAAGGCAAATGGGTCTGAATTGCTCAATTCTAACAACCTCTTCTTTCTTAGGTGTTTGAGAAATTGTCCCAAACTGAAGCTTGAACAATTGTAGCTCACCTTTAAATAAGTCATGAAACATAGGCATCAAGTCATCCTTAATACTACCCTAGCATCGCTGGTGGAATTCCGCAGGCAATCCACCCGGCCTAGGTGCCCTATTATTCTTTATCTGCAGAATGGCCTCATGTACCTCCTTTCTGGTAAAAGGGGTACCGAGCACCTCATTCTCTTTCAAACATATCTGCAGAATGTCTCCCACGAGGTTCCCATCGTAAGAAACAAAATTATCCACTAGGGCACCAAAAAGTTTCTTATCATATTGGATATGTGTCATTTAAGGTTCTGTGACATACAGTTGCACCTTCCCTTTGTTCAATTTGGACAATCCTCTTTCTCCTATGCTTTCCATTCACAATAAGGTCAAAAAACTGAGGGTTACTCTCACCTTTTGTGACCCCTCAAACCTTTGCCCTTTGTGCCTATTTAATCACTTCATCCCTAAGAAGCTCAGCGAGACTCTCTTTAGCCTCTCGCTTGGCGAGCTGTCAGCCATATCGAGAGGATTCGCCTCAGCTTCAATATCCAGCTCATCAATGAGGTGCAGAAGTATTTCTTTTTCCACTATAAATCGCACTTGCATTCTTAGTCCAACCCCATAAAATTGTCTAAGATGCCTAATCTTAAACTTTCATGTTCTACATTAGTCTCTACTCTAGATTCCTTACCCCATTACTTGGCCACCATGACTAGAAAATCCTCTCATCCAAACCACGATAGTTTGCAAGAGAAGGCAGTCTTCTTGCCCACATGATCCTCCTCACCGGAGTCAACAAGAAGCGGTGTATGATCCGACAATCCTATTTGCAACGCTCGCACCGTCATAAGTGGAAATTTTTGTTCCCATTCCACACTACTTAGAATTCGGTCTAACCTCTCATAAGTTGGATTCTCAAGGTTATTAGCCCATGTATATTGTCGAGCCTTGAGAGCTATCTCCCTCAAGTAGAGACTTTCGATAGCATTGAATATGGAGGACCATCAACCATCAAAATTATCATTATATTTTTTCTACCTTGCTACGAACGATGTTGAAATTCCCTACTAACAAGAGGGTAACCCATGATTTCCACAGATACGCACTAATTCTGCATGAAAATCGGGTTTGAACTCAGGCTACGCCGCCCCATATATAGCAACCAGCGCCCAGTACTGGTTGCTAGTACTGGTTTAGGGTTTGCGGTACATATGATATTTGCTGGTACAATTTGAGATACATAAAAATAATGTACTTAATAACCTTGTTGTTAAAAGTTAGTCCTAGAATGACCTATTCACCGCAAATGTTTGCGGAAGAAGTTTCAATTGACACGAGAATAAATCCTTTTTCGAGCATTGTGTTAGGAATATTCACTTCCTCAATGAGATGTAGTATTTTCTTGGAAAAGTAAATTAGTGTGCACGGGAGAGACATCAAGCAAACCAGATCAAAACTCACGCGAACACTTTAAGCACATATTAATTCTTACAAGGGACAACACGTAACATACGAACAAAGAGATTTATGCCGTGTAAACACGGCACGGCATGAAACGCTAAGCGGCGGCTGAAGGGCGATTGCGAGGCGATCTCCTGACGACGCTAGGGTTAGGGTTTTGGCTACGGGGGTGGTGAGAATACGGTGGTGTCTGGGGCGGTGACTACGTCTCCATCGACACGGACTGGTGTAGCCTCCCTCCTCCACGGTGTGGAACCATGGCAGAGAAGGCGAAGGTGCAATCTGCGGAGATCCCGGCGACAAAGGCAAACCCGGCGGCGACAGCGACCCCAGGAAAAGCAACGAGTGGGGGTTCTTCTAGATCCCCAATCACATGCAAGACGTTGGATCCTACCGCAAGCCTCTCTCCTAGGATGGGAGGGATGGTGCTGCTGGATAAGGAGGCGGAGGGTTTTGTCTTCGAGGAACCAGATCAAATCTTGCCCAAGAACATGAAGTGGTCGGCGGTGGGAAAGGCGTTCTCCCCGCGATCGCTAAACATGACGGTGCTGGAGAAAACGATGCAGAGGGCTTGGGGTCTTCACCATGAGGATCGGTTCCGGGACATGGGCGACAACGTCTTCGTTGTGCACTTTGGGAGCGAAGGGGATTGGAGATATGCAATGAATAATGGACCATGGCAATATGATTTTAATGTCCTAGCCTTGAAGGAGTATGAGAGCAATGTCCGGCAGTCGGAGATTGTCTTTGATAGGATTGATGTGTGGGTAAAAATCGCTGATCTCCCACCAGGCAAGAGGACGGATGCTTTCGGAAAGGCATTGGGCGATTGGATCGGTGAAATTGTTAAAGTGGATGTTGACAAGGACGGAATGGCTAGAGGGAACCAACTGCGTGTCAGAGCAAGGATCATGCTTTTTGAGCCTTTAGTGCGGGGGGTTTTCCTCAAAAACTCTCAGGAGGACAAAGTGGGTACTTGGTACGATTTTCACTACGAAAAGATCCCCCACTTCTGCTTTGAGTGTGGACGTTTGGTGCATGAAAACAGACGATGTGTCCCTCCTGTTGACAAAGCAGCGCAATGGGGAGGCTGGCTAAGAGCATCACCGGGGAGGAGCACTGGCTCCAAGAACGAGGTGAAAGGAGGGAAAAACAACAATGCCAGCACCAGTAGCTTTATGAGTTCACAATCTGATGGAAACAACAGGGAGCAGGACAGCCATGCTCGTGCTTGAGATGTACCAGTGAAGCGCAATCTAAATGCCGAATTCGATCGTCCGGGGGATTCCCACACTGGTGGGCATAACTGGCGAGAGAAAGGGATAGTTATTTCCCCAAGCAAGGAGAAACTCAGGGGCGACTGGCCAAAAGAGAGAGATCTGAGACATGAAATTGAGAGGAAGGAGAGGGATCTCAGGGAACAGCTCAAGGCGCAACAGTGGCAAAAGGAGTATGAGCGGAAGCAATATGAAGAAAGGAGCCATTGGGAGAGGGGGTCTTCAAGCAGAGGAGGCGAGAACAGGCAGGGGTACCATTCATCCAACCCGCAAGAGAGGAAGAGGGGGTACTATGTCCGAAAGCCTCAGCAAGAGTTCGATGAAGGAAGGAGGAGGGGAGACAGCCCCCAAGGCACACCTAGCTCAAGGAAAAGGAGGCCGCATCAGATGTGGGTGCCAAAAGCGGATGGAGCCAGGCATGAGGGGGATGAGTCCTTTATTCGTGACACTAGACAGAAGACATCCTCGGTGTTTGATCGTATTGAAGAGACTCACAAGGTAATGGCGGATCATGCTACGGGGCGGGGCCGCTGCGAGCAATGATTATCTTTGCCTGGAACTGCTGAGGCTTGGGGTTGGACTCGACAGTCGGCAAGCTACGAGACCTGATTAGGTCATACAACCCAGAGGTGGTATTTTTATCAGAAACTAAAAAAAGATCGGGAGCGATGGAGAGACTCAAGTGGAGTTTGGGATTCACAAAAGGGGTGGCGGTGACTGTAAAGGAGAGAGTGGATGTTTGGCGCTATGGTGGAGAGATCATATTGAGGTCACAGTTAAGCCGTGGTGCCAATATTACATAGATGCTACGATCGCATGCGATGGAGCCTCCTTTAGATTCACTGGAATCTATGGAGAGCCATGTGTGGATAAAAGATCGCGGACGTGGGATGCACTGCGCTATATTCGTACCCAAGATAACTTGCCGTGGTTGTGCGTGGGCGATTTCAATGCGGCTCGAAGCCAGGATGAGCAACTAGGTGGTAACCCGAGAAACAGAGGGCAGATGGAACACTTTGAGGACTTCCTAACCGACTGCGGTTTGGCAGATCTTGGCTTCTCTGGGTACCCGTTTACATGGCACAACAAGAGAGAGGGTGCGGAGAATATACAGGTACGGCTGGACCGGGTGACGTGCAACGGGGATTTTGCTCGGCTCTTCCCGGCCACTGAAGTGATGCATGTCATGACGGAGGAATCAGATCATCAGGCGCTAGTTATAAAAGCATTGAAAAAGACCGGGGACAAAGGCGAGCGTGGGCAGCGACCTTTCATGTACGAGGCAACGTGGGTGCGTCATGAGCAGTATGAGACAATTGCGGCCGCTGCATGGGAGGAGGCACATGCAGCCAATCAGGGAGGAGGCCGGCTAGCGACGACATGCAACAGCCTGTGGGCCACCACGAGATCCATGCAGGAGTGGAGCCGAAGGGTTTTTGGCTCTATCAGGAAGCAAATTGGGCATCTCAATGAGCAACTGATCGATGCAAAAGAGAGGGTTGCGAGGACGGGCTACAGACAGGAGATCAAGGAGATCGAAGACCAACTACATGAGCTGTATGAGAGAGAGGAGGTGTTTTACAAACAACGTTCGCGCGTAAACTGGTTGCAGGAGGGCGATCAAAACACTAAGTATTTTCAAAACCGTGCTTCACACCGTAAACGTAAGAACACAGTCAAGGCACTTCGGTGTGAGAACAGGTCGAAGTGTTCGGATGATGAAGGGATGAGGAGGATGGCTGCCCAGTTCTATGCGCACTTATTTGCTTCTGAGGGCTCGAGGGGTGGCGAAAACGTGCTGCAACACATCGATGAATCTGTGACAGAGGCGATGAATGCAAAACTTGATTCTCCGTTCACTGATGCGGAGATAGAGCTCGCTCTCTTCTAGATGGGGCCTACGAAGACGTCGGGCCCGGACGGCCTCCCGCCCATGTTCTACCAAGGCCACTGGGCGCTGGTTAAGGACGATGTGTGTGCTGCGGTTCATGAGTTCCTCGTCGGAACTGCGCCCCCCGATGGCTTCAATGACACGATAATTGTAATGATCCCGAAAGTTAAGTCACCTGCATTTTTGGCGCAGTTCCGCCCTATCAGTTTATGTAACGTACTGTATAAGATTGCGGCGAAGGCACTGGCCAATCGCTTGAAGGTTGTTCTTCCTTTCATGATCTTTGAGGAGCAGAGTGCGTTTGTGCCAGGCAGACTTATAACAGATAATGTACTGGTTGCCTATGAGTGTGTCCATGCTACTAGGAAGAGAAAGAGGAGGAAACCTATCTGTGCGGTCAAGCTGGATATGATGAAGGCATATGACAGATTTGAGTGGGATTTTCTTGAACAGATGTTGTTGAAGTTTGGCTTCTCTGGTCACTGGACAGAGATGTTCATGAGATGCGTGAAGTCTGCAAAATTCTCGGTGAGACTTAACGGTGGGCTCTCTGAGTTTTGATCCCACCAGAGGGCTTCGACAGGGGGATCTGCTTTCTCCATACCTTTTCTTGTTTTTTGTGGAGGGCTTCTCTGCATTACTAAAGGAGGCTCGGAGAGAGGGGAACATCAAGGGGTGTCATTTGGAGGTGGTGGCCCAACAGTCACCCACCTTCTGTTTGCTGACGATAGCGTGGTCTTTGTGGAGGGGTCAAGGGCAAATTTTGAGACTCTATGCTCCATATTGCATGACTATGAAGCCACATTAGGCCAGAAAGTAAACCTTCATAACTCAGTGATCTTTTTTGGTAAAGACACCCCGGATGAAGACAAGAACGAGCTCAAGCATGTGCTTGGAATAAAGGAGGAGGCCCTGAGTGAACGATATTTAGGCCTCCCTACGGTAGTGGGGAGAGCTAAGGATGGTACATTTAAGTACGTCAAGGATAGTACTAAGGGCAAAGTTTCAGGATGGAAGGGTCAAGGTTTATCAAAAATGGCAAGGGAGGTCTTAGTCAAATCCGGACTGCAATCCACACGAACTTTTACCATGAGCCGTTTTCAACTCACGAAGAAAATGTGCGGGAACCTGTCATCTATTGCTTCAAACTTCTGGTGGGGTGAAACAGATGGTCATAAGAAGGTGCACTGGATTGGGTGGGACAAAATGTGCACGCGAAAGCATGAAGGAGGGCTGGGCTTTCGGGACCCGGAAGCGTTCAACCAAGCAATGCTTGCCAAAGCAGCTAGGCGCTTGCTGCAAGTGCCAAACTCGTTGTGTGGACGAGTTCTAAAGGCACGGTATTTTCCCGATGGGTCGATTCTTAATGCAACGTGCCCTGCCGGCGGATCATACACTTTCAGAAGTATCTTGCATGGTCGTGACCTCCTTGCTGACGACCTGATATGGCGTATTGGCGACGGCTCACGAGTATCGGTCCACCATGATAATTGGCTCCCAAGGAGCGGTAGCCTCAAGCCACTGGACCAAAGCTACATCGCAGGCATTACACGTGTTGGGGATCTACTCGAAGACGATGGCTTTTCATGGGACAATCGAAAAGTACAGGAAATGTTCGCCCCGGATGAGGCTCAAGAGATTCTTCAAATACCAGTTCGAGGACCGGGGGTACAAGACTACCAAGCTTGGAACTACACCAAGAATGGTATCTTCATAGTTCGCTCGGCATACCATCTACGCATGAGCCAGAAGAGGGTAAGATCCGTACGGCCGAAGTCTTCATCCTCGGTGTTCGATCGTAAGTCTTGGCTGAGCCTTTGGGACACGGCAAAGTTAAAATCCACACGTGGAGGTTGATTCGGAACGGGCTTGCGATGGGAACGGAACTATTAAGGAGGAAGATCAAGCAGGGTGTTTTTTGCATGGCGTGTGGGCGGGAAGAAACAAACTACCATAGATTCTGGGGTTGCTATCATTCTGCTAAGTTCTGGAAGATAATGCAGTCGGAATTGGGGGTACCGGTGGCGATCCCGCCAGAGTCAGCTTGCTCCCAGAGTGCGTTGTCGAGATGGTTGATGTCGTGGTTTGCGGAGGCTACGGATGACGAGCGAGCGGTCATGGTTCAGGGTGCATGTGCGCTCTGGCTCGCGAGGAATAATGCACGCGATGGGCAGCGGATCGAGGAGGCAGAGATGATAGCAAAAAGAGTCTTCCATCTAATGTGCGAGTGGCAATCGATACATGGCCGGAAGAGCAAGCAGAACACACCGGCGGTGAAGGAGAAATGGAGGCCCCAGGAGAAGGGGTGGGTGAAGGTAAACGTCGATGGAGCCACATCGAAAGAAGGGGACAACGGTGGAGCCGGGCTGGTATTTCGGAACCATGATGGTGCTTTCTTAGGAGGCTTTTGCCATGTCCTTCCACTGGGGAGTGATCCCGCAAGGACTGAACTCCTGGCGTGGAGAAGGGCTGCACAGGTGGCCGAGGAGCTGAACATCGCCAACCTACATATCGAGATGGATTGCAAGGAAATCGTACGTAAACTCCAAGGCACGCAAAAGGACTTCTCACCGCTGGGCCTGTGGTGGAGGAGGTCAAGCGCCTGCTGGCCTCGAGGGAGAGTTGGAAGATTGCGTGGGTTAGGCGGGATGCTAATAAAGATGCCCACTTGTTAGCTAGGGAAGCAGTTTCCACTAAGTTAAACAAGGTGTGGCTGCATGTGCCCCCAGATTTTATTTTACAGACTATTTCGGACGAAATCCCTGTGTGGGATGCTTAAATAAAAGTGGGACTGAATTTAAAAAAAAACAAAAAACACGGCACGTCCTTTCTTCTCATGCTATTGTTGATAATCGCGCGCGCGCGACAAGCAAGCATGCTGCTCGGTGCTTCAACCACCAAGTTTGGTTCCCGGGCGGCCTGTCTTCTCGGAGTCTAATGTGCAGGTATCCCACTCGAACAGTAATCATCATCGTCGTCACAATGGGGTTTAACAGGCGCATTACCCGTGTACGTGCTGCTAAAAAACCCTGCAATGGCGTTCGCGCCCACGCACGCACGCGGGACATCTCGTCGGACCGAGTCACGAAAATTTCTGAAAAGCCAGTAGATATTGGGACTGAGAGTTGACTGTACATACCCGTGGCTGGGCCGAGGCCTCTGGCGGCGAGCACGGCCTGCGCGGCGAAGGCGAGCGAGGCCAGGACCACGCACAGCAACACGGCCAAGTGCTTGAGGAAAGCCATTGTTTAAGGAAGGACGCTTGCGTTCTCGTTGTGCTTGGAAGCAATGCCAGTGGCGTACTTATACGGAGATCCAACGCACCATGAGGACTAGGTGCTGGGTACCAAATCACCGGATATTTTCCACAGTGTGCTGTGTGCACGTCCAAGGCATGTGTTGACGGGTCAGCCGAAGCTAGACAGGCCAAAACGAGATGGAATGTACTGGTGTGAACTGCCACCGCACTCTGCAGACTCTAGCGGCAGAAGTCATGGAGAAATCCACGGCTCGCCCCACCATGCACACCCATCGTTCTCCTTGACCACTGGATTGGTTTCGGTAGGTCTTTGCACCAACAAACTGGGGGCAACTCGCCACACTTGACTGACTTTAGCTTCTTTTGCAGTCCACGCCCGGTCGTGCGGCAATGCATATTATTCCGAAGAATTAAAAAATAGTGTATATATGCACGCACACGATTACAAACGTCTCGCTGTTCGCACAAATAATTAAAATAATCAATTTTAAAAGAGACATGTGACTTCGAAACGTATAGTTGATCCTTGGTAGTTTACCGAAGAATACAAAGAGTGTACAGCCATAAGGAATTTTACAGAAAAATAAAGACACACATTCCATACAAACGGGCTTGTTAGGCCTTGCACATTGCAAGTGCTTTGGAGAGGTGCTTCGAGAAATAAACCAATCTTTTCTTAAACACCGGTGCTTATTTGTACAGGGTAGACGCTTAATTAGACGTCTCTCTTGTAGAAATAGGCACTGATGCTTCAGAAAACCCGGTTTATTTTTTTAAGCACCTCCCTAAGCACCTAACATTGTACAAGGCCTTATCGTACCATGAAGGACCCCATGTGCTTCGCGCCGGCCAAAACCCAAAGAAAAGCTTCTTGCTTGATTTTACTGAAAACCATAGTAGGCATGGAAGAGATACAATGGAAGATGAGCATTGCCCTGGGGCCATAGTTCCCACGCCATGAGCAAGAATAGTGAGGACATAGCCTGCCCCTTGAGCTGACATTTGAGACAAGATCTTGGAATGTAGATACTTGCTATGTAATAACTGTATCCACACTCCATCTTCTTAGATGATAACCGATATGGCCATTTACTAAGCATATATTTATTTTCAACTTCCAAAATTTTCTTTGCCAAACCTCCTTGGTCTTTTGAAAGGGAAACATTCACTATGACTCGGCGTCGGCCAAACTAAGACGAGATGGATCGTAAGCACACAAGCCACCACAAGAGGGTTTATTTGGAAAGGGAAACATTCACTATGTTTTTCGTACTCCCTCTAATCTAAAATAAGTATCGCGGTTTTTTGTTAAGGTTGAACTAAGATTAATACATAACTGCGAACTTATTATGGTATGATATACCAGTAATGGGTGAAACTTTATTCATGGTCTGCCGTAGGTATTTATATTTCCGTGGTCCAAGTATCATCGTGTCCGGCCTATCATGGATACTTCCCGTAACCACCACCGTAAGGCTAGCCATAGTGGGAGTAACTTAGTTAGTAACATAACGCAACCCAAGACAAATGTGCTTATGTGGCAAAGAGTTAATGAGGATAGAGGTGTTTATGGTAACATAATATGTTACTGTAACATAGCGCACCCTAATGCAAAATGTGTCTACAACCTAATAAATGAAGGCTTGCATGACACTAAACTTATGTTACTACCCACTATAAAAGTAGTAACATAGACTAGTAACATAGAGCAGTTTTAACATGGTCCCTCTTACCTCCTCTTTTCACATGAGAGGTAAGAGTATAAAATAGATCTTAGCCGTTGATCTCATCAATGAATGGCTTGATTGACTCTTACCTTCTTACCTCACATGTAAAAAAAGGAGGTAAGAGGGACCATGTTAAAATTTGCCAGTAACATATACATGTTACTACTCTAAGTTACTTTTCACTAACCATGTATCCCTTCACGTTGCTCAAAGCACCTGCTGTAGCTAGGTTCAAGAACAGTCGGATTAAATTACAGCTATTTTAGACACGAGGATGATGATGATACATCTGGCGGCGAGTGCGTCTTGCGCAACGAAGGCGAGCGAGGCCAGGATCAGGCACAGGAACGCGGCCAAGTTCTTGAGCAGAGCCATTGTTGAAGGAAGGACGCTTCTGTTTTTGCTGTGCTTGGAAGCAATGCCAGTGGCGTACTTATACGCAGATCCAACGCAGCATGAGGACCAGCAGCAGGGTATCACGCGATGAAGATAATTTTACCCACCATATAGTGCTGTGTGCAGGTCCAACTCCAAGGGCATGCGTACTAGACAGGCAAGAACGATAGAAAATGACTTGTCACTGGACTCTAGCGGCAAAAGTCGTCGAGAGTTCAACGGTGCCCACCATGTCCATCGATGGCTCTCCTTGATCACCGTAAGTGGAGCACCTGCCTGCACCTTTGGGCAACTCACCACCTTCGAGAGACTGTGGCTCCTCTTGCAGTCCACGCCGGGTCGTGCGGCAACGTGCATTATTTGGAAGCCCTCAGTAGAAGAAGCATGGCATAACATGGTGTGTATGTATGCACACACTCGATTACAAACGTCTCGCTATTAGAAAAAGAATAAAAAAATCCGCATGTATCACAAAAGAGAGATAATTTGACAGCATGATCCGTGAATCAGGAGATGAATTGACATCATGACCCAGGGAACAAATAGGCAAAAATAGTTGTCGTAACACATATTTTCCGCATTGTATTTCCATGATCTGTCGCAAATAATAGGAGAATGCCATCAACTCCAAAAATATTAAACACGGTAAATTGGGACAACACAATTAGACCTGCCGCACAAGATATTAAACAGGGTGAATTGTGGCAAAACTTATGCTATGGGGTAAAACGGATGAAATCCAGCTAAAATGTGTAACTAGTATAAAAAATGTCGAAATAGGGGGTAAAAACCGGAATTTACTCTTTTGAAAATGTCAACAAATGAGATTAGCAGGAATGCTGTGATACCCAAATTACAAATTGCTAGCAAATCGACATTAGGGGGGAGGGGGTATTTGGTTTCTCCAATAATGATCCGTTCAAGGTCAAATCCTTATGGGTAATGCAAACTCTACGAAAGAAATCCCAGCTCCATGCATAGCATCAGAACTAAGAAAAAACAAAACTGATTTTGTGAGAGAATAATCAAACAAGATCAGATTCACGCAGGCACTTGAAACCAGTACTTGTTCCTTTTCTTCTTCTTTTTTTCTTTACGGGGAGCTAGTACTTGTTCTTGCAAGAGAGAATACAAAACACATGAGTGAAGAGATTTGCGCCGCGCGAACTTGTCGTGGCGGCTTTTCTTCTCATTCCAGTATTCATTCAAGGTACAAGGTAGTGTCCAGCTATATAATGACTGTAACTTACTTGATGCAGAGACTTGATAACTTTGATGCGACCCGAAGAGACTCGGCCTCGGCCAAACTCAGACGACGCGCACAACCGCCACAAGGGTGTTTATTTGTATATATATAAAGGGAAACTCAATAACAATATAAAAAGGTGCATCACTATGCTTTGCTATATATCAGCAACTGGTGCAAATTTATTCATGCTCCGCCGTACGTATTTGTATTTCGGTGCTCCAAGTATCATCGTCTCCGGCCAATCATGGAGGAGAATTCCCATAACCTTCGGGCAGGCCCGGCGGGGCCTGGTAGCTGCCCTCGTATCCGTATGGCGTCTCGTTGCTCAAAGTACCTGCGGTAGCAACGTTCATGCACAGGCAGATTGAAATACAGCTATTTGAGACACGAGGAGAAGGACACTGAACGACACTGAGAAAAAGAGAGTTGATGATACCTCTGGCGGCGAACGCGTGCTGCGTGAGGAACATGAGTGAGGCCAGGAGCACGCACAGGAACGCGGCCAAGGCTCTGGAAGTGAAAGCCATATGCTGGGATGCGTACGTAGCTGCGCTCAAGCTCTGTCCCTGGAAGGAGCTGCTGTACCTCCTCTCCTATTTATACGCGAGCTTGTGGCTGTGTCGACTGCGACTTGTTTGTCTCTGTGCGCACCAGTCCAGGAGCGTAGAAATGTAGAGGCGAATCCGATCGCCCGTTCAATATGGGCCAGGCGGCCATTTCCACAAGAAGTCCACACCAGTCCAAGGCTCTGGTTGTGATTGTGCAAGCTCTGGCCTCTGGTGACGGCCATTTCCACAAGAAGTCGTTCGTGGCCAGCGTTTCCACACACCCACCATGCACGTCTTTTTTTTCGAGCATAAGTACAGACACAAGCGCTCATATACACGCGCATACACTCACCCCTATGAACGCACACACGCACGCCCTATCCCTATGAGCACTTTTGAGAGACTGAGCCGGCATATCATCTTGAGATTTACGAAGTCACCGTAGGCGCATCGTCGTCGACGGAAACGTCTCCTCCCACTGAAAGCGTATCGCCGGAAATCCTGAAATAAATCCAGGAATAATGCGAGCACTAGGATTTGAACCCTGGTGGGTTGGGGATACCACTGTCCACCTAACCAACTCAACCACAGGTTGATTCGCCTTTTTCTTGACCGTTCGGGGAGCATGGAGCCTTACAAACTAGTGTGTGTTTATCCTGAGCCTTTTTTGCAGGGCTAAAATGAGAGGCATATAGGCCGTGAATGCTTTGATTTCCATGCATTATTTCTTCCGGGTCTTTTTTCTTAAAAAAATTGGTACCTAAGCATCTCTATTCATTGAAAAAATATGGCCGGTTGATTAACGCGAAATCAGACTAAAGCCGGCACAACAATCCACGCGGGGCAACACCGGCCGACCTGGCCAGCCACACAAAGATTCAAAATCGCCACAGTGAAGGAACACAAAGTCGAGGTTGTCACCAAGCGTGATCGTCATCACTCCTCCATAAACATGCTAGTCTGACTTTACCATCGACTTCCACCAACGAAGCCATCGTCACCAAATGCCAGAGCCGATGCCGGCCCATGCCAAACAGTCGGCCACCAATGCAGGCGCCCACACAACTCCGACTAAGCCCTAAAAAAGACAACCCCGACTAATAAAGCCATCAAAATAGAGAAGAATTGTGCAGAGCTGGCGCCAACCAACACTTCCTCGAAGACGATCAGCCACCTGTCATTGTCACCACCTAGGCACCTCCGGGGCACCTTTGACTCCGTGACGACATGGAGAGACCAAGAAGAAACCTATCGAGCATGCTAGGATGAAACCGACCCTGCACCGTCGGACGTCATCTTCGAAGCCAAACTTGGACACCACACCATCACCCTACCTGGGCACCTGCCAACCGTAATTCCATGAGCGTCTAGCACACGAAGAGCACAAACGTGATCGATGGGTCTCCATGGACAACACCCCAAAGAGGGAAGTCATGATGCGGACATTGTCGCTTGACCCGATCTGGCCTTAGGCTTTCACCCAAAGAACTGGTTCCGAGGGTGCACAGGGGATGAACTCCATGATAGTGCCTCCAAGGAGGAAAAACGACGTCCGTGGACGCCGATGCTGTCGGCCACAGAGCCCGGCAAGCTTTCACACGAAGCACCGCCCAACACCACACCCCCACGCACCACACCTCTGCTAGCCCGCACACCTCCCACGAACCCTCCGCCGTGACTATGCAGGAGCCACCACAACCTCGCCACCGGTCAAAAAATAAAACCAGGCGAGACCGAACCATAAAAAAGAAAAGGTAGCACTATGTGTTCTTCACGGTTTTAGTAATGCAACCTATACAACATTACAGATAGCGCCAAACCAAACACTAACACTGTCTCGTTAGTTCACTGTCAAAAAGAAGATACTCTTCTCGTTAGTTCACTATCAAAAATAAGATACTCTTCTCGTTAGTTCACTGTCAAACGCTGTGGAAAAAAGGTGCGAGTGCATGTGTATGATACTGTAAATGTGTGTGTGTGCATCTATGTCATAATAAGATGTTTCTAAAGAAAAGACATTGTTATCGTGAGTTCATTAAAGGGAAGGGAGCCACACACCAAGCCGGAAGCGTGCGTTTGTGTGTTTGATATTCAAGTACGCTATCCGTACGTCATGGTGTCCAAGAAGGTTCACTTGATTATTAAGAAAAACACAAACGAAGTCCACCTTCTTTATCTTCATTTGGAGATTGTTGCCCGCGGTAGCTTCCGTTTTATCTTGGACCTCAGCTTGTTATTTCCATGAACGATTTGCACCAACTTGAGGTTCATTGCCATTGTAGCGGTCTCCAAATCTTGTTCTTCATCACTCTCCTGAGCATATGGATCCTCTTGCCACTGCATGCACACAACGATAAAACTAGTTAGCAAACATATTAACCGTGAATTAATTCAATTTAAGACAAAGCAACTACTTCCTCTGTTTTTATTTATTTCTCATATTAGCTTGTCTAAAACCGAAATTTATAAACCTTGATCAAATTTATAGAAAAACCAGTACATATACAGCACCAAATCAATACCATTAGATTCACCATTGAATATATTCTAACATCATATAAATTTGTTATTGTGAATTTTTATATTGTTCTTGATAAAGTTTATAAAATTTGTCTTTAGTCAAAACTAATATGTGGAGTAAATAAAAATGAAGAGAGTATCATATTTGGACATTTTCATTGGAAAAAGAACAAAAATATCATCGGCCGAACCATAAGCCTATATAGGCTACTATATAGACTGTCCTATTTTTAATTCCACCTAGCTAGCATACCTAATAAAATATCCTTCAAAGATATGTTAAAATTCAAAAGATTATTGTCTTTGTGACACCATACATGTTCGTGCCTTTTATATGCGTGCAAAAGTTCATGCCAAAATAACAAACTATATGCTCCCGTAAAAAAAAAATCTAAATGTGCCCTTAAAAAGCAAATTTGGATAAACTTTCAATTGTGTGCACTTAATAGCCATCCCACTTAATCTGTATGTTGTGCTGTTTAATACGTGGGACCAGTTAGATCATGGTTCAATAAATCCTCTATCAAAAGAAGACATGGAAAATATATACCACTACTAACGACAGCGTGTCGGACACGATGTACCCGAGGGCGCTGTTCCTGATCTCCAGGTCTTGCAGGGCGGGGAGGCTGTTGGTGCCGAAGAGATTCTTGATGGTTTGGCTGAGGAGAACGTTGTCGATGCGGAGCTTGGCGAGGCGCCCAAAGCAGGCGCCGGCGTTGGAGAAATAGGAGGGTTGCTTCATCGGGACACCGTCGATGGTGATGTCGATGGCCGCCGGTGACAGCCTCAGGCCGCGGCGAGTCCACCTGCTGATCATATCCTTCTCGGTGCTGCCGTGCCGGCGTCCGTCGTCTTGACGGTGGATGCGCAGCCGCAGGGTGTCCAAAGCCTCGCCGGAGAGACTACGGTGGAACAAGAGATTGTCCGCGAAATCCGCCAGCTTGGCTAGCGCGTCCTCCTCCGCCTCAAACAAGCGTTGATCTCGGACGCACCAATCGGCCTCTGAGTTCCGATCATCATCATCTTGCTCCGAGGCAGCGTCCTCCGAATCCTCAACGATCCGGATGCGGAAGTCGTCGCTGTCGATGTGGATGCATGGGACGGCGTGCCACAGGTGGCGCCACCGCCGCGACAGAGCGCTCGTCTCAACCACCTGGCGGGACCGGAGCTGCGAGAGGATGGCCTGGAGGAGGCAGTCCGGCAGGTTGCTCAGCCGATCCCTGGCGGCGGCGCGCTTTGCTCTGCCACGAGTCTCCATCGCATACCTACATCGTACGCACAGCTAAAGAGATTTTTATTTCCTCACGCGCGACGCGAGTATCTCCATCTACTCCCTCCGTTCCTAATATTTGTCTTTCTAGACATTTCAAATGACTACTACATACAGATGTATGTAGACATATTTTAGAATGTAAATTCACTCATTTTGCTTCGTATGTAGTCACTTGTTGAAATGCCTAGAAAGACAAGTATTTAGGAACGGAGGGAGTATATATCTTCCTAAATTCTAAAAAGTGCAGCTGTGCTGATTAGTTCTCCCGAGCACACAGGCCTGCGCGCCGTCGGATCCGCAATCATGATCGCCAGGTGTGCCACGGTCGGAGCGAATCGTCCGAGTTAATTAAACCGCTTGGGCACACAGCGAAACTGCTTCGCTATCTCTCAGAAAAAAACACACTAGCCCAATCCCCTTTTCCCCGTCGAGCAGAGGAGCGCCGGCGACGACGCCCGGGAGGTCGAGGGGGAGATGGCAGAGAAGAGGAGTCCGGCAAGCCGGTCGGCGGGGGATACAGAGCAGCCGCGCCGCCGTCTCCTCCCCCTCTTTCCAGGATCTGGAGTTTGGGTCAGCTAACCGTCGCGGCTCCATCGGGGACGGCCGCCACGGAGCCCACGCTGGAGGGCGATCTGGTGCTCAGGTCAGCCCGCAGCGGCTCGTCCGTGTTGTCCGCCGGCACCAAGGGCCGATCCGTCGCCTCCTCTTGCAACGGCCGCCCTGAAGCGGTGGTCTCGGGTTCGGGTATGGCGCGAAGGTAACCCTGAAGGACCCGTGCGGGAAGCTGGACTGGTTCGGGTCGTTCGCGCAGACCGCGTCAATCAGCTGCACCTGCGACGGCTTACCCGGGTGCCGCATCATGGGCTGTGTTCCTCGCTCGCTCGACGGCTCGCACCAACTTGATTTGTGAGCTGTGCGTAGGTTGATGTGTGCTTTGCTGTTCTTGTGTTTTTGCTGACACTGAAACTGAAACACGGTGCACACCAAACTTCAAAGCAAGTACACGAGAGCAACAACACAGCTTTTAAGAACAGGTGCACATGCGTCCACATTCTACAGTCTTCGCATCATTTGCACTCCTTTGACATCTTTTTCAGAAGCACCGAACGACAGATCAACCTCTACATCCTTTAATCAATGTTCAGATAGTTTACATCCTTTGCACATCGCAATTCACCGGACAATTTCATTGCAGGGGCCGTTGGGTTGCAGTTACAAGGGAGCGCTGAAATTTCTCATTTCTCAACATACTCATGTTAGAATTAATGGGCTAGGCCCATAGCAATTTCTGAAATCTCAAAGCCCATGTGTAAAATGGCAAGTGGTGGTGCTAAGTTTAGTCCCACCTTGAAAGTTGAAGAAGAGTTGGACCTCTTTATATAGTGGGTTCTCTCTACCACTCTAAGTGGTGTGTGAGAAGAGAAAGGGAAAACCACACGTGCGCGCTCGCTCGCCTCGCCTCGAGGCGAGGCGTACATGCGACATGCGCGTGAATGGTCCGCCGAAATCCGGTCCGTCTTATTTTTATGTCTTGGCAGACAAGTTTTTTGATTTCTTGTCCGGTAAGTATACGAATTAGAAACTGAGTCGGTTTGGGATTGTGGTCGCGACACAATACCGCCTCTGGTCCTAATATATATACAGCTACCGGCTGCGGCCAGAGATACACCGAAAAACACCTAGGGTTTTGCCTCATCTCACAACTTGCGCCGCCATCGTAGTCTACTCCATCCCAAACGCCGGCGTGCATCGGCGCGTGGGAGAGCAGGTCTCCGGAACCGTTCGTCTTTGCGATCCTGCACCGGGAGAGGACGCATTAGGTTTTTGGGAAGCGATGTGCGCGACTGCTCAAATTCGTCATCACGGGTCGTCTTCCGTCCAAGTCAGGCGGTGCTACTCATCGTCGTATTCATCGCCGTCAGCAGCAGATCGTCGCCAACATCGTCATCAACACTGTCGCACCCATAATAGCCAACGACCAGTACGTCCAACATCCTCTGTTCATGTCTGTTTCTACAGCTATTGTTACGTGTTTGCTGCTGTTATGCATGTCTTGCTGTTCTTCTAGTTTGCTAGATTTTTGCATGCTAGTATCTCTTCTAGTCATGAATTATTTACTGGAATTAATCATGAACTTGCCTAATATTCCTACAATCCAAAAACCTAATTATAGGCAATTTCCTGAGTTAACTATGGCTGGATTCGCTGATGCACTGAGGCCGGATAAGTTTACCGGTGTGCACTTTAAGAGGTGGCAGGTGAAGACCACGCTCTGGCTTACTGCTCTGAAAGTTTTCCACGCTAGTGTTGGTGCTCCAGAGGGAATGACCGACGAATATCGGAGAAAATTCCAGGAAGCCAATACTATGTTTGTGGGATGCATTCTGAGTGTTCTTGCTAACCGTCTGTGTGATGTGTACATGCACATAAACGATGGAAAAATTCTGTGGGATGCACTGAATGCAAAATTCGGTGCAACAGATGCAGGCAGTGAACTGTACATCATGGAGAGTTTTCATGACTACAAGATGGTGAATAACCGTTCTGTGGTTGAACAAGCTCATGAAATACAGTGCATTGTGAAGGAACTTGAACTCCTTAAATGTGTTCTACCCGACAAATTCGTGGCTGGGTGCATGATTGCAAAGTTGCCTCCTTCATGGAGGAATTTCGCCACAACTCTGAAGCATAAGAGACAGGAGATATCAGTTGAAAATCTGATTGCATCTCTTGATGTTGAAGAAAAAGCTCGGGCTAAAGATACCACTGAAAAAGGAGGTGAGGTTCAGCCTACTGCTAACATGGTGCAGAGGTACCCACAGAATAAGAACAAAGGGAAGAACAAACCTGTTTTCAACAAGCCTACCAAGACTACTACCTTCAAGAAGAAGAAGTTCAACAAGGCTGAGCTAGAGTGCAACGCCTGTGGGAAGCCTGGACACTTTTCCAAAGAATGCCCTGAACGTGCAGACCGCAGAGGGAAAACAAGCTCCAAGACTGTCAACATGGTGACCGCTAGCAATACTGATGGGTATGGTAATTTACCTATTGTGCTTTCAGTATTTCAATCATCTGCGTGGTGGATTGATTCGGGTGCTAACGTTCATGTGTGTGCTGACATCTCCCTGTTTACTTCTTATCAGGTCGCAAGGGATTCTTCCGTCCTAATGGGGAATGGGTCACATGCTTCTGTTCGTGGCATTGGCATGGTGGATCTGAAGTTTACTTCGGGAAAGATCATGCAACTAAGGAACGTGCAGCATGTCCCTACTATGAACAAGAATCTAGTTAGCGGCTCCCTTCTATGTCGAGATTAGAGTCCAATAAAGTAATCGTGTCAAGATTTGGACAATTTATAGGAAAAGGCTATGAGTGCGGAGGCTTGTTCCGTTTTTCTCTTTCAGATTTTTGCAATAAGTCAATAAACCAAATTTGTGCTAGTGTTAATGATGATGCAAGTATTTGGCACTCTCGTTTATGTCATATTAATTTTGGTTTAATGTCTCGGCTATCCAGCATGAGTTTAATTCCGAACTTCACAGTTGCCAAAGGTTCTAAGTGCCATAGTTGTGTGCAATCTAAGCAACCTCGAAAGCCTCATAAGGCTGCCGAGGAGAGAAACTTGGCACCTCTAGAACTCATACATTCTGATCTTTGTGAGATGAATGGTGTGTTGACAAAAGGTGGAAAGAGATATTTCATGACTTTGATTGATGATGCGACTAGATTTTGCTATGTTTATTTGTTGCAAACTAAAGATGAAGCATTAGACTACTTTAAAATCTATAAAGCTGAAGTTGAAAATCAACTAGAGAGAAAGATCAAGCGTCTTAGGTCCGATCGTGGTGGAGAGTATTTTCCAAAAGTTTTTGATGAATTTTGTGAGGAACATGGTATTATTCATGAGAGGACGCCTCCCTATTCACCTCAATCAAATGGAGTGGCCGAGAGGAAAAACCGCACATTGACTGACTTGGTGAATGCCATGTTAGACACTGCTGGTTTATCTAAGGCATGGTGGGGGGAGGCTCTATTGACTTCATGTCATGTCCTGAATAGAGTTCCCAACAATAATAAAGAGAAAACCCCTTATGAGGAGTGGGTTGGGAGAAAACCATCACTTTCTTATTTGCGCACTTGGGGATGTTTGGCAAAGGTCAATATTCCTATTCCTAAGAAACGCAAACTTGGACCAAAGACAGTGGATTGTGTCTTTCTAGGGTATGCTCAACGGAGCATTGCTTATAGGTTTTTAGTGGTAAAATCTGAAGTACCTGATATGCATGTTGATACTATAATGGAATCTCGTGATGCAACATTTTTTGAGAACATATTTCCTATGAAAGATATGCATAGCATTGCTAGATTTTCTTCTGAGATAATTCCTGAATCTAGTACAACTGATGAATATTTCGAACAATCACGTGAGGAAGTCCTTGAGAAGGATAACAATGAAGTTCCTAGAAGGAACAAGAGACAAAGGATTGCAAAATCCTTTGGTGATGATTTCATTGTATACCTTGTGGACGACACACCCAAGACGATTGCAGAAGCATATGCATCTCCGGATGTAGATGATTGGAAAGAAGCTGTTCATAATGAGATGGACTCAATTCTTTCTAATGGAACTTGGGAACTAAATGATAGACCATATGGTTGTAAACCTGTGGGCTGTAAGTGGGTGTTCAAAAAGAAGCTAAAGCCTGATGGTACTATTGATAAATACAAGGCACGGCTAGTGGCCAAGGGCTACACTCAGAAAGAAGGCGAAGATTACTTTGACACCTATTCACCCGTTGCTAGAATGACCACCATTCGAGTGTTACTTTCCTTGGCTGCCTCTTATGGTCTTATCATTCATCAAATGGATGTAAAGACAGCTTTTCTCAATGGAGAGTTGGAAGAGGAGATCTATATGGATCATCCTGACGGGTTTGTGGTAAAGGGTGAAGAGAGAAAGGTGTGCAAGTTGTTAAAATCTTTGTATGGTCTGAAACAGGCACCTAAGCAATGGCATGAGAAGTTTGAAAGAACTTTGACTTCTGCAGGATTTGTCATTAACGAGGCTGATAGGTGTGTTTACTATCGCCATGGTGGGGGCAATAGTGTCATATTATGTTTGTATGTGGACGACATACTGATCTTTGGTACAAACATTAATGCAATTAATGAGGTCAAGTCTTTTCTATCAAAAAGTTTTGACATGAAAGATCTGGGAGAAGCCGATGTAATTCTAAACATCAAACTTATTAAGGATGAGAGTGGGATTACATTAACGCAATCTCACTATGTTGAGAAGGTCTTGAACCGATTCGGTTTTATGGATAGCAAGCCTTCTCCAACACCTTATGATC
This sequence comes from Triticum urartu, assembly GCF_056163025.1. Classification (NCBI taxonomy): domain Eukaryota; kingdom Viridiplantae; phylum Streptophyta; class Magnoliopsida; order Poales; family Poaceae; genus Triticum; species Triticum urartu. The sequence continues at coordinate 720,456,717 of NC_141875.1, read as the reverse complement.
CCAGCGTGACACTCAGAAAGAACAAGAAAGAATCGAGAGATCAATTAAGATACTCTCAAATTGTCGGTTCACTCATGTACTTAGCTAGCGCTACAAGACCAGATATCTCTTTTGCTGTGAACAAACTGAGTAGGTTCATGTCCAACCCGGGTGATGATCATTGGCATGCACTAGAAAGAGTCTTGCGCTATCTGAGAGGTACTATGAGTTACAGAATTACTTATTCAGGGCATCCTGCTGTGCTAGAAGGATATAGTGATTCAAATTGGATCTCCGATGTTGATGTACTTTACGCAACAAGTGGGTATGTATTTACTCATGGTGGTGGCGCAGTGTCATGGAGGTCTTGCAAGCAAACCATATTGACGAGGTCAACTATGGAAGCAGAATTAACTGCTTTGGACACAGCTACTGTTGAGGCAGAATGGCTGCGTGAGCTCTTGATGGACTTGCCGGTTGTTGAAAAACCTGTACCGGCTATTCTTATGAATTGTGATAACCAAACGGTTATCGCTAAAGTGAACAATTCTAAAGATAATGCAAAGTCATCAAGACACGTGAAAAGACGTTTGAAGTCTGTCAGGAAGTTGAGAAACTCCAGAGTAATAACTGTTACGTATATACAAACAGACAAAAACCTGGCAGATCCCTTTACAAAGGGACTATCACGAAATGTGATAGATATTGCATCGAGGGAGATGGGTATGAGACCCATAGATGTTACACCATAGTAGTAACCCAACCTTTGTGATCGGAGATCCCGTGAATTAGGATCTGGGAAGAACAAGCTATTGGTTAACTGAGGAGAGTAATAACTTATGATCGTCTCCAAGTGAAGATGCAAAACTCTCAGAGCTGTAAGGCTCAGATCTGTAAGGCAGGTCGGCAACATGCCTTAATGTGGTTCTATTGGCTATAATTAGCAAAGATGCTGTCCTACAGAGCAGTCTTGAAAGCACACACCTATATGAGTTCTGACTGTAAACGTCGCAGTCTATGAGATTTGGGTGATCTCTAGTAAACTCACGAAGAGACCAGGGAGTATGACGTATAAGCTCCAAACCGCGGGGTAGCCTACTGGCGGTCAGGTACTGGTTAAGACTTTGAGTGAAACCTGTTCACACAAAACTAGCAATTCAAGGCATAGTCCATTGTCAAGTTGTGAATGGATGTAGCTTAAAGTTCTAGGCAGAAGTTCAACTTAACAGTCTCTGCTGAAACACTGGTATATTAAACAAGTGGTGAGAGAAGGCAAATCTCTAAATGGGTATTTGAGATCTGGTGGGGGATTGTTAGAATTAATGGGCTAGGCCCATAGCAATTTCTGAAATCTCAAAGCCCATGTGTAAAATGGCAAGTGGTGGTGCTAAGTTTAGTCCCACCTTGGAAGTTGAAGAAGAGTTGGACCTCTTTATATAGTGGGTTCTCTCTACCACTCTAAGTGGTGTGTGAGAAGAGAAAGGGAAAACCACACGCGCGCGCTCGCTCGCCTCGCCTCGCCTGGCCGGGCCGGGCCGGGCCGGGCCGGGCCGTGCCGTGCCGTGGCGAGGCGAGGCGAGGCGAGGCGAGGCGTCGCGTACATGCGACATGTGCGTGAATGGTCCGCCGAAATCCGGTCCGTCTCCTTGCAGGAGCGCAGCTTCCTTTTGCCGTTTTATTTTTATGTCTTGGCAGACAAGTTTTTTGATTTCTTGTCCGGTAAGTATACGAATTAGAAACCGAGTTGGTTTGGGATTGTGGTCGCGACACAATACCGCCTCTGGTCCTAATATATATACAGCTACCGGCTGCGGCCAGAGATACACCGAAAAACACCTAGGGTTTTGCCTCATCTCACAACTTGCGCCGCCATCGTAGTCTACTCCATCCCAAACGCCGGCGTGCATCGGCGCGTGGGAGAGCAGGTCTCCGGAACCGTTCGTCTTTGCGATCCTGCACCGGGAGAGGTCGAATTAGGTTTTTGGGAAGCGCTGTGCGCGACTGCTCAAATTCGTCATCACGGGTCGTCTTCCGTCCAAGTCGGGCGGTGCTACTCATCGTCGTATTCATCGCCGTCAGCAGCAGATCGTCGCCAACATCGTCATCAACACTGTCGCACCCATAATAGCCAACGACCAATACGTCCAACATCCTCTGTTCATGTCTGTTTCTACAACTACTGTTACGTGTTTGCTGCTGTTATGCATGTCTTGCTGTTCTTCTAGTTTGCTAGATTTTTGCATGCTAGTATCTCTTCTAGTCATGAATTATTTACTGGAATTAATCATGAACTTGCCTAATATTCCAACAACTCAATCATAGCTAACTACTGGGATAGGATTCATCATGTGTTCCCAGGTAATCTACAAAACTTGCCTGGAAGTAGTATGTATTTTGCCTACAACACGCAACAGGACGTACTTCTGAATTTTTTTCCTATTTCCCCCAACCAGGACTTCATGCAATCTACACACTGAGAAAACAAAATCATGCCTAGGCAAAAAAGCTTTATCACTTACTTCTCAGGTACAATTCGGACGAAAAAAACTTCATTGTGATCACCCAGGGATTAGCCTGGTGCTTGCAAAAAGCTTTATGTGGTTTGCCTACATCACAAAAACAATTTGCCTAAAGACTTACTAAACTTTGCTTAACAGTTCTTGTCCCAAAAAGCAGGAGATTTTTTTTGCTTTCTTGCTGATTGCACTGAATTTGCCCCAAAAAATGGCACCAACAACTTGTTGTGTTTTCTTATTACAAATCAAAGTAGCCTGCGAAAAAACACAAACTTTTTGCCTGATGATTATACTTAATTTGCCCCAAAACACACAAATGTCACTTGCCTATATTTTTTGTTCTAGACAAATGCAATCTAATATGCATGGAGGGAAGATGCATTCATAACAACACAACATTTACTCTTCATGTTATTTATTTTAAAAGCCAACACTGCGCAAAGTCGTTTTCTCAGGTAAGCTAGATCATGTACATGCCATTTTGGATTTCGCCCATTACTACTGCTTCTGACTCAATCCTTTGCATGAATGTGCAATTCTCCATAGCTCGAAGTCCACAAGGTGCTCACCACTGGCGGAGCTGCGTTCTGCTTTTGGAACACCAAATTTTCCCTTTCAGGTGTGTTTTAACTGCTTAATAGCTATGTGATTAATTATGCAACAAGATCCTAGTTAATCAGTAGCATCATGGTTCAACATGTAGCTTCTGATGTAGTATCTTCACTGTATGTGTTGCATACGAAATTTATCTTATCCAAACAGATTTTTCATTTTCTTAGTTCCAAGAAATTATAACAATTTCTTCAAGATTGTTGACTTGGAATCAACAGTTTCTCAATCGGTTCAGAAATAGATAGTCTTTTGCTGTAAAACTTTGAGGTTAAGACAATACGGTTGTGCTCGAAGCTACTTCTGTAAGGCCTCTCAACTTATGTGAAATATAATCCATACTCATACGTGCTGTTTCCTCCGATAGGTCAACTCGCAAGGAACAAGTGATGACTCAAGGATACCAGGATATCATTTGTTGCATACTGTGTTATTATTGACCAAAACTTGCCCATCATTTACTAGGTAAACTGTAGTTGCCCGAAAATCTACGTGATGGCCCATTGAATTATGAATTCTTTACCTGTGCAGTGAAGTTAGGCAATCTGTAAATAAATTTGTACACTTTATATCAGTAGCATTATTTAAGCAGCAAATTGTTGTGATTTGCACACAAGTTGCAATTGCCAATGGAGTAAGTTGCCTCAATATAAATAATACTTGCCTAAATCACTCAGTAAAAGTTTCCTATAAAAAAGGGGGATCTCTAGAGTCATTGTTGAACATCAGGGGGTAATTCATGGACGTAGCTCGGTCCCTTGTCTATTTTGTAACTGGACGCGGGAAGGGAGAGATCACTTGTGTGAATCTGGTTCGTACTTATGCACCCATCTACCTATCCATAGGATGAGCACAACACTTTAATTGATTGGGCAGTATAAAATCTAATAGCATCCGATGTACTTCCTCCGTTCCACAATGAGGTTCCATAGGGAGGTTAAATAAGAGTCTGTGGAGGGAAGTGCCCAAAACATGTCCAACACGCGATAGTTAGTTGCGGGAGATAGTGACATGACTTGCCTAGAGATCCGCTCCCATGAGTGACGTGGTTTCACCAAAAACTTGCCCAACGTATGATAAGTAGTTGCTAGAGATGCTGGCGCAAGTTTCCCAGAGATCCATCCCTGAGAGAGTTGTGTTTTTTCGCACAAAAACTAGCGCAACACATGATAGGTAGTTGCTAGAGATGCTTGCGCAAGTTCCCTAGAAATCCACTCCCGAGACCCAACAAGAGTGTGGGGGGGGGGGGTCATGTCGAGTTGTCTATGGATTGGAGGAGGCGAATCGATGATTTCGATGACGATGGGATTTCGTGGTTGGGGATAGTGGTGACGTCGGGGGCAGGGGCACGCACGAGAGAAGCACACAAAAAATGAAAATATGGTCAAGGGCCACTTGCCAGAGACATGGACAAGTCGTCAGTTGCTTGGGCAGTTGACAACTTCACACCACTTTTACTATCCAGGGAAAGAGGCCAAATTATGTGGGGTGGTAAATTTTGCACCACTTTCAAAGCAACTTTTCTGTTTATGGAAAGATAACTTTAGTGGCACACAAAAGCAACTTCATTGTATAATGTGTACTAGTTAATTCGTCAAAAGTGATGGTATGAAGCTTGGTAGGCAACTTATAGGTGATGGTAGGTAACTTGATAGTCATCATAGTCAACTCAAAAAAACATTGGGATGATAGGTCACCATGATAGACGACCTAACCGAAAGTTGCTTACTGATACAAAAGTTGCCTCCATGGCACGAAAGTTGCTTGAGATTTTTTTCATCAAAGGCAATTTCATAGGTGATGCTAAGTAAATTGACGGTCATGAGATGATAACCAACTTTATAAGAGCATTGAGTTGATAGGTAGTCATGATAGGCAACCTGGCAACAAGGTGCATCATGTATGTAGTACCAAAGTTGATAGGTAGTCACAGGTAGGCAACTTTCAAGTGATGCTAGGCAATTTGGTAGTTATTGTAGGCAACTCAAAAGAACATTAGGATGATAGATGACCATGATACACAACCTAACCGAAAGTTGCCTACTGTAGTATAAAAGTTGTCTCTCTCTGGCACCAAAGTTGCTTGAGAGAAAAAGTTCATCGAAAACAAATTCATAGTTGACGCTAGGCAACTTATAGGTGATGCTAGGCAATTTGGTAGTCGTCATAGCAAACTTCAAAAGAATATTGGGATGATAGATAACCATAATACACAACCTAACAGAAAATTGCCTACTGTAGTACGAAAGTTGCCTTATACGCGGCACCAAAGTTGCTTCAGAAAAAAAGTTTGCCGAAAGCAACTTCATAGTTGATGCTAGGCAACTTATAGGTGATGTTAGGCAATTTAATAGTCATCGTAGACAACTCAAAAAAACATTAGGATGATTGGTGATCATGATACACAGCCTAACCGAAAGTTGCCTACTGTAGATCAAAAATTGCCTCTTTGTGGCAGCAAAGTTGCTTGAGAAAAAAAAGTTCGTCAAAAGCAACTCCCTAGGTGACACTAGGAAACTTGACGGTCATGATAGCCAACTTTATAAGAGCATTGAGTGGATAGGTAGTCATGACAGGCAACCGGCCAACAAGGTGCTTCATATAACACCAAAGTTGATAGATAGTTGTGGTAGGCAACTTACAGATGATGATAGGCAATTTGGTAGTCATCGTATAGCCAACTCAAAAGAACATCAGAATGATCTGATAAACAACCAAACCAAAAGTTGCTTGTTGTAGTACAAAAGTTGCCTCTTCGTGGCACCAAAATTGCCCGAGGAATAAAAGTTTGTCGAAACATATCGATATGGGATCTAGTTTTGAAGAGCTCGTCGCCAAGAATCTAGCGATGAAAACGAATCTTAATTTTGATGCTTCGTTCAAAAGTTATGACTTTTTGAAAATTTTGAACACACGTAATAATTACACATGGGACAAGATCTTTCCTATTTTGGAGTGAATTTTGCATCATAGCATTAGAACAAAATTTACCTTTTTTGGGTGTGTGCTCCGGAACGCTAAGGAGCACACGTGTGCTCCCTAGTCGCATCCATATATCTTTTTTCATGGTACATGTGCTTAGTATTAGGGATGTGTTTCCGTTTTAAATCTGATACCGATCCGATTGGGTTGTTACCAACTAATCCCTCTTTCTTGAGAATAATAATAAGATACATACAACAGTTCGAAAAAAGGACAATTGATTAAGATACAAGACGCCATTTATATCTAGAGTTTCGATTAGATTACTACTGAATCAATCACTCTTTCTCAAGATAAAATGCACAGTTCTCGCATTAATTCTGAATTTATTTTCAATATATTTTCGGCGTTGTGTTTTCAGTGGAAGAAGACTTTCCCGTCCACGAAGAGGGGCCTATGGTGACTTCGTATATCTCAAGATGATATGTCGGCTCAGTCTCTCAAAGGTGCTCATTACGATAGGATGTGCATGTGTTCGTTCATAGAGATGATTGTATGCGCCTATGTATGAGCGCTTGCGTATGTACTATGTTTAAAAAAGAAACCATGAGTTTAAAAAAAAAAGAAACCATGTTACCACGGGGCACAGGTCCACGCTTCGATCATCCACATGCATGCCCATGTTGTCAGCTGCATAGCTGAATGCATCTTGCACATGACCGTGCGCAGGCCACTTGGCCGATCGATCGGCGCAAGCACCGTCGCACGCACGTTTGTACCCCATCATTCCTTTATATCTAACCCCCTAAGAATTTTTAAAATCTTGTTAGTCTGAGGCTACATTTTGAGATATTAAATTGGACCTAATACAATCTTAACACAATTACGAAATCTTCTATTAAAGATAGTAAAACTGAGTGTAAACCGAGATCTCTCAATAATTTGCATTTTCGGTCGTTCGTTTACACAATCTAGACATTCCTGGCTGTTAGATCCTGTGTGAAACATGGCCCAGCTGTCCTGTGAGCTATTGCTCGAGAGGCTGAAACGAAGGCCTCTGGTGCACTAGGCCGTCGGCCAGCTGCCTGCCCATTCCAGCGGAGCTGGGCTTCGCTAAAGGGGATCTACTAGATGCGAGGCATACAGAGAGGAGCGACCGTGTCCATCCATCCAGTCCCGATTCCTGGCGTAGTGGAGTAACAACATCCAATCAATCCAGTCCCGATGGCCGGTCTACGTCGCTCAATGCCTCGACTGGATCAACCGGAGGTGCCGGATGGGATCAAGGCAAGTCGATGCGTGGGCTTGATCAACTGGAGGAGCGGAGCAGCCCTCGCGTGCCGGTCGATGCAGTGCATGTGAGCCGACCTTCGCCACGGCATACATGTGGAGTTTAGGGGGTGAGTGGCATGGTGATCCTAGATCCACGCGACCTACAAGTTGGAGGTGGGTTTTGGGGCCTCGGAGATGCAAATGTTAAACGACAGTTTGCAGTTGGCGCATGACCTGCCGTTTTACATCTCCTGCAGGTGGAGATGCTAATTTGCATCTCAAGGTGTTGTATTTTGCATCTCCGGGAGACAGAGATGTATTTTTTCCATCTACATCATCTGTTGGAGATGGGTTTTGGGGCCTCAGAGATGCAAAAGTTAGTTATATTTACATCTACATCATAATAGTTATATTTACATCTACATCATAATAGTTGTGTGAACCGCGACAATGATGAGGGCCATGCGGTGTGCCTCTAGGATGGAGAGAGCCCGGTGCACCTCAAGAATGTCAAGGATGCCAATACAAACATGACAAGCCCCTGTGAATAGTCGACATGGTCCATTTAGTCGTCTACTTAACCCATGCCGGTTTACTATTGAAGGAAAAAATCACACCAATTTTTTTTAAACTCAAGATATTCAGAATCTTGCATGGGTTGTAAATTATATAAGTATTACCTTTGGGCTTGGAAATATGAGAAGTTGTGGCTCATGGAAAAAATACCATACTTTATTTTTTAATTCATTTTTGATGTGTGTGTGTGGGGGGGGGGGGACCTTTATATATTGACACGACAATGTTGTAATTTCTGTCAACACATGTGCAGCGGCACACACACGCGCGGGGCAGCCTCATCCAAAAGTTAGCGTATGGTGATTTCTACCATATAGCTACCTAATTAACGCGCAACAAACCTCAAACCTGCTTGAGATGCTGCGGATCGTCAAACATAGAGAGGAAAGAGCTTTACACATTGCGACAACAATAGTGTAAACACATGTGCAGCACCACACACACGCGCGGGGCAGCCTATCCAGAAAAAGCTGATGGTGAACTCTACCATAACTACCTAATTCACGTGCAACAAACCTCAATCCTGCTTAAGATGTTGCGGATGTCAAACATAGAGCGGAAAGCACGAAAAAATCTCCACACCTAGCTGGACATCCCCTACCTGTCAAAAATTATGCTAATTTTTTCAAGAAAGCTCTTTGATTCTAAATGATTATCGTATTATGGTCCCTTGCATTTTGCACAACACAGCTGATAATTTCATATATATTCTATGTAAGTTTCTTCCACTGACACTTAGCTCGAACAATTAAGACCTTCATGTAGATTTGGGTAGTTATAACAGGTAGAATTTATTGACGCTTTAGCTATTGCATAGTCGCCTGAAAATAAAGTTAGGCTCAGTTATTTTTTTTCACTAAACGTTTATTGTCCGGCGAAAACATTGGTTGATACTTTTGGGTTGGTGCATCCATGTACAAGGCTTGATCAATTGAGCAAGAAGATGTGTAACATTTGTGTGCGCAAGTCTATTGTCCATGTGTGTCTATGCGTGTGAGTGTGTGTCTATGCATGTGCGTTTTGTTTTGTCGATGGGCGTGGATGGATGTTTTCATGTGTGCGTGGAGTTAGAGTGTTTATGAAAAGAATACGAGGGGGATGACATGGTCGGTATTAGATGCAAATATAATTTTTATGCACTTTAGCTATATGTAAGTGAAGAAAATATGCCCTAGAGGCAATAATAAAATTGTTATTTTATATTTTCTTATATCATGATAAATGTTTATTACTCATGCTAGAATGTATTAACCCGAAACTTGATACATGCGTGGATAAATAGACAAAAACACCGTGTCCCTAGTAAGCCTTTACTAGACTAGCTCGTCGATCAAAGATGGTTAAGTTTCCTAACCATAGACATGTGTTGTGATTTGATGAACGAGATCACATCATTAGGAGAATGATGTGATGGACAAGACCCGTCCATTAGCTTAGCATATTGACCGTTCAGTTTTACTGCTATTGCTTTCTTCATGTCAAATACATATTCCTTCGACTATGAGATTATGCAACTTCCGAATACCGGAGGAATGTCTTGTGTGCTATCAAACATCACAACATAACTGGGTGATTATAAAGATGCTCTATAGGTATCTCCGAAGGTGTTTGTTGGGTTGGCATAGATCGAGATTAGGATTTGTCACTCCGAGTATCGGAGAGGTATCTTTGGGCCCTCTCGGTAATGCACATCATAAGAAGCCTTGCAAGCGAAGTGGCTAATGAGCTAGTTATAAGATGATGTATTACGGAATGAGTAAAGAGACTTGCCGGTAACGAGATTGACCTAGCTATGTGGATAACGATGATCGAATCTCGGGCAGGTAACATACCGATGACAAAGAGAATAACGTATGTTGTCATTAGGGTTCGACCGATAAAGATGTTTGTAGAATATGTAGGAGCCAATATGAGCATCCAGGTTTCGCTATTAGTTATTAGTGCTTAGGAGAAGACCTACGCGGATCACATCACCATCCCCGTCACCACGCCGTCATGCTGACGGAACTCATCTACTTCCTCGACACCTTGCTGGATCAAGAAGGCGAGGAACGCATCGCGCTGAACGTGTGCAGAACTCGAAGGTGTTGTACGTTTGTTACTTGATCGGTCGGAGCTAGAAGAAGTTCGACTACATCAACCGTGTTTTCAAACACTTCTGCTTTCGGTCTATGAGGGTACATGGACACACTCTTCCCCCCTCGTTGCTATGCATCTCCTAGATAGATCTTGCGTGAGCGTAGGAATTTTTTGAAATTGCATACTACGATTCCCAATAGTGACATTATGAGCCAGGTCTATGCGTAGATGATATGCACGAGTAGAACACAAAGAATTGTGGGTGGTGTTAGTCATACTTCTTACCACCTACGTCTTATTTTGATTCAGAGGTACTGTGGGATGAAGCGGCCCGGACTAACCTTACATGTCCACGCACATGAGACCGATTCCACCGATTGACATGCAACTAGTTTTGCATAAAGGTGGCTGGCGGGTTTCTGTTTCTCCTACTTTAGTTGAATCGAATTTAACTACTACCGGTCCTTGAAGAAGGTTAAAACAGCAAACTTGATGAATCACCATTGTGGTTTTTGCCGTAGGTAAGAACGGTTCTTGCTAGAAGCCCGTAGCAGCCACGTAAAATTGCAACAACAAAGTAGAGGACGTCTAACTTATTTTTGCAGGGTATGTTGTGATGTGATATGATCAAGACATGATGTGATATATGTCATTGTACGAGATGATCATGTTTTGTAAGTTATTGGCAACCGGCAAGAGCCTTATGGTTATCTCTTTATTGTATGAAATCCAAACGCCATGTAATTGCTTTACTTTATCACTATGCGTTAGCAATAGTTGTAGAAGCAATTGTATGAAATGCAAACGCCATGTAACTGGGTGATTATAAAGGTGCTCTATAGGTGTCTCCGAAGGTACTTGTTGGGTTGGCGTATTTCGAGATTAGGATTTGTCACTCCGATTGTCGGAGAGGTATCTCTGGGCCCTCTCGGTAATGCACATCACTATAAGCCTTGCAAGCATTGTGACTAATGAGTTAGTTGCGAGATGATGTATTACGGAACAAGTAAAGAGACTTGCTGGTAACGAGATTGAACTAGGTATTGAGATACTGACGATCGAATCTCGGGCAAGTAACATACCGATGACAAATGGAATAACGTATGTTGTTATGCGGTTTGACCAATAAAGATCTTCGTAGAATATGTAGGAGCCAATATGAGCATCCAGGTTCCGCTATTGGTTATTGACCGGAGACGTGTCTCAGTCATGTCTACATAGTTCTCAAACCCGTAGGGTCCGCACGCTTAAAGTTAGATGACGATCGGTATTATGAGTTTTGTGTTTTGATGTACCGAAGGTAGTTCGGAGTCCCGGATATGATCACGGACATGACGAGGAGTCTCGAAATGGTCGAGACATAAAGATCGATATATGGACGACTATGTTCGGACACCGGAATGGTTTCGGGGAGTTTCGGACACATACCGGAGTACCGGGGGGTTACTGGAACCCCCCGGGGAGACTAATGGGCCTATTGGGCCCTAGTGGAGAAGAGGAGGGGCGGCCAAGGGCAGCCTCGCGCCCCCTCCCCCCCCGGTCCGAATTGGACAAGGAGGGGGGCAGCGCCCCCCTTTCCTTTCCCCCTCTCTCTCCTTCCCTCTCCTCTCCTACTCCCTCTTGGAAGGGGGGGTCCTACTCCGGGTGGGAGTAGGACTCCTCATGGGGCGCGCCCAGGGAGGTCGGTCCCCTCCCCCTCCTCCACTCCTTTATATATGGGGAGGGGGCACCCCTTGGAGACACAAAAATTGATCTCTTAGCTGTGTGCGGTGCCCCCCTTCACCATATTCCACCTCGATAATATTGTAGCGGCGCTTAGGCGAAGCCCTGCGTCGGTAGCATCATCATCACCGTCACCACGCCGTCGTGCTGACGGAACTCTCCCTCAAAGCTCGGCTAGATCGGAGTTCGAGGGACGTCATCGAGTTGAACGTGTGCTGAACTCGGAGGTGCCGTACGTTCGATACTCGGATCGATCAGATCGTGAAGACGTACGACTACATCAACCGCGTTGTGCTAACGCTTCCGCTTTTGGTCTACAAGGGTGTGTGGACACACTCTCCCCTCTCGTTGCTATGCATCACCATGATCATGTGTGTGCGTAGGAATTTTTTTTGAAATTACTATGTTCCCCAACAATACAGGCATGGGCTCGGAACACTGGAGACCGAAAGGTCGAACGTGAATCATATAGTAGATATGATCAATATAGAGATGTTCACCGTTGATGACTACTCCGTCTCACGTTATGACTGGACATGGTTTAGTTGATTTGGATCACGTATCATTTAGATGACTTGAGGGATGTCTATCTAAGTGGGAGTTCTCAAGTAATTTGATTAATTGTACTTAATTTATCATGAACTTAGTCCTGATAGTATTTGCATATCTATGTTGTAGATTAATAGCTCGTGATTTAGCTCCTATATTTTTCATATATTCCGAGAGAAAACTAAGTTGAAAGATGAGAGTAGCGACGATACGGACTGGGTCCGTGATCTGAGGGTTATCCTCATTGCTGCACAGAAGAATTATGTCCTTGATGCACCGCTAGGTGACAGATCTATTGCAAGAGCAGATGCAGACGTTATGAATGTTTGACAAGCTCGGTATGATGACTACTTGATAGTTTAGTGCGCCATGCTTTACAGCTTAGAACCAGGACTTCAAAAAGGTTTTGAACACCACGGAGCATATGAGATGTTCCAAGAGTTGAAATTGGTATTTCAGACTCATGCCCATGTCGAGAGGTATGAGACCTCTGACAAATACTTTCCCTGCAAGATGGAGGAGAATAGCTCAGCAAGTGAGCATATGCTCAGAATGTCTGGGTAGTACAATCCCTTGAATAAAGTGGGAGTTAATCTTCCAGATAATATAGTGATTGACAGAGTTCTTTAGTCACTATCACCAAGCTACTAAAATTTCATGATGAACTATAATATGCAAGGGATGATGAAACTGATTCCCGAACTCTTCGCGATGCTGAAATCGGTGAAGGTAGAAATCAAGAAAGAGCATCAAATGTTGATGTTTAACAAGACCACTAGTTTCAAGAAAAAGGGGAAAAGGAAAAGAAAGGGAACTTCAAGAAGAATGGCAAGCAAGTTGCCACTCCCGTGAAGAAGCCCAAAGCTAGACCCAAGCCTGAAACTGAGTGCTTCTATTGCAAAATAAATAGTCACTAGAAGCGGAACTACCCCAAATACTTGGCGGATAAGAATGATGGCAAAGTGAACAAAGGTATTTTTAATATACAAGTTATTGATCTGTGCTTTACTAGTGTTCATAGTAGCCCATGGGTATTTGATACGGTTTAGTTGCTAAGATTAGTAACTCGAAACTGGAGTTGCAAACTGAACATAGACTAGTTAAGGGCGAGGTGACGATGTGTGTTGGAAGTGATTCCAAGGTTGATAAGATCACCATCGCATACTCCCTCTACCTTCGGGATTACTGTTGAACCTAAAAAATGTTATTTTGGTGTTTGCATTGAGCATGAATATGATTGGATCATGTATATTGCAATACGGTTATTCATTTAAGTTGGAGAATAATTGTTTTTCTGTTTACATGAATAAAACCTTCTATGGTCATACACCCAATGTAAATGGTTTATTGAATCTCGATCGTAGTAATATACATATTCATTATATTGATGCCAAAAGATGCAAAGTTGATAATGATAGTGCAACATACCTGTGGCACTGCCGTTTTGGTCATATTGGTATGAAGCGCATGAAGGAACTCCATGCAGATGGACTTTTGGAATCACTTGATTGTGAATCATTTGATACTTGCGAACCATGTCTGATGGGCAAGATGACTAAAACTCTGTTCTCCGGAATAATGGAGCGAGCCAATGACTTATTGGAAATAATACAAATCGATGTATGCGGTCCAATGAGTGCTGAGGCACGCGACGGGTATCGTTATTTTTTGACCTTCACAGATGATTTGAGCAAATATGGGTATATCTACTTAATGAAACACAAGTCTGAAACAATTGAAAAGTTCAAAGAATTTCAGAGTGAAGTGGAGAATCATCATAATAAGAAAATAAAGTTTCTATGATCTGATCGCGGAGGCGAATATTTGAATTACGAGTTTGGCCTTCATTTAAAACAATGTGGAATAGTTTTCCAACTCACGCCACCTGAAACACCACAGCATAATGGTGTGTCCGAACGTTGTAACCGTACTTTATTAGATATGGTGTGATCTATGATTTCTCTTACCGATTTACCCCTATCGTTTTGGGGTTATGCATTAGAGACAGCTGCATTCATGTTAAATAGGGAACTGTCTAAATCCGTTGAGACGACACCATATGAACTATGGTTTGGCAAGAAACCCAAGCTGTCGTTTCTTAAAGTTTGGGGTTGCGACACTTATGTCAAAAGGCTTCAGCCCGATAAGCTCGAACCCAAATCAGAGAAGTGTGTCTTCATATGATATCCTAAGGAAACAATTGGGTACACCTTCTACCACAGATCCAAAGGCAAGATCTTTGTTGCCGAGAATGGAACCTTTCTAGCGAAGGAGTTTCTCTCGAAAAAAGTGAGTGCGATGAAAGTAGAACTTGATGAGGTAATTGTACTTTCTCTCGAATTGGAAAGTAGCACATCAGTGAAATCCGTTCGCATGATGCCTACACAACTAGAAAGGAAGCTAATGATGATGATCATGAAACTTCGGATCAAGTTACTACTGGACCTCGTAGGTTGAACAGAGCACGTTCCGCACCAGAGTGGTACGGTAATCCTATCCTGGAAGTCATGTTATTAGACCATGGCGAACCTACGAACTATGAAGAAGCTACAATGAGCCCAGATTCCGACAGATGGCTTGAGGCCATGAAATCTGAGATAGGATCCATGTATGAGAACAAAGTGTGGACTTTGCTGGACTTGCCCAATGACCGACAAGCCATTAAGAATAAATGGATCTTCAAGAGGAAGACGGACATTGATGGTAGTGTTACTATCTACAAAGCTCGAATTGTCACGAAATGTTTTCGACAAGTTCATGGTGTTGACTACGATGACATTTTCTCACTCGTATCGTTGCTTAAGTCTGTCCGAATCATGTTAGCAATTGCCGCATTTTATGAAATCTAGCAAATGGATATCAAAACTTCATTCCTTAATGGATTTATTAAAGAAGAGTTGTATATGATGCAACCAGAAGGTTTTGTCAATCCCAAAGGTTCTAACAAAATGTTCAAGCTCCAGCGATCCATCTATGGACTGGTGCAAACATCTCGGAGTTAGAATATACGCTTTGATGAGTTGATCAAACCATATAGTTTTATATAGACTTATGGTGAAGACAGTATTTACAAGTGAGTGGGAGCACTACAGCCTTTCTGATAAGTATATGTGAATGACACATTGTTGATCGGAAATGATATAGAATTTTCTGACAAGCATAAAGGAGTGTTTGAAAGGAGTTTTTCAAAGAAAGAGCTCGGTGAAGCTGCTTATATATTGGGCATCAAGATCTATAGAGATAGATCAAGACGCTTGATAAGACTTTCGATGAGTACATTCCTTGATAAGATTTTGAAGGAGTTCAAAATGGATCAGTCGAGGAAGGAGTTCTTGCCTGAGTTGTAAGGTATGAAGTTGAGTAAGACTCAAATCCTGACCACGACAGAAGATAGAAAGAGAATGAAAGTCATTCCCTATGCCTCAGCCATAGGTTCTATAAAGTATGCCATGCTGTATACCAGACCTATTGTGTACCTTGCCATGAGTTTGGCAAGGGGGTACAATAGTGATCCAAGAGTAGATCACTGGACAGCGGTCAAAATTATCCTTAGGTACCTAAAGAGGACTAAAGAAATGTTTCTCGGTTATGGAGGTGACAAAGAGTTCGGCGTAAAGGGTTATGTCGATGCAATCTTTGACACTGATCCGGATGACTCTGAGTCTCAATCTGGATACATATTGAAAGTTGGAGCAATTAGCTAGAGTAGCTCTGTGCAGAGCATTGTAGACGTTGACATTTGCAAAATACATAGAGATCTGAATGTGGCAGACCCGTTGACTAAACCTCTCTCACAAGCAAAACATGATCACACCTTAGTATTCTTTCGGTGTTAATCACATAGCGATGTGAACTAGATTATTTACTCTAATAAACTCTTTGGGTATTGGTCACATGGCAATGTGAACTATGGGTGTTAATAAAATAAAGAACTATTAGTGTTAAATCACATGGCGATGTGAACTGGATTATTGATTGTAGTGCAAGTAGGAGACTGAAGGAAATATACCCTAGAGGCAATAATAAAGTTGTTATTTTATATTTCCTTATATCATGATAAATATTTATTATTCATGCTAGAATTGTATTAACCGGAAACTTGATACATGTGTGGATACATAGACAAAACACCGTGTCCCTAGTAAGCCTCTACTAGACTAGCTCGTTAATCAAAGATGGTTAAGTTTCCTAACCATAGACATGTGTTGTCATTTGATGAACGAGATCACATCATTAGGAGAATGATGTGATGGACAAGACCCATCCGTTAGCTTAGCATATTGATCGTTCAGTTTTATTGCTATTGCTTTCTTCATGTCAAATACATATTCCTTCAACTATGAGATTATGCAACTCCCAGATATCGGAGGAATGCCTTGTCTGCTATCAAACGTCACAACATAACTGGGTGATTATAAAGATGCTCTACAGGTTTCTCCGAAGGTGTTTGTTGGGTTGGCATAGATCGAGATTAGGATTTGTGACTCCGAGTATCGGAGAGGTATCTCTGGGCCCTCTCGATAATGCACATCATAAGAAGCCTTGAAAGCAAAATGACTAATAACTTAGTTACAAGATGATGTATTACGAAACGAGCAAAGAGACTTCCCGGTAACGAGATTGAACTAGGTATGTGGATACCGACGATCAAATCTCGGGCAAGTAACATACCGATGACAAAGGGAATAACGTTTGTTGTCATTAGGGTTCGACCGATAAAGATGTTCGTAGAATATGTAGGAGCCAATATGAGCATCAAGGTTCCGCTATCGGTTATTGACCGGAGAGGTGTCTCAGTCATGTCTACATGGTTCTCGAACCCGTAGGGTCTGCACGCTTAACGTTTGATGACGATTTAGTATTATATGAGTTATGTGATTTGGTGACTGAATGTTGTTCAGAGTCCTGGATGAGATCACAGACATGACAAGGAGTCTCGAAATGGTCAATAGGTAAAGATCGATATATAGGATGATAGTATTCGGACACTGGAAGTATTCCGGATAGTATCGGGTATTTATCGGAGTACCGGGGGGGGTTACCGAAACTCCTCGAGAAAAGATATGGGCCATATGGGCCATAGGAGGGGAGCACACCAACCCAGAAGAGGTGGCGCCCCCCAGGGAAGGAGGCCGAGTGGGGAAGGGAAAGAGGGGGTCCCCCCCTTTCCTTCTCTCCCTCGTATTAATTACCTTTTCCCCCCTCTGGAAATAAGGAAAGGGGGAGGCCAAATTGGGAGAGGACCCAAAGTAGGATTCCTCCTACTTGGGGCGCCCCATGGCTGCTCCCCTCCCCCTCCCACCTATATATACGTGGGGAGCGGGCGCCTAGAATACACAACATCTATTCCTAGCCGTGTGCGGCGGCCCCCTCCATAAGTTATGCCTCCGGTCATATCTTCGTAGTGCTTAGGAGAAGCCCTGCACGGATCACATCACCATCACCGTCACCACACCGTCGTGCTGACGGAACTCATCTACTTTCTCGACACCTTGCTGGATCAAGAGGGCGAGGAACGCATCGCACTGAACGTGTACAGAACTCGGAGGTGCGTACGTTCGGTACTTGATCAGTTGGAGCTAGAAGAAGTTCCACTACATCAACCGCCTTGTCAAACGCTTCCACTTTTGGTCTACGAGGGTACGTGGACACATTCTTCGCCCCTCGTTGCTATGCATCTCCTAGATAGATCTTGCGTGAGCGTAGGAAATTTTTTGAAATTGCATGCTACGTTTCCCAACAGTAAGTTGTCTAATTTATAAGTTTTGGTAAGTCAATTTTTAAATGGTTGATTTTTGTCAAGATTCGTGCTTTTTTTTACTTATATTGTTCCATGAGTTTTTATGCTGAATTTAGATTTTCTCTTGTTTCGGGTTACTTGATTTAGTTTTATTATTTATTTCAATTTTTTCATCCATGTGGGGTAATACCAATGCCACTAATTTATTCTGTCTTCATAAAATTTTGTGCAAAATTCTAATATTACATTATTATTTTTGCATATTATTAGAAATTCCATTTCTTGTGAATTGTGTGATATTTTTATCATTATTTGTTATATTTTTATCCTTTTCTTTCTTCTCAAAGAGGAATACCAATGCCACGAATTCATTCTTCCTTTCCCTTCAAAAATGCATTTTTCCATAGAATACTTCATTATTTTTAGTTTGCTTGTTTTCAATTCATTTTCTTTCTTCTTTAAGGGTAACCCCAAATAACATTAATTCATTACTTCTTAGATTGTTTTTGCGAATATTCCACTATTATAGGTTTATTCTTCTATATTATTGAAAAGCAATTTCTTTTGTAAATTTGTTACAATTTTTTATTACTCCTTTTCTTGTTCTTTCTTCTTAAAGGGTAATGTCAATGTAGCATTCATTAATTATTAGAAAACTTAGTCACTTTGATATCACTTTAGTCTCAATTGTGGTTTTCTTTAAGGGTAACAACAATGACACAAATACATTCTTTCTTAGGTTTTTCTTTCTTCTTAACGGGTAATACAAATGACACTAATTTATTCTTCATCAGAAAACATCATTATTTCCAATTTTTATTTCATTTTCTATCTTGTTTAAAGGTAATTTTAATGCCACTAACTCATTCGTTCTTAGGAAACCTCCATTTTGTGAAAAAGTCAGTATTATGTGTTTATTCTTTCATAGTAGAACAAATGCATTTTTGTATAATTTGTGATCAAAACTATTAAAAAATTATTTCTTCTTAAAGGGTAATACCAATGCCACTAATTCATTATTTCTTATAAAACTTGGTTATTTTGATTTTGTTGTAGTTTTGTGCAAATTATATTTTTGTGGAAATTCAACTATATATAATATGTTATTTTTGCATATTGTAAAAAAGCAAAATTCGAGTATAAGTTGTGTGCCACCAATTCATTCCTTCTAAGGAATATTCTTTTAACCCCTTTTTTATTTTGTTTCTTCTTAAAGGGTAGTAAGAATGCCACTTATTCATTCCTTTAGAGAAAACGTCTTTATACAGAAAGTCCTCTACTATATAATTATGCTTGCATATTATAAAATTGTTCATTTTTTGTGTAAATTGTGTGATTTTTTCATATATTTTTTCTAATTTAATTTTTACTTTGTTTCGTCTTGAAGGGTCAGCTTTCTATTTTCTTTGATTTTTTTATTCTTGTTTACTAAGTGTTGCATGCATGTACTTGGAGTACTCCTATCCATCTACTCCCTCCGTTCCTAAATATTTGTATTTTTAGACATTTCAAATGACTACTACATACGGATGTATGTAGACATATTTTAGAGTGTAGATTCACTCATTTTGCTCCGTATGTAGTCACTTGTTGAAATGCCTAGAAAGACAAGTATTTAGGAATGGAGGGAGTATCAGCAAAGACTAGTGGTAGTTGACTAATGGCCATGCACATGGGGCCCATCAATGCATGAGGTGAAAAGTAGCAAACATGCACTACACTTTGTATTTTGCGAGGAGGTAGTGGCACATCGCGGCCTTGCCGAAGGCAGGAACAGTTCTGAGCTGCGGCGGAGTTTAATGAGAAAAAAATACAACTATTTAATAGTTTATTAAAATAATTTTTGTTCGAGAAGTACAATCTAAATCCTAAACTAACTAATTAGTTTCAACAACGAGAGTTCACCATAGTGAGGGTTCTTATTTCGGCCGCCGCAACAAATTTTACTTCAAATGATGTTCAATTTTAATTCTACATTAACTTTCATTATGTAATTATTTTTTGTGAATTGACTTTCATTATGTAGTTCTTTTTGCAAAATCATTATGTAAGTTGCTCTTCCTTTTGAGCAATTTTTGCATACTAGTCCAGTCGTCGGGTCCTTGTTGTCTGGTGCGAACCACCCGTCATTTTCACCGCTCTCTGCTTGTTGATAAAATCATGACTTCACAATGGTTTCGACTTACCGGGATTTTGTACCCGGTGTTTGATAGGTTTTTGAGATGGTGATCGTTACTTGGCCCGCTGGATCATGTATTCATGTTTTAGTTCGTTTATAGAGTCATGTTACAACTCGCAAACCCACCGACCAACGCATCAGTCCCACCAATAGGCAGTAATCAGGCCTAACACACATTGAATTTACGGTTTAGAGTTGTGCATGTACACATAGTATAGCGGTATACATGGGATTTTTGAACAATTAACACGTACATGTCGATCTTTTTTTATGTTGCAAGTATGGAGAGAACCAATGAAAAGGCTTAATAGTACGGAAATGTTAACGCCCACACGTGTGGGCGTTCACCATCCCGACCACACGGAAGCATCTCCGTTGGCAACTTTGTGCACGAATCTTGGAACAAACCGGCCGGTTTTCTGTGCCACGTAGGACGAGGCGCGTGTGCGGTGTGCGAGTCAGTTCGCCCGCACGTTGGTTGCCATCCCGCGGTCAGTGGTTGCCACTCGTAGGCGTGCGGTGGAACTGCTATGCGCCCGCACGCCATGCTCCGATCGCGGTTGACGTCAAACACGTCGCACACCTCTGCCCCTTCTCCCTCACGGTTCCATTTACTCACCTGCACCGCAGTTACTGGCACAACCCACTCGCATTTCAAACCATTGGAGGAGAAGGCGAGGGGAGAAGGCGACGGCGGAGGCGGAAGAATCGACGGTGTTCACGGCCGTCGGTGGTGCTCGCCGGAACGGAGCGGCTTCGCCGGAGCGCCTGCGAGTTGAAGGTAATGCCCTCTACAACTCTCGCAATCCCTTCCTGCATTTTTCCCCCTTCCCTCCCTGTTCGATTCCTCGATCGAGATTCGTAGAGATTCAGGCGATTCGGCGATGCGTCGGCGTTCCCGCCGGCGCCGAAGTGGTCTGCTAGCCGTTTTTGGTGGCACTGGGCAGTTTCGTCGCGGCCGCGGCCGCGGCATCGTTGGTGTGGTTATGCCTGTTCGGAGGCACACACTAGTCTTGCCTATGGATTGGGCAGGTGTCTCCTGGTTTGTTTGATGCGCATTGGTTTGAGTTTGTGTTTGCAGTCAGTTCGTGGGAGAATTTTGAGGGTGAATTTGAAGTCGCGGTAGTTGCCATTGAACCCTAGATCTAGTTAGTTGGGTTTTGAAACTGTAGTATGAGGCGAACTTGATAGTTTCATTAACTATCATGATTGT
This sequence comes from Triticum urartu, assembly GCF_056163025.1. Classification (NCBI taxonomy): domain Eukaryota; kingdom Viridiplantae; phylum Streptophyta; class Magnoliopsida; order Poales; family Poaceae; genus Triticum; species Triticum urartu. The sequence continues at coordinate 720,435,361 of NC_141875.1, read as the reverse complement.
GTGGCAACTAACTCCCTGAACAAATGTGATAGTTGCCACAAACGTGTTTCCCCTTGCGGCAACAAATTACTGAAATGACTGTGTTCGTTGCCACATATAAGCTTTCGCATGGGGCAACTATTTTTATTGAATGACTGTGATAGTTGCCACACACACGCTCTTCCATGTGGCAACTAAATTTGCTGAATTACTGTGATAGTAGCCACAAACATGCTTTTTCATTGTGGCATCTAATTTTTCTGAATGATTTGTCATAGTTACCACACTGTGATAGTTGCCACAATCGGTAGTCAATGCAGTTTCAGGAGCCAACTGCACTGGACGGCAACTAATGTGCACATCAAGTGTGCCTATTGCCACTTGGATAGTATATTCATGTGGCAAATAGAATGTGAACACACTGTCTGTTGCCATTCTGCAGATAAGACAGTGTGGCAAATTGGCTGCATAATGTGGCAACCAAATTTGCATATCAACTGTGTCAGATGCCATACATATGCTTTGCATGTGGCAAGTTTTTGGCTGACCACATCATGTCTATTGCCATGCCGCAGTCAGTACAATATGGCAAATTCATTGTACTGTAGGCACAATTTTTTTTGCCACAACGACTTTGTGATATCTGATCACACTGTGGCAACTTTCAGGTTCTTGATTAGATGTGGTTTCATTGATTTGTTGTAGTATGTGTTGCATTTCAGCACGGCAATTTCACCCTAGCACATTTCTGCCACTGAACAAGTGGCATTTGATTGGTGTATTTTTAGGAAAGTGTGTGAGCTGCCACGTCTTAGTTTTTCTGATGTGGAGGATTCTGTGATTTTCTATCGTACTATCTTGGGCTAACATGGCAACTTCAACATTTTTTGTTTTCAAGTGCATTTACCATATGTACACTTTTTTTTACTTGATAATGTAACCAACGTGCTTACTTGCCACGTTTATGTTTTCCAACAATCATAGGAGGGGTGCGTGTGTGTTCATGTTATTTTTTCTGCATTCACTAGTTGACATTTTCTGTTAGGTGGCAACTGCTTACCTCTTGCATTTACATTTCCACCATGACAATTTGGTCTATTCCTATCTCAGCAGAATGGCTCGTGGCGATCATCAAAACGATGATGATGATTTCATGGATCCACCACAGCGTAATCGGGCAACTGGACGGAGAAAAGAGGGTGATGAGGTAAATGTTCACACATCCCCCTTCCTCCTGCTTTATGTTACTGGTTGACACCTCGAGCTTGCAGTCGTCTGACACGAACTAAAATTTCATGACATTGCAAAACATGGCAACAACTGATCACTTTTTGCAAAAACATGGCAACAACTGACCACTTTTTGTCTGTTTTTTGCAGAAGAAGAAACATATTCGCAACAGAGCCTCCCAAGAACGACTGACTGCGTTAACTGACAAATTCACCGACGATCAGAAGGGGGCTGCTGCTGAGATGGGTATGTAGTCTATGATGGATGTCCGGTGCACGAACCTTGTCAACCCTGTATGCGACTGGATTGATGAGATCTACGACCCCGCCTCCAGGGACTTCGTGATTCCGGGACGTGGAAGACTACCGTTGAACGAGGAATCCGTGTTCTGCACTTTGGGTGTGCCTCATGGACATATCAAAGTCCCGTACGAGGTCAACAATGAGATCGAGGAAGCACTGTTCCCCCGTTTGTTTCCTGGGTCGGAATCCATGCCGAACACGTCTGCAGTGGCAGATTTGCTGCAGGCCATGACGATGCATGGAGATGTTTTCAAGATGAAGCTACTCATGTACCTCATCTCAGCTGTTTTCGCGCCGACCACCTCTCTTCGCCCAAGCAAGAAATGCTTCCCCATCCTGGTGAATGATCCATCTTTACTACTTTATTTTCCTTTGATCTTTTTGGCCCCGATGTCATGTGTAAAGCTAGTGACTGCTAGCGTTTTCCGATGTTTTTTTCCATTTGATTTCTGATGCGGCAACCTTTTTTGTCCTGAAATTTTGTGTGGTGCAGGCGGATCTGGGAAATGTGAAGAACATGAATTGGTGTAAGTTTATTGCCGACTTCCTGCACGATGCATTCTCAAGCAAGATGTACCAAAAGGGTTGTCGACTGCATTTAATGGTATTTTTTTACCAGTTCTTTCTGTGAACACTGTTTTTTTAACACACTTTTATTCATGCATGGCAACCTGATCATAACAAGATGGCAACCTGATCATATCAAGATGGCAACTGCCATAATGACAATATGGCAACTCCCATCATATTAGTATGGCAACTGCCATCATAACAACATGGCAACTGCTATCACACTATGATGGCAATTAGCACATGTAGATGGCATCTTCTTCTTTTTCTTCTCTTCTTTCATGCACCTCAACTTGATTATCATGGTAACATATATTATCATGTTTTCCTCCACACAGTACCCATGATGGCAACTGATATTTCTTTCTTTTTAAAATTGTTTTGCATCAGCTCATGTACGTCGACTGTCTTGACCTGTCCACCGTGGATTTCACTGGGACAGGAGGCCCGCCGCCTGCGCACAAGTTTGATGTTTCTGCATGGACTATCAACGCTGTCAAGGCTGTGCTTGCCGCAGACAAGGCTACTGACACCACATCTGGAAAACTGCAGGTTAGTTCTGGTTTCTTTGCCCACACGGCATGCCTACAAATTGGCATGAGGCAACCGTCTGTGGGTCATAAGAGATGACTACCTTTGTTATCCATGGCTGTCTGAGTACTGTATCCATGTCTCATTCCACATGGCAACTCTTTTCATTCGTGCTTAAACTTACATTCTCTCTCTTACGTCCTAGCTTTTTTTCTTTTTTTTGTTCTTTCCAGCTGATGGCCAAGCATGCTATAGACTACAGCGTGTTTGGGGGGCCTCAAAACTTTGGAAAGTGGATGGATGTGCACTCAGCTCCGTCTTGCCCTGCCGAGGTAATCAAAAGATCTACATCTATGTTTGCCGTGGAGTATTTTTTGATGTCGTGCAAGTGATTGCAATACGGGTGGTCATTGATGCTTCTTTGTTTCGTGCACAGGCGAGGGCACCTGTTGAGCATCTAATAGGGCAGTTTGCATCTGGAATGACCGGCTTGCTCGGGAAGTTGGTTGTGGGGTGGACGTCCCTCAGTGGCTCTGACAGCGACGCGGTCGCGAGGCAGTTCACTTCATTTGTCCCGGAACGTACACACCGGCCAACCGGTTGCCGTGGCCGGTATGACTACAACAGTTCCCAAGAGCCTGCTGACACACAAGATGAACTAGGTGGAGATGCTGGTCTTAGCAAGGATGACGACGATGTCATGGAGAATGTGCAAGAGGACACCGATGATGATGATCATGCTGAAGTTCGCGCAGGTGGTAACAAGGGCAAGGATGCAACAGATGTCCCTCAACCGGAGAAAGTCAAACAACATACGGCTGCGAGAGGCGAGGGGGTTTTGCCATCAAAGAGGGGGAGGGCTCCAGAGGGTGTTGGGCAGGGTTCTGCTGGCAAGAGGTCTAGGACCGACCCCGTAGCTGCCAGGAAGAGGTTCGACTTTTATTTTAGTTTTTTGCTTTGTCTATTTTCTTCGAACAGACTCATCCTTTTTTGCACTTGTTTTTGTCAAGCGTGGCAACGAGTTTGTTGTCTGATAATTGCCACCTTTTTTTCCTCCATCTCATACGTGCAGCGAGCCGACAACTGGTGGACGAGTAGTTACGAAGAAACAGGCGCCAACGCCAACCCGTGTTTCTGCTCGGTTGAACAAAGGCGCTCCCATTGCCGGTGACACCCCTTCCACCAAGTCATCTCCTCGCACGACGACGACCAACACCGGGACCCTATAGTGTTGCCAGACCTGAGGAAGGCAGTCAAGAAGTAGGTTTTTTCATCCGCTTTCATTGACATAGCGCTATATTTTTCTTGATTTTCCAATGCATCCGTTTAGCTTGCCACATTGTCTTCTGTCATCGCCCCCCACGTGGCAACTGCTGTTCTCCAAATGATTTTTCCCTTCCTTTTTAAGTGTATGGCAACTCCTATTGTTTTTTACATGGCAACTGGAATCTAGGCCAAATGGTAACTTTAATGTACCTAATGGCAACCGCCATCTTTACCGTTGGCTTGTGAGCTCATCCCACACCTAGGTTTGAAATTGCATTCATGGCAGATCAGACATTTTTATCATTCTTCAAGTTGGCTAACATGGCAACTGCTGCTGGATGGCAACTGCTAATTATGACACATGGCAACTCACGTTCCCCTTACATGGCAACTACCAGCTTTTCCACTTGTTTTTCATTTTTTTTAAGATTTCTACCAAGGAAAACATATTTTTGTTCATTTTTAATACCTTTTTCATGTGCTTTATTTTTTTCCAGGGTGGAGAAGACTACTACGCACGGGGCCAAGCATATCAGTAAGGACCCGCTCGAACGCGTGCATTCAAAGTTGTCAACAGGGGGCAACTCAGATGTACATGAGGCACCAGGCGACAATACTGCTGCTGCACCGTTGACCGCTCCCACCAAATCTAATGCAAGTGGTCGACCATCTCCGCCGGCTGCAGATGTGCAGGCTAGAACAACATGCATCCATACATCGAGGAGTGACGAGTCGGTATTTGCCAGGACAGCTGAAATATTGCCAACTCTTCTGGCAATGAAGGATGCTGCTGTGAGCCATGCCACCCCATCAGCAAGCGTTGAAGTGGACGCTCCCGAGACGAACCTAAGCAAGGAAGATTCCCGCTCATCTGACACTGATTCCAAGCGCGTGCGTGGTGGCACTCCTGTGTCCACGACAGAAGCGGCTGAGGCGGCAGTTCACAAGGATATGCCATCTACAGGTGAGAGTCCTGGCACAACAGCTCCAGCTCCTGTCGGTGCAGATACTGCTAAGGCGATTGTTTCGCGTGCTGGTCTTCCACCTAGGCGTCGTAGCCCCTGCAAGCAACCAACAGACATACCCAACGCACCGGCTGTAGCTAGGAGCAGGAGAGACGAGTATGGTTATGTTCCTGCGTCCAGACTGTTCCCACCACCTGCCAAGAGCAATGTGATGGAGAAACCGGAAGACCGAAGCACAACTGATGCAGGTGTCAAGCCGGGCACGAGTGACGCAGGTGAAAAACCGGAGCAGACTGCGCCTTTACCCGCAGTGGAAATCCCCAGCATAAATCTGCACACTTCCAGGCTCCCAGTCAATGTCGGTGTCCCCTACAGCCCAAACAAGAAGATTGTCATGAAAGCTGCGGCTGATACCGCTGACAGCACGCCCCGCCCTGCAAATAAGGCCGATCATTCTGTAGCGGCCGATTCAGATATGTTTGTCAATCTTTCACCCTTGGATTCTGCCCCGCAAGTCGTTCGTGGTCCGGCCAGTAGGAATGAGAGGCACCCAATGGCCTTTACCCCACCGAGCTTCAGCCTTGGCATCAGCCAAGATCAACCGGTGGTGCAAGATCCTATGCCAGTTGCCTTTGCTTTCCCAAGAGGCATGCCCGCAATGATGGCGCGGCCAATGGTCGAGGGCAGGAAGGCTGTCAAGTTCGCAGAGCCGATTGTGCAAGGTACACTTGTCATGTCCTTATGTTTTTTCTTGTATACATCTTTGTAGTTTGATTTTTGTCCCAATCATATTTTTTGGGGGTTCTCACTTGTGATGGCAACTGACATGTGATGACATGGCAACTAGATTTGATGCACCATATCACCTACATTTTTTTGCTGCCATGCTGCATTTGACATTTGGGCAACAACGTGGCAACTAAAGTTGATTCAACATGGTAACTGTAGTTGCTGTCACATGGCAAATACAGTGCATTACACATGGCAACTGGATTTGCCACACCATGTCACCTGCATTTTTTGTTTCCATGCTGCATTTTTTCATACGGCAATCACATGGCAAGTGGAGTTGACACAACATGGCAACTGTAGTTGCTGTGACATGGCAACTACAGTCCAACTAGATGGCAACTACAGTGCAACTAGATGGCAATTGTAGTTGCTATGACATGGCGACTGTAGTTGGACCACACATGGCAACTGCCCCACTTTTTCTATCTACATCTCACATCATGCACCCTATCTTCTCACAATCCATCTGTTTTTGATTTTCTAGGTATCCTAAACCATTGTTTTTTTATCATTGCAGCCACCCCTGAGGAGATTTCACCGTCACTTGACGAAGCTTACTGCATGATTGAGGAGGCAGCATTGCAGATGAGGTCCTCACGAGGGCAAGGGCAATCAAGTTCCAACGTGCCTGCAGATACGGTATCTGAGGATACCATTAGGAGTGTCACTCCTGGTTCTGTGAGGCAGCAGAGGGTAGTTCACCCACCTCCCGCGGAAGACTACGAGCTCGAATTCAGGGCCACTAAGGAACAGACCCAGCTGTACGATATCGTCAAGCGGTTTGGAAATGCGAGGGCCAGCAGCAAGCACATGAAGGAGCTGAAAGGGTAAATGACCACACCCCATAATCTTTCATTTTGCTTTGCTCCTTTTTTACCATTCATCTTCTTCGTACTTTCTATACACGATCCGCTTACGTTTTAGTTCTTTCATATATTTTTTTACTTAGTAGGCATGATCCTTCCATGTTATATTGTTTTCATACAGCTCATGTTTGGACAGAACCAAAGTCATTCAATGCGGAGCGACGTACGTCGAGCTGGGTGATCTTGCCGAGTCCGTGAGGCCAAACGGTAAAATGTCGACGAATGTAGTTGCATGCGGGGTCGACTACATCAACAATCACACCGATGTGTGTGCCGACAAGATAATCATGCATTACAGTGTGACCTGCAAAATATGGGATGGCGACTTGCACCACAAAATCCTGAGGAAGAATTTTGCTCAACACAGTGAATTCAAGCTCACACTGAAGAAATATGTGAGTACTCCTTCCCTGTCTGCAATGTTTTTTCACATGGTGTGGTTTTTTGCCATCATCTGCACTTGTGTTTATGTGGCAGATGTTTTCATGTGGCAACAGCTGCCGTGCACACTGACTTCTTGATTTTTGCATCCCGTGCAAACTATGTGGCAACTTGATAGTAAAACACACGGCACATTTTGTTCATACATGGACGGCAACTTTCTTTCAACTACCCCCACCCATAACCAAACATTCTACGTGATTCTAATTTTTTTGTCCCTCTGTTGTTCTTTATGTGAACTCTGCTTCTCATTTCTTCACTTTTTAAATGCATGTCATGTTCCCCATGTTCCAGGAGCTTGCACCACATGACCCACACGACAAGTGTGGTCACCACTATGCGATCTGTCTTGACCTGAAGAACCAAAGTTTTGAGGTGCTTGATTCAATCAATTCGGAAGCTGATGCAGACCTTACTACGCATGCCGAATTCTTCATTAACAACCTCAAAGAGACATGGAACCGTCACTATGAACATTCAAAGGTCTAGATCAGGCATTTCCCGACTGAGTATGTGGCGACTGCGAAGTAAGGGAACACGTAATTTCCTCCTTCCTTCATGTGCCATTTACATCAATCCAACCCCTCTTTTGTTGTCACATCTGAATTGAAGTCTATCTCTGTTACGTCTGTCCTTTTTACGTGTTCACCTGACTCTTTTCCTCGTGCAGGACGGACTGTGGCTTTCACGCGCTGGAATACTTTGCAAAGTGGGAAGGCAGAATTGTCCCCCCTATCACAGCTGCAACGGTCGTTGAGCTCCGGAAAATCTACACATGGAACTGGTTGACGAATGAAGATTTCAACAAGCGGTCCAGAGCACGCGAGTTCATGGAGGAAGCTGTCAAGAAAGTCATCAAGAAGTACAAGTGATCACGTGGCGTTACACACCGGACTCATACCTTACATTCTGTTGCCGAGGAATGTAAGGTACTATCTCTTTGTTCTCGTCGAAAACTATGTTTGTGTGCTATGTTATGACTGCAACCCCGCGTAGCCTACTATGTAGTGGTGGTGTGTGAGCGGCATTTGAATAGTTTCTGTAATATATGTGTGGACGTGAACCTATTTTAGGCGTTAGAGCAGATATGTTTTTATATTTATCATTATTACAATGGTTTCATCGTTTCTAGCATCGGTTTGCTGTTTCGAATGCGTCTACGATGTTTTAAAAAAGATGGAAAATGTAGTTCATCAGACATGGGTAGTGAAAGTCATCGTCATTTTTCATTTTGGCTGTTTTGCTTCTTCTTTTTCATCGCTAACTGCACCGGCTAGCATGGGTAGGTTGATCATGTAGCCACAACCTTTGCTGCGGTTTATGCACGTTACGCCTTTTCCAACTTGTTTCCCATACATTGCACACAACACACTATGTGTTTCTAAACCGCGTCGTATTATCATGGAAATATATGCCACGCAGAGTCATTACAAATGCCATGGCATATTTTCAGTACAGCTAACATGGCAGATACAGTACAAACAACATGGCAGATCCAGCATAATTAACATGGCAGATACAGTACAACTAACATGGCAGATCCAGTACAACTAAAATGGCAGATCCAGTACAACTAGCATGGCATATTTAGTATAAAATAGCATGGCATATTTAGTATAAAATAGCATGGCAGACTAACTACACATAACATGGCAGATTAACTACACATAACATGGCAGATTAAGTACCCATAACATGGCAACTGCATTTATCCATTCAATGAATTTTCCTTCCACTTCTGATGCCCCTCAAGAGTCATTCTCCCAATTTTTTTTAAAAAATTCTCATCATCTAGGGTACAAAACAAAATGTCCACAAGGACCATGTCACATCGCCCCAATTTTTGCTCATGGATTGCCCGCCCCTTTCTTCGTTTTCTTGTGTTTTGCTTGGATCTCCAATCCCGACTTGTACCTTATCTCTCTTGAACGACCCTTTGTGATAGAACGGGGTGGGTTCCTGACCTGGGTCTGTGTGCTTGCTATTCCAGATCCTATCTCCGAGTTTTCAGATGATGGCCCCGTGGATGAAGGCACACTTGATGTGCGGGGGAACCGGTGTAAGGCTTCCTCAGCTTTCCTCTTCTTGATCTCATCAAGCTCTCTTTTCAGTGCCTTCCTGTGTTTTTCTGCGACTCTCGCTGTCTCATCATTCTTGCACGCTTCATCAATTAGCTCAGCATAGTTCTTTGTCAGCACAACGTGCCTCACGGCTTCCATGGTTGACTCAGGTCTCTCGTCATGCACAGCCAGAACTGCGTGTGTTGTCTACGGCGCCAACGCGTCGTCAGCGTCCCAAGTCCATCGCCGCCTTATGAAATGGTGGGGCATCCGTGTCACAGCGTTCATGTCCATTACTTTTAGTATGTGACAGCACACAATGTCATCCCGTTCGAACTTGCAACATTGGTAGTAGTACTCGCCTTCGCCTATCGAGGCTTTGACGAAGTAGTTCCTTCCTTTGTCCGGGTCTTTAGGTTCTGAATCTGACATGCCCAAAATAGAACACACCTTGAACGTATGTTCGTCCACCTGGAAAGCCGTGAACATGCTGCCACGCTTTATTTCTTCCTGGAATCTGCAAGTTTTGTGTGTTTTCTGTTAAACTATCGTGAGCTCTTTTCTTGTACCATCTTATGTTGTCATGGAAATAGAAATACATTTTGTTTGAACATGGCAAACATAGTTCATTGAACATGGCAAATATAGTACATTGAACATGGCAAATGCAGTACACTAGACATGGCAAATGCAGTACACTAGACATGGCAACTGTAGTACACTAGACATGGCAACTGTAGTACATTTTCAACTGGACATCGTCATTTTTCCACACCAACATTCCCCAATGGAAGCACATTGCATAAAACATGGCAACTGCCCTTTTATTTAAACATGGCATCTACAGTTGAGTAAACATGGCAATTGCATTTCAACAAACATGGCAGATGCATTTTGTTAAACATGGCAACTGCATTTCAGCATATGTGTCGCCAATATAACATTTTTTCCAGTTGACATTGGCATTTGCATGCCAACATGCCCCAATGGAAGCACGGTGCATTAAACATGGCAACTGCACTTCATTCAACAAGGAAAATGCACCCGAGCAAGCATGGCAAAACAGAATTTTCATTGAACATGGCAACATGCAGCTGAGTAAGCATGGCAAACAGTATTTTATTAAACATGGTAACTGCATTGCACTCTATAAGGCACCTACTGACTTGGTGCTTTTTCTGCAAATAAGACTGCTTTAGTGCCGTGGTCGCTTCTTGCTGTAGCTCAGATCCCAGAATTTTTTGTTGCAAAGCTGTGTACTGTTTGGCAAACTGTAGCAATGAGTTGCCAAGGCTAACGTACCGCTTCAAAACAGCATTGAATCCCTCCCTGCGCTGCGTAGTCTGCAGAAAGGGGAAGAATCATTGCATGAAGTAGGCCGGCACCTAGTACATTTGCTTCTCCCACAGGCTAACAAGAGTCTCGTTGTCTTGGACTTGATGTGTTTCAGTCATGGCCATCCAGCTCCTTTCAAACTCCTCCACCGTCAAGCTGTGGTCCATGCACAGCTCAAATGCCTTGTGCAGCTCTGGACGGTTAGCAAAGAACGGTACTAGCGTCTCCTCAGCCTTCTTTATAATGTGCCACCTGCAGTGCCTGTGCACTGCCAACGGAAAGACCTCCTCTATGCCTGCACGCATGCTGAAATCTTGGTCTGTTATTATGTTCATGGAGCAAGTCCATCCATGCACTCCAAGAAGGTCTTGAACAGTCAAACGTACCCATCCGTGTCTTCGTTCCGGACGAGCCCGCAGCCGAACTGCAATGACTGATTGTGGTTATTTATTCCTATGAACGGAGCACATGGCATCTTGTACATATTGGTGAGGTACGTCGCGTCGAATGAAATGCAATCTCGGAAATGTTTGTAGGCTCTCCTTGTAGCACCATCCACCCAATACATGTTCCTGACACGGTCCTCATCGTCCAACCTTATCCTGTAGAAGAAATCTGGATCTTCATTCGCTTTCTCATCAAAGTAGGCGATTGTGGCCTCTATGTCTGCCAACTTGCTCTCTCTACGGTACTTGGCCTGTAGGTTTGTGACATCAGCTGGTATGTACGGCATGCTACTCAGAGTCCCCTTTTTGCTGTGGATGAGAGATAGTATCTGTACCATTTTGATGGACCGACGTTACAATCATGTAGCAGCTTTACGAATTGCATTTCGACGGGGGTGAACCCTCTGTGGGCGGTCAAAAATTTTACCAGGTCGAACTTCTTTTTGAGTTGGTGGTTGTGCTCGTCAAAATATTCATTGACCACCCACTGTGCTCCATCTACGTTTAGCTTACACCGGACAGGGCACTCAGTCTTGAGAATGATACCTCTCTTTCGTTCCGGAACGACAGGCGCAACACCTTTCCCCTTCTTGTTCCTCTGTGCCTTGTGGCACCTCATCTCACCTCTGCTGTACTCGTTAGTTTTCTTAATTTTCCTATGGTATTCGGTGTTGACCACAAATCCATGGAATTTTGCATATGTCTGGTAGTATTCCTTTGCTTGTTCGAACGATTCAAATCTCTGCCCAATGTACGGTGGCTGAGGTACCACGATCTCTGATTGCCCACCATCTTCATCCCCTTGTGCGTCGTCGTCAGTTTCATCATTCACTTTAGTATCGGCGGCAGTTCCATCTACTTGAGTGTTGCCAGTGCTTGTGTTCAAAGGGGTGCTTGTCGGCATTACTGGAATGATTGTCATTCCCGACTCTGACTCGAAATTGTTTGCGGCATGATTGTCTGCTGGCTGGTGGAACGCGTCTTCCGTGCGCTCAGAGCTCCCCGCAGTAGATGTCCCCGCGCCACTGTTCAGTGTAGTTGTAGGCCCTGTAATAGAAAAAACAGGTACGAGAGTAAGATTTTTGTTTGGATAACATGTGTATCACAACGGATCACACCATCTTCGAGTGATTTGGCATGACATCATTTCAAACAGCAAGCCGTGAGTCTGCGCGTGGGCATGTATGGCAGCTGTAGCTGTCCAGTCATGGCAGCTACTGTTCAACAAACATGGCAACTATTTGTTTTGCCTACAAATAACTACAAATAACAAATGTAGCGTTGTTTTTTGTGGTTCAGATTTTTTCCTTACCTTGTTGTGCTGCATTTGACCATCTTGTGTGGTCTGTGACACCATAATGACGTGCTCCACCTGCAATTTATGAAGCTTGCCACGGGACGTTTGCTGGGTTACCACCAGCGTAATAACCTGTAAGCATAGTAGTGGTTGGTCAATTCATGGCAACTGCAGTTTGTGCTAGCATGGCAACTGCAGTTGCCCCTGATGTGGCAACTGCAGTTTTACTGGCATGGCAACTGTAGTTGCATCGGTATGGCAACCGCGGTTGTTCCTTCATGGCAACTGCAGTTGCCATGGCATGGCAAATGTAGTTGCACTGGCATGGCAACTGCAGTTGTTCCTCCATGGCAACTGCAGGTGTCCAGGGATGGCAACAACAGTTGTCCAGGGATGAGAAGTGTAGTTTTTAATTCATGGCAATTGTAGATGTCCAGTCATGGCAATTGTAGTTGTCAACTATGCTCCTTCTGCTAATTGAGCATCCGCAACTTCCCTTTTTTTATGGACTCACCTGTGTATGACGTCGATGGCAGGTACATGGGTGCTGCCCGATGCCACGTGCTGCACGAAGGCTCTGCATTTTCACCCGTCATAACTCGTGAGTCCTTTTGCCAGTTTTTTTGCATGTTCGTTTTTCATGTCCACAGCAGTATGTGCTCTTTTTTTCGTTTTGCATTACCTTGATTAGCCATACTAGCTAGTTGAAGTTGGCTGCCCGTACATTTGTCAGTGTTAGCGCCTTGTGACTGAACTTGCCACGGGGGCCCCCTATGAGTGTTTTGGTCATAAGAACCTGCGAAAAAATGACAGTGTATGACATAAGTAGAATGTCATCTTCATCGTTGCGAAGATGGCAACTGTTCTCTTCTTTTGTTATCACGCATCATACCTACGCCTGCATACTGTTCTAGTAGTGGCAGCAACGGCCCTGCAGAGATGAGTTGACTGTACTCTGATGCATTCCAAGGGGGCGTTTCTGGCCTTTGAGAACCCCAACCATCAGCGCCATCTTCGTGATTCATTCTTTCCGTGTCTCGCTTCTTTCCGATGTGTTCTCAATCACTGGATGAACAAGAAGGCATCAACAATCCACAAGGATTGTATTCTTTTGCTGCTTGCACATAGAAGATAGGGATGGCAAGCAACAGGTCAAAATAGGTGGCAGCTACTGACAACGAAAGGTGGCAACTGTCATTATACACAAGTGGCAATTAATTTTTCCCACCCCCTTCATTCCAAAAATTGTCCTTCCTGCCATTTTTTAGGGATTCCTACTCATCCATTTCATACCCAATTACTTGCGTCAATTAAACTATGAACTTAAGTTAATCTCAAACGTAGTACATGGCAGATCTGGTGTATTCGGCCTGGCAATTGCGAATATACACTGAACCATGCAGTGTTCTACCCCTATAGCATGGACCCAGTACAAGATCGGGAGATTTTCAGCCTTAAGGATGAGAAGAATGAGATCGGGAGATTTCACCTGGTTTTAGATGATCGTCTCTGGAGGGCTGGGTTGGAGTGGGGGTCTGGGGGTGGGGAGGGCTGGGGTGTGGTTTGCGGTGGGAGCGCCCCACGGATCTGCCCTGGTTGCCATGGCAACCAGAGATGGCCGGCGACGGAGGTCGGGGTTCGAGAGGTGGGGCACGATGGCGGCAGACGAGAGAGGGGATGGATCGGAGGCTGGAAACGGCTGGGTCGTGCGGGCAGCGGGTCGTCCGGCCCGGACGGGGCAGTGGGGCGGGGTTGCCACACACCGGACGTGCGGGCCGTGCTTTTGTGCGCGCGGACGTGGTAGTGCGGGCCGGTTCCCGTTCATGCCACACGAGGCGTGCGGGCGGGTTTCCGTCCATGCCACACGTGTGGCAGTTATTCGGACCCTAATAGTATTTCATTCATGAATTTCCAGCCATTGTACTGCCGATACAAAAAAGATTACAATGCCATAAATATAATTGATTGAAACAACTAATGCATAGATCTTGGACCCACGTAGATGGATCTTACATGGATCTTGCACGATTTATTTGGATTATAGTAACTGAGACTCCGACTCGATCGGACTCTGTCTGGTGTCTTTCTTCTCCTCAGTAGGGGAAGTCGGCGTTCGGCCCGAGCCCCTGCTGCTGCACCATCTGCATCCCGGCGACGAACTCCTGCAGCGGCATCATCTTCATCCCTCCCTCGAACCCTGGCTGCGGTGGCATCTCCATAACCAACTGCTGCATCCCCATCACTGCGGGGAAGTCAGGCGGCGGTGGCATCTCCATCCCGGCGTTGGCGCTGCTGCTGCTGCTACCGAACTCAAAGGTGCTGGCACCGAAGAGCTGGAGCGGAGGGGGCGGCGGCGGGGGCACCTGGAGCATACGGCTGATGTCGACGCGAAAGGCCTCGACGAGAACCTGGTTGGCGCGTCCGGAGACGGCGGCCTGGACCTGCAAGAGCGCGGCGGCGAAGGCTGCCATGTCGTCATGCCCCATGTCGCGCGCGTCGGGGTGGAGCCACGAGGCAATCTGGTCCCCAGCAGCGCGCTCCTTGTCCAGGGCCTCCTCAGCGCGCTTCTTCCGCTTCTTCTGGTCCGCCAGCTCGGAGCGCATCTCGCCGTGCTGCAGCTGCAGCGTCTGCAACCCGTTGTCGGCGGCGGCGGCCTTGACCAACGCGGCGTCCCCCGCCATGAAGCGGTTTACGACGGCGTCGACGGAGGGGTGGGCGAAGAAGAAGACCTTGCCGCTGGGCGAGAAGACGACGGCGGCCACCTGGGCGCCGGTGAGCAGGGACAGCGCGCTGGCCTTGCTGAACAGCCCCCGCTTGCGCTTTGAGAAGCACACATAGCGGGCGTCTAACTTGACGATCGGGAGGAGGACGGTCTTCTTCCGGCCGTTGCCACCCTTCCGCTTGGGCGCCATTGCTCAGGGTGGCTGAAGGAAGAGGAGGGAGGAGGTGGACGAAGATCTCTCTCAGGGTCGGGGGTGTTTATATAGCAGCGGCCGGAGAGCGAATTGCCACGGTGTGCTGGGTACTGCATTGAAACTTTTGATTGAGGGCAATAAAAAATTGATCTTGTATATATTCTCTGCCTGGCACGCGTCGAAATGTACGTCACTACGTACGTATCACCTGGTACGCTGCACCACTCCTACCCATTGCAGTACGCTTCGTACGGCAGCGGCTCATGCATGCATGTACTGTTATTTGTCGCACAAAATCTAGCACAACGTCGGTACTGGCCGGCCGGCGTGCTGAACGCGGCGATCGTTCCACGACCCATGGGCGGGCGGGCGGACTCAAAGATCATGTCTTTTGCCATGCACCATCGTCACCGTGTGGGG
Organism: Triticum urartu; assembly: GCF_056163025.1. Taxonomy (NCBI): domain Eukaryota; kingdom Viridiplantae; phylum Streptophyta; class Magnoliopsida; order Poales; family Poaceae; genus Triticum; species Triticum urartu. The sequence continues at coordinate 720,419,946 of NC_141875.1, read as the reverse complement.
CTTCATCTCAACATAGCATACCATGCTACTCGATCCATCCATCGTTTCACCGCCGGCGGAATGCAGATCGAAATTATCCACGCACCTGAGCAGAGCATTATGCATCACACACTTAATACTCATAGTCTCATATAAGTGCGTAAATGCATGTGTACGTGCACCTTCGCGTTCAGAATCAATTGTTCGCAGCCCAGCTCATGCACGTACCTACTGTCTTTGGTTTTCTCGACACGGCCGCCTTGGTCTACCGAAGCCCCATCTTCCGGCACCACGGCTGCCGCGAGCGACACGACGACACCGGCATAGAGAGCCGGGGAGACGGCGGAGGCATACGTGGTCAGCCCAGCAATGCTACATCTACGTAATCTATTTACCTAATGTTACGCAGAGGCTGATTTGGAGTATCATTAGTCATTAGGGGCGCGCGGGCCCACCCTGAAATCAGGGGGGGAAGTTTTGATTGATGGAGAAAGGAAAGTAGGTAAGGTTAAGTAGGATTCATACGTAGGTGTAGCATTGCTGGGCTGCGTACATCCGCGATGCAAGGCGTATTTTTTCATCGGCTGAGGTGGTGTATTGTTTCATTCACTAGGGTGGTGTGATTTGTTTTTGAGAAAGTAAAAAAAGGGACGGCCGCCCATGCACTATGTATATGTATTCGTACATCCGCGATGCAAGGTATATTTTTTCATCTGCTGGGGTGGCGTATTTTTTCATTCACTAGGGTGGCGGATTTGTTTTTGAGAAAGTAAAAAAAAGAGGACGGCGGGTAGAGTCGAACTTGCAACCTGTTGCACGGGGGCATTAGCACATTTGAACTAGCAATTATGATCTGAAGGCTTGTTGTGACAGATTTTTGGCTTTTTGGTTTTTCATCCTCAGGGCAGTAGTGATTTATTTGCTATTTTTCTCGGCGCCGGGTCATGATATTTGTGTTGCGTGACGCGCCGTGGCACACGGGGCTGTTCAAGATGATCGGCTGACAATCACATCTCCATCCCCTACCGCTTACCGCTGTTGTCTCGTCTGTCGTGCCACATCTGTTGTCACCGGTTGCTCGCATGCCGCATCGCCCGCCCTGCCATTAAGTCATCGTGTCGCGCTGCCTGCCCTGGCATTCACACCAATGCGGCGCCCTCCAACCCCCCTCCCCCTTGCAGCCCCCATGCTATAAAAAGTTGGGGTCGGCCAGCCGTTGCACGCCGCCCCTCCCCCTCCTCCTCAGACCCCCGTCGCCCCTACTCTTCTCGATGGCGAGCTCCGGATCCGACAGCGAGACGGTATATCTTGGCCGTCAACTCTCTCGTGGTCGCATGCAGAGTTGAGCCGCTTCGGACTGCTCATTCCATCATCGGCACAACTGCCGAAGGAGTGGCACATCACCGCCGATGGATACGCGACATTGGGGCCCGATGGATACCGGCAGAACCGAACGGTCACGGCCGAACAGGGTGTATTTGTTGTCATGCACGAATTGACATCAAATTTGGCCAGCATGCTGCACGCGCCCATGGTAGTCCCCATGCAAAAAGTGAACGAATTCAGACACCAAACACACGTTGCGTCATGTCTGCCCTGTGTTTTAGGGGTTTTCACTAGGAAAATCATAGAAAATGAATAGAATGTCAGACATGAAAGAAACTTGGCATGCATGCTGGCCATGGCGATGCCATTGTGTGGAAAAAATTTGGGTACGTTTGGTGGAGTTAAAAAAAGTGCTTCGAGAGACTTGCCCTACCGGCAGACCCGAACGGTCCCTGTTGAACATGGTATATTTGTTGCCATGCACGAAATGACACAAAATTTTCCTTGCATATGGGCATGCCCATGGCAGTCCCCCAGGCAAAAATTGAAGAAATCTGGACACCGAACGCACGTTGCGTCATGTTTGGCTTGTGTTTTAGTGTATTTTCAGTGGGGAAATTGTAGAAATGCATATAATGCCATAAAAGAACAAAATTTGGCGTGCATGCTGGCTATGGTGATGCCATTGTGTGGAAAAAATGAGTATGTTTGGTGGAGGTAAAAAGAAGTGCTTGGAGACTTTCCCTACCAACAAATCCGAACAGTCCCGGTTGAACATGGTGTATTGTTGGCATGCAACAAATGACACCAATTTTTCCTAGCATGTGGGCATGCCCATGGCAGTCCCTCACACCAAACTTGAATCAATTCGGACACCGAATGCACGTTGTGTCACGTCAGGATTGTGTTTTAGGATTTTTTTTTCACATAAGAAACCCTAGAAAATGCATGAAAAGTTGGAAACCAACAAAACTTGGCATGGATGCTTGCCATGATATTTCTCTTATGTGAAAAAAATTAGGTCCATTTGGTGCGGTTGAGAAAAAAAAGTGTTTCAAGACTTGCCATACCGGCATACCCAAAAGGTCCAGGTTGTGCATGCTGTGTTTGGTGCCATGCATGAAATGCCACCAAAATTTTCCAATGGGTGGGCCTGCCAAGGTAGCCACCCCCCCCCCCCCCCCCCCCACACACACACACCCCAAATTTGAACGAATTCGGACACCATACGCGCGTTGTGTCATGTCTGGTCTGTGTTTAGGTTTTTTCATCGGAGAAACCCTAGAAAATACATGAAATGTCCTACAGTTTTTGTCTTTGGGGCTTTAAAACTCAACGGAGGTTGTCTAACACTACAGTTTTTTTGGTTCTTGTTTGCCTGCTTTTTCTTCTGTTTTTCGAAATATTGTTTAGCAAAAAGTGTTGTTGTTTAGAAAAAAGTGTTGTTGTTTTAAGGTGCAACACACATAGTCTACAAAAAGTGAAGACTATCCTAAAAAAAGTGTATTGTGTGCATGTAAGTGAATTGATGAAGGGAGTAAGGTTTTTAGTACCACCTCGCTTACTCTGGCGTCTAGTCGGTGGAGCTCTAGTATATAAATGAGACTAGGAGGGTGCTGGTCAAGAGGAAATGCATCAACCATGACATGCATTGAATGAGTAAAATGAAAACGTAATAAAATGCCAGAACCGACGGGTGCCTGAGTTGGCCGGGTTACTCGATGCCAGAACCAATAAAAGTTCGAAATTCTAATTTTGTTCACTTTCAAAAAAAATCATGTTAAAAAAAGTTCTCTCTATATATTGAAGAAAAATGCTCATGATGCATTGGAAAAAATATTCACTGTGTATAAGAACATGTTCATCGTGTATAGAAATTTTGTTTAGCGTGCATTTCAAAAAGTTCACCATATATTTGAAAAGTGTTTGCTTTGTATTTGAATAAAGCTCACCGGATACAGCGTGCTCTCAGACAGAGCCTTGTGGCCACCTGAGCACCCTCTCTTAAAAATGTTGTTTGTTTTGTCTTCCATGTCAGGTTTGAAGTAAAAAAGTATTTAAATTTATTATCTCAAAAAGTAACCAAGTTTTCAAACAATACTAAAGTTGAAAAAGAAGAAAAATGAATTAAAAGAAAAAGAAAAGAAAAATGTAAAATTATAAAAGAAAAAATGCTTAGGCTTTGGCCCAACTAGGCGACAACATCGCTCCTGTCAGCCACCTGTTAGCCGGCCCAAGAGTACGTGGATTTTAAAAAGTTTATCGATTTTTTGAATAATGTTCACGGATATGAAAATTTTCATTGATTTTGAAAAACGAAGTTCACTAAAGAAAGCTGCAAAAAAATGTTCCCGGTTTTGGGAACCTCAACTTGTCAGCCGTTTTTTGAAAAAAAAATATATCATTGATTTTGAAAAAAAAATCTATGTGAAAAAAGTTCATCAATTTTTAAAAAAGGTCCGCACAGTTGAAAAAAGTTCACGATTTTTTTAAAAAAATTCAGGATTCAAAAAATTCACAGATTTGGAAAATATTTCATAAATTCAATAAAAGTTCACGAATTTTAAAAAAGAAAAAGAAAATGATTAAAACGAGAAAAGAAACAGATGAAAACTTGGCCAAAACAAAAAAAATATATGAGAACTACTGATTATTATAACTGAGAGAGCTTTTGTACCTTTAAATATCAGAGGTGCTAATCTGGCCCGTTGGTCCCGTTGGTGTAGTGTCTAACAGGAGGTCCCTAGTCAAAAAAGGTGCAAAACGTTTGCGATAACGGAGCCATCAAACACAGTTTAGATTTTAGTTATGTATATGATTCATGGCACATGGTTAACCCGTTCGAACTGTTTGTGATGAGGCAGAACAACAGAAACGGGCAGTCATATCTATGTCTGTACGATATACGGCATATAGTTCGCTTCGATGAACCGTTTGCTATTAGGGAGTGCAACATAAACGGTTAGCCAAATCAAGATGTGTGTGATATAGGGCATATGGTTCACTCGGACGAACTGTTTTCGATTAGCGAACGCAACAAAAACGGTTCAACTTAACAAGATACGTGGCAAACTGCTGACTCAGATGAACTGTTTACGATGAGAAATTACAACACAGACGGTTAATAAGTTAGTTCGTGTGCGATTCTGTGTGTACAAAAAACTTTGAAAAATACAAACTAGTTGCTTGCGGTCGCTAGGAGTGTCGCACACGATGCGTACGCGAGTACTCATGTGCGATGATTAGTATGTTACACATAGCGTTTCCTTATGTTTACGCTTGTGTGATAAATAACACGTGGCACCGGATACGGTATTCGGGTTGTGTGTGTGCTCCACTTAGTCTTCCCGCGCTCCACATGGGTGAATTGTAAAATCTATGCCTATTCCCTCACCGGTTTCCCGCCACCAGCTAACGGCTTGCTGCATATAACCCAAACGACAACGCACCGCCGCGACACTCTGCGAAGATCTAGTCCTCACCCATCTACCATTAGTTATTCCAAGCATGCCAGGAAATGACCAAAACTTTGACGTCGACGCCTACCCGCGTTACATCTTCGGCGAGGAGAACGAGCCAGAGAAGATCGGGGAGCAAGAGCTTCATCGGCCGGTGCAGGCTCCATGACCCATCGGCGGCGATATCGACGTCCCAGTCTTTGGGAGCACAATCGACATATTACAAAGGAGGTGTGATGAGCAGTTTGCCATCCACCGTATAGAAGGTCCAATACAATGGGAAGAGAAGTTTGTACGAGCAAGTTTTAGGGAAACAAAGGTAGGGGATGTACGCGCATATCGGATAAGACTAAGCGGCAAAAGCGGTGCGTCGGTTGTGTGGGCCAGCACAAGGACGCGTGGCGTGTATACGAGACGGCTTACGCCGAACTAAAATCAGTCAGGCAAATTCAAGACTTTTCCAGTCTTTATGGGTAATGCAAACTCTATGAAAGAAATCCCAGCTCCAAGCACAGCATCAGAACTAAGAAAAAACAAAAGTGAATTTGTGAGAGAATAATCAAACGAGATCAGATAATATTGAAGGCAAACATAATGGAAGTACAATTATATCTCGACCGAGCAAGGTTGAAAATCACCATGTCAAGAAAAAATGCAGATGAGTAGACCCGTCTCACATGCAACGTGGCCCACTGATGAGTGATGTCGATGACAACCCAAATATAAGCCTCTTAGCAACAAACATCATTATTCAAATTATCAAAATGCTCTACATGCCATTGAAATTTGAAGTTATATGGTAATATGATGAAACAAGATGGCCAGATGTAGCTTCTCCTAAATTATCTATAATTCTTAAAGTAGTCTACATGTCTAATCCAAATATGTATCAGGACTTTTTAAATTGCAGAAACTCCTAGAGATGTGTCATCGGTTCATCCCCCCGATAGGTGCAGGCTTCAGTCCTATTTGCATGTCGTATTCAATGTCAATGAAGAGCAAACTAATGGAGTACAATTCTACATTTCTACACGCAAAGTAGGCTCGCATAGTAAGTAACTTGCAATCTGAATAAGAATTTCTACTACATAGCTCATAGCAGTAGCTTCTTTCAATTAGAGGATCTATAGAAACACTGAGCAAGTTACATGCGATTTACCAGAAAACGATAATTTTGATAAGAGTCTCTCCTGTTCTCCATGTCATGCCAAATCGAGGTTGACGCTAGTTATTGAATTAAGCCACTTAACTGATTTCTGGACCTTCTTGTACAATAGTAATGTTTAAGCTGGTTTAATTCCTTTTAATTTGTTTTTGGTTTTCGGTCATGGTACCTCTGAACCCTTGTATTCTGCTCTTTGTTCTTCTATTAATGATCTCTCCTAAATGGTTGATGAAAAGATAGTGGGGGACTTTGGACTCTAGCAATGAACTGGATCGTCATGAGCCATCTTCGGTCTCTTCTCCTTTGGACCTTCCTAGTGATCCCTGCTAAAAAAATAAGAGGTGAAGACATGGAGTTAAGTTGTACTTCTGTATCCCTCAAGGTTCCTCAGTAGAAACATAAGAATGAAGTAGTAGCAGGCATGATACATAGGCTAAACAACATGACAATTGACAAAAGAAACCTGGAATACAAGCACTTCGACTTAAATTTGCTTTTCTTGAATGCACATATATAAGATCATTTTTGGAAGAAATCCTTCAGCGCAAGAGATTGTCAACATAATTACATAATAGCGATAGTAGTTATTGTAACCAATTATGTATGCTAGTAAGGTGGACTACTGGTGGAATACTGAATCGGTGAACAAAAAATTCTGGAAGTTATCAAGAACGTATTGTGTTGAATCATACATAGATGAACTGTTTGTGAGATGAAAATGTGGATTCCCCCCCCCCCCCTCGTCAAATCTAGATTCTTACTCTTCACTTGCTTTCTGATTTTAGATCTAAAAATAACACAACTCAGCGGATTATTTAAAGAAATGCCATGGACAATCAGAGAAAGGCCTCCTACTATATGGCTGATATATACTCTTTATGCGTGTGGCAACAACTGCTGCTCCTCAAGGTCGCTTGGCTGGTGCTACTGCTTCTCATAGCATCTTACGGTCTTGTACCCGCCTCAATGGACTACACCCAGGCATCAACTGAATCAACTCTAGCACAAAAATGAAAGTAGCCAATTCCAACATGAATGAGGTGCGAGATCTGCCAATCGTCCCTGCCATTTCCATTATTTTAGGTCATAAACAATAATGAGAACACGTTGCAGAAGAAATATTTCACATCCAGCAAGGAGTCTCACCCGTCACGCAGCAACCCACAAGTCAGTTCAGCACGCCGGCAAGGAAGAGGAGTCCGATGGGCAGCCACCATGGATGGGACAGCCCGTGGCTGCCGTAGTGCCGTGCAGGGCGGGGCTAGAGCAAGGGATGGTAGCAGTTATCTCCATTTGCACAGTAGCGTGTCCCAAAATGGGAGATCCCCTCTCCCCCTCTTCTCTTCTTCCTCAACCTTCGACGCTCGCTCACGAGTTGGGCTTCACAGTGGCAATGGATCTGGTAGAAGCGTGCACGGTAAAGGAGATTAGCAAGCACAGAAAGAATGAGTAGGGCTCACCGAAAAAAAGCAGAAGGAGGTGAGCCGGCACCCGGCAGTAACGGACCTCCACCACGATCGATAGGAAGGAAGAACGTCGGGCGGCGGCGCCGCATCGTCGCTGCCTCTTCGGATCACCCGAGCACTGGGGGATAGCGACCTCGACCGAGTGTTAGATGGGCTAGCCCATGCAG